>NC_066617.1:10676555-11299218 GCF_025201925.1 Gopherus flavomarginatus | reverse complement strand
CCACGGTAGCCCAGAAGGGTTGGGGGAGGGGGGAAGCAACGGGTGGGGTTGTTGCAGGGGCACCCCCTAGAATGGCATGCAGCTCATCATTTCTGTGGGATCTGACACGGAGCAGCTGTGCTCTCTGGTTCTCTAGTACACTGGTTCTCTAGTACACTTGCCCCATATTCTAGACAAGACTGACTCTATTTTTAGATACAACGTAAAGGAGGGAATGACCTAGGGGGTCATTCCCATTTTTGTCTTTGTGCCCCTGGCCGACCTCAGCGAAGGTCAGCCAGGAGCACCCATGACAGCAGATGGTACAGAACGACTGGTAACCATCTCTGCTACTTTACAAAGGCAAATGAATGCTGCTGTGTAGCGCTGCAGTACTGCCTCTGTCAGCAGCATCCAGTACACATACGGTGACAGTGACAAAAGGCAAAATGGGCTCCATGGTTGCCATGCTATGGCGTCTGCCAGGGCAATCCAGGGAAAAAGGGCGCTAAATGATTGTCTGCCGTTGCTTTCCCGGAGGAAGGAATGAGTGACGACATTTACACAGAATCACCCGCGTCACTGTTTTTGCCCCATCATGCATTGGGATCTCAACCCAGAATTCCAATGGGCTGGGGAGACTGCGGGAACTACGGGATAGCTACCCACAGTGCAACACTCCAGAAATCGATGCTAGCCTCGGTACATGGACACACACCGCCGAATTATTGTGCTTTGTGTGGCCGCGTGCACTCGACTTTATACAATCTGTTTTACAAAACCAGTTTATGTAAAATTGGAATAATCCTGTAGTGTAGACGTACCCATAGCCATAGTTAACTTGATACCTGCAACGTTAAGCATGTTGTGGCATTGCATCCTTTGTTCTTGTCCCAGTTTATTGTAACGACAGAGTGAGCTATTCCTTTCACTAGCAATCTATTTGAATGACTTAGCATGAATTTTTTTATTTACACATGCTATTCTACATTCTGTCACTGATTCTGAAGGAATATTCTAAATCTGATATCAGTACTTTTACGATATAAACCTATTATCCAGTACCTGGCTAACTGAAGCTCCTGGTTACGTGTAACTTGCATTACTCCCGGCTTATCCTTTACTGCTTCCCCTTCTGTTGCTTTGACCACATTATCCCTGAACCCCTTCGCTGGCTTCTCCTGGCTTTCACATTAGATTTTCGCTCTTTAATTCTACTTTTCACTCATCTTTCCATCTACCTTTCCTTCTTTGTGTAGCTGCATTACTTGTGTGCTGTTATCCTCACAACGTCCCTGTGACGTAGGGAAGTAGTATTATCCTGAAGCACATTAAATGACTTGCCTGAGGTCACACAGGAAATCTGTGGCAGAGCAGGGAATGAATCTGTACTTCCAGAGTCCCAGGCTAGTGCCCTGAACCACTGGACTATCCTTCCTCTCATTGGCCTTCAGGGCCAAACATCTTCATTCTGGTCTGCCATGTTTCATTCTGGACTTCTACCACCACCTGCTCACCATGCTCTTTTACTCTCTTATGCTGTCTTCTGTGTTTGAAATGCCTTCTCTCCTCAGGTTCCCTGCTTAAAACTTTTGTGAAACCTTTCTACAATAATTTCTTCAGATGCAGAGTTTGGGACTTTTTCATTCCTGAATTCTTGTCCTGTGTGTTAGCTTTTCAGATGAGTTTTTGTTTTGGTCAGTATAGCGTTGTGTATACTTCCAGTGCTGTGCAAATGTACATTTAAAGAGAAATGTATACAAATGCCCAGTTGACTTTGAAGGCCTTCAGAAACTCTGAACTCTCCTGGCCATTACATAGCTTAAACCTGGGGATGTGAACTTTTGGCCTCATGCTGATCTTGAGGTTCATGGCCTTAACCTCATTTCACCAGTTCATTTTTCTTTAACAGGGATGCCGCACAGTTAGTTTAGCACAAATTGACTTAAAAAAGGGGGCAAATATTTGTAATGCTGGGTTGAAAAATGTGACATGCCATACTTCTTGCAGGCCATCACTGTATTAGATGGGAAGAATGGGTCTGCATGGGTGAGAGGAAGTAGAAGTAGATTTTTGTATTGCTAGTGCTGAACACTGATGCCTTCCACCCTACCTCACTGGATAATTTCTTTTGAAAATTTTTTGGCAGGCAATCACACTCTTCCCACAGATTCTTAGGACTTCCTCATGCGCATTATACTCAGAAAATGGGCATATTGAAACTCTGGCAACTGGCTGACTTCCTCTCAGAACTAAAAGGTTCCCTAAATCTCAATTGCTTCTCAGATGTAGCTCAAATACCTCACATTTGGATTCATTCCTGCATCTTCCAGACAGCCTACGCTCTGACAGACAAGTCTGGTTAATATTCCTGTACAGCAAATGCAGAATCCAAGTTACTTAATGGAACTGCATGCAACTACTGTAAAATGTACTTACAGATTAGATTTCTGTGTGCAAGCTACAAGTAGTGTTCTGGTTTCACTTTTTTTCAAGGAGGTGCTCCATCTGGCTGTTTGTTCATGTCAGTATCTGATGTTTGATCATCCACTAAGTCACTAGCCAGAAGTCTTATATTTGTTGACTGTGCTCAAAGTGCTTAGGGTGTATAAGAAGGGAATGGTTGAATCTTCCTGGAAGTTTCAGAGACACTGCAGTTTTGGGGGGTAATACTAAGCCATGCATAGTCCTTTCATTCAGTTACTCTGTAAAATCTCTTGCTACATAACATTCAACTGGCTGACAAAATAGTCTCTAATATTAGTAAACTGTACCTCACTGAATAACCTGTAATCTCTAGGAGTTGGATGTTACTATATGCAAAATGCATCCCAGTGTAGGTGTAAAGGAGTTAATAGATAGTGATTACATAATGAATCATCATCTTTGGACATAATTGTAGAGTAGACGTGGACATTGGCTTGTGTGAAAGGCCTCATGGGCTCTGGAATCTGATTTTTCCTTTAAAACTAAGTGCTCTTAAAATTGTTTCTGCGATGGAGTTGAAAATATCATTCTAAACACCACTGTCACTGTTTCATTGGAAACAGATGATAAAAACCTAATCTGACCTAGCTCTGATCCTCCACCGGGCCTATGCAGTACGTTGTCTCTTTCTTCAAACATGTCAGGTCAGCTTAACTGATAAAACAGGAACTACGAGCAAGGTACTAGAATAGATAGATACCCAGAAGGAGATCCACCTAGGGCCCCCTTCTGCCTATGTGCCAAACCACTAGTGAGTGGTTCAACTTCCAAAACAAGCCACTGCTGATTTATAGTGCAAGTAGAATGAATGTGGAACTGCTCCCAGCTGAAAGAAACATTTCTGGGAAGAGAGCTGGAATATCTCCAAACCAGTGTCCCATGGAAGAAAAGAAGCTTTATTAAAAGAAGCTGAAGGCACAGCAGGGGAGAAGTGTTCTGTCTTGACAAGTGCAGCCCGTGGGTGTTGAGTACGGGCGAGAGGTTAAACCACCCTTTTCAGGTCATATGGTGCAATTCATCCTCTTGTTCTGTGTCCAATTATCTGTTCGCTGCCAAAGGGATTGATGCTGCTGTTAAGTTCCTTTCTAGACGACCAAACCATCCTAATGTTCCATAAAAGAATGATTTATTTTTTTTCCTATCGGTTTGTGGCTAGTAAAACGGGACTGATTCTGTTAACGTGGAATTTTTTACTAGTGTCAAATAACAGAACATATACTGTGCATGTATCTCTGGAGCGAATCAAAATGCATGAAAAATTTCGCAAGTTTTGTAGCTAGAATTGACCAACGTAACTCTTGTTTGAGTTTGTAAATGATGTGTAGTGTTTGGGGAGACCAGACTTAAGAACCTTAGAATGCTCAGCCTCTTTCAGGAAGCACTCATTGACTTGCAGAATTAAGCCTTTAATTTAAACCTTGATCTCAGTCCTGACAAATTAAGACCAGACGAAAATTAAAAATATGATGTGGAGAAAGTTCATCATGTACTACACAATTTAGAACTTACTCAGTTTTGATTTTAACTTTTCCACTTAGAGGCATCTGGGGTATGTAGTACACTTCTGAATATGCAGCTGTATTTTTAGGAAGTGGACGTCTATCAACTAAGTTAATAACTTTTAAAGTCCTTGCCTTACCCCCAAATCCCTGGGCTCCTGAATGGGGAAGAGTACCCACTCCACCCCCCTCTTCCTAGGACTGACAGTCCACACACAGTAGAGATGAACAAGCAGGTGTTAAAGTTTTTTTTGTTTAGATTTATAAACTTCATCTTGTGGTTCAGGAAGCATACATATACCCTGTACAAATCTGCTTTATCAGGGGCCCCAAAAGCCCAGTCCCTTTTTTGCATCTCTGTCCCCTCCTCTCTTCCCCCCCCCTCCAAAAAAAGGGACCACCAACACAAAAACGCTCTTGGGTACACTGAGGAGGGAGATGGGATTTAAGACTAATTTACTTTCCTGTTTTGATCCAGTGCCTGTTCCTTTCTTCTCAGCATTTACAACTATCTGCTTTAACCTTTTTCTCTTAGATGAAGCTCTGGAGACGCCATCTGACCCAGTTTCAGCTCAACATGAGCTAAAATGGCTGACTTTATAAGCACTTGCAACTTCCTCCCTTGTTTAAATAATGGAAATAGGAACTCATTCTTAATTAAAACATGTCACGCTAGAGATTTATGGATAACTGGCATGAGATGGCAATCAAGCCAGGTTGATTCTTGATTGATATAGTGCCTAATGTTTACTCATTTTATTTTGTCAAAATACAAATTGAATAAGGTGTGACTTATGAAAATGTTATTAGTAACTGACATGCATATGACAGTTCAAAGAGAGCTCTAGAGTAGCAGTTAAGTTTGAATGAGCACATCTTATTTTAATCTGAAAAATTCTGCTACAGCACAATGTAAGTGCAAACATTACATGCAGCAATAAGTTGGTTTTTCTGTGTTTGCAGATGGCTTGTTCAATCAGTACATCAGTCAGCAGGAATACAAACCGCGTTGGGGTCAGATTATCCCCAAAAGTACCAAAGGTAAGAGTCTAGATGAAAACACTTTTTTTTAAATTACCCATGCATTAGTAATTGCCACTATAATAGCTGGTGGATACAGTGCATGAAGGTGATAAAAGGGAGGCTATGAGACAGCTTAGTCCTGCTTTTTACAGGTGCAGCTGATGTCACTTATTTTTCAATCTGGCACAATGCATTTATCTTGAGATACTAAAATAATGTACATCAATGTACAGTTCAATAAGGAACCGTTCATAGAACAATAGCTTTAAACCAAAAGTTATACAAGATGGCTTTTCTGGAGTGGTGGAATATCATTTAAGGTGCCATTCCAGCTAACTTGTCTTCAGGCAATTCTGGGGCTACTTTTTACCATGCTGGGAGCTGAATTAGCCTTTGTCTGTCCCCACTGTTGGGGCTGCAAAGGTTAGTTCAAGCTCAGTTTTTATGGACCTGAGGATATGTTTTCACATCCAGGGACTGTTAAGGTCTCCTCTTGCAAGACACTCCCTGTACTGATAGAGAGCATTGTGTTCGCTACTTTACACATGACAATGATTTTTCTCTGGAAGATAGATACAAAAAACAATTGGACAATAAAAAAAAAAATCTTGGTTGCCTTGAGTATAAACATGCTGTTCTCCAGATAATTGCTATGTATATTTTGAATGTTTGAAGAACTCTGGGCTATTTAAGTTATGCTACCTCTGCTCAGCTTATATGGCATGAATGAATGAATTATATATTTTTTTAGAAAATCATGTATAATAGAAAATCTTTCCTTTGTCTTTAACAAGGTGATGGAGAGGACAGCAGACCAGGAATGAGAGGAGGCCATCAGATGGTCATTGATGTACAGACAGGTGAATGATCATTTAGTCTTTAAGAAGAATGTTCTGTCCTATTTTTATTTTGGGACTTACTTATATTGAACTGGTACCAGCTCAGCTATAAATATGCAAACATATCTAGTTCCTTTTGTATTTTCTTTTTTTTCTGTTAGTGTTGGGACAAAACTCTGCTCTTAGTGCATCTAGATTGTTCTGCTTTCCCTCTATGGAGCCCTAGTCCACTTTCCTAGAATTTAGGCTGCTTGTTTTGGTGATGCAGGAGTGACTTCTTCCGTAGGTGATCTGATCTTTTGGTTGGGGGAGGGTGTGTTACGGGTGCCCTTTCCGCCCCTATCTGCTGCAGGTCTGAAGGCTGGAAGCAATCTCAGCCTTTGCTGGCCAAGTGTTACTGGTCTCTAACTCACATTGATAACCTGGAAACCTTCTGATTAAGAGCCAGGGCTTTTTCCTGAAGGGGCCTGGGATCTTTAAAACTAAACCATTCTTCGTCTTACAATGATTGGCCATGTGCTATGAGCGCCACTTTTCTAAGAACTTACTCTTGGGGAAATTCTGCACCAAAAAATTAAAAACTGCACAACATTTTAAAATTCTGCATATTTTATTTGTCAAAATAATGAAGTATAATCATGCTGGTTTCAATTTTTTAGGTAATTTATTTAAACTACAGTACAATGGATGGAGAATGGAAAGCATTAGAGGAAATCTCTAAACCCACTTGCCTAATCATAGAACTGGAAGGGACCTCGAGAGGTCATCTAGTCCAGTCCCCTGCACTCATGGCAGGACTAAGTATTATCTGGACCATCCCTGATGGTCGTTTGTCTAACCTACTCTTAAAAATCTGCAATGATGGAGATTCCACAATCTCTCTAGGCAATTTATTCTAGTACTTAACCACCCTGATAGCAGGGGCGGTTCCAGGCCCCAGCATGCCAAGCGTGTGCTTGGGGCGGCAAGCTGCGGGGGGTGCTCTGCCTTCGCTGCGAGGGCGGCAGGCAGGCTGCCCTTGGCAGCTTGCTTGCGGAGGGTCTGCTGGTCCCACAGCTTTGCCTGCCTGCCGTGCTTGGGGTGGCAGAATTCCTAGAGCCGCCTCTGCCTGACAGTTAGGAAAAACTTCCTAATGTCCAACCTAAACTTGCAATTTAATTGCTTCTAGTCATATCCTCAGAGGTTAAGAACAATTTTTCTCCCTCCTCCTTTTGTATATTTGTATATTTATTACAATTAAACAGCCACAGTGAAAAAGTTGTTACCTTTTCACTGTGGCTGTCTAACTGTAATAAATATACAAGTCCCTATCCTATAGCTACTTTTGTGTGCACTGCTATGGAGGAAGAAAAAGTGTTAGGTTCTGTGTAAACACACAAGAATGGTACAGTCCCTGCCCCAAAGAACTTAGTCTGTCGAAAGATAAAGGAAAGGGAGATACAAGTAGGATGGTCAGGGTTTGATTGACCATATCTTGATAGGTTGATATGTAATAACATACACTATCTCCAATTACTGGTTAACCTTGCTGTTACCATTCAGAAGACTTTGTATTGCCCTCAACTTCTTATTTAAATACTCTTAACAAACGTGGTTTCTAACCCATATGATTAATACAATGTAATAAAGGTGACTTACTGTTAGTGGAGAGAGGAGCGAGTGCCAAGCCTTTGGGTACATCTGTACCACAAGTCGGGCTGCAATTTGCAGCTTGTGTAGGTGTGCGTTTACTAGCTTTAATCTAGCCATCTTGTGAAAAATAGCAGTGAGGATATGGCAGTGCAGGCTGCACAAGCCTGTTTCACCCCTCTGGGTAGGTACTCACTTGTGCTGCCTGCTGCGTCCTCGCTACTATTTTTAGCAGGCTAGCTAGATTAAAGGTACCGTGGGTATGTCTGTGCAAGCTGCAAATCATACCCCAGCTACAGTGTGATACCTCTTGAGGGGCAAGGAAGAATGTGGGATTATTATTGAAAATTTGGGGGAGCTCAGGGTGGCTTTATTGGTTGTGGGTGTATAGATAGAGAGTTGAAGGCTGTAAAAAGTTAAAGTGCATGGGCCTGAGGATAGAATATGTTTAAAAATAACTAGGGCTGTCGATTAATTGCGGTTAACTCGGGATTAATTAAAAGAAATTGTGATTAATCAGTTTTAATTGCACTCTTAAGCAATGAAATACCAATTGACACTTATTAAATATTTTGGATGTTTTTCTACATTTTCATATATATTGTATTCTGTGTTGTATTTGAAATGTGTGTATTTTTTATTATAAATATTTGCACTGTAAAAGTGAAAAGAAATGGCATTCTTCAATTCACCTCATACAAGTACTGTAGTGCAATCTTTTTGTTGTGAAAGTACAACTTACAAATGTAGATTTTTGTTTATTACATAACTGCACTCAAAAACAACACAGTGTAAAACTTCAGAGCCTACAAGCCCACTCAGTCCTACTTCTTGTTTAGCCTATCACTAAGGCAAACCAGTTTGTTTACATTTACAGGAGATAATGCTGCCCTCTTCTTATTTACAATGTCACTTAAAAGTGGAACAGGTATTTGCATAGCATTTTTGTAGCCAGCATTGCAAGGTATTTCCGTGCCAGATATGCTAAACATTCATATGCCCCTTCATGCCTTGGCCATCATTCCAGAGGACATGCTTTCACGCTGATAACACTTATTAGAAAACAATGCGTTAATTAAATTTGTGATTGAACTACTTGGGGGAGAATTGTATGTCTCCTGCTCTGCAGGTAAAACATTCTGCCATATATTTCATGTTATAGCAGTCTCGCATGATGTCCCAGCACATGTTGTTCATTTTAAGAACACTTTCACTGTAGATTTCACAAAACGCCAAGAAGGTACCAATGTGAGATTTCTAAAGATAGCTATAGCACTAGACCCAAGGTTTAAGAATCTGAAGTGCCTTCCAAAATCTAAGAGGGGTGAGGTGTAGAGCATGTTTTCAAAACTTATAAAAGACCAACACTCCAATGCGGAAACTACAGAACCCGAACCACCAAAAAAGAAAATCAACCTTCTGCTGGTGGCATCTGACTCAGATAATGAAAATGAACATGTCAGTCCATACTGCTTTGGATTCTTAGCGAGCAGAACCAGTCATCAGCATGGATGCTTGTCCCCTGGAATGGTGGTTGAAGCATGAAGGGACATATATGAATCTTTAGTGCATCTGGCACATAAATATCTTGCAATTCTGACTAGAACAGTGCCATGAGAATGCCGGTTCTCACTGTCAGGTGCAGGCCTGGCTCCAGGCACCAGCAAAGGAGGCAGGTGTCTGGGGCGGCCAATAGAAAGGGACGGCACGTCGGGGTCTTCGGCGGCTCTTCGGCGGCAGCCCAACGCTCCGCTTTAGTCTTCAGTGGCAATTTGCCGGCGGGTCCTTCACTCTGTCTCTTCCTCTTCGGCGGCAGCTCAGTCTGATTTTTTTCTTTTCTTTGCCACTTGGCGTGAAAAAAAAAAGGCTGGAGGCGACCCTGGTCAGGTGACACTGTAAAAAAGAACTGTGCAGTATTATCTCCTGCAAATGTAAACCAACTTCTTTGAGCGATTTGGCTTAACAAGAAGTAGGACTGAGTGGACTTCCTGGCTCTAAAATTTTACATTTTAGTTTTGAATGTGGTTTTTGGTACATAATTGTACATTTGTAAATTGAACTTTCATTATAGAGATTACACTACAATACTTGGATTAAGTGAATTGAAAAATACTATTTCTGTTGGGTTTTTTACAGTGTAAATACTTGTAATCAAAAATAAAGTGAACACTGTATACTTTGTATTGTGTTTTAATTGAAAACAGTATATTTGAAAATGTAGAAATCATCCAAAAATATTTAAATACATGGTATTCTATTGTTTAATAGTACAATTAATCATGATTAATTTTTTTAATCGCTTGACAGCCCTAAAAATAACTTGCTTGTTCACCATTATGGTTTCCTGGTTGATAAAGTTCTAAAACTTTGTCACCCAATATATAATTATTGCCCCAGAGAGGAAGTACTTCATTTGTATGAGGCTGGCAAACCATTCTTCTTGGAGAGAGGTAGAAGAATCTGAGGAAGATCTATGAGGATAAATTTTCCTTGTTAGAGATTGTGTTGAGAGAAGCACTACCATGGGAAATGAAAGCTGTGAAGCGCACTCTAGTGGCTATAGAATATAGTTTTTCAAGATCGGGTGCTTATTTCAAAGCAGCAGGAGTGGTGATGATACACGTAAGAGGAATATATGCATTTTGACATGAAATGTATTAAACATTTTCGGAATGAATGCATTGGTAAGTGTGATTCTTCCTCCCTTACTCAGAGCAAGCTGACTAGCTCAGGCTTTGACCTGTGATCATTCTGATATTAAATAAGGCAGGGAAATGGAGTCAGTCTTCCAGTTTCTTAAACTGATGTACTTTGTTTTCAGGAAGAACTGGACTTCCTCCCATTCTTTTAGTCAATTTCACCGCCAAGCTTTATGCCTTCTAGTGACAGAAAGTAACTTTGGATCATTCTTACAGCTCTGGAGAAGAGATTCCCTGTAGGCTTCTTGGGAGGCTGTACTCAGTTTTGCTTCAGGGCCTGCTTGGGCCTGCAAAGTCAGTATGTTTTATTTGGTGGTGGTTTTGCTCATGAGGAAGTTCTGGGTGTTTCTGGTATTTAATTTGGCTCATGAGAAGGCCAGGAAGGTAGCTGATACTGTTTGTGTTGTAAAACCTGCTGCTTCTACTAATGGCCGCTCAAGCTTCCTTTTGTGCTTGGGCCCATTTATCGAAGGTGTGGGAATTTGGCTAGGCGTGGCTTTGGGGTGTATTTTACAAACAAGCTAGTCTCTCTAGGCAGTCTCACGCATGCCTAATGTTAATGGAAAAAGGAAAAAAAGGAACATACGCCTTGCCCCACTTGCTGAACTGTTATGACATAGATCCTAGGGATGAGAGGAATAATAATTTGCGCTTAACACTCTTCATCTAAGTGACTTTCAGAGATTGACATTATCCTCATTACCATCTATGAAAAGTGAGGTAGGGAAAGGTTAAGTGACTTCTCCATGTCTCACAGTAAGTCAGTGTCAGGAACAAACCCCTATTCCCTGATGCCCAGGCCTAACCTGTGCTGCTTTCAACCTTGTATTTTGTAGCTTATATACAGTTCTGCTCTTGCTTAGTTTCCAACAAAAATGAGCCAGCAAAAGTGAAAGACATCACTGTCCACAGGCTTAAAATAGAATACCAAAGCTTATGTTACTCTGTTGGGACAAGTATGATTTTGGTATGTAGCTTCTAACAATTTAGTCATGCAGGGCAAGTTAACACTAACTCTGCCCTCTTACATGTATTTCTGGGAATAGACTTTTTTTTTTTGTGAGTGGAGATGAAAGGGGATAAATACATTATGTTAAAAATTCTGTGGGTTACTAGGTTACCTCTCCTTTAAAGTAATCAGATGATATTAAAAATATTTTAAAAACTAGTTGTACTGCTCTAATGCTACACTGAGTGAAGCTGGAGGCTCAAATTAATTTATTATTTTTTGTGTAGTGCTGCTTTTCTTTTTATTTTATTTTATTTATTTTTTATTTTTTAACACACGTGGGAGCATGTTGGGGGGGACGGGCAATTCAATTCTGTGGCCCAAGAATATAGTCAGATATGCATGGTGCAAAAAGATCTGATGCTCATGCTGTAATCCATAATGTCTTTCCTAACGTAAGATAACTGTAGCTTTAAGGTAAGATAATTTTTTCAGGACCAGACAGTACTCCAGTCAAACACCACAGCAGAACCAGGGCTGGCTCTAGCTTTTTTTTGCTGCCCCAAGCAACCAAAAAAAATGGGGAGGGGGGCAGGGGGCGGCAGCTGGAATGTGCTGCACCAAGACCGGCTGCCCCAAGATTGACCGGAATGCTGCCCTTAAAATTTGCTGTCCCAAGCACGTGCTGCTTCTGCTGGTGCCTAGAGCCAGCTCTGAGCGGAACACTCTTAATATATTTGCACAGAAGTATATTCATTAACCAGGCCATGCCAGGCTTAGATCAGGGACAATAACTTTATACATCCACAGGCGCAGTTTAAAATGTCCATTTTCATTTTTTCTGTAAGATGGACCTATTTTTAAATCACTGTTTATATGGGAGGCAGGACAGTTTTCTGTACGTTTTTTAGGGGAAGAAAGTTATGACTGCATTTTGGAAGCTCTAATATAAGGAAACATGGGTCATCACCCAAGGACATTAGAGGTAAGTGCTCTGCCTAGTTCTGTAACAGAACTACAGTACCTTCTTACGTATGTAGATTCTGGCAAAATACCCAGAGGACTGCAGTCTTTGATTTCAGTGCTGTATTCCCAGCTGAACAGAGCTGCAAGTAGCAGAGTCATTGCCTTGATGCATTTTGTAAGAGGATTCAGACATCTACTGCTGGTATCTTTATCAAAATGACCTAATCACGCTTTGTCAGGCCATTTATTGAGCAAATGAGAGGTAGGTTCCGCATAGAAACAGAAAAAACATATATATGTATATTGCGGATGAATTCTGCTACTTAATGTCAGGATGTCAAACATAGGTTTTAAGGAATAACAGTGTGTCTTTGACAGGAATACAATGCATATTTTGTTATGGAATCATTCCTTGCAGTCCCATAGTTAAGTTTGAGTTGAGTTTTGCACTAGAAGCAGGGATTCAATCATTTTATATATGAAGCATACGTTGTAGTGTCCCCCAAATAACAGCACTTGTTTCTTGAGTACAGAATGAATGTTCTGATAATTTACATGTAAATTCATTAACTGGTTTAAAGTTAAAATTAATTAAAAATATTTCCGTTGTGAAATGTTTGTGTATCACTGTACTTTTATTCCTGATGATCTCAATTAAATAAAACTGACTCTGCTGACATTGCATAGCTAAAGCTCACTAAAATCTCATGCATTGGGCTGCATTTGGATTAATGGTGGTTCCCCCCCCCTCCCCCTCCGGTGGTGTTATGAGTGAAAGCTGCTTCTTTATGGAGAAGCAGATGAACAGTCTCCTTCACGGAATTCCACAAAGAACTGCTCTCTTTGAAAATGGATACCACCTCCCGTTGTTTCTCATGGAATGAAGCCAAGCTATCCTCCAGGAAGGCCCACAATTTTATACTGGAGAAGGTAGGCAAATTACACTAGGTAGCTAAGCAGCGGGAAGGTCAGTGGAAGGGGAGTTGTGATAGTCAGCTGACCACAGATGAAGGCCTAGCTGAAGGTTTCAGCAGAGGTGGAATGAAGGCAGCAGTACACATGGATAATGGTGAGTCAGATTCAGACAAAGGCATTACAGGAAAAGTAGCAGAGGATGACACCAAGGTTGGCGTAGGTATGGTAGAGGCAGGTGAGAGGCTTAAATTGAGAAAAGAAGGAAAGAAAATGCTGATTTTACTCAAAAGCGCTTCTGTCTCAGGACGCTTACCTAAAAGCTGAGAATAAGACATGAGTTTACTTGGTTGAGGGGGGAAAGAAGGGAGCACAAGGTATAATCCAGAGGGTTCTCAAACTGGGAGTTGGGACCTTTCAGGGGATCACGAGGTTATTACATGGGGGGTCACGAGCTGCTGCCCTCTATCCCAACCCCTGCTTTGCCTCCAGCATTTATAATAGTGTTATGCATTAAAAACACTTTTTTCTATATTTGAGGGGGGTCACAATCAGATACTTGCTGTGTGAAAGGGGTCTCCAGTACAAAAGTTTGAGAACCCCTGGTATAATCAAAGGTACTGGGAGAAGCACTGTTTGCATGTCATTTGGTTCCATTACTGTAACACAGTGAATATGACTAAACATTAATCTTCCCCTCCCCGAGTTGTCTGTTTAAGTATTTACCTGGGGTTGCTTATATTAGCCTACTCTGTTGAAAATTGGTAAGTATATTGAGAGAATTGGGGGAGCAGGAACCACTTCATTGGTATCGTATGATATATGAGTGAACCTAGTGATTGCTCTTCAGTACGGTAGAATCTAGTTAATTCAAACTGTCTGAGAAGCCATGTTGTGACTCTTGTGAGGTAGCAAGTGACACATTTAATGAAAGAACAAGGGTAACTCATTACAGTGTTTTGTTTTGACAAGTCTAGTTCAATTTTAATGTGATCTGTGCTTCATAATGTACTCGTGCTATTAAATGCACTGCAGTATATTGTAAAATAAAAAAGGTAAAATTTCCTAAAGTGCCTAAATCTCATTGATTCAGTGGGATTTAGATTTCTGAGTGACTTAGCAACTTTTGAAAAATTTACCCGAAGTCATCTTAGTGTGAGATTTAGTTCCATTGCCCTCGATTTACACTACTAGTGAGGAATGTAATCTTTTGTGCAGACTAAGAGTGACATGAAAATGGCTGCGTGAATGCACAAGTTCTCTGGAGAGAGGCAATCTGACTGATGTGTTGTGTAGCATGTGATGGGAGAGGGTTACTAAATACTCTTCTGAAAAAGGGAAGCTTAGAGAAGTTGGTAAGCAGTATCCAGGTTGAGGCATGGTGATAAAGGATGGACAGAGTAGTGCAGTTTCTTGCATTCTTGGGAAAGGGGGGTTGTTGACGATAGCAACAGTATTGAGAGTAAGGGAAGAAAGGGGGAGAGCAGAGTAGGCCTCTTAGGGCCTGCTTTTTTGCCAGAATAAGCAATTTAGAAGTGCTCTTGAATATAGTTTTTCGAAGAAATACTTTAATTTTGAGTTTTGGGCATGGCAAAAACAGTAGGGAATTCTGACCTCCAAATTATAGCTGACAAGGGCTTGGATGGATGTGACAGTGCTATAGTCTCTTGCAAATGTTCACTGGTTGATTTGGGAGGAGAAATTCCAAATTTGGACCGTGAGTAGGAAAGGAGGAGTTGAGTGGGAAGCTGGAGAGTGATGCAACATTATCTCTAATACATATTATTGGGCGCAGGGAGAGTCTTTTCCTGTATATTTTTACAATATGTAGCACAGTGGAATCCTGATCTCGACTGAGCTCTTGGGGTGCTACTACAATATAATTATCTTGACATGCCAGGCCTTTGCCTTCTCCATTCAGATCTGTCCTCCAGTACCCATTGCAATGCCTGCAAGAAATGACATTTTAAAAGAAAAAAAATCTAATTTGGTTTGTTTACCTTCTCTCTGATCACTTTACTTGTATGTCGTTATATTTGTGTTGTGGGAGTACCACAGTCATGACAGGGCCCCATCATGCTGTACAGGCACAGGGGGGAAAAATGATGGCCCCTTTCCCAAAGAGCTTACAATCTAAGTATAAGACGAGACAGTAGGTGGTTACAGACATGGGAGCACAAAGAATAAGACATTACTGTTTTCTCCCCTGTTTGTTTTTAGTCTTTAGATTGTAATCTTAGAGGCACAGATCATTTCCCTATATGTCTGTGCAGTGTCTGGCACATTTTTGGTGCTACCGTAGTACTAAAAATAAGGATTGTTCACATCTCAGATGCATGGTAGAAAAATATCTGCTGTACAAGCTGATATTCCATCAGTCTTTTGTTTAACTCAAATACACAGTAGATGTTTCCTCTCCCATCTTTTGCATGCAAAACTCATCTTGATCAGAGTACAGATATTTGATATTTAAAAGATCAGCCTAATGGAAGCAGCACGCAATCTTGAAGAGTTGCCTTGCTCCTTTGTCATTGAAGACAAGCAGCTTTAACTTGGACATTTGCTATTTTATGTGTTTCTTTGGTCTGCTTGAGAGTTCTGAGGGAGCAGGTGAGAATGTAGGGTTCCTTGCCTGGGATGAGTTTGTTCCTATTCTTACATGTAGTTTTAACTCTTTTGTACCATCTTAGAATTAAGACTTTTAGTGATCTTTAATCATGTCAGACAGGACAATAAGGCTGCCAGTGAGCCTTTCTGGGCACAGAGGTTGGAATGCTGCATCAGACTTGCAGACCTTGTCCTGGAATACTGTCTGACTCTCAACTGTATTGTAAGTATCTGAAGAATTGAGTGAAAATGAGGTTTGCCACTGCCTGCTCTTCTACATTGTAACTTGTATTATCAGAATAGCACCACTGGGAATGGATCAATTTTATCTTCTCTCCCTCTGTCTCACAATCATTGTGAGATCGAATTGTTTTTCTACAATGGCTGCACGTGAAGCTTCCTTTTACCTTTTTGTACTTTTTGTTCTTTTAAGGGACACATTACCTTTTTTGCCGTTTTAATGTTAAATTGACTAGATTACCAAGAGGTGTCAATTGGAATTGGAGCCTCATTGCATTAGGCAGTCTTCAAACACTTAGCCTGGTCTACACTACAGGATTAGGTCGAATTTAGCCACGTTAGATCGATTTAAAAATGACTGCGTCCACACAACCAACCCCATTCCGTTGACCTAAAGGGCTCTTAAAATCGACTTCTGTACTCCTTCCTGACGAGAGGAGTAGCGCTAAAATTGACCTTGCTGGGTTGAATTTGGGGTAGTGCAGCTGCAAATCGATGGTATTGGTCTCCGGGAGAGTGCTCCATTGTGACCACTCTGGACAGCACTTTGAACTCTGCACTAGCCAGGTACACAGGAAAAGCCCCAGGAACTTTTGAATTTCCTGTTTGGTCAGTGTAGCGAACTTAGCAGTACTCAGCAGCACAGGTAACCATGCAGCCCCCCCCCCAAGAATCATAGCGCGTAGAATGTTTCTACGCTCCCCCTATCATCTCCATCCCTGAGGTTATCGCAGATTAGAAGTCGAAAAAAACCACACTCGCGATGACACATTTTCCAAGCTCATGCAGTCCTCCCATACTGATAGGGCACAGCTTAATGCATGGAGGCATTCAGTGGCAGAGGCCGGGAGAGAATTAAGTGAGCGCAAAGAATGGAAGCGGAACACGATGCTGAGATTAATGGGGGAGCAAACGGACATGATGAAGCATCTCTTGGAGCTGCAGGAACGTGGTCAAGAGCACAGACCCCTGCTGCATCCAGTGTATAACCGCCTGCCCTCCTCTCCATGTTCCATAACGTCCTTACCCAGATGCCCAAGAACGCTGGGGGAGGCTCTGGGCACCCAGCCACTCCACTCACTCCAAAGGATGGCCAGGCAACAGAAGGCTGTCATTCAAACAGGTTGATTTTTAGTGTGGCTTCAATAAGCAATGTGACCTTGTCCTTCCCTCTTCCCCCACCCCACTTGGGCTACCTTGTCTGTTATCTCATTTTTTAAAATTAATAAAGAGAGAATGCATGGATTCAAAACAATAATTACTTCATTTTGAAGGGGGAAGGGTGGTTGGCTTACAGGGAATTAAAATCAACAAAGGGGGTGGGTTTGCATCAAGGAGAAATGCACACAACTGTAACACTGAAGCCTGACCAGTCATAAAACTTGTTTTCAAAGCCTCTCTGATGTGCAGCGCGCCTTGCTGTGCTCTTCTAATTGTCCTGGTGTCTGGCTGCTCAAAATTGGATGCCAGGCGATTTGCCTCAGCCTCCCTCCCTGCCTTAAATGTCTTCCCCTTACTCTCTCAGATATTATGGAACAAACAGCAATAGCAATGGGAATGTTGGTTGCGCTTAGGTCTGAGCGAGCTTTTAAACATCCAAAGGCACATTCTACAACTATTCTGCACTTGCTTAGCCGATGGTTGAACTGCTCCTTACTACTGTCTAGCCTTCATGAGCCATGGGAGCAAGGGGTAGGCTGGGATAGATGCGACCACACGGTGCTGCTAGCTGGGAGAGCAGCCTGAGGCAGAAGCCTCCAGCTCGGAACAGCAGCGGTGAGCTGAGTGGGCTCCATGCTTGCTGTGCTATAGCATCTGCATGGATAACCCAGGAAAAAAGGCACAAAACTATTGTCTGCTGTTGCTTTCATAGAGGGAGGGGCGACTGACGACATATACCCAAAACCACTTGCGATAATGTTTTTGCCCCATCAGACATTGGGAGCTTAACCCAGAATTCCAATGGGCAGCGGAGACTACGGGAACTGTGGGATAGCTACCCACAGTGCACCGCTCTGTAAGTCAAAGCTAGCCACGATAGTGAGGATGCACTCCACCGAGTTATTGTGCGTAGTGTGGATGTATGCAATTGACTGTATAAAATCGATTTCTAAAAATTGACTTCTATAAAATCTACCTAATTTCGTAGTGTAGACATACCCATAGGAACATGTGATCCCCGTCTTGACTAGCTAGTCCATTTACTTAAAATGGTGGATACTAATATTGTGTTTTCTGGAGGTAAACTGAAAGTTTCAAAGTGCAGCCTCTTTATCTATAAGTATGATATGTTGCCTAAGCCAAGACCAAGAGGGTCAGTATCGCCATCAGACTACTCCAAATCCATTCACCAGACTTATCCTCTTTCACAAGTCTTGGATCCTGTTGAAATGTTTTCACTGCAATCATCGGCCTAGTAGCTATATGTGTAAGTGTGGTTAGGGAAAACAGATACTGTGATTGCTCTAAACAGCCAGTGCAGCATAATCATCATTTACCAACTGTTAACACACTGTGGTATTGGGAATATTGTGGTATTTTGTTACGCTGTGAACAGAGATAAATGCAGTATGGCAGAGACTATGAATGTAATAAAGTTGATGACTTAATGACGAGCCGAACATTATGGAGGATGTCAGATACCCAATTTGATGGTGGAATAGTGCACATATATAAAGGGGGCTAGGAAGTGAAACTGTTGCTGCAAAATTGAGTTACTTTGGATTTGTGGTGAAGGATAAAAATACATGTTACTTAAACCTTGGAAGAATAGTTTCAAACATTAGAAGAAACCATTTAAAAACAAAACAAAACCATGAATCTCTTGGCAGCAGATAAATTTATATTTGGAAACACCGATGTCCTTCTAAAAAAAATCCTCTAAATAAATAAATTTTACAGTACATAAATTGTGCTGGCAATACAATAAATAATAGATGTTTGGTTTTATTTTGTGCATCTGCTAAAAAGCCAGTAGAAAGGGAAGGAATGTCAGTCATTCTGGACTGGGTTATGATGGAGCCTTTATCGCTGAGCTGGAATGTAGTTATGCAGTAAGAATAAAAGCAAATTTGACATTGTGTACATTTATCTTTTCGTTGCCACTTGTAAGCACTGAGGTGCTTACAGTTGGCATTTACTTTATGATGATATTTCACTCCTTTTGAATGCTTGCAAGATTATTTCATTTTACCAAGTTTTCTTAAGGTAGATAAAAAGGTTTAGCTTTCATCAGATTTATTCAGGTTTGCTATTAAACTTCAACTGGTGCAACAAAGCCTTCATAGGCAGGCATGACATTTTGGCAGAGACCCAATAGGATACGTGGTCTGTGCCAAATCTTTTATTTTCTTCGGCTATCAATGAAGCTGTTGTGGTAATGTGGGTTTTGTGAACTGTGAGAATTTATGAGCACAAAGGGACTTGCTCTTCGCAGGGAACATTGGGAGCCCTGAGCCCAAGAGGAAGGGTAATTAAAGTTAATGAACCAGGATAACCTTTTCATGGTGGTGCCCACTAGCACAATTATAGACAAGGGTCAATAGCCATTTAAATTCTATATCACATTTTTAACTGTGCTGTTTAATTGGTACCGGATTGAAAGTTGGCAGACAGTTGTTATAGTAAACTAGTGCATAATTTTTTTAGTAGTACTTTAGGTGAATACTTAAAGGGTTTTGAAAGCTGCCTATCTCCCTCCCCTCCCCCCCGGAAACACTCTTAAATTTTGAGAAAAATTAGTTTGAACTCTAGTTCACTAATCAATTTGCTTTTTGAAATTAAAATCAAATTTTCTTTTGAGAAGATCTGAGACTTCAGAGCTACCAAGCCAGTACACTAGATGTTTCCTACTCCTCTTTTTATTAGAGCATTGAGATTCTTTTTCACTTCTCCTTTGTGCAGAGACTCTGTCTCTCACACACATTGTTATATCTGAGCATGACTGCCTGGGACACCTGTTGGAGACCATTATATTGGTCATTAATTGGTTGGTGGGGTCATAGGTTTAATTTGCCTCATATGCTGATGTTTAAATCTTGATGGGTAGCAAGCTCTGGAGGAATGGGCTTGGAACTTGAAGTCATGGAATTTTCTGGCTCTGCTACTAACTTGTTTGTGTGGCTTTCCTCACTTGTCAAAAAATCTCAGAGCACTTCATAAGTTGTAATTACCTCACTGTTAAGGGAAGCATATCTGATTTACAAAAGGGCAGACTAAGCTAGAACATTTGTAACTGAGTCAATGTCAAATCG
Organism: Gopherus flavomarginatus; assembly: GCF_025201925.1. Classification (NCBI taxonomy): domain Eukaryota; kingdom Metazoa; phylum Chordata; order Testudines; family Testudinidae; genus Gopherus; species Gopherus flavomarginatus. Next base: position 11,279,136 of record NC_066617.1, on the reverse strand, counting down.
CAAGCCTGCCAGAGCTTGGAATAGAACCCAATTTCAGGTTCTAGTGGATAGCCTGCACCACATCCCATACAAAATCCCAACACCTTGTTGAACAAGCTGTATTTATTCAACCAATATTCATGTTCAGGGTACGGTGAATTTTTTTCAGTACTTTTACAGCGAAATACTGGTTTTGATTCTCCCTTCTGAGATAGAGACATTATAAATAAAATTTGAATAGCCTAGAAAATTGGCTGTATATCTAAGGGGGCTGCGTCAAGCCACTCTGAAAACCTAATTATTAGATAAACCACTTCCTTTCCATTGCTCCTTCAATTAACGGGTGAGAGAGAATTGCATTCAGAAAGGAACTGGCTTGAAATTAGTACCATTTTCCATGTCCACTGACTTATAAATTGATCAATTTGTACTGCCTTTTCATCCTAGGTAGATCATAAGTATGTTTTAAGATCTTGCCTCTTCAAGGCACTCAAATTAACTGGTTTTGTGTTTTTTAAAATCCATGTATGTTCTTTCATTTTTATAGAAACTGTTTATTTGTTTGGTGGCTGGGATGGGACTCAGGATCTGGCTGACTTCTGGGCATACAGTGTGAAGGAAAACCAGTGGACCTGTATATCTAGAGATACTGAAAAAGAGGTAAGTTTCCCCCAAACATTCATATTACTAGTATCTGATTAAATGTCCTCTGTTACAGTTACAAAATTCATCACACTTCTGTAATACTCGTGTTAGAGTGTTGCTTGCATTAAGATTCAGATTTCAGACTCTGAAGTTCTACTGGACTTTTGAAGTGCTTATATTGGGAGAATGTGAAATAAAGTGACTTCTCAGTCTCAAATACTTTTCAGAGTAGAGGAGGGAAGAGGTGGTTTTATTTGTCAATAGCAGAATAACCCACAAGTTAGAGAGACAAGATGGGTGAGGTAATATCTTGTATTGGATCAACTTCTGTTGATGAGAGAAGCAAGCTTTCCAGTTACACAGATCTTTTGTTAAGGTCTGGGAAAGGTTCTCAAGTGTCACAGCTAAATAAAAGATAGTTTAGCATAAGTAGTTTGCATATATGCTAAGGGACCATTCAAGGTGATGTGGCCTGTTACACACCTCTTTAGTCACAGGACAGAAAGAGGGGTTGATGGGCTACAGATTGTTGTAATCATCTGTAAATCCAGGGTCTTTAAATTCAAAATCATAGTTTTAACAAGATCCCAGGCTTATCTTTTGAAAGTGTTGGTGCAGGTTTCATTTGAGGATGACGTAAAGGTCAGATATAGAGTGATTGCTTTGTAAAAAGTGTTCACCCAGAGGTGATGGGTGTTTTTGTCTTTTATCATGTTCCTATGCAAGTTCATTCGAGAACGTGGAGATTCTGTCAGATTTCGCCCACATAGTTGTTGTTGGGGCATTTAGTGGACTGCATGAGGTACACCACATGTTGTGATAGGCATATGAAGGACCTATGGATCTTGAAAAGTGTGTTTGGAGGGGATGTTAATCTTTGTGCAGTGGAGATATGTCGGGTTTTGTATCTGTTCTGGCAGAGTCTGGTCCCATTTTGAGCTTGTGTGTCCTGGTCTGTGGAGAGCTTGCTTTTGATGATGAGGTTGGGGGTTGTTTGAAGGCCAGAAAGGAGTGTGAGGGTGGGGTTTCAGGAAAGATTTCTTTCAGGATAGGGTCCCCATTGAATATTGACTGCAGTTGTTAGATGATACCCCTATGGGTTCCAGTGTGGGGTGGAAGATGAGAACTAAGGGTGGGCGCTCGGATGGGATTTTGTCTGTATTGAAGCAGGTTCTCTCAGGGTATGTCTACACTACAAAATTAGGTTGAATTTATAGAAGTCGTATTTTTAGAAATCGTTTTTATACAGTCGACTGTGTGTGTCCCCACACAAAATGCTCTAAATGCATTAAGCTGGCGGACTGCGTCCACAGTACCGAGACTAGCATCGACTTCTGGAGTGTTGCACTGTGGATAGCCAACCCACAGTTCCCGCAGTCTCCGCAGCCCATTGTTGATTCTGGGTTAAGATCCCAATGCCTGATGGGGCAAAAATAGTGTCACTGGTGGTTCTGGGTACATGTCATCAGACCCCTCTCTCCATGAAAACAACGGCAGACAATCATTTCGCGCCTTTTTTCCTGGGTTACCTGAGCAGACATCATACCATGGCAAGCATGGAGCCCGCTCAGCTCACCGTCACCGTACATCTCCTGGGTGCTGGCAGACATGGGACTGCATTGCTACACAGCAGCAGCTCATTGCCTTTTGGCAGCAAACGGTGCATTATGATTGGTAGCCATCGTCGTCATATTCCTGGGTGCTCTTTTAGCCGACCTCGCTGAGATTGGTCAGGGTGCCTGGGCAGACATGGGAGTGACTCAGCCAGGTCATTCCCAACTTCTGCCGAGCACCCAGGAGATGACGATGGCTAGCAGTCATACTGCACCATCTTCTGGCGAGCAGCCAGGAAATAATGATGGCTAGCAATCGTAATGCACCATCTGCTGCCAGCCTACGATCTAAAAGATAGATGGATCAAAACAAGAAATTGAACAGATTTGTTTTGTGAAATCAAGGGCCTGCTAAACCCAGGGTTTTGAGTTCAGTCCTTGAGGGGGCCATTCTGTGTGACAGTTGTTTGTGTTTCTCCTTGATGCAAAGCCACCCCTTTTGTTGATTTTAATTCCCTGTAAGCCATGTCGTCAGTCGCCCCTCCCTCTGTCAGAGCACTGACAGACAATTGTTTCGTGCAAAACCAGGCGAGGGGGTGACGGCAGCGCGGTGACGAGAGGGACATGGTCATAGACTTCTCACAAAGTATGGGCTGGGCAATGTGCCCTGGCGGTGTGCACACCATGCTGATGAGCTCTGCAAACACGCTGGCCAAACAGGAAATGAAATTCAAAAGTTTGCTCCCTTTTCCTGTCTACCTGGCCAGTGCATCTGAGTTGAGAGTGCTATCCAGAGCGGTCACAATGGAGCACTCTGGGATAGCTCCCGGAGGCCAATACCATTGACTTGTGTCCACACTATCCCAAATTTGACTTGGCAAGGCCGATTTCAGCGCTAATCCCCTCGTCGGAGGTGGAGTAAAGAAATCAATTTAAAGAGTCCTTTTTTTTTTTTTTTTTGACTTAAAGACTTCATTGTGTGGACGGGTCCAGGGTTAAATTGAGGTAACGCTGCTAAATTCGACCTAAAGCCGTAGTGTAGACCAGGCCTCAGGGTATTTGGGTGTCTCCTTCAGTGTTACAATCTGCTTCTCTGGTGGAGCGTTCTTGTTTGGTAAAGGTAGTTTTGAGTATGTTTAGGTGTATATCCTGGACTTTCTCCTCAGAGCATATTCTGTGACATCTGAGTGCTTGGCTGTAGATAAGAGTTCTTGGTCTGTTTTTAGGGTGGTTACTGGGTCTGTGAAGGTAGGTGATCTGAGGGATTTTTTCGTATATAGTTCTCAGTAAGGTTCCATTGTTGAAGCTGATCGTGGTGTCCAGGAACTTGATGCTGGTGTGGGAGTGTTCCAGAGAAGAGTTTGATGCATGAATGGTGGTTGTTGAAATTGTGAAAATCTGTGAGGAAGTGTCGTCTGTCCAGTGGATGAATGATATATATAATTGGTTTTGTGGTGTTTTTGTCTAGAAATTCTTCTTAATACAAAAAGATAGAATTCAGCAGGTAGCATGTGTGGAAATAATTTGATAGCACTGAACAGGCAGTCTGCCTAGTGTCACATTCCAGTAGTGGTTCTGAAGCTACATCAGTACAGAAATAACTTTATTTCCTTCAGCTTCTCTCAGCTACAGAAATAAAACGGACACTTGAAAATTTGAACCCAACTAAAAGGGAGGAGTGCCAGAGGCTTTGGAATCCTAAGAGCTTCAGTGATTTTGCTTGTGCCATGACCTTCAGCCTGTTTTGCTTTATATTTGATGTATGAAGCTTTTGGAGCTGCTGCAGTTTGGGCTAGTAGGAAGCAACAAAAAGCTTTATAGATTCATAGTTCAAGGCCAGAAGGGACCTTGAGATCATCTAGTCTGACTTCCTGTATATCACAGGCTATTACTTTTCACCCAGTTACCCTATACTAAACCTAAGTATTTGCGTTTAGAGAAAGTGTATCTTCCAGAAAGGCATCTATTGTTGATTGGAAGACATCAAGAGATGGAGAATTCACCACTTGCCTTGTTTGTTTCAATGGCTAAAAATGCATGCCTTGTTTCTAATGTGAGTTTGTTTGGCTCTAACTTCCAACCATTGTTTTTGTCTTTTTTAAAAATCCCTTTAGCGCCCAGTATTTTCTGCAGGTGATGGTTCTTATGCACTGTAATGGTCACCTCTGTTGTCTTTTTGATGATCTAAACAGACTGAAGTTTTTGTAAATCTTCTGCTGTAAGGCATTTTTTTCCAGCGATGGAATCAATTTCGTGGCTGTCAATTAGACTCTCTCCAATTTTTAAACATATTTTTATAAAATATGAACACCAGAACCGTACATAGTACTCTAGTATCCATCTCACCAGTGCCATATACACCTCCCTACTCGCAACTCCTTGTTTATACATCCAAGGATCACATAATCTCTGTTTGCCATAGCATTGCTCTGAGAACTCCTGTTGAGAAGCTTGCCCATTATAACTCCTAAATCCTTTTCAGAGTCATTGTTGTCCAGGATACAGCCCCCCATTCTGTAGTTATGGCCTGCAGTCCTTGTTTCTACATGTATAACTTCCCATTTGTCTATACTGAAATACGTTACTTCTGGTGCATCATGGTTCGCATACTTGTGCAACTCAGCTGAAGATAATGAGGTTTCACAGGCTTCTGCATAAATACCCGGCGGGATTGGTGAATATCTTCCCCCTACCCCCCGCCGCCAAAAAAACAACAACTTTTGGTGGGCTGTAAAGGGGAGGTTGTGAAAGCAGTAGAAGGGACAGAGAAGAGATTCAGAAGTTGTTTTTTGCAGCAGTGCTCAGCATTCTATTTTTCCCCTCTTTCCTGCTGCTGATGAGCTATTAATAGCTCAATAGGCAGGATACAGTTGCTGCCTTGTGCCGTGGGAAGGAAGGGATGAGTGGAAAGTAGGCCATGTCCTCTTGCTGGACAAATAGGAGCCCATAGCTCTGGTTCATGTCTCACTGGGCTCAGTTCCTACTTTGTTTGGCCACCATTCCTGCCAGCTTTGAGCATCTGCAGGGCAGGAGGGGCCTGGCTGGAAAATGATAGAAGTTTCCACCCTAGCGAGTGCTCGTCCACTTCCCCTTTCTCGCCTTAGTGGGCGAGGCACGAGGAGCTATGAGGGGCACTGATATGATGGAGGAGGACAGCTATGGATGATGGACACTAGGTGGTGACAAGGTACTAAGGGATAGTTATGGGAGGACAGTCTGTGGGAAACCGTTGAGATGACAGGCACTAGCAGTGCTAGGATCTCGGGGGGCAGCTATTGAGGAAAGGGAAAACAGGGCAGAATATACAAGAGGGAAAGGAGACAGGTGCAAAAAACAGTTTGAGGAGAAAAATAAGGGTTTGGGGACGAGGGGGAGAGAATCAGGTAAATTTTGAGGTAAGGAGGAGACTGGGGGAGTGTAAGGAGGATGGATCTTGGAAAGGAGTGACTGGTTTTTGAGGGAATAATCAGAAGTAAGAGGAGAACAATGGCTTGGGGGGAGAGAGAGGAGACAGGGTAGTTTATGGGGCAATCTGAGAAGACTTCACAAAGTCTTCAGGGGAATTTGAGGCAGAGAGAGGTTTACAGTGTGTGGGACTTTTACTGATTATTGAAATGGGGCATATTCAGAATTCAAATATACTGTCAGTATATACTATATATTATATGTACTTACACACTAATAATGCCCTTCTTTCTTATGAGCTCTGAGTATAACAAGTGAAAAATGGAAAGGTTAGAATCTCAACTGGATAGGTACGCTAAAGAAAACACTCCAGATATTCCTCTAACAAGGAGGTCAGAATATTCAAAAACAAGTCGCTATAAGGAATAGTCTGACATGGAATTGCTGAAAATATTCAGAGAGATCTCAAGAGAACTTGAAATCTTTTCTCTTCATATTGTATGTATGTATTTTATTTCTATGCCTTCAGTGCTTATTAATTTGGCACTCGTTAGCTATTCACACTAAATAATTAAACTGTTAAGCTAAAATATGAGCAGAATGCAATAAACATATCCCTATTTATCCAGTATAATCTCAAGGGTAATATAAAGTAACCAGTTCTAGGACAAAGAGGTGTAACTATAGGGGAGACGGTAGTGGTCCATATATTTTAGGTAGCCTAGCGTTTTTTATGAAAGATTGTATTTTTTTTAATTTAAATTTTTTTTTAAAGAAGCTGTATTGGCTCAGTTGTTTGCAGCAGTCCTTTGAAATTCGTTAGTGAGAGAGCCGTCAGGCTAGAGAAATGCCTTTTAAATTCCATTCATGTTTAGCTGAGTTACAAACTGAAAATTGTATTCTATGGCTGATGCAGTCAGCAAAATTTGGGCCCCTGGACAAAATAACAGGAAATAATATTTTAAAGCATTAGACCCACACAGGAACACGGCAGCAGCAGATGATGCTGTGCTCAGAATTTGAGGAGTAGACAAGCAAGCTGTTGCCAGAGCAGCTGAAGCAGAGTGGAGTGAGCAGGGCTGAGCTAACTACCCCTCTTCCTATCATGGATTCAGTGCATGGACCCAATGGTTCATCTTCCCACTCTGAGAGTACCATGTGGAGGCAGATCCCTCCATCTCCGGGAAACCCCTGATCACCACCCAGACCCAGCATTCATTCCCTCTTTTACTTCTCCCCTGTAACAGGCTTCTCTGCATATATGGTAACTTTACAAACATGTTACCTCATGAGGAAAATATGTGACTTTAAAGAAGTCTTATAGTCTTGTAGCCTATATTATCACATCTGTCATGTTATCCTCATTCCCTCAATATCCAGTTAATTCTTTCATTAAATATCAATGTTACTTGGTCTCTAGTTTTACTATCAGTTGATAAGTATGAAATGTTTCTTGTTTTTGCGTTTGCTTAGAAACTGGCACTGTAACGAATAACTTTCAAATATCAGATTTTAGTTTTCCTGAAAGAGATCATACGTGAATTTAGTGAAAGTAATTAGAGACGGAAATCTTTGGCTCATTGGGTAGCTGTATGAAAGACTGCAGTTATAAGCTAATCATTATCTAAAGTTTATAAATTTTCTCTTCCTGAAAGTCCCAAAGCCTCTAAATTGGGTCAGAACACGGAAGTTTTTTTGGGAGTCCCAGTGGCTCTGATAAATAAATCAGCAAACTGAATACAATGATAGTTTGTTTTTGATATTTTATCAATAGTACCATAATTCCTGCAATAATTTATTTGTATTACAGTAGCTTCTAGAGGCCCCAACTGATATCAGAGCTCCACTGTCATAAATGCTGTACAGTCACAAAGAATAAAATCCTATGTTTACAATCTTAATAGACAGGACAGGAAAAGGGTAAGAGAAAGGGGTGCAATGTATAAGCAAAAGACTGAGAACTGAGGCTCAAAGGAACTAAGTGATTTACTGAGGATTGCACAGAAGGTCTGCAGCCAAGTGAGGAACTGAACCCAGATCTCTGGGGACATCCTTCCTTAGCAGGGTCCTGATTTAGCAAGGTTTTTAGGCACACGCCTAGCTCTAAGCATGGGAATGGGCTTATTGGAGATGACAAAGGTGTTGGTAATCCCTTTCTCCCAACCTTTGTCTGTCTTTTCCATTTAGATTGTAAGATCTTTGGGACAAGGATTTTCTCTTTGCTATGACTTTGTACAGTGCCTAGCACAAAGGGACCCTATAGACAGCTGCAGCTTTGTGCTATCTAACAGATTTAATGTAATCTTTTAAAATCTAGAAATCCTGTTCACAGATTTGTGGTATCTGTCACCATGGGCACAATACCAACTTCTATAACAGAAAAGTTCATAGTCACGCTGCTCACAGTATATGAGAGAGGCTAATATTAGGGATGGATTACTTTCTGTCTTTTTTCAAGCATGTCAAATTAGAGTTACTGTGATTGTGAGTTTTTAATTGTTAAGGTGCATTAAACTTGTGTAGGCATTTTTGTAGACTTTTTAAAACTAAATAAACAAAATAATTTAAGAATCTAGTATTACTTCTATTGCAGTTTGCGCACACGTACCTTAGTTAGTATCAGGTACCTGTTATGCTAGATACCACACCAACACACAGGGAGAGATGGTCACTGCCCCAGAGAATTGGCAGTGTATTCCTGCAAACATGCATGTGAATACCTTTTACACACACGAGTTTGCAAGATCAAGGCCTAATTTTATTATTGCCCTTGCTTATTTTTTATTTACTTGTAACCTCTGCAGTGGTTTCTGTTAACCCCTCCCTGTTTTTATGATGGTTTCTAACCCCTGCTTCTTCCAGTGCAAACAAGTACCTAGAACTATTCACTTCCACTCCACTGCTCTCCATCACCTTCACTTACAATTCGCACTTCTGACCGTGATAAAACTGCATGACAGCATTCCAAACTTCAGGCACTTTCAAAACGCCAAATGTCCAAAATAAGCATCTTTGCACTGAAACATGGAGAGTTTCACAGCAGCTTCACAGAGGGTCCCAAACCTTGGTCCTGGGAGATTTTGGGAAGGAACCGGTTCTCCCCTCGGATCACCCTTCTTCTGAGAGAGCTCAATCATTTGTGTCTAGGCTAAGGATGCATACTCAAGTGGCATAAAAGATATGTGGTAGCATAAGTTATGACATGCTGAATTGAGAGCCACTCTTCTGTGTTTGTAACACCACGTGTGGCATGTATAATTGCTCTGAAAAGCTTTTCTTTTAACAGAGACCACTGTTTTAGTTGTATCTTACGGCTTGTGTTCCTGATGAGACACCACAGAATAGTAGTCTTGTTCCAGTTCTCTGACCTTATTTGGAAGATCACTTACCAGTTTATCTTAAGGATTCTACAATAAACTGAAACTCCTCCCCATGATGGTTTAAATGCCTCCTAGTACAGAGCAGTAAACCCTTGGATTTCTTTTAAAAGTATTATAGCATTTTCAACTGGCTATTTTAGGCCATTTTTAAGAGGGGAACAGGTCTTTCCAGTTTCTTCTAGAGGGGAATCTTAGTATGTTAACTTTAGGATTGATAGGCACTTGTTCTGAGTAGTGGCAGGTGCCAAAGGCTATCCCCCTTGTTCTGTGTGCGCACAGTTCATGCGAACAAATTTCTTCAGCACCATAGGTGGTTTATAAGCCAATGTGAAGACTAACAAAATTCAACCAGACTAAAAAACACTTCTTGCCTGTCGGGGAAAGTATCTCCAAACAGCATTCAGATATGTCTGTAAAGTTTGTCGTCTTTGCATTTCTTCTCACCTATTAGAGACTTTGTGTTGGACTCATGCAACAACTAAAATTGCACAGATTACAGTGAGATTTGACAGAAGTAACGTTAATAGCAATTCCAATTTGGTAAAATGGAGGAACCATTGATTTTCAGAGCCGTAGACAGATACTAAGCTAATTTGTTGAAATGTACCTTGAATTTAGCAGTATTCTTTCTCAATCTCTTGTGACTTTGCTGGCAGGAAAGGGTATAATTGTGTATTAAGATTATTATACTCAGTTCGTGGTTAGTGAGGTATTAAAGTTCCAGCCAACTCAGTTTCTTAAGTCTGTTGGCATCTCCCTATAGCAAATGCTTCTTGAAAGAGCATTGCATCTCTCCCTTCCCCCCTCACCCCCCCAGACTTTTAGGCTTTGAAAGAGCTCCAGTATGTTTAATAGGACTTAATCCATGAATGTTCCATAGCAAGCATGTGATTTGGTTAGACACCATAAGAAGTAACAGGGCCAAGAGGCTTGAATTTAATGTTGGGAGCCGTGAAATCCTGAGTTCTAATCCTAGTACTGTGTTGACTTGCTGTGTGATTTCACTGCTCTTCACATCTTCCCAATCGGTAAAATAACACTTATTCATAACATTCTTGTGATTTTGGCTTAGTTACACATGCAAACTGTGTAGAAAAATGGAAGTGCTCTGAGCATCCTCTGCTCAGTGCATTCCTCCTTGGGAAATTCCCCCTTCTCTTGTCATTGTTAGTTATTCCCCAGACCCTCCCTCTCCTACATTCTTGCCCTGCAATGTCTATTGTGTGTTTATATATGTAAATTTTTCAGTTCCTGAGGGCAGAGGATATATTTTGCCTTCTGTGAACTGTCATGGTCATTTTCACCTCTGTTAAATGTTTAATCACTTTTGCAGTTTATTAACTCGCTTTATTTATTAGTTTATTAACTGTAGTACCTGTTAAAACATCTTTTTTCTTTGAGAGGAGGGGTGGTATTGCATGGACATTAGAGGTGGAAAAACATCTGTTAGATCAGTGGCTCTCGACCACGGGTCCAGGGCCCCCTGGAGGGCCACGAGCAGGTTTCAGGGAATCTGCCAAGCAGGACCAGTGTTAGACTTGCTGAGGCCTAGAGCAGAAAGCCGAAGTCCCACTTTATGGGGCTGGAGCCCAGTGCCCTGAGCTCTGCCACCTGGGACTGAAGCAAAAGGCTGAGCAACATAGCTTCACTGTGGTGTGGCCCTGGGCAATTGCCCTTCTTGCTACCTCTTAATGCCGGCCCTGGCTTATGTATGCAGAAAACCAGTTATTGTGGCACAAGTGGGCTGTGGAGTTCTTGTAGTTTGTTGAGGAGTGGGGAAGGCAAAGAGAGAGAAAGTTGAGAACCTCTGGATTAGATCATCCAATCTACCTCACCTCTTTCTTGACTTGTTTTAGAAATGGATGGTTTTAGAAATGGATGTTTTTAATCTTCATAGGGTTTTCCATTTTTCATACATGATTCATCTTGCTGTAAATTAGTTAGGCTATGGCCAGTTACTTCTCTTTGAGTTGAAGTATAATCTGATTTACTTCAAGGATGATGGTGGTTTTCTTTTGTCCCCCTCTCCCCCCAAAAGTCTGGTTCTTCGGTGTGTCTTGCCACCTCCTGTTTCAGATAGAGCAGGCAAAGGGGTAATTGTCATGATGATTAGAACTTTCTTTACAGTGGTAAATAAGTTAATTGTTCCCAAAGGAAATTATTAAATGAAAATGTGTCTAGATTTTTATTCAGGGAGCAGGACTTTGTGATATTTTATTCGTTTGCTGTTATGGTAAGGCTTGTTCGAAGTGGTATTTTGTTCTTGACGGTGATGATGGTCACAGTGGTTCTGATGTTTACTGGAGTGAGTTAGAAACTTCTGAGCAGTTTCTGAGACAACAGTCTCCTGGGTGCAAAAGTTTAATGCTTTAAGTTGATACATTGCGCTGGAACAATGGAGCTATCTGTCATGGAAGGGCATGATCATGCTTGGTGAGGGTAACTTGTGTAACAGTGCTTTGAAGATGAGGATTGAAACCTTGCATTTCACCTGATGTTCCATAGAGAGTTAGTGAAGAAAGTGAAACACTGGAGTGATATGTTCTTGGTAGCCTGTATGACTGAGCAGATGGGTTACTTTGTTATGAGACAAGTGATCTAGATTCTTCTTGTCACCTTCCATTTTTAGGCTCTAAACTGATGTATTTTGAACCAGATTAGGGATCTTACATTTCTGTTCACTTTTTAGGGTTATCTGCAATGCAACTTGCAGTTATTTGATTTTAATTATTTATTTAGATTTCAAATTGATGCCTATCCAAAGCTCTAGGCATGTTAAGTTAATCATATAATAAACACTATTAGATTAATCCTCAGCAGCATTAAAATCAGTTCCACAGGAATTTGGTCAGCCAGCCAGCTAGCTACTTTTCATCTAGAAAATGTACCATTAGCCGTCTCCAAAAGCTCTATCAAACCTATATTTTGCAGCATGCCTGGAAGGTTGCCAGGTTGGGGCTATTTCAGACTGTTGTGAGGAGATCACGTTCCAGAGTCTGAGCCCTAATGGAGAAACACCTTGCCTGCCAGTCTGTCTTATTTACAATGAGGGGCTCTAGCTTGAGCACCCATGCTGACCACAGCTGTGGTAGTATGGCACGGGAAAGAGGCAGTCCCAGGCCATATAGGGCTATGTAGTTCATAACCAAAACCTTAAACTCCACTCAGTGAGCAGCAAGTACACATGCTGCAGCCCAGGTGTCATTTGTTTCCAGCAAGATGCCCCACTTTATGTAAGTGAACTGCCGTGTTCTGCACTGTCACTTTTCAAATGGCTTACAGTGTAACCCCATGTAGAGTTTTTATTGCAGTAGACTAATCTTGAGGGAACAAAAGCAGGGATAACAGAGGCAAGGTCCACATCTGAAAGAAAAGCTAGCGGCCTCCTAGCCCAATGTAGATGGTAAAAAGCTGACTGAGTCACTGCCGTGATATGATTGTTCAACACTGCTGAGGGGGCTAATATCACTCCCTAAATTTTTAGACACTATTAACTAATGGTGGATGCTCCTTCAGTCCACGGAGGGTGATGTTACCTCCTCCGACGGCATCTCCCAACTGGGCATCATCGCCTCAGACTTGTCTGTTTTGTGCCTCAGCCACTCTCTGTTCTCCAAGCCCCAGCATCAGTTAGATACTGTCTGAGGTGCTAAACTGCGTTACCTAAATCAGATGATAGAGACGTACAGTTGGGTGTCATCAGTCTATTCAAAACTCGAAACCCTGTGCCTGCTTACTCAGGGCTGCTCAGAAGGGGGGGAGACGAGTAGGGCAATTTGCCCTTGGCCCCACAGGGGCCCCCATGAGAATATAGTATTCTGTAGTATTGCAACTTTTTTTTATGGAAGGGGCCCCCGAAATTGCTTTGCCCCAGGCCCCCTGAATCCTCTGGGCGGCCCTGTGCTTATCAAACTTTCTACTGGCCCCATATACATATTGAACAGGAGAGTTGACAGAATGGGACCCGGTAATACCCCACACTTGAGAGCTCTTTGAGTGGAAGAGCAGTTGCCTACAACTACACATTGAGCTCTCCTTGAGAAGAAAACTAAGTTGCTGAACATCAGCCCCTCCAGAATCTGCAGGTGAGTTAGTGACACCTCATGATTAAGGCTATGATTTAGTCAGATATTTTTACTAAAAAGTCATGGACAGGTCATGTGCAAAAATCAAAAATTCATGCCCTTTGAACTGTTAATGACTTATACTAAAAATACCTGTGATTAAATGTGAGGGGGGGGCGGGGTAGAAGGGGTCACTGATGGGGGGGAGTATCAGAGGGGTACTGCTGGGGGAGGTGGGGGGGATGTTGAGGGGGGATGCCTGAGGCCAGGGACACCAGGTCCCCGGGGCCACGGACTGTGGCTGCTCTGGCTGGCCGGGGGCCACAGCTGGTGTGGCTGTCCCTTGGGCCACCTGAGATCTGGCCCCTGCAGAAGTCACGGAGGTCATGGAAAGTCATGATACGGAGCCCTACTCATGGTAATGAAAACAGCGTATAGATTTAATACCAGCATTGGACATCTTTGTGCATTGTAGGAGATAACTGGTCAATGCAGTCTCTGTGTCATTGCCAGATCTCCGATTGACAAGAATCAGAGATCAAATGCATCTGTGAGTTATTTCACAACCTTCTCAGCAGCCTTACCCAGAAAGCAAGGTGTGATACTTTTTGATTATTAATGAAAGCAATGACTTTTTAAGGAAAGACCTCATTATTGCTTCCTTCAAAGCAGTAGGCAACCTACCTTCTCTCTGAGAGGCATTGACAATCTCCACAAATAAAGTACTGTGGGCAAGTACTTCCCCACTGGCCTTCATTGGTGAGGAAGGAAATGGTTCCAAAGTGCAGGTGGTGGGATAAAGTTCTTCCAACACCTCCAGTATCTCATGGAACATCACTGGTTGAAACTCTGCAGGAGAAGAAAAGGCCCTTGTTCCCTCAAGACCTTACTCTGCTATCACGGAAACAGACAGCCAATCCCTAAATGTTCGATCGTGTCCACACAAAAAGCAAACAGTTTCTTCAGTGGGAGGGACTCAGATCAGCTACTGAGTGGAGGTAATCTAGACTATCACCTGAAACAAATTTGTTATCTGAGATTTTGCAGATGCTGTGATGGAAGAAAAGGTTTTTCTTTTTCTCCTACACAGCCACATTGTAAGAGTTTAAAAAGTCTTTATGCTGCAACCAATCAGCCTTGGCCTTCTACTTTGTGCTCTAGCTGTTTTCATCTGTTGCAGATCATCTGCAAATCAGGGTAACCTGTGAAAATGAAGCTGGCCAAGATGGCACCCCATCAATGATAGACAAAAGGGGAGTATTGTGTGTATCCTACCAACCCACTAAAGGAGTGGTCTGTGGAACATGATTCTTCCTCAGCTCTCTAGAGCGTTTCTGGTTCCATTAATCTTTCAGAGCAGATAATCAAAACAAGCCTCTTGCCCCAATAGGAGGGATGAGCCCCAGCCTCAAAATGCAGGATGAAATGGTTGGTCCATGATACAGGTTTAGGATCCAGTTGCCTGACCTTCACTCAAAGTCCAAAAACTAGTTCCAAAATGTGACCAGCCATATGAATTGGATCCGTACCTACCTGGGATAGCCCCATGGTGGCCAGGAAATCCTGAGCTGCCTTAAAAGATTCTCAAAGTTGCTGAGAACCATCAATCTGTACATTCTAATGCAACTGTAATGAGGAATTTAGCTGGCTTACAAAATGACTTGGTAGTGCCATGGGGCAAGTGATACACACATACCAGCCTCATATTAATCTCATCCTCTGACTCTCATGTAAGTTGAAACACTGTATTAGATCCAGTTTTGGAGAAGAGCTCCTACATTTAAGGCTTGCTGCGGTCAACATGGTCACACCTTCTTTCCACTGAATTCTCTCTCCCTCCTCTCTGTGGTTTATGATGACACCTATGCTAAAACTGGCCAAGCAGCAGCATCTACCGAAGTTTGTGTAATGTACACAAAGTCAGGGAGAGGGTCTCATCTTTTAATAAATGATAGATGGTTGGTTAATTTCCCACCATCCAATCATTAATTGTGAACTGAAGGCCAGGTTCCTTGTCTCCTGACAACTTGACCTTCTGAGGTGAAACCAAAGAAACAAATTAAACCTCCTTAAAAATTTTATTACCTTGTTTCTCCTTCCCAGCTACAACAGAGATTGAGAATTCAAAGTTCCCACAACCATACCCACCCAGCCTCGGGCTTCCATATTCCCACTACAGTAACTCCTCATTTAACGTTGTAGTTACATTCCTGAAAAATGTGACTTTAAATGAAACGATGTTAAGCAAATCCAATTTCCCCATAAGAATTAATGTGAATAGGGGGCTTAAGTTTCAGGACAGCCTCCCCTACTCTGCAAGCACTAGGGGTGGGGGGCTCAACCCTCAGCCCACCCACTCCACCGCTTCCCCCAAGCCTCCACCCTTGACCTGCATCTTCTCCCCCACACCTCCTCTCCCTTTACTTCACACACTGCGTCCTGGCTCCTCTCCCTTCCAAATGCTGCCACGTTTGGGAGGGAGGAGGAGCCTGCGTGCTGCGTCCTCGCTCCTCCCCCCCCTCCTGCCTCCAAAACGCTGCAAGCCAGCTGATTTACACCAGCAGGAGGCAGGGAAGGGAGGGGGGAGACACGCCGAGTCCTTGCTCCTCCCCTGTCCCTTTTGCCCAGGGCAATAGGCTGACTTGTGGCGTTTAGGAGGCAGGAGGGAGGGGGAAGGAGCGAGGACTTGATGCAGGATCCACACGCCCCCACCTCCTGTCCCGGGCAATCAGCTGGCTTGCCATGTTCGGGAGGCAGAGGAGGGAGGGGGAGTCTGTGCGCCGAGTCCTTGTTCCTCCCCCCCCTTCTGCCTCCAAAACAGCACAAGCTAGCTGATCGCTGCATGCAGGAGGCAGGGGGGAAAAGGGGAAAGATGCTAATCCGCAGGGTCTACCAGTGTGCGGGAGGCGTAGGGAGGCTGCTAGCTGTGGAGAAAGCAGGCGGCCAAATAACATAAGAGTGGAGTGTTGCACAACTTTTAATCAGTATGTTCCCTAATTGATAAGCAACGTAACAACATTGAGCGGGATAACTTTAAGTGAGAAGTTACTGTATATGGCAGTGTTTTCCCACCCTCTGTGGCACTTGACGGTGGTGATCAAATGCATGCAGTTGGTTGGCTGGGTAGTGACCCCTAGAGCTGGTTAGAAAAGATATCTTAAAGAAAAACCACACCCTTGCTAGCCCACTAACCACTCACTTTCGCACATTGAAAGGCCATTCTTCCCTTACAATGCACTCATTCGCTCTCTTTCTCTCTCAGAACAAAGAGAGAGAGAGTGTCTCCCTCATTTCTACAGTTGTCCTTCTCCTCCCCATGACCACACTGCCACTGTGGCCATATGGTGAGAACATCACAATGATTGCTCACATGCTTGGTCCCTAACCTGCCAGTCTAACTGCCATGGAACTAACAGGGCAAAGTGCTGTACGGTGTTGTTGGAATTGGATCTGGACAAATGGCTTATAGCAGATAATTAAACATGTCCTAATTTTTATTCATAAGTTGTGATTGTTTGAATAGGTTGCAATTGTTCTCATTTTCCACAGGGGTTCTAATTTCACCTAGTGAATAATTCTTGGTTTGGAGGTGATTTGTAAGCGTTTTGTTGCAATACTCAAAAATGAGATGTATAGATTCCAAGGCCAAAAAGGACCATTGTGATGGTCTAGTCTGACCTCCTGTGTAATACAAGCCATAGAACTTTCCCAAATTAATTCTTAGAGAATCTCTTTAGAAAAAATATCCAATCTTCACTCAAAAATTGCCAGTGATGGCGAATCTACCAGGACTCTTGTTAAATTGTTCCAGTGGTTAATTTCTCTCACTGGTAAAAATGTATACTTTATATCCTGTATGATTTTGTCTACCATCAACTTCCAGCCATTTGGTCATGTTATATCTTCGTTGGATTGAATAACCCATAATTAAATATTTGTTCCCAGTGTAGGTACTTATCGATTGTAATCAAATCACTCAACCTTCTTTTTGTTAAGATGAATAGATTGAGCTCCTTAAATCTATCCCTATAAGACATGTTTCCAATCCTTTAATTATTCTTGTGGCTCTTCTCTGAACCCTTTCCAACTTACTAGCATCCTTCCTGAACTGTAGGTTGTCTTCACTTCTGAGTTAACTCAGATTCTTAGCTGGCTATTACCCCTAACCCTCCTGTTAATTTAATTCTAGCAAATATTATTGTATAAAACACATTTGCTCAGCTGTGCTGGATCAGTCCTTCACTACCTCCTGGGAGATGGAAAAAGATGGCCCTAGTAGGATTTTGTCTTTAGTCTAATCTATGAGCAGTGATGTCCTTTGTAGTATTCTGGGGGACTTGTACACCACTGCCCCTGCACATTATTTTTTTTGCAGAAAATAACTTTGGTTGTAGAGTTACTGCAGTTCTGCCTTTTGCTATCAGGGGCTGCTGTGGTGCTAGAACAGAGCAGCCCCAGCTGCCGATAGGGAAGAGAAGACACTGCTTTCCTTCAGTGCCCTGTGGTGCGGCTGGGCAGGAGACAAGAGAAATGAGGGGACAGACAGTGTGGGGCATATGGGGCAGGTGGGGGGGGGTGTCACAGACTGGGGTTCCTAAGGGTTATTGGGGGAGGACAGACTGGGGCAGGGGCTGAATGGGAGTGGAGGCACAGGGCCACTTGGGAAGGGGGTGCAGGGACACATGGGCCTGGAGGTGGGGTGGCTGACGGAGTGCAGGGCCACAGGATGAAGAGCGTGGCTGAATAGGGGCAGACACACATGGGGAAGGAGTGCAGGGACACATAGGGATGATGGGAGGGGGCTGACTGAAGTAGTGCAGAGCCACATGGGGAAGGTGCAGTAGCTGAGTGGGGGCAGAGAGACACATGGGTGCAGAGGGAGGGGGTGCTGGGCCACCTGGGGACGGATGAGTGCAAGGTCACATGGGGGAAGAGAAGTGACTGAGTGAAGGCACAGGGACACATGGGGACGGGGGAGGGGTCAGGGCAACAGGGGGTGGCTAAATGGGGTGCAGGGCTACATGGGGGTGGGGGCTTCGATGTCGGGGTGGAGGGACACATGGGGATGGGGGCAAGGGATGCAAGGACACATGGGGACAGGGGCAGATGTGCCTGACTGAATGTACAAGGCCAGGGTCTGCATGATGGAGGCTCCCTAACAATCCCTCCCTTCCAAAAAAACCTGTTCCATATTTCTCCCACCAACACCCAACAACGATCCAGGTTTACTCCCAGGATCTTTCCCTCTCCATCAGCTCCTCCATTACCCCTGACTCCCCTGTATTGTTGCAGACCTATTTGCTGACAGATATTTTGAAATAAATTTACCAAAATAATGAAACTACTGTGATTATATTGTGGTATTTTTGACAAATATGTGCAGAATTTTGCAGAATTTTTAAAAAATTTGCTCAAAGTTCCCCCAGGAGTAGTATTGGAGTATAACTGAGACTATAAATCCTTCATTCCTACTTTGAATATTCAAAAGAAACTTTAGTATGTACACAGAATAAAAAAGTCTAATAGGTTCTCTTGTATCATACTAACTGCTTTCCTGTGTTTTTTTTTTAATTTTCATCGTAAATCATAGCGCTGCTAAACAAATCACAACTGCATGCTAAAAGCTGCCTCTGACTTTAATCCTGTTCCTGCATGTCTGAGTCAGATGCCCGGAAAAGACTTTAGCTGTGACTGAACCTGTTTATTTGCATATGAGAGTACTTGTAAGCATATCAGTCAGAGCCAAAGTACTGCATTTGCTGCCTGAATGAAGAATATTTCTTCGTCCTTTCCCCCTCACTTGTGACTATATACGTCAGTGGAAAATTATCTGCAAAAATTGTACTTGTTTTCTTTTTGTACCTGAATCTAAAAAAATCCCCAAATGGTTTGTGGAAATGGCATCAAAGCATTCTTTCCAAAGGAGTACTTAGAGAGAACCTTAAATGTGACAAATTTTAGCCAGACTTCTTGTTTACAGGCTACTTCACAGCCCTTTTTTACCGCAAGATCATAGCTTAGAGTACCTCTAAAGCTACAGTACTTGAAATTTTTTTTAAAAGCCCAGGTGGACAAAAGCACCATGTGGGTGAAATCATTATAGGTATTGAATTGTTGCAAAAGGATGTCACGTGTTTGATTGCTTACGTTCATATCTGTGGCATGTTTGCAAAGTTCATGTTTGTGGCTGTAGTAAGGGTAACTTCCAAGTTCAAAACAAACTTTTGGCTGGATTCTTGTCTTACACTTTTATAAAACCGCTTAAAACATAAGTTACTCCTGACTTACACTATTGTAACAGACCAGAGTCTTCCCTATGTTATCCGTTGTGTGAATTCTGAAGAAGGCTTGCTAATCATGCATGTTATTAGTGAGTGCTTTTATTTAATTTGCTAGCATTTATCCCACATCCAGTTTATTTTGTAGTTTGGCCTTGTGGGCTAATAGAAGTGCAGTATGCTACAATATGGATGCACCAGCATCAATTCTTCTGCTAAATCTTTAGCATCCTTGGCTTCAAGGGGCTCAAAATAGCTTCTAAGCTGAGTGGGATGATGTCCATGAATGTACAGGATCTGTGGTATGCCCTGGCCTGTAGATAGTTTCCTGGGATTGCCCCTTGAAGTTATGTCTACACTATGAGCTGGTAGTGTGATTCCCCAGCTCATGTACACATACTCAAACTAGCTCTCATTGATCTAGCAAGTATGAGTAATAACTAGCATTGTAGGCATGGAGCAGCAGTACAGTTTATCTGTGCCAAATATGAACCTGCCTGAAACCAGTGGGTATGTACTTAGCATGGCTAAGCTGTGCCTTTGCTGCCCCTACACATTCTACTGCGGTTACACTGCTATTTATACTTGCGCTAGCCTTATGAGAACTAGCTTGAGTATGTTTACGCAAGCAGGGAAATCACAACCCTAGCTTGTAGTGTAAACATACCCCCAAGGGATCGCAGTCTTGCACTAAGTGAGGGTGCAGCACCTCACTACCTCGGAGACTGAGCTTCTACGCTCCAACACTCCTTGTTCAGAGACTCTTACCCCCTTCAAGGATCAATGCACTTCAGCAAATATCTGCAGAAACTCTGTGCAGCCCTTTCGAAACAGAGTAGGATTTATTAATCAACTGGACTGAAGCATCAGGAAGTCCTTAGGTTAGCATAGAGAAGCAAAGGTTAACACAGTGTTCAGACTGGCCAATGCCACGGCTCCGCCAAGCTGCTGCAGAATCCATCTTCTTTGTCTGTCAGTCAGTCTCAGATGAGACCTGCTGTGTCTCCATGAGGCCAGTTCTGATCACAGCTTGTGGTTGGTCACCTCTTGGTCCATTGTTGTTCTGCTATGGAGCCATGCTGAATTCACATGTCACCTGCTGGGAGCCTTCAGTTGTTGAGTATCCATTGCTCAATCATTGGGTTCCCATTATCTTTCCAGAACCTCCAGTGATACATGTTGGTTCCAGCCAGTCCTTGAGGACCCGTTGATATCACCCCAGATAGTTATGTAACACAAACCACTCATGTCTCTTGCCCCAAGAGCAGCATTTTAATCCTTCTGCACCCACGCAGTGCCAAGGTCATAGGTGCAGAGTCATAAACGTAGTTCATGAAAAAAAAATTACAGAAAATTCCCACATTCGTCACACGTGGGAGCTCGTTTTATAATGGTAGCTAGTTCTGCTGAATCTGGGATAGCATTGACTGACCTAGAAGGAAGAAAAGTCCTTTTTGACCAAAATTGTTGTCTTGGATCAATCTTGCTTTGTATAAGCATTGTGGGGCAGCAGTGTCCTGATTTTTGACTCATTACAACATGTTAAACACTAACAATATTTTTGTAAAGCAGAATAAATTTAGATGAAGGTAGCATCATCAAGAATAGTATGCACTCCTGTTTTCTGAGGATTTTACTTGTGGATGGTTTATCCATTCTAGTCCCCATGGGGAAAAAAATTATGCTTCTCTGTGTCTTTATGAATTGTAATCTGTTAAGGGAAATGGAGAACAATGAATTTCTGCAGCTGAGTACAGACAGGTGGGAGTATTTGTGGAATGACAGCCTGCTCTTGGAAATACAGGCAGAGTTGATTTATTTTTTTAGATGTCCTCATCCTAGTTTGCTTCAGGACAAGAGTGTTTATCTCATGATGCTTATTTCTAAACTTTATACTGGAGACAATGTTCACATTCCATTCAGTCTTTTAAAGCTCCTAAAAGGGCTAAATGGTCAGCTGTTTGTTTCCCTCCCCTCCTCCCTGATTTTTAAACAATGTCCAGACCTGCTCCTGAGGTTTCTCATCTGGTTCAATCCATGTACAGCAGATTATCATTGCCTATAACTCATTGTTAGCAAAAAGTTATGACATCCAAAACCAGCTAAAATTCCCTAAGCAGCCTTTTCTTTAGGGAAAGGCTAATTGGTTTTCTCCTGCCTTGTTACATGGAATCTGCTTTAGTGTGAACATTTATTTTTAAAAGATGCAAAGTGCAAAAAAAAATTTTGTGCTTTATTGTAGTATACCAGGGCTATGTGTTGCTGCAATGATGCATAGTAACTCTGGCATAGATAATCATTTGAGCAGACCCTAAGGAGGAGTTACAATCCTTTCTCCTTTTTGCATAAGAGCAAATAATTTTCGAGAGGTAATGCCCACTATGGTGCTAGAGAGCAAAAATAGCTGAACTTTTGAAAATATTTCCTAAGTTAATCCTTAAGTGGGATAATTACTTTTTATATTTGCAAGTTAAATGAAGTTAAGTCTTCACTGAATTTTATAATGTGGTATAGTGCATATTCAGAAGATATTTTTCATAAAATATACTATGATTCAGCATTGCATGGCACAGTTGGGTATTGAGTGTTTTTTTGGTATTCCTCAAAGTCTTTGGCATTGGTCACTGTTCGAGACATAGTGAACTTGAATGCCCTGTGTATCTTAGATACTTTCATGGCCCCTTTTACAGCAGTATCTGACTGCTTTACAATTTTTCATCACTGTGAGGGCAGTACTATTAACCCCATTTTACAGGTGGGAGACTGAAACACAGACTGTTGAGTTTTCCAAGATTGCAGAGGGAGACGGTGGCAGAACAGAGAACTGAAGCCAGGTCTTCTGAGACCCAGGCTATTGCCCTAGCCAGCAGACCATTCTTCTGCTCCATGGCAAATGGGATATTGCTGTGTAACTTTCCATGCTACCAAGCAGCTGTGTGGCATACTTATGTTGTAAGATCCTATTGGTTTTAGTTGTTCTTTTTACTAAGAGAAGTGTAATTTTTCTACTGTCTAACTCAGAATCATCCAAGCTGTGGTGATATTGGCCTCCACCAGCAGGGGTGGCTCCAGGCACCAGCGCAGCAAGTGCATGCCAGTGTGGCAAGCCGCGGGGGCGGCCTGCTGGTCACTGTGAGGGTGGCAGTCAGACAGCCTTTGGCGGCATGCCTGCGGGAGGTCTGCCAGTCCTGCAGCCTCGGTGGTAATTCAGCGGCTGGTGCGCTGAAGGCATGGGACCAGCAGATTACCCGCAGAAACACCACTGAATTCTTGTCCCCAGCGGACTGCCCGCAGGGGTGCTGCTAACGGCCGTCTGACTGCCGTGCTTGAGGCATCAAAAAAACATAGAGCTGCCCCTGTCCACCAGTGTGGGAATCTGGCATCTCTGGACACAGGTAGCAGTACAAAATGCTGGTGCACGAATCTTCACCAGGAGAGAGAGCAGTTGTTCAGATAAAATCGTACTATTGATGGCAATGCTTCTGTATCGCTTGAGAATATTATTCATTTGCAAGTCTTGGAGGATATTTAATCCTTTCAAGTGCAGATATGGTCAGAGTGTAGAGATTTTCCTTTTGTACTCAAAATTTAGTCACAGCAGATTATCCCCTTGCTTTACTTAGGAAACAATGACTTTACTTTTCTTCTCTCGGCCCTGTGGAGCCACTACAGATATGGAAGAGGGAGAGCTGACTGTCGTCTTCTTTATGTATTATCTGCAGACTTATTGATCAAATTCAAGTTGCAGAATATTTATTTTGAGGAATACATAATACCTCTCACTTGTATCTGAATTTCATGCATAATTTATATGAGGGCCTATTTACACTGGCACTTAACAGTGCTGCAGCTTCACACCTCTGAGCGAGAAAAAAACACACCACCCACCTGAGCGCTGTAAGTTTCAGCATTGCAACGAGCCAGTATAGATAGTGCACCAGCGCTGGAGCAGTACTGGTAGCTATGACCCTCGTGGAGGTAGTTTTTTAGAGTGCTGGGAGAGCTCTCTCTGTCAGCCCTGTGCTGCAACTACACAGTCCATGTTAAAGCGCTGTCATGGCAGAGTGCCTTTCCCACACCTGAAGGAGAGCTCTGTGGAGTTCAGAAGCTTATTTTTTTCACTAACAGAAGTTGGTCCAGTAAAAGATGTTATTTCGTCCACCTTGTCTCAAGCATATTCTAAGACCAAGATGGCTACATCATCATCTCCTGAACAGGTGTTTATCCTTGTCACATAATTTACTTGGATTCTTGTCTGTTCCTTCGTTTGCACACCAGAAGTCTCAGAACAGAAATGGAAAAGGTTCCCAAAGCTAACATTTGTTAATAGGCTGAAAGTCACTAAATGTTACTGTCTGTGGCAAGTAGTCAAAAGTGAGATGCCTATTTCATAATTGTCTCCGTTAAACTAGCTAACGTTCTTTTGAAGCTACCGCTAACAAAGCTTGTAATTCACATGTGCAAATAACTTTTTTTTTAAAAGAGATTATAATATATCTAGGTATTTAGAGGAAATGTTTAATGTAAAATATGCCCTTTACTACTAATTGATTAGCACTTCGGCTTCCAAAGTAATAGATAAGTAGAAAGCAACATAGAGTCCTGTGGCACCTTATAGACTAACAGATGTATTGGAGCATAAGCTTTCATCGGTGAATACCTACTTCGTTAGTCTTAAACACCTTTGTTTATTTACTTATCCATGATACTTAAATTTTTCTCAAGATCACAGACCATGCTGGTGGCAGAGCCAGGATCACAAAGTTTCTCTTAGTCCCATGCTCTGCTCTCCAGAGCACACTGCCTCTTTACAGTAGAGATGCCTTTTTAGTTGACAGTTCTGTTTTGAGTGGGAGGCTGTGATGGATAAAATCTAGTCAAGATTTGTCTGTCTTGCTTTGCTGTCTTCCACTGGAAAATCTGTTCCCAAAGAGTGTGGTATGCATGTTTTCGGTAGTAAGTTTTTTCTCTTCTCTCATTCATAGACGGGGAGGGTATGTGTAAAATTTCCCTCTTTATCAATGGATGTGCACCATACAAAGTGGATCTGTGTAGTGAGAGTACTAAATACTTAATCAGTTTGCAGTTTTAATGGTTCTGCCCAGATTCAAGAGAGGTCATAATCTCAATGGGGTCTAGCCACCTTGTGACATTGTTTCATGGAATTTGGGCCAGTCAAGGCTCTGGAAAAATTTATTCTGTAGCCCTTTCACCATATTTGGTCTTTTCCAGTACTAGTTAAAAGGAAAGTTATATCTACTATAGACTCTCTTCCTTCCCTGTTGCTTAATAAATAAGGAGTCAAGATTTTTAAACACTTGCGGAATCAACAAACTCATTCCCATTTGAATTCAGTCAGGTCACTCTCTCGATAGCAAGCTCTTTGACTGTATCCTTTGTCTGGACAACAGGCCTGCTATTGTAGCTATGTTAAGTAGACTTCTTTGGATGAACATTCTCAACTGCCCACAGGCTCTTTATTCATTTCATCACATGTTGCTGTAAGTGTCTTATTCATTTTCTTTTGTCCAGAGTATCTATACATATCTTTCTTCATAAATGGACATTGTGTCCACCCACTGAAGTGTATTCCTATTACAAGAGCATGTGTAGACAAATATAGCAACCCTCAAGCAAGTGCAGGTTTAGACCTTTCCACTATGGTTTCGTTTTCAAAATAAATGACACCATTGTTTAAAGCCATTTTAAAGGAGTTGTAAGCATCGCTACCAAAAATTGGTAGACTTCATGATTGGAAGCTTCCAGTGGATTTCTTATACCCCTTTTCACTATAGTTAATGCTTTCATGCATGCACAATTTGAGTTTCTGAATAAGCTACCAATTAAGCACTCTTCTGGTGGGCAAGGCTTGTACTAGAAAAGATGTGACAAGCTGTGGAAATTAACTTCCTTTTCCTAGAGGTGTACCCTTCAGGTTAGGGATTAAATGTTGTTAGGGACCAGTCTGGGGAAGCTTGCATTGTTACTACCCTTGCTGTGCCTGTTATCTGAATAATAAAAAGAGGAATTAGGTCTCCAGAAGCTGTTAATTCAGCACATATAATTAAAAAAACCAAAAATTATGTATTATGAGACTTGAAGGATCACTTTGCCTTTACCTTGGTATTCCATTTAGATAATCGGAATGAAATATGGTACTGCTGTCCATTTTTGTCTTATAAGAATCTCTTCTTATGGTTTGCACCGTTCCTGTGTTGTGTACTGCTCAAAAGTAAACAAACTCCTTTACCTTTGGTACCAATGCCAAGAATTTGGTACTTTAAGGTATCAACGGTTTAAGGTTTATTTCTACTTTTCAGAGAAATATCACTTGAGAGGAATGATGGTCTTATGGACAAAGCACTCATTTCAAAACAGAACATCTGAGTTCAGTTCCTGGCTCTGTCACAGACGTTGTGACCACGGGCAAATTGTGTACTCTTAACAGTGCCCTCTATTCACCGTCTGTAAAATGAGGATAAATACTTCGTCTTGTCTGTTTAGACTGTAAACTTTTGAGGCCAGAGACTCTCCCACTATGTCAGTGTCTATGTACTTAGCTTGATTGGTTGTCTCAACTACAAATTGATGCAATATCTTGATGACATTGTTGCTTGTGTATATCACTTCATGAATTTTTGAAGTATATTCAGCCTATACATTAAAAGCCTTTGATATGAAAACAAAAATGGCACTTAAACCATCAGGTTCAGTATAAAAAGGACTTGACTTGCAAGGGCAATGACAACAATGGAGGATCCATAAAACATGTACTTGAAATATAGACATTGGTCTTAACATTCCATCGAAGTGGCCTCTTTAACAAGCATAAAATGTTTTACTGTTCCCCTTGCCAAAGAGCATCCATAAGTGTCACAACTGCATAAATGTGCTCAGAGATGGGCTTTCACTTTTGTGTTACAGGGATGACCTGGCAAAGAGGCTGGGGGTACCTCTAAGAAGAATTAAAAACTAGGGCTGGCAAGCGATTAACAGCACAATTAATCACGATTAATTTTTTAAACAGTTTAATGCATTTATTTAAATATTTTAGAATGATTTCTACATTTTCAAATATATTGATTTCAGTTACAACACAGAATACAACATGTACAGTGCTCACTTTATATTTTTTATTACAAACATTGGAATTTTAAAAAACAAAAAACAGTATTTTTCAATTCTCTTAATACAAGTACTGTAGTGCAATCTCTTTATCATGAAAATTGAACTTACAAATGTAGAATTATGTACAAAAACCCCTTACATTCAAAAATTAAACAATGTAAAACTTGAGAGCCTACAAGTCCACTCAGTTCTACTTCTTGTTCAGCCAATCGCTAAGAGAAACAAGTTTTTTTACATTTGCAGGCGATAATGCTGCCCACTTCTTGTTCACAATGTCACCTGAAAGTGAGAACAGGCGTTCTCATGGCACTGTTGTAGCCAGCGTTGCAAGATATTTGCATGCCAGATGCGCTGAAGATTCATATATCCCTTCATGCTTCAACCAACATTCTGATGATGGATTCTACTTGATAACAGTCCAAAGCAGCGTGGACCAACGCATTTTCATTTTCATCTTCTGAGTCAGATGCTACCAACAGAAGGTCGATTTTCTTTTTTGGTGGTTCGGGTTCTGCAGTTTCCGCATCAGAGTCTTGATCTTTTAAAACTTCTAAAAGCATGCTCCACTCCTCATCCCTTTCAGATTTTGGAAGACACTTCATATTCTTAAACCGTGGTTTGAGTGCTGTAGCTTTCTTTAGAAATCTGGTTTTGTAACCTTTGTATTTTGTCAGATCTGCCGTGAAAACGTTCTTAAATCAAACAACATGAGCTGGGTCATCATCCGAGACTACCATAGCGCATAATACATGGCAGAATGCGGATAAAACCATGGAGCAGGAGACATGCAATTCTCCAAGGAGTTCAGTCACAAATTGAATTAAAACTTTTTTTTTAAGCAAGCATCAGCAGCATGGAAACACGTTCTCTGGAATGGTGGTTGAAGCATGAAGAGGCATATGAATGTTTAGAATATCGGGCACATAAATGCCTTGTAATGCAGCTATAAAAGTGCCATGCAAGTGCCTGTTCTCACTTTCAGGTGACATTGTAAATAAGAAGCGGGATAGCATTATCTCCCGTAAATGTAAACAAACTTGTTTCTCTTAGAGGTTGGCTGCACAAGTAGGACTGAGTGGACTTATAGGCTCTGATGTTTTACATTTTGTTTTTGAATGCAGTTATGTAACACAAAAAATATATATTTGTAAATTGCACTTTCATGGTAGAGATTGCACTACAGTACTAACTAGTATGAGATGAGTTGAAATACTATTTTTTTTTCATTTTTACAGTGCAAATGTTTAATGAAAAGTCATATAAAGTGAGCACTGTACACTTTGTAGTCTGTTATAATTGAAATCAGTATATTTGGATGTTTTTCTACATTTTCAAAAATATTTATTTAATTTCAATTAGTATTCCATTGTTTAACAGTGTGATTAAAACTGATTGAGATTAATTTTTTTTAAGTGATTAATTTTTTTGAGTTAATCTCTTGAGTTAACAGGACAGCCCTAATAAAATCTCAGTTTTGTTGAATTGGAAAACCCGCCCCTTCAATATAAATGTTGTCATTCGGGAAGCTACAGTTGTCAGTTTCTCCTAGATAATCAAGCTGTAGTGAGTTTCTGTCACTCCCTCCCTTCCCTTTAGTACTGGTCCTTCCTCAAGAGGAGCATGGAGAGAGTGTGGTGAGAGGTTTAAGAAATATGTCCAGAGAAGGGATGTGAGAAGGGTATTTAAGCTTTGACGTGAAAGTACTGAACCTTGCTGCATGTCAGATGTGCTGCTGAAATTGTCTTATAAGGCTTGTCACAGGTCTCAGTTGAGTGCCCCTCTCACAACTCGCTAGACTGCTATGAGGAAACCCAATGGTGGGTCCGTGGGTGTTTTAAGCCTCTGGATTCTGAACTGAACCCAGTCACTGCCCCAGTCTTGGGGTCCTTAGGCATGCTCTCAGCACACAGATCTTCTGTCTTCCAGCTCTTAGGAGTGATGCTTCAGTCTTTTTTTTCTGTAGCTTACACATGCCCTTGCTTAGAACTCCACTCGAACTCCATTCCACTCTTCTGGTTTACCTCTTCAAGGGGCCACTTAGTAGGTCTGAATGCTTAATATACAGACTTTGCAGAGATATCTAACTCATGCTTTCTCTTTAATCGCACAGGAATTAGAATACCGATAATTTAGAAAACAGTGAATATCCTCAACATAATGCCTTTCACTAGCTCACCTTTTCCTTGGGGAGTCCTTGTGGTCCCCTGCCTCATGCAGATCCCACATGCTGGGTTGCTTCCCTCTCCTCATGAGCTGGAGAAAAATGGCCCTGAATAGATACGTTCCTCCCTTATTTAAAGAACCTTTGTCTCATTTGTCAGGTGACTCCCTCATCAGCCTCAACACGTGACCAAAGATCCCCTTACAAGGTGACTTCGTTGCCCAGGTGACCTAAGTTTTTCTGGTTGGGAGCCAGCCTGTTGTCTAGAGTATTAAATGTCAGTGGTTGAGTACTTACATTAAATGACCCTCTATTGTTAGGCCATTGAAAGAACAAGGGAAGTAACTAGCCCCACATTTTCACTGAAGACTGACTGGCATGTTTAGGTTGGCTCAATTGCGGAAGTGCTACACTCCTGACCTTTGTTTTGTGACATCAGTGGCTACCCAATGCCATCCACAAGGTCAGTTCTCAGTGACTTTCCCAACCCCACCTGGCCTTGATTTACGTAGACCTGAACCATGCTGGAATCTACAGTCTGCTGACTGCTCCTGCTATGTGGTGATTATAGAGGGCTTGGTAAACCGAATCCCACAATATCTGGCTTCTTACCACTGGTTTGTAGGTCGTCTAATATTGGCCACCAAATTGAACAGGGCAAGGGCATTCATTCCTTTGCTGGACTATGGCTCCCAGTTTTGGCAAGGCACTCCTCCGGCAATATTAAGCCAACAAAAGTCCTGAAACCGCAATAGCATTGCTTGAGTCTTTGAACTCAGCAAGAAAAAGGTGGTGTGAAACTGTGACAGTGCTTGACTTTACAAGGTCAAACCTCAATGTCTGAAAGTGCCTCCTTTTCAAACCACCGCAAGTAAGTGAAGATGCCATCTCCTCACAGTTAATTGCCAACTCCTGTGTGGCAGTGGATAAAAACATTAGGCGGCAAGTCCAGTTGTCTTCACCCCTTTCTGACCCCCTATAAAATAGATGAAGTGGATAAGAGTCTCTCCAACACTGAGTCGGAGAGAGTGGCAGAAATGGACAGAATATATCCAAAATTTCTGAAGAACCTTGGTCCAAAGTCAAGAAGGTGGCTGGCAGACTTTTTCTGCTATAATACCAAAAGAGTGGATGTTGCTGAAGTGGAAGATAGCCAAGGTCATAGACAGTTTTGAAGCCTGGAAAAGAGGCCACTGATTCAAAAAGCTACCAGCTTATCTCCCTCTTTAGCAGCTGTTATAAACTGTTGGAGTGGCTCATGCTTCAGAGGTTACAGCCAATAGTGGAGCAGCTGGTCCCCAAAGAGCAGGCTGGATTTAGAGCCAGTCACAACTGTTGTGACTAGGTGCTGGTCTTAACCAGTACATAGAATCTGGCTACCAGTGAAAATTTAAAACAGGGGCATTATTCGTTGATCTGTCTTCTGCATATGATATAATATGGCACAAAGGTCTCCTGCTGATGATGTTAGCTTTTCCATGGCAGTCAACCATCAGACTCATCACCAAGATGCTGAGTAACGGAAGATTCATCTTGGTAAATCTGTCCACAAATTACAGTAATTGAACAACAGCCTCCCACAGAGGTATTTTTTAACACCTGCACTCATCAGGCTCTATACCAGCAACATTCCAGCCACATCTTCTTGTAAATTCATCTATGCAGACAACATTGCACCAACAACACAAACATCCTTTCTGAAGGCCACATCAAAGGTCATGAACAATGACCTCCAGACACTTGTAATGTATTTCAGAGCTTGGTGACTGAAACAGCATGCTTCAGAAATACACATCTCTGGCTTCCACTTGAATAACCATGAGCCCGAAGTGCTGCTGAAAGTGGACTTCTGTGGTCTGCCTCTTTCGCCTGACCACAATCCATGGTATCTTTGTGTTACCTTTTGATTGGACGCTGAGCTGTTGCCAACACCTTGACAACAACAACAAGAAAATAGAGACAAGGCTTAAAATGATCCAGAAGCTCACTGGCATATCCTGTGGATGTGATACATGCACGCTTTGAACATCAGTACAAGCCCTGGTCTTGCCAATGGGGAGTACTACACACCAGTTTTGGTGCAAGCAACTCCCACACCAGTCTGACATTGAAATCATTGCCGTGTTCAGGATTGTTACTGGCTCTCTCAAATCAACACCAGTACTCTGGCACCTAGTTTTGGCGGGCACTGTGCCAGCCAACATCAGGTGAGAGGTTGCTGTGGTCCAGGAGCATGACAAGATCCTGATAGCTCCAGACCTGATGGCTCAGGACATCAATTCACTGCCACTCTCCTGACTAAAATCCAGGAAGTCTTTCTGGATCCATGTGTCAGCATTACGTGCCAACTGAAAGGATGCCAGCAGGCTCTGGCTCAAATTGTGAGCCCCATATGATATCTCAAACAGAGACCTGATTGAAGATCCAATGAAAAGTCCTAGGATTTTGTCTTTCTCATAGGCAGTGGACTATGCTCAGCTGTGTTTTGAACAACACAGAGAAGGTGTGGATCCCTCCTCCACAAATGAAAAATCAAAGGTGGTACAAACAGTGAGACGCATCATGGACAACTGCCCCATATACACCTCTGCCCTGACATAACGCGACCCGATATAACACGAATTCGGATACTATGCGATAAAAGCAGCTCTCCAGGGGGGCAGGGCTGCGTGCTCCAGCGGATCAAAGCAAGTTCGACATCAGTGTTTCACCTATAATGCAGTAAGATTTTTTTTGGCTCCCGAGGAGCTTACAGTGGTGGCAGAAGGAGGATCCACCTAGCTACCCTAGAAGTATTAAAATGGCTTTCAAATCTCAAGAGTCAATTTTCTCAGCCTGTTGCTTTTCAAATGTCATTTGAAAGTAGAAGACTAGCCCAACATTTCCAATTTGGAGTTTGGCTGCAGAAAGCTCCGTCTCACACGGAATTGATAAGTTGTATAGATTCTCCAAATTGTCTCAATGCTATATATTGCTTTTATTTAAAATAATCTTTTTGCCTATTGGTAACATAACTACTATGTAATCTTCAGAAAGCTGTGTTCATGCCTGTGATATGATAGCATATCCTATTTATAAAATGCAAGAGAAATTCAGTACAGTTTTTATAACATTTCAACAATTTAGGGTTGCAGGAAATAGTGCTTGCAATATTTTATTCCTTTTTTTTTTTTAACACAATTTGAATTCTTGTCCTTGAAAACACCAACATTAAGTCTCTTGGTTGAGGCCAATACTTAAGTTTTGTGGTCATTATTCATCTCTCAAATATACTGAGGCAGTTTCACATTGTGTGCTTAGACTTCAACAGTAGTTTTAGAAGTATTTCTTTGTCCTGATATTGTATAATTGTGATTTGCCTTATGACATTTTAGATAAAATTATATATAATGGACTAATTTCATTTATGCTGCTGACTGTCATAATTCCACCTCTGAATGAGGGATTCCCTATTTGGCTTTTATTAAAGCTGAGGTAAATAAGGCTCAGTTAGTTTTCTTCTGTAACTGATCTTTTCATAAGGGAAAACTTACATAACACAAATTCATGCAGGGGCAGAGGATTTTTGTATATTTCAATAAAGGTAGATTTATTACTGGCATATTTTAATCGTGTCACACTACTACATACTAAAACCTCTCGCTATTTGAGCTTGATTTCCAGCCTCTTCCCACCCACCGGGGCTCATGGAGGTTTCTGGTCTAAGCTTTCTTTGTTAACACTCTGCATATCAGTGCTGGCTCCTGACTCACTTTCATTTTGAGTCATTTGTACTTCTCACCTCCTAGCTTTTAGACTCTCCAGCTCTAATATTGAGCTTGCTGGTCAGCTATATTATTCAGTGTTTTGGTTTCTTTTTGTCAGAATGCTAAAATTACTCACGGAACTCTTCTTCATGCCCCAGCAAACACCTAAAATGACTGACAAAAGCAAAATATCTTTTGTCTCACATCACTTCCAGATGTTGTTCCAAGTGATTCAGAGCAAGCCAAGATTAAGATCAAATAAAGTGGTTCGTGTATAACCTGGAAGGGCGAAAAAAGCCTTTCTTCTTGTAAAATCTTATGTGAATAATAAAGTACATGAAACCTTGAATAAATCTTTGCACAACTTGCGACTCTGACAACCTTGTACATACACACATCACTTTTATATGTATTCCTGCATTGGAGTATGGAGTCACTTTATAGCCCATGCTCTGCAGAAGCATTGCGGATACTTCCTCTATTTTTTTAACTTTTTTGTTTTCTCAACCAAGTATAGAAATGTTGGTTGTTATGTCCTGCATATTCAGGTTTGATTGTGTTCAGCCCTCTTGGTTGGATAGATTTTTCTGTAAATTTTGGAATTTGGCTAATTCCAAGGTTTTTTAGCAGCAGATCGTGACTAGTAGTTTTTTTGGCTTGTAGTAGGGAATTCCTTCTTGAAGTAGTTTTACCTGCATAGGAAGGACAGTTCTTGTATTTTTTGCATCCAGATCCAGTCCAGGGTGTAGCTAACTGTGTGAATATCTGGAAAGTATCAATCAGAAAACAAAAGTGGAGCATTCTGATAGCATATCAGAGACTTTGCTGGATGAATGTTGAAGTTTCCATCAGAAGCCTTTGGTATTTGGGAGCCAATGAATTAGCAGGATGCCATGTTAGTCACTTCTTCCTTTTTAATGTTGGAAGGGACCATTGTAATTCTGTAACCTCCCAAATAGCTCAGGCTTTGGGATTTTACTTCATCAAGCCCCATAACTTGTGGCTAAACTGGAAAATATCTTCTAGAAAGACTTCCATGCTTGATTTTAAAAATTTAGTTTTGGTGAATCTATCATATCTCTTGGTAGGTTGTTTCATTGGTTAAGTACTATTACTCTTAAAAATTGGCACTTAATTTTCAGTTTGTCTAGTTTCAACGTCCAGTTATTGGATTTTTTCATGTCCTTCCTGCTTAATTAAGGAGCCCGCTGTTGTTGCATCATCTTTCCATATAGGTATTTGTAGGCTATGATATTTGAACTTGTGCATTGAGTGATCTACTACAGTTATTTTAATAGCTTAAGTAGATTTCACATGCACCTGGAAATTGTCACTCTTTTAAGGAAAGTTCTGAAAAGACTGCAGGTCATAAATTAGCTGGCGAAGACGTGTATTAGGTCATAGTGTCATTGCCTTTCTAAAGTGAACTGGACCTTTACAGTGTATGAATAGCATGTGTCCGTGCTGTAGGGCAGGGGTGACCAACCTGAGAAGGAGCCAGAATTTACCAATGTACATTGCCAGAGAGCCACAGTAATACATCAGCAGCCCCCCATCAGCTCCCTCTCCCAGCACCTCCCACCTACCGGCAGCCCCACCGATCAGTGCCTCACCTGCCCTCCCTCCCTCCCCGCACCTCACGATCAGCTGTTTCGTGGTGTGCAGGAGGCTCTGAGGGAGAAGGGGAGGAGCAAGGGCACAGCAGGCTCAGGGGAGGACACGGGAAGGGGTGGAGTGGGGGCAGAGTCTGTGGCAGAGCCAGGGGTTGAGCAGTGAGCACCCCCCAGCACAGTGGAAAGTTGGTGCCTGTAGCTCCAGCCCCGAAGTTAGTGCCAATACAAGGAGCCGCATACTAACTTCTGAAGAGCCACATGTGGCTCTTCAGAAGCTGTAGGGAATATCACTAGGGATGGAAATAAAGAATTTTATGTATTCTTCAAAGCAGATTCTTTTATAAGGCTATATAATTGTTGAATGAGTACTTATTTACCTGACTGTGCAAATATCTGGGGCCCTAATAAATGTATTGTGCCTATTAAAATGTTTTCTTACTTCCTTTTCTAATAGAATGGTCCTAGTGCCAGATCTTGTCACAAGATGTGCATCGATATTCAGCGAAGGCAAATCTACACACTGGGCCGTTATCTGGATTCCTCCGTGAGGAACAGTAAATCTCTGAAAAGCGATTTCTACCGTTATGACATTGACACGAACACATGGATGTTGCTAAGTGAAGACACTGCAGCAGATGGAGGTCCCAAGCTGGTGTTTGATCATCAGGTCAGGTGCAGAGATAAACATTGAGTGCACTTTTACTTCCCAGGCTTTGCTTAAAACAACATTTCTTACCATAGCCCATTACTAGAATTGAGAAGTTTGTGCAGCAGGTAGTGCAACTAAAAATATATATTGGGAGAAATGGATATGATGTATTTTTTTAAAATGTACGCTCCTAATTAGCAATGTTAATGTTAACAATATAAAAAACCTACCCTATTTATTTTTTTTCAAGAACATGAAGTTATTTGTTAGTATCTTGTAATCTCCTATAAAGATCAAGAAACAATGCAGCTGTGTCTGGGAAAGCTAGTCTTGCACAGTGATGTCCTGTCACTGAGTAACAGTTGCTCATCGCTGGGATTGTGGAACCGCAAACATATTGTAGCCAGCATTGAGTGTTACTGTGGACAACAGTGCAAGAAACAGTGCAGATATTAGAGAAAAGCTTGGGTTTTGATCAGAATTTGGCCTACCTTTAATTTAAAAAGAATGGTGTGTGTGTGTGTACATATAAATGTATATGCACTTCATAGGCATAGGAATTCATTATGGAATTGGCTGCCAGATTTTCTTTGGAATATTGTACCTTGAAGAATAAGAATTAAAATTAAATTGATTCTTTTTGCTACCTTTTGTGCCTAACCTGTGCTGAGGAGCCACCTAATGCTGCTGTATTTCATCTTCTGTCCTCCTTCCCTGCATCCCCTGCTTTTTCCTACTTTTTCGTAACTCCATTGTGGTTTCATGTCTGAAATAAGTTTTTTGGAGGCAGGGACCACATTGTCATCTTTGTACTGAGAGGCACTTTTTGGGTGCTGTAAAATACAGTTATGTTTCAAGCTTTAGAGATTGTTTAATAACAGTACATATCCCTTAATATCTATATTGCCATAAGACCTAGAGACCTTACAAGGTCAGGGACCTGCTGTTTTAGAAATAACAGGTAAATTAGACAAAAAGGAAGGCTGTTGGAGGAAGAGGGGCAATGCTGAGCATGGGGTTACAAAAACCAGAGGCCATTTTAATGCTAGCTGTGTGTGCAATCCTTGGCCAGTCATCAGTAATCTTGACTCCCCCTGCCTTGTCGTTATCAGATGGTAGCTTTTTGTATATGTTATGACAGAGGTTATTGCAAACAGCAGAGTAAAAAAGCAAACCATTGATGTCTTCATTTTTACTCTTTTATACATCAAATTTTGAAAACACTATTGAAAACTTAGTGACCAAAATGCGGCCTGTGGTTGCCCTCATCTTACGCAGATGGGGAGAATGGAGACACTAGACCCTGGCATGCAGTGTTGCTTCATGTGGGCAGCCAAGCCACATTGTAAACTAGGGGCCAGTTACCTCTGTGTGCTGCATCTGTATTACCCATGGAGTTAGCTGCAAACTGCATCATTTACTACAAATTAAGTCAGGAGGATCTGCTGATGTTAACTCATGCTGAATATGGCTGTTCTGTTGGTTACCTCAATGAGCTAAGGGTTTTTTATTGGCTGATATGAAATATTAATGTATTCCTGATTAAACAAATCTAGTTTAACATGTATCTCTTGCTTCCTACAGATGTGTATGGATTCAGAAAAACACATGATCTATACATTTGGAGGTAGGATTTTGACATGTAATGGCAGTGTAGATGACAGCAGAGCCAGTGAACCTCAATTTAGTGGATTGTTTGCTTTTGACTGTCAATGTCAAACATGGAAACTGTTGCGAGAAGATTCGTGTAATGCTGGACCTGAGGACATCCAATCCAGAATAGGACACTGCATGTTGTTCCATTCGGTAAGAGTTAACTTTGGATTTTAAGTCGTAATGCCTGATTTTAGGGAGTGATAGCTGTTTAACTTCATTGAGCACATGAATCTTTCTTCAGATTATTCTTTTGGATGAGAAGTAAAACATATTAACCACTTATAATCATTAATACTGGCACTGTTTGTAGGAGACTGTGGTAGGACTGTGTATTTTTGTATACTTTAAAATTCACCTTGTGATTTAGTTTGAAACGGTAGTCATCTGAACTGTAGTAATGCGCTGCCATTAAACAGCTGTTGCATTCTGCCCTCTCCCTCCCCCTTCAGGGATGCTACATTTCTGTGGGGTCTCAAGTGATCTTTGCTAAAAGTTGGTAAAGCATTTTGGGATCCTTTGGC
The DNA here is from genome assembly GCF_025201925.1 of Gopherus flavomarginatus. Classification (NCBI taxonomy): domain Eukaryota; kingdom Metazoa; phylum Chordata; order Testudines; family Testudinidae; genus Gopherus; species Gopherus flavomarginatus. Next base: position 11,242,358 of record NC_066617.1, on the reverse strand, counting down.
CTGATAGATGATGCATATTATTAATGGCAACAGATGGTGACTTGCAGATATATCCATATGTTTGAGTTCATTGAGAAAATAAGGGCCTGATTGCTGGGTACTGAACATTTTTGGCAGCTTCTGTTCTGGAAAGGCGTTAGCGGGTGCTGAATACTCTTGTAAACCTGGTTACTTCATAAATTCCAAAGCCAGAAAGGACAACTGTGATCATCTAGTCTGCCTCCTATGTAAAACAAGCCATAGAATTTCCATGAAATCAATGTTTGAATTAATGCTTTGTTTTAAGAAAAACATTCCAGCTATGATTGAAAAATTGCCGGAGTTGGAGAGTCTGCCACCACCTTTGGTAAATTGTTCCAATGGCTAATTATCTTCACAACTAAAAAATTATGCAGTATTTCCATGCTGAATTTGTCTAGCTTTGACTTCCAGCCATTGGATCTTGTTATACATTTGTCTGCTAGGTTGAAAAGTCCATTATAAAATTTTTGTTCGCTATGTAGGTACTTACAGACTGTGATCAAGTCCGCTCTTAACCTTCTCTTCGTTAGATTCAAGCAGCTCAGTCTCTTTAATTTATAACTATAAGGCATGTTCTTCAATCCTTTAGTCATTCTCATGGCTCTTCTCTGAACCTTCTACATCTCTATCAACATCTTTCTTGGATTGTGGGTACCAGAACTGGTTACAGTACTGGCTGTATATACTTGATCACAAGCTGGTTCGTTTATAAGCCAACCCCTGCAAGATGGATGAGTAAAAATTGAAAGTTTTTATAACCCGTTCATAAGCTGACCCTATAATTCAGGAGTCAGCAAACTTTTTGGCTCCCAGGCCATCAGGATAAACTGCTGGCGGGCTGAGATGGTTTGTTTACATTGAGCGTCCGCAGGTATGGAGGTAAACCTAAGTAAACAAAGGCTCCTGGCACGCCAGCTGCTTACCTTGATGGACTGGGACAGCAACTGGTGGGGAATTTTTTTTTTGTGGGGGGAGAAGCTGGGAGTCGGGAGTAACCCCTGTGACCACTCCTCACATGACCCCACCCTGGGACTCCTACACTCCCCTATCCCATCCCTTCCCACCTTATCTGGGAAGGGCCAGGGAGGATGTCTCTGACCTGGCTGGAGCTGCTCCGGTGGGCCAGACCAGGCGGCGTGGCTGCAACATGTTCCAGCAGGCTGGGCCGGGTGGCACGGCCACAGTGTGCTCCAGCGGCGTAGCCACAGCCTGCCCTGCGGCGCAGTTGTTGTAGTATAATTCCCAAATCTGGACCTTAGCATCCAAAATATGGTTACTAGCATGAGTTTCTCTAAGATTAATTACCAGCTTAGATCTGATATGCTGCCACCAATCAGGAATTTTCCAGGGCCTGATACCCTCTGGTCCCCCCAAAACCTTCCAAGGGGACCCCAAGACCCAGATTCCTTGAGTCTCACAACAAAGGGAAATAAACCATTCCCTTCCCCCTCCCTTCTTCCTCCCAGCTCCTTCCCGCCCTGGGAACACTAGGAGATCGCCTGATTCAACTGCTTGAATCACACCGAGAGGAGTGTTACCTTCCCCCTCATCCAGAGGCAATACAAGCTGCATGAATATAACACAAAGAGAAAATTTATCCTTCCCTTCTTCCCACCAATTCCCTTGAACCTTAACTAGGAGAAAAAAATTAACAGGTCTTACAAGCAAACTTTTAATAAAAAAGAGAGAAAAAAAGTAAAAGGTTTATCTCTGCACTTTAGATGGTAAACAGTTACAGGGTCTTTCAACTTATAAACAATAGAAAGAAACTTTCTCCAGCAGAAACACAATTTAAGCTACTTCCAGCAAGTACATATATATAAATGAAAAAAAACAAAAGACTATGACTGCCATTTTTCTTACTCACAATTCTGAATAGATAAGATACTGTAGCAGGGAGATTGGCAGAAACCTGGTTGCATCTCTAGTCCTGTCCAGGACCCAGAGAGAACAAAGCCAAACCCAAAACCCACAAACAAAGGCTTCCCTCCATGAGATTTGAAAGTATCTTGTCTCCTGATTGGTCCTCTGGTCAGGTGTTTGCAGGTCACTGTTTGTTAACCCTTTATAGGTGAAAGAGACATTAACCCTTAGCTATCTGTTTATGATAGCATGGCTGCAGCCTGCCAGCCCCGGAGCTGCAGCTGCTTCAGAGGCTAAGGGGAGAGCAGCATGGCTAGAAGCGGAGAGACTCTGGCCCCGCCTCTTCCCTTCTGGCTGTGCTGCCTCTCCATGCTCCCTCTGTTGGAGGGAGGGGCTGTGTCCCACCTCTCCCTCTCTATACCCGTTCATAAGCCAACCCCCTTCTCTGGTGCTTCCAAAAATTTGGCTTATGAACAAGTATATACAAGTATTGAAGAGCTTAAATGTGATCAGAGCTTTTTGAAAATCTGCCCTCAATTGTGGGCACTGAAGATTTTCAAAAATGTGTCCTTAAATGCCTAACCGCTATTCAGGTTTATCTAAGAATTTTGGTGACAATATGAACTTTATGATTGAAGTCAAGCGTGGTTTTTACATATTACCAGGCCTCTGAGGTTAGAGTTTCACAGTATGTATAGTTTAGTACTATATTTTCCACTGTCTTAATACTGCCAACTTAAAACATAAAATTTAAATTGTAGTGATTTTATTGTGTTCGTATTTTGATCCCTTAGGAATTCCTTTCTCTGTTCATTTTAGTACAGGGACAGGCAAACTTTTTTTTGTCCCAAGGGCTACATCAGGTTTCTGAAATTGTATGGAGAGACGGTTAGGGGAGGCTGTGCCTCCTCAAACAGTCAGGCATGGCCTGGCCCCCCGCCCCCTATCCGACCCCCCCTGCTTCTCACCCCTGATGGGCCACCCCCCGGGACTCCTGCCCCATCCACTCCTCCCTGTCCCCTGACTGCCCCCCCGCCACCCCATCCAGCCTCTCCTCTCATTCTTGACTATGCCCTCGGGACCCCTGCCCAATCCAATCACCCCTTCTCTCTGACCGCCTCTGGGAACTTCTGGCCCCCACTGCCCAATCTACTCCCCCTCCTTTTTGACTGCCCCTCCCCCCACCGGGACGCCAGCCCTCATTCAACTCACCTTTTCTCCGCCCTCTGCCTGCCCTGACCCCCACCCCAAACTCCCCTGCCCTCTATCCAAACCTCTCTGTTCCCGCACACCTCCCTCCCCCACGCTGCCTGGAGCATTGGTGGCTGGCGGTGCTACAGCCATGCCGCCCAGAACACCAGGACAGGCAGCTGTACTGCCCGGCTGGAGCCAGCCACGCCACCACGCAGCACAGAGCACTGGGTCAGGCTCTGGCTCTGCAGCTGCGTTGCCTGGCAAGAGCTCGCAGCCTACCATCCAGAGCATTGCGCCAGCGGCATAGTGATCTGAAGCTGCAAGGGAGGGACCGGGGGCTAGCATCCCGGGCCAGGAGCTCAGGGGCAGGGCGGGAGGGTCCCACAGGCCAGATGTGGCCCATGGGCCATAGTTTGCCCACCTTTGATTTAGTAGAAGATACTTTTTTCAAAGTTCCACTTTGTTTTAAATTGCCTTCTAAAGATTTAGAAATATTGCTAAGTTCTTCTTCGAGTGCTTGCTCATATCAATTCCAATTAAGTGTGTGCACGTCGCTTGCACGATTGTCGGAAGATTTTTACCCTAGCAACACTCGGTGGGTCGGCTGTGGCGCCCTTATGGCGCTGGATATATGCCCCTACCAACCCAGCGCCCCCCTCAGTTCCTTCTTACCACCTGTGATGGTTGTTGGAACTGTGGAGCACAGCGTAGCTGATCTCCACTTCCCCAGCTCTTTACTCATCATTTCTCTAGCTAGTTTTGTTGTATAGTTGATAGTGGTTTCTAGTTGTAGTTAATAGTAAATTTTGTAGTTAGTGTATATAGCAGTTGGAGGAAAGGGGGTTTCTCTCATGCTAGGTCTCCGGGTTTCAAGCCCTGCTCGGCCTGTCTTAAGCCGATGCTTATGGGAGACCCCACGACTCCTGCCTGAAGTGCCTGGGGGAATCCCATCAAACAGATAAGTGCTGCATCTGTAAGGCATTCAAGCTGCTGACAAAAAAGGAGTGGGGCTTTCACTTGAAGCAACTCCTCATGGAAGAGTCACTTAGCCCGGTGCTCTTAGGCCCGAGCAGAGACCCAGCGCCGTCGGTTCAAAGCGCACCTCCGGCACCGGGACGACCTGGCACTGGCAAAGACTCTCGGCACCGGACGTCTCCGGCCCAGCAGCCAGCGTGACACCGCTCGCTATCTCCGGGGTTTAAGAAGCAGCACAAGCAACTTGCTGCTCCTGCCCAGTCGCAGGCATCGCCTGTGGCCGCCTTGGAGCAACGCCCCGGACCAGACTGCCCCGCGAAGACTCCAACTCCAGCACCATCGATTCCGGTGCCGTTGATTCTCTATAGCCCACGACTTAATCGCACTCACTGAGTCGGGACTGTCGCAGCCTCCGGCACCACTGGTGCAGTCTGTCCCATCGATAGGGAAGCCTGCTGTCATGCGCCCTCCATTGCAGACTGGGATGTTTTGGCACCGCTCCAGATTGTGGTCCCGATCTAGATCTAGATCTCTCTCCCGGTACCGATATGATCGTCGGTCGCGGTACCGATCCAGGTCTCGGCGCCCATCTCCATCCCTACAGCGCGGTCCAATGATGCGGGATAGTGCAACACAGCACAACTGGTTGGCCCTACCTTGGCATTCCCGCCCTAACTCGAGGTCATTCCAGGCAGAGAGTGGCTAACTCCGTCCATGACCAGGACTAATGATTCCCAGCGCTGTCCTCCTCTTTGTTGACGAGGCAGTTGTGGGCATGACCTTCTCTGGCCCACCACTTATAGACTTCCGTGCGCACCAAGACTTGCTGCGTAGGGTGACACAAAACATGAACCTCCAGGTGGAGGAGGTGGTGGAGGTTGAGGATCCGGATGGTGGATATCTTGTCTGCCAATCCCCCCACATGCATAGCCTTGCCGTTCATCCGGACCATCCAGGCTAATGCCAATACGATCTGGCAGTCCCCGGCGTCTATCCCTCCCACTTCCAAGGGGGTTGAGAGGGAAATACTTAGTTCCCTCCTGAGACTATGAATACTTGTACATTCACCCCCCACCGTGCTCCCCTGTTGTACAGTCAGTCAATGAGAGGGAAAGGCACAGTCAACAAGTGCCTGCCCCTAAATCCAAGGACGCTACGCGCCCGGATTTATTCGGGCTCAAGATATATTCAACTGGCGGCCTACAACTTCGGGTGGCTAATCAACAGGCTCTCTTGAGCCGTTATAATTAAACACTTGGAACTGAATGGGGAAGTTCAAGGAACTGGTTCCTCAAGAGTCCAGAGAGGAGTTTGGGGCCTTGCTAGAGGAGGGCAAGAAAATAGCCAGGACCTCCTTGCAGGCTTCGATAGATGGGGAAGACACGGTGGCAAGGACTCTAGCCTCCAGTGTAGCTATGCACTGCATCTTGTGGTTGCAGGTGTCCGGTCTTCTGTTGGAGCTGCAGCAAACAATTCAGGACCTACCCTTCGATGGCCAGGGGTTATTCTTGGACAAAACTGACTCTAAACTTCAGAGTCCAAAGGATAACCGGGCCATCATGCTCTCACTGGGCATGCATACCCCAGTGATGCAGTATAAGCCCTTCTGGCCCCAACCGCAACGCACCTACCGTAACCCTCGGTCCTGACAGGACTTCTCCAGAAAAGGTGGCAGGGGTGCTAGGAGGAGGTCTGGTGCTCAGAAGGACCAGAGTCAGGCCCCTCCCAAACCATCAGTGGGACCCAAGCAAAACTTTTGAAGGCGCACCCAAGTGCGGAGCACCAGTCTCCTTACAAGATCCTTTCCCACCTTTCTCCAGCCGCCTCTCCTATTTCCTCCCTGCGTGGTCCCACATAACATCAGACCGCTGGGTCCTGTGCATGGTGGAAAGTGGATACCATCTGCAATTTGTTTCATTCCCTCCCCGTCCCTCTTCAGGGACTGCTCTCACAAGCAATTCCTTCTGCAGGAGGTTCAGTTGCTCCTGGCTCTTGGAGCGATAGAAGAGGTTCCAAGAGAACTGAGGGGCAGGGGGTTTTACTCCCGTTACTTCCTAATCCCCAAGACAAAGAGGGGCTACAGCCCATTCTGGACCTGCGTGGACTCAAAAAATTCATGATAAAATTGAAGTTCTGCATGGTTTCCCTGGGGACCATTATTCCTTCTCTGGATTCTGGAGACTGGTACTCTGCCCTCGACATGAAGGACGCGTACTTCCACATAGCGATTTACTTGCCACAAAGATGTTTCCTCCACTTTGTGGTCAACCAGCAGCACTTCCAATTTACTGTACTTCCCTTCAGCACCAAGGGTCTTTACGAAGTGCATGGCCATTGTAGCTGCCTCACTCTGTTGACATTGGATCCAAGTGTTTCCGTACCTTGACGACTGGCTCATTCGGGGTCACTCCGAGCTCCAGGTGCAATCTCATGTTCGATTCACTATGAGCCTGTTCAGACAGCTGGGCCTGCTGCTCAATGCCGAAAAGTCCTCTTTGCAGCTGACCCAAAGAATAGACTTCATTGGAGCAGTCCTGGATTCAATCTCGCCCGTGCATGCCTCCCACATGTCCGCTTCCAGGCCATGGCAGTCATTGTCCACAGCCTCCAGAGCTTCCTGACCTCCACAGCTCGCACATGTCTCAGTCTACTGGGGCACATGGCATCATGCACCTTCGTGACCAGACATGCCCGACTATGCCTCTGTCCACTCCAGGCCTGGTTCACATCAGTGTACCATCCAGGCCGACATGATTTGGACACAGTGCTCACGGTACTGTTGGAGGTCTTATCCTCCCTGGCTTGGTGGCTGAACCTCAACTTAGTATGCGGGGAGTGCCATTCCATGCACCACAGTCCTCCCTGATCCTGACCACGGACGCGTCATCTCTGGGCTGGGGTGCTCACCTTATGAACCTTCATACACAGGGCCTTTGGTCCTCTCGAGAGAGAGCCCTGCACATCAACATGTGGGAACTTAGAGCATTTCGCCTGGCATGTCAGGTTTTCCATAAGCGCCTTCAGGGCTGTTGTGTCGCAGTCCTCACGGACAACACAACGGCCATGTTTTACATCAACAAGCAAGGGGGAGCGCGATCGTCCCCCCTCTGTCAGGAGACCATCAAACTGTGGGAATTCTGCATAGCCCACTCGATCGACCTGGTAGCATCATTTCTCTCAGGATACCAGAACACCTTGGCAGATCGCCTCAGCAGATCCGTGGTCAATTCGCCTGGACGTTATCTGTTCTGTTTTCCAGAAGTGGGGATTTCCCCATGTTGACCTCTTTGCCTCTCGCAAGAATCGGAAGGGCCAGGTGTTCTGCTCTCTCCAGGGATGCTCCCCGAGCTCACTATTGGACGCCTTCCTGATACCGTGGAAAGATCATCTGTTTTATGCCTTTCCTCCATTCCCATTAGTCCACAAGGTCCTTCTCAAATTGCAAAGGGACAAGGCCCACTTAATACTAATTGCCCCGGCGTGGCCCAGGCAGCACTGGTTCACCACACTCCTCGACCTGTTGGTGACCACACCAATTCCTCCCCCATTGTGGCTGGACCGGATCACTCAGGAGCACAGCTGACTGTCACCTGGACCTGCAGTCCCTCCATCTCACAGCATGGATGCTGCATGGCTAACTCATTCTGAGCTGCGTTGCTCCCACTTGGTGCAGTGTGTTCTCTTGGGTAGCAGAAAGCCCTCTACGAGGTCCACATATCTGGCCAAGTGGAAGTGTTTCTCCTGCTGGTGTGCCCTGAACAATCCTGGATTTTCTTCTGTCGCTGAAACAGCAAGGTCTAGCTGTTTCGCTGCTAGATGTACTCTGATGGATGATTTTGGCCTTCCATCCCTGTGAAAAGGGGCACTCAGTTTTTCAATCCCATAGTCAACAGATTCCTCAAGGGATTGAAACATCTGTATCCACAAATTTGGCATCTGGCCCCTACTTGGGACCTCAACCTGGTCCTGTCCAGACTCATGGATGCTCCATTTGAGCTAATGGCAACCTGCTTGCTTGTGTACCTTTCATGGAAAACGGATTTCCTCGTCGCTATCACCTCGGCGAGACATGTATCGGAGCTGAGAGCTCTCGCATTGGAACCACCCTATACAGTGTTCCACATGGACAAGGAAGGTACAGCTGTGACCACACCCGGCCTTCCTTCCTACGATGGTGTCTGCCTTCCATGCCAACCAAGACATCTTCCTTCTGGTCTTTTATCCAAAGCTGCATGCTTCTCGACGGGAACAACAGCTGTACTCCCTAGATGTTTGCAGAGCCTTCGCCTTTTACATCAAGTGAACAAAACCTTTCAGAAAGACGACCCAGCTGTTTGTGGTGGTGGCAGACCGGATGAAGGGTCTTCCAGTCTCCATGCAGCGTATCTAGTCCTGGATTACATCATGCATCCGGGTGTGCTATGACTTGGCAGGTACCCCAACTACGCACCTTACTGCCCACTCAACTCGGGCTCAAGCTTCGTCCTCCGCCTTCCTGGCTCATGTGACCATACAGAATATCTATAGGGCAGCAATTTGGTCATCAGTACATACCTTTGCTTCCCACTATGCGATAGTGCAGCAGTCCAGGGGTGATGCTGCATTTAGTTCAGCAGTCCTGCACTCCGTGACATCTCTCTCCGACCCCGCCGCCTAGGTGGGGCTTGGGAGTCACCTAATTGGAATCGATATGAGCAAGCACTCGAAGAAGAAAAGAAATATTGGTAGGATCTAATACTGCTAACCCTGTATGTGCAGAACTTGTAATTGAAGTCAAGAGTTGCGTGCACCCTGGGCTTTCAGGATCTGGCCCTGGATCAGAGTTGGGAAGCAATGAGCATAACAAGATCCAGTCGATGGAAGTTAAAGTTAAATAAATTGAACCTTTTAAAATAAAATGTTTCTTAGCAGTCAGGATAATCTAAATATTGGAACATTTTATCAAAGGAGATGGTGGACTCATCATTGAGGCCACTAAAATGGGATTAGATACATTTGTAAAAGAGATGCTTTAGTCCATCTTCGGGTTGTGTGCTCATGATGGAGCCTTCTGGCCTTGGGATCTGCAAAATCCTCCTGTTCATCACCTTCCTTCATGGGCCTGGAAGTGAATAGGATTGTACATATTGCCCTCCACGTGGTCATAACATCTGTAGCTCTACATTCAGATGATGATAAACAAGCCTCATGGTTCAGGGCTTCAGGGGTCCACAAGGAATTTTTATTCTCAATACAATGGCCAGATGTATTCTGTTTTTTGTTTTGTTTTCTTTAATCTTGCTCTGTGGCATCAGAGATTGGCCATAGCTGAAGATAAGGTACCATGTGCGGTGGACCAGTTCTTTGAAGTGGTACAGTGAATCCTTTTCTTAGATGATTGATTAGTGAGTCTTGCTCTCATGCTCAGGGTCAAAGCTCCATAGCTGGAGTTTGGGAAGAAATTTTCTCCAGGTCAGACTGGCAGATGCCTTGGTGGTTTTTTTCATCTTCCTTTACAGTGTGGGGAATTGCCTGCTAGGATCATCAGGCATATCTCACCAAGCCAATTCTCTGCCTTTGCAAGGCCATGGGCACTGATGGCACTTTGGTCTTGTGTTCCCTGCCTGTGGCACAGGCCATTCTTTTGAGGCCTGAAATGCTTTAGTTCAGTGTTTCCCAAACTTGGGATACCGCTTGTGTAGGGAAAGCCCCTGGCGGGCCGGGCCGGTTTGTTTACCTGACGCATTTGCAGGTCCGGGTGATCGCGGCTCCCTCTGGCCGTGGTTCGCTGCTCCAGGCCAATTGGGGCTGCTGGAAGCGGTGGCCAGTATGTCCCTTGGCCCACATCGCTTCCCGCAGATCCCATTGGTCTGGAGCGGCGAACCACAGCCAGTGGGAGCCGCAATCGGACGGGGCAGGTAAACAAACCGGCCCGGCCTGCCAGGGGCTTTCCCTGCACAAGCGGCGTTCCAAGTTTGGGAAACACGGCTTTAGTTTAACTAAAATAATTGGGCTCAATATACAAGTATGGGGTAAAATGTAGTGGCCTGTGATAGACAAAAGGTCAGAGTAGGTGATGTTATGGTTCCTTCTGGTTTTAGGGCTTATAGTTTCATAAAGTTTATTTAAACGAATGTCTTCATAGTTTACCCATGTCATCAAAACATCATAAAATGCTGAAAGATGAGTGGATTTGTAAGCATACTATGTTTGAAAGGTTCCCCCAGTAAATGCTTTATTTAAGAGCAAACTATTTGCCAAATTAAATAAACTGCTTTTTCTGGGGAAATCTTTGTGGGGGCAGAAATCAAAAAATATAGTGAGCTCAATTTTAATATTTTTTTTTGTACATTTCCCATATGCCAAAATAGCCAAACTGATGTAAATAATTTTCCCTTCTCCAGCTAAAAATGTGCCTGAACTATTGCTTGTTTTCATGATTCACTGATGTTTTTGCAAATGCTTACTGAGAGCTGGTTGGCTAAGAATTTGTTTTCTTGAGCACAGTTCAAAAATTAAGCATCTGCTTTCCTTCCTCTCCAGAAAAATCGCTGTTTATATGTATTTGGTGGACAGAGATCGAAGACTTATTTGAATGATTTCTTCAGCTATGATGTTGACAGTGATCATGTGGATATCATATCAGATGGCACCAAGAAAGATTCAGGGATGGGTAAGAGCTTTACTGTGTAACTTTGGGCTTGTCTACATCAGAAAGTTGCAGCGCTGGTGAGGGAGTTACAGCGCTGCAACTTAGGAGGTGTACACATCTGCAGGGCACCACCAGCGCTGCAACTCCCTGTTTGCAGCGCTGGCCGTACTCCCGTTTTGTCTCGGGTGTAGAGGATCCAGCGCTGGTGATCCAGCGCTGGTAATCAAGTATAGTCACTTACCAGCGCTTTTCTTGACCTCCGTGGAATAAGCAGGTATCCCAGCATACCTGAGGAAGCCTCTGGTAATCAAGCTGGTCTCCTTCCCCGGCTTGCTCTCGCGTTCCCCGAACCCCGAGCAAGCAGGTCTCCTTCCCTGAGGTTTGCTGGGTGGTTCCGGGAAGGCGAGAGCAAACCGGGGAAGGAGACCAGCTTCGCCGCGGTTTGCTCTCGCGTTCCGCGAACCCCCCTGCAAACCGCAGGGAAGGAGACCTGCTTGCTCGGGGGTTCGGCGAACGCGAGAGCAAACCGGGGAAGGAGACCAGCTTCGCCGCGGTTTGCTCTCGCGTTCCGCGAACCCCCCTGCAAACCGCAGGGAAGGAGACCTGCTTGTTCGGGGAACGCGAGAGCAAACCGCGGCGAAGCTGGTCTCCTTCCCCGGTTTGCTCTCGCGTTCGCCGAACCCCCGAGCAAGCAGGTCTCCTTCCCTGCGGTTTGCAGGGGGGTTCGCGGAACGCGAGAGCAAACCGCGGCGAAGCTGGTCTCCTTCCCCGGTTTGCTCTCGCGTTCGCCGAACCCCCGAGCAAGCAGGTCTCCTTCCCTGCGGTTTGCAGGGGGGTTCGCGGAACGCGAGAGCAAACCGCGGCGAAGCTGGTCTCCTTCCCCGGTTTGCTCTCGCGTTCGCCGAACCCCCGAGCAAGCAGGTCTCCTTCCCTGCGGTTTGCAGGGGGGTTCGCGGAACGCGAGAGCAAACCGCTGCGAAGCTGGTCTCCTTCCCCCGTTTGCTCTCGCCTTCCCCAAAACCCCTTGAAGCCGCCCAACAGCGCTGCAGTGTGGCCACATCTAACACCACTTGCAGCGCTGGTTGCTGTAAGTGTGGCCACTCTGCAGCGCTGGCCCTATACAGCTGTACTAATACAGCTGTAACAACCAGCGCTGCAAAATTTTAGATGTAGACATGGCCTTTGTCTTGTTGGTATAAATGAAAGACTTAAGGTATATTGCAGAAGATAAGACCTCAGTGACAGAGGATAGAGGCTGTAGTCCTGTTAGATCACAATGGCTTGTTTACAATAATGGTATCCAACTAGAGCTTGCCCACTCTTGCCCACTCTGTACCTCTTAGTTAAATAAATGGCTAACTTAATTCTCCAGTTCTGTGAATTTGACATCTTCACCAGTACTATTTTTAAGGCCTACAAGTAAATCACAGTTTGTTAGGTTTTACCATTCACCACAGTCTTTTTGACCTTCTAGCTATGTGACTTATATTGTTTCCCTCATTCTTGCAAATGATCAATGCTCATCGCCTTGCAGCCTATAAAAATGGAATCTTAGCAAAATATTTGCTAAAATATTGGTTTCATGATTGGTCCCAATCTCTGGCAAATACTGAAAACAAAAGAAGTTCTACATATAGTTTGTTCCATAAACCAGTGTAGTGTAATACCCCCTTATTTTTACAGCGTCTTTCATACAAGGAATGTTCCAAAACAGTGAAGCGTCTCTGTTCCAGCTCTTTATTTGAGGGATATATAAAGTCAGCCAAGATGAGAAATGAGCTGTAGAATTGATGAAGCAGAGATATAGGGAAAGTATTCCAGATGGCACAAGCCGCTTGATAGTAGCCAGCTTCTGTAATAGGACAGAGAAATTTTATGCTAAATGAAATGAAGGGACTAAAGGAGTAGAGGAGAACAGGTTTGTGAGTTAGGCTTGGTCAAGTCCGTGTAGAATTTTCTGAGGAGAATGAACAGTTTTGATCTGATCCCTAGAACAAATGGGAAGCAAGTGGAATTGTGTGAGAATCAGTGGGTGATTTGATGCACTTTTTCTCTGTTGAAAGGCAAGTAGCAGGTATTTTGCAGTGTGGAGAAACGAGCTGAAGGGGAGCCATAGAGGGGGGGGGGGGAAATTGCAATTGTGTAGGCAAAAGGAAATTAAGGCCTAGATCAGGATTTCATCAGAGGTGCAACTGAAGCAGTGACTTACACATAAAGTGGCACTCCACACTCAAAGCATTTACTGCCCATTGATGTTAATGGAAAGACTCCTTTTGGCCTCAGTGAACTTTGCATTGGGCCCATTCTGCCTTATTAGGAATTTTTAGTAAGACTTCATATGTAAGTCTTGCCTTAGTTTTTTTTCTTCCTTCCCTTGAAGAAATCCTGCAGTACAAGTTGGTTTGAATGGATCATGTGGCTTGTAACCATCTCTGTATTATGATCTATCAAGAATCATTTTGGTTCTAAAACCTTGTCAAGAATACCATGTTGACAGGTGCTTTCAGAGATTATTAGAGAGAGAAGGTGGGTGAGGTAATGTCTTTATTATTATTATTTTTTATTTTTATTTTAATATTTTGAACCAACTTTGTGTGTGAGAGAAGCTTACACAGAGTTCTGCTTCAGAAAAAGACCCAAAGAAGTTAGTTCAGTAAAAGATATTACATCACTCTGTCTCTAATATCCTGGGACCAAAACAGCTACAACAACACTACATGCAAGAATGATTATAACAGAATCAGAAACACTGTAATCATTTTTCATCTTCTCGCTCTGACACTTACTTTCCTCTCTAGGGTAGAGTTACAAAATTGCTGATGTACATTTCCCTTTTTATGAAAGGGAGAAATTTTCTGTATGTGCACAAACTGTGTTAAAGTATGTAAACAGCAGTTTTGTCTTCCTTGCCAAGTAAAGGAAGGGCCATAACTCCCCAGAACTAGTGCCTGTTATTTAATTGTGAAATTCCCTGTCACATTCAGCCCTCAGCAGGGAAGCTAACAGTTGTTTTGGGGTGTGCCATTACATTTCTGTGAGAATATTATGTATATTTGTAAGAGTTGCTCATTTATGCAAGTGGCTAATTTTGCCTTCTGTTTGTTTGGGAAACAAATCACTTATGTTTAAACACACAGCTTCCACCTCTTATTTTGATCACTTTTTTTTTTAAGGCAAGTTTATTGGTTATTTCAATCATACTCTGAAATTGCTCTTTGCTCTTTTAGTTTGCTCACTTGGGTTAATTTCGTTGTCTAAAGATTGAATAAATCTCAAACAAAGGATAAAAGTTCGTGATACTTTTCCTGCAAAGTGATTTTTTTTTTACTCTTCACTGTCTTCCTGTGGGAGATCCAGATTGCATTCCATTCACAATCTTATTTAAATGCCCTCTCTGTGCTTGGCGCTGCAGTAGGACACGCCCCCCCCCCCCCCCAAAAAAAAAGACCTTGCCCACAGTTTAAAGGAAAGAATATCCTTTACTAGTCTGCTAGCACTTGATTATTGAAGGGAACTGCAGTTTTGAAAATCTAAATGACAAACATTTTAGAGTGTGTGTGTGGGGGGGCGGGGGGCTGGCTTTTTAATGAACACCTGTGATGAGTTCAGATTTTAGAAACCAGACTTGTCTTATGACTAGTGAGCACAATGAGCCACATTTCTCTGGCCAAGTATATTAATTGCACGTTTCAGTTAGTCAGACAAATGAGAACATAATAATTAGCCCTCTTCGCCCCTCCCTCCAGCCCCTTTTAATGTTGAATAGCAGACTGTGACTAAATGACTCATTAGAAATCATTTATGAATAGATTTCCAGTTTGCTGTCCTCATGTCTGAGAAAGTAAATAAACTGAACATTTCCCTTGTTTGTGAAAGGAAATGTTAGAATTATTTGCTTTTAACAAGAACAGAAGAAAGGCCTTTTATATTTGAAACCACAAATGCTGTCAAAGAATTATTTTGGTCAAAGAAAGCAAGTCTGGATTGGAACCCTTTTGAGAATGTTTAGTAATAAGGCACTGGTTTAGTAAAAATAATTCTGTGACAGGCCACTATAATATAAACTTGATTCATCCCTTTAAATGCGGTTAAGGATGCTTGTTTTACATGTTAGTATCTTTAATGCATTGTACTTCATTTTGTTCCTGGTTTTCAGTTGTAGGATTAGATCCCAGAGTCTTACAATTCAGTTATATTTTTAGTCCAATGTACATCTAATGCCTTTTCAGCTTGGGAGAGCACCATAACCCTGATAGGTGCTCTGTAACAGTCTTTCTCCCCGAGGACTCAAAAGTCCAGGGACAGTTGGCTCAAATTATATCTTATAGACCAGCCTGTGGGATACTATTAACCCTGAGGAGATTGCCAACAGCCAGACTGGAGCTGAAAAATCTTTGACCAGTGCTCCCTTGAGCAGACACCATACTCTGGGCCTCGGAGAGAAGAAGTCATCAAAGAAGATGCCAATAACATTGCAACCTCAACACCAACTATCTCGTCATGGGCAGCCTCAGCAATGGCATGAGTTACCTCATCTCTGAACCTGACCGTGCTGGTGTCCTCACACCAAAGGGCAGCATCAAGAGGCAAGACCAGATGGAGCATAAACATGGCTCCAAGCGCCACATGGAACCACCTCTCAAGGAGGACTTTAATGCCATTCTTCCAAAGACACAGCTTCCAAACTCCTTACATCTCCAAAATTGGAGGAGGCAAGCTGGTTGGCTGGTGAGGCGCAAGGGGCTTTTGGTCTGGTGCCAATCTCACTGCTGACACCTGCACCAATAGCTGAGTCTGTCGAGGGTCATACCTCAAGGAAGAACTGGAGACATGCTCCGCACCAAAACAGCTGCTGGCCTCAGGGGAACACCACTCTGTCCCTACCATTTGAGGAAGAATACACCTCATCACTCTCTGTGACCTATTTGTTCTTGCTGGCATCAAGTAGGGATTCCTATCCCTTACTGTTGGAGGACTCCCATTCCAAGCAAGATATTAATGGCACTGGGCTGGCCAACTTCAACCTAGCCAGTACCCCATAGCATGCTCCCTTAGCCATACTGGGGACTATCCATCCTATATGTACTGGAACAAATCCTCCTGCTGTTCCGCAGTCAAGAGGAAGAGATTCTGCTCCCCAGCAGCATCAATAGGGAGGCCACCGACTCAAACAATGAAGGGACAGCAACAAATCCAGCCCCAGCTGAAGGAATTGTCATAGTCACCACGTGAAGCAGTGGCCCTGGCACAGGTGGTCAACTCGAAGGCTTTCCAGGAACTCCTCTCACAGACCACAGAGCCCCTGCCATTGAAACCACAGTAGTCCAGGTGAGGTCTTGTAAACTCTTTGATATAGTGAGCTCTGCGAACTCAGCCAGGATCTCCCTTCTACTCAACAAGGGCTTAATCAAGCTAGTGAAGGGACTGTGAAAGACCCTGGATACTCTGGCCTTTGCATCTAAGCAAGTAGGGAAAATAGATACCCTGCTGCCACCAAAGCACTTCTGTCACTTTGGTGCATGCCCGGATCCTGGGTTTCTGATGGCATTGGCAATCCAAGAGAAGTTCACTTCAAGAAGGCATCTCAAAGCAAAAGAATCCAAACAAGTAAAGTATATTCCTCCACTTCATTGTAGCTCTGTGTTGCAAGCTACCAGGCTGTTCATACAATGTAACTTTCTCACCTAGAAGAGAGTAAGTCCCTTCCTGTCCAAAATCCCACAGGACAACAGGGAGGAACTGAAGGGGATCATAAGAGGACCAAATGGGGGCCAGGACAGCTCTGTAAGTGGCTAAGAACACATTAAATAAGACACTAATTTTTCATGGCAGCTAGTATCAGGCATCCCAGAAGAGGATCTTCTCTTTGAAGGGGTGTAGCTCTATATCAATATGCCTTATGCCTGAAGAGCTTCCATCTCTAGATGAAGTGCTCCATTTGCTGAAAGGCTTGAAGGCCATGTTACGATCGTGTGTGTGTGTAATATAGGCTCTCATGGAAAGTACTGTAATTGTCAATCTCAGCAGAAGATCTAGTCCTACTCCCAGAGCAGACAGCCAGAGTACCCGCCAAGAAAAAGATCCCACTACTGCAGGAGACACCCATTGTTGTCCTCAATCATTCCCCCTGCAGCATCACAGAGGCAGAACGTTTGACAGGGACATGGAGCTCTGATGTTGCATCAGAAGCTTGCTATTGCCTTGCCCCTTTCCACTGGGCTTGGTCTACTCCTTACAACAGAAAATGGATGTTGGACATCATTTCCCATGGCTGCCATTGGCTTCATTTCCACACTTACTCCCTATCCTAGCTGCTTCCCTAGCCCTCTTCAGGGTCCCTTCTCATGAGAGCCTATTGCAGACAGTGGCCCCATTGCTGCATCTGAGAGGCGTAGAACTGGTACCTCAGGTGTACAGGGGAGTAGATTTCTACTCCTAATATTTCCTTCTCCTGAAGAAGAGAGAGTCTTCCTCCTCTCCTAGACCTGAGGAGAATGAACAAATACATATGCCATCTGAGATTCAGAATGATAAAGCTTGCCTCCACCATTCCTTTTCAGCAGACTTAAAACTGGTTCATAGTTCTCAGCTTGTAGGACACATACTTACAAGTTGCCATCCACTGACCCACAGAAAGTACTTGAGATTCACTCTGCAGCCAAATGACTATCAGTACAAGGTACTTCCCTTCAGACACTTCGTTGGCCCGAGAGTTTTTGCAAAATGTGCCTGGTGGTAGTGGTTGTAATAACCTTAGTCCCAGATTTGGACCTTAGCGTCCAAAATATGGGGGTTAGCATGAAAACCTCCAAGCTTAGTTACCAGCTTGGACCTGGTACCTGCTGCCACCACCCAAAAAATTAGAGTGTTTTGGGGCACTCTGGTCCTCCTGAAAAACCTTCCCTGGGGACCCCAAGACCCAAATCCCTTGAGTCTCACAACAAAGGGAAATAATCCTTTTTCCCTTCCCCCCTCCAGGTGCTCCTGGAGAGATACACAGACACAAGCTCTGTGAAACTACACAGAGAGACTCCCCCTCTCTGTTCCCAATCCTGGAAACAAAAAAGTACTTTCCTATTCCCCCAGAGGGAATCCAAAGTCAGGCTAGCAATCCAACACACAAATCTCCCCTTGATTTCTTCCTCCCACCAATTCCCTGGTGAGTACAGACTCAATTTCCCTGAAGTAAAGAAAACTCCAACAGGTCTTAAAAGAAAGCTTTATATAAAAAGAAAGAAAAATAAGTACAAATGTTCTCTCTGTATTAAGATGATACAATACAGGGTCAATTGCTTAAAAGAATATTGAATAAACAGCCTTATTCAAAAAGAATACAAATCAAAGCACTCCAGCACTTATATTCATGCAAATACCAAAGAAAAGAAACCATATAACTTACTATCTGATCTCTTTGTCCTTACACTTAGAAACAGAAGATTAGAAAGTAGAACTACTTCTTCTTCGAGTGATTGCTCACATCCATTCCAGTTAGGTGTGCGCGCTGCGCGTGCACGTTCGTCGGAAACTTTTTACCCTAGCAACTCCAGTGGGCCGGCAGGTCGCCCCCTGGAGTGGCGCCGCCATGGCGCCCAATATATATCCCTGCCGGCCCACCCGCTCCTCAGTTCCTTCTTACCGCCGTGTCGGTCGTTGGAACTGTGGAGCGCGGCATAGCTGTCCTCCACGTCCCTAGCTCTCCTTGTTCTCTATCGTTATCTCTATTGTAGTTGTTAGTTAGATTGTTAAGTAGATAGTAGTAGTTAACTGATAAGTAGTTGTAAATAGTTTTTCGCCGGGGGCTTAGCCCTTCCCGGCACCCGGCACCGGGCTCATGCCTGGTTCGCCGGGCTTCAAGCAGTGTGCGGCCTGCAAGAAGCCGATGCCTACCAGCGATCCCCACGACGCGTGCCTGAAGTGCCTGGGGGAATCGCACAGATCCGACAAGTGCCGCATCTGCAAGGCTTTTAAGCCAAGGACTAAGAAGGAGAGGGATCAAAGGCTCCGGACTCTCCTTATGGAGGCAGCACTTGACCCGGCGGCTTCGCAGGCCGTGATGTCGGCGCCGGCACCGGATCGCACCGGCACCGAGAAGACTCCCCGGCACCGACCTTCTCCGGCACCGGGGGCAGAGCCTAGGCCGTCGAAGTCCATTACTCCGGCCAGGCAGACCCGAGTGGAGCGCCCGGCCTCAACATCGGCCGCGGCGCCGCCGGCACCGTCGACTCCGGGCCCGGCGGGTCCGTCGAGTCCGGTGCCGCCAAGCTCCCCCATGACATCTGGGGTCGAGATAGTGGTGCCATCCACACCAGAGACCTTCGCCTCGGCACGGGACCTTATAGCCATGACCGAGCCCACTCAGCTACCACCCCCGGTACCTCCGGTGCGGGTCGTGTCCAGAGGCAAGCCTATGATGTCGGCACCGTCTCGGGACTCACGGTCTCGATCCAGGTCCCGACGGCACGGTCGCTCCAGATCCCGCCGCCGCTCGCAGTCCCGGCACCGCTCCCCTCAGCGGTACCGGTCGCACTCGCGGCACCGGTCGACATCACGACGATCGTGGTCGGACTCCAGCCGCCGTTACCGGCACCGCGACTCCAGGAGCCGATCCAGACATTCGCCGCACCGGTCGACCTCCCGGCGCCGAGCTGGTGGCAGGTCCCGGTCCCGGTCGACCTCCCGGCACCGAACCGGTGGCAGGTCCCGGTCCCGGTCGACCTCCCGGCACCGAACCGGTGGCAGGTCCCGATCCCGGCACCGAAGCGGCGCTCGGTACCGGTCCAGATCCCGGCACCGTGACAGAACCCGGTCCTGATCCCGGCACCGATAGAACTCCCGGCACCGGTCCCCGGCACCGAGACGATCGCCCGTGCCGGCCCGCGCGGACCCTTACCATCCAGGGTCCGCCCCGCCATGGCCCTCTAGACAGCCGTCCGTGTCTTCATTAACGGACAGTGGCTACGCGCTCGGCACCGACCGGCAGGCGGCGCTCTTCAGTGAGCCTCCACAGCAGGACCAAGGCCCGCAGCAATGGGGTTTCTGGACACCCTGGGCATACCATCAGGCCCAGGGCCCCCAACAGCTCCCTGCTAGGCCGGTAACTGCGGAGCGCAGGGCACCTGAAGCCTCCTTGTCTCGCCCCCCTCCCTCCCCGGATGGGGAGGAAGGGTCCAAGCATCAGGACTCCGCTTTGGCTCCTGAGGCAGAGGCGAGGGCCGAGGGAGACCCCCCATTAGACACTCTCTTGCCGGGGGTCTCCTCATCCTCCTCCCCTGACGAAGCGGTGGCTGGGACCTCCTCCAACAGCCCCCCCCCCGCTGGACCTCAGGGCGCACCAGGACCTCCTCAGGCGAGTAGCCCAAAATCTGAGTCTGCAAGCTGAGGAGGTCTCGGAGGTAGAGGACCCTATTGTGACCATCCTCTCGGCAGACGCTCCCACCAGGGTCGCCCTGCCGTTCATACGGACCATCCAGGCCAACGCCAACACCATCTGGCAGTCTCCGGCCTCCATTCCTCCCACTGCGAAGGGCGTCGAGAGGAAGTACATGGCTCCTTCTAAGGGCTACGAGTACCTCCATGTACACCCGACTCCGTGTTCCCTCGTGGTCCAGTCCATCAACGATAAAGAGCGTCACGGCCAGGAGGCTCCGGCCCCCAAATCCAGGGAGGCCAGGCGGATGGATCTCCTCGGCCGTAAGGTGTACTCGGCTGGGGCGCTGCAGCTCAGGGTCTCCAACCAGCAGGCCCTGTTAAGCAGATACGCATTCAACTCCTGGGTGGCAGCGGATAAATTCAAGGAGCTGCTGCCACAAGATGCTCGTCAGGAGTTTACGGCCATCTTAGAGGAAGGCAAGAAGGTCGCACGCACGTCCTTGCAAGCCTCTTTGGACGCTGCGGATTCGGCTGCCCGTACCCTCGCGTCGGGTGTAACTATGCGTCGCCTCTCCTGGCTGCAGGTTTCCGGCCTTCCGCCGGAGCTCCAGCATACTATTCAGGACCTTCCTTTCGAAGGCCAAGGATTATTCTCAGACAAGACAGATCCCAGACTCAAGAGTCTGAAAGATAACCGAGTTATCATGCGGTCACTAGGGATGCACACACCAGTGACGCAACGTAGACCCTTCCGGCCGCAGCAACAACAACAGCGCAGGCCGTATTCCCAGTTCCGCCAGCGGCAGGACCTTAACAGGCGCCGCGGCAGGAACGGAAGGCGCAGGCACTCGGGGAACCAAGGGGGGCAAAACCAAGGCTCCTCTAAGCCCCCGCCTGGACCCAAGCCTTCATTTTGAAGGTGCGCCCGAGGGCGCAGTAACAGTTTCCCCAATGGATCCTTTCCCCCCGTTTTCCAACCGCCTTTCGTTTTTCCTCCCGGCGTGGTCCCTAATAACATCAGACCGCTGGGTCTTACGCACGGTGCAGTCGGGATACCGCCTGCAGTTTGTTTCATTTCCTCCTCCCCGCCCCCCTTCCTCGTCCCTCTTCAGGGACCCCTCTCACGAGCAATTCCTTCGGCAGGAGGTGCAGACGCTCCTCGGCAAAGGAGCTATAGAGGCGGTGCCGGAGAACGAGAAAGGCAAGGGGTTTTATTCCCGCTACTTTCTGATCCCCAAGGCCAAGGGAGGCCTCAGGCCTATCCTCGACCTGCGAGAGCTCAACAAGTACCTGGTGAAGTTGAAGTTCCGCATGGTTTCCTTGGGGACCATTATCCCATCCCTGGATCCGGGAGACTGGTACGCCGCCCTCGACATGCAGGACGCGTATTTTCACATTGCTATCTGGCCACCCCACAGGCGCTTCCTTCGCTTCCGTGTGGGGTCTCTGCATTACCAATTTGCAGTCCTCCCATTTGGCTTGTCCACGGCCCCGAGAGTGTTTACGAAATGCATGGCAGTTGTTGTGGCGCAGCTTCGGCGCAGTCGTATCCACGTGTTCCCGTATCTGGACGATTGGTTGATTCGAGGCACGTCGCACCAACAAGTCTGCAGCCATGTCCGTGTGATCACCGACATGTTCGCCGCTCTGGGCCTCTTGGTGAACACAGACAAGTCCACCCTGGCCCCCACACAAAGGGTGGAATTCATCGGGGCCGTCCTGGACGCCACTGTGGGCAGGGCCTTGCTGCCATTGCAGCGGTTCCAGGCCTTGTCGGCCATCGTGCAACGGCTACAGACAGCCCCCTTGACGTCAGTGAGGACGTGTCTAACCCTGCTAGGCCACATGGCGGCCTGTACTTTCGTGACCAATTACGCTCGGCTCCGCATGAGGCCACTCCAGCTGTGGCTCATCGGTCATTACAGGCCGACAAGACAGCCACTAGATATGTTAATCACGATCCCCCAGGGGGTCTTAGATTCTCTCGGCTGGGGGCTGGACCAGTCAGTGTTGTGTGCGGGTCTCCCCTTCCACCCATCTCAGCCCTCGGTGTCCCTAACAACAGATGCCTCAGATCTCGGCTGGGGGGCCCACGCAGGGACCCTGAGGACGCAGGGCCTGTGGTCCCAGGAGGAGGTGGGGCTACACATCAACATGCGGGAGTTGAGAGCGATCCGTCTTGCTTGTCAAACGTTCTGTCATCAGCTCCAGGGTCGTTGTGTCGCGGTGTTCACCGACAACACGACGACCATGTATTATATCAACAAGCAGGGCGGCACCAGATCCTCCTCCCTGTGCCACGAGGCGATACGACTCTGGGACTTTTGTGTAGCCCACTCCATTCACCTCATGGCTTCCTTCCTCCCCGGAGTACGGAACACGCTGGCGGATCGATTGAGCAGATCCTTCCTGTCACACGAGTGGTCCCTCCGCCCAGACGTCGCCCTCTCCATCTTCCGGAGGTGGGGTTATCCCCGGGTGGACCTCTTCGCGTCCAAGGGGAACAGGAAGTGCCAAGCGTTCTGCTCCTTTCAGGGCAGGGAGCCCGGGTCGATAGCGGATGCCTTCCTCATCCAGTGGTCGACCCACCTGTACTATGCGTTTCCCCCATTCCCGTTGGTCCACAGGGTCCTTCTGAAGGTGCGCAGGGACAGGGCTCACGTGATCATGGTAGCCCCGGCATGGCCCAGACAGCACTGGTACCCCATGCTGCTGGACCTGACCATAGCCGACCCAGTTCCCCTGCCCCTTCATCCGGACCTGATTACCCAGGAGCACGGGACCCTCTGTCACCCGGACCTGCAGTCGCTGCACCTAGCGGCGTGGCTCCTGCGTGGCTGACTGGCTCTGAGCTGCGCTGTTCCACGCCGGTGAGGGAGGTGCTCTTGGGCAGCAGGAAGCCGTCCACAAGAGCGACATATTTGGCCAAATGGAAGCGCTTCTCCTATTGGTGCGTGGAGAGAAATCTCCGCCCTATGGAAGTTTCAGTAGCCGACATCTTAGACTACATTTGGTCCCTCAAAGGGCAAGGTCTGGCCATATCGTCGTTACGAGTCCACCTGGCAGCTATCTCCACCTTTCACCCGGGTGCGGATGGTCGCTCTGTTTTTTCCCACCCGACGGTGTCTAGATTCCTTAAGGGGCTGGAACGTTTATACCCTAACGTCCGTCCCCCTGCTCCAACCTGGGATCTTAACCTGGTGTTGTCCCGGCTCATGGGGCCCCCCTTTGAGCCGTTAGCTACTTGCTCCCTGCTTTACCTCTCTTGGAAGACGGCCTTTCTAGTAGCTATCACCTCAGCTAGACGGGTGTCGGAACTCCGGGCTCTTGTGGTAGACCCCCCATATACGGTCTTCCACAAGGACAAGGTGCAGCTGAGACCACACCCTGCTTTTCTCCCCAAGGTGGTCTCAGCCTTCCACGTCAACCAAGAGATATTCCTCCTGGTTTTTTTCCCGAAACCTCACTCCTCAGGCAGGGAGCAGCAGCTCCACTCGCTTGATGTCCGTAGGGCTCTCGCGTTTTACGTGGAGAGGACTAAGCCCTTCCGCAAATCCCCCCAGCTTTTCGTGGCAGTAGCGGACCGCATGAAAGGGCTTCCTATCTCCTCCCAGAGGTTATCCTCTTGGGTAACGTCCTGCATCAGGACCTGCTATGACTTGGCCCACGTCCCTACGGGCCGTGTGACTGCGCATTCTACCAGGGCGCAGGCGTCGTCGCTGGCTTTCCTTGCCCGTGTGCCCATCCAGGAAATCTGTCGGGCAGCGACCTGGTCATCGGTCCACACCTTTGCTTCCCACTACGCCCTGGTCCAGCAGTCTAGAGAGGATGCGGCCTTCGGATCTGCTGTGCTCCATGCCGCGACTTCTCGCTCCGACCCCACCGCCTAGGTATGGCTTGGGATTCACCTAACTGGAATGGATGTGAGCAATCACTCGAAGAAGAAAAGACGGTTACTCACCTTTGTAACTGTTGTTCTTCGAGATGTGTTGCTCACATCCATTCCACACCCGCCCTCCTTCCCCACTGTCGGAGTCGCCGGCAAGAAGGAACTGAGGAGCGGGTGGGCCGGCAGGGATATATATTGGGCGCCATGGCGGCTCCACTCCAGGGGGCGACCTGCCGGCCCACTGGAGTTGCTAGGGTAAAAAGTTTCCGACGAACGTGCACGCGCGGCGCGCACACCTAACTGGAATGGATGTGAGCAACACATCTCGAAGAACAACAGTTACAAAGGTGAGTAACCGTCTTTTCTCCAAAACTCAGAGAAAGCAGGCAGCCAGAAAAACAAAGACTCAGACACACACTTCCCTCCACCCAGAGTTGAAAAAATCCGGTTTCCTGATTGGTCCTCTGGTCAGGTGCTTCAGGTGAAAGAGACATTAACCCTTAGCTATCTGTTTATGACACGCCCCCCAAATTGCAGACAGTGGGGAAGCTCACTGGCGGCGATTTCCTTCTAGAACTTGAAAATAAACAGATTAATACAACACATAGGCCTTTACATATACTTCTAAGTATATAACTAACAGACTTTTACATTTCAAGAACACTTTTTAACTACTGAATTCTGGGAAACTCTCACGGGAGAGTGCATCAGCTACTTTGTTAGAAGCTCCTGTGATGTGTTGAATTTTAAAATCAAAATATTGGAGAGCTAAACTCCAACGAAGAAGTTTCTTGTTGTTCCCCTTGGCAGTATGAAGCCACTTTAGTGCAGCATGGTCAGTTTGTAGTTGGAACCGCCATCCCCAAACATATGGGCGTAGCTTTTCCAGGGCGTACACAATGGCATAGCATTCCTTTTCACTGACTGACCAGTGACTTTCCCTCTCAGACAGTTTCTTGCTGAGAAACACGACAGGATGGAAGTTGTGATCTGTTGCTTCCTGCATGAGCACTGCTCCTATACCACGCTCAGATGCATCTGTGGTTACTAGGAATGGCTTGTCAAAATCCGGGGCCCTGAGCACAGGGTCCGACATGAGCGTTGCCTTAAGTTGGGTAAAGGCCTTTTGACACTCATCAGTCCACTTAACTGCATTTGGCTGGGTCTTTTTGGTCAGGTCGGTCAGTGGGGCAGCGATTTGGCTGTAGTGTGGTACAAATCGCCTGTAGTATCCGGCCAAGCCTAAGAAGGATTGGACCTGCTTCTTTGACTGTGGGACAGGCCACTTTTGGATAGCATCCACCTTGGCCTGTAGGGGGTTTATGGTTCCTCGACCCACCTGGTGCCCCAGGTAAGTCACTCTGTTTTGGCCTATTTGACACTTTTTGGCCTTAACAGTTAGTCCTGCCTGCCTGATGCGCTCAAAGACCTTTTCCAGGTGTAGTAGGTGTTCGGGCCAGGAGTCTGAAAAAATGGCCACATCATCGAGGTAGGCAACTGCAAATTCTCCCAGTCCAGCTAGTAGACCATCTACCAGCCTCTGGAAGGTGGCGGGTGCATTTCGAAGGCCGAAAGGAAGGACATTGAATTCATACACCCCCGCATGGGTGACGAATGCTGACCTCTCCTTGGCAGGTTCATCTAGCGGTACTTGCCAGTACCCCTTGGTTAAGTCTATTGTAGAGATGAACTGGGCACGTCCCAACTTTTCCAATAGCTCATCGGTACGTGGCATTGGATAGTTGTCCGGACGAGTTACCGCATTTAGCTTATGGTAGTCCACGCAAAAGCGTATTTCCCCATCTGGTTTGGGTACCAGAACCACTGGAGATGCCCATGCACTGGTAGATGAGCGGATTATACCCATCTGTAGCATGTTCTGGATCTCCCGTTCTATAGCAGCTTGGGCATGAGGAGACACTCGGTAGGGTGGGGTTCTGATTGGGTGAGCATTACCTGTATCAATGGAGTGGTATGCCCGTTCAGTCCGTCCTGGGGTGGCTGAGAACAATGGGGCGAAGCTAGTGCACAGCTCCTTGATTTGCTGCCGCTGCAGACGTTCCAGAGTGGTTGAGAGGTTCACCTCTTCCACGCCACCGTCTTCCGGACATACTTGGCAACGTTCTTGCCCATCCCCTCCCAGTGGAAGGACTTCCCCAACCGGTCCTTGGTTCTGTTCACCCCAGCATGGCCACTGGGATGATCATGGGCTAAGCTTAAGAGCTTCCCCCGGTACTTAGTTGGAACCACCAACTGTTTTTGCGGCTGCCATTCTTCCCGGTGTCCACCAGAAAGAGTCTCCTTGTATAAAAGTCCTTGGTCTATAACAAACCGGGATCGATTAGAAGAGCTGAGAGGCGGTGGGGTGCTCCGTGCCGCCGCCCAAGCTTTCTGAAGGCTGTCATCCGCTTCCTGCTCAGTCTGGAACTGTTCCCTTGAGTCTGGGGTCACCAGTTCTTCCTCAGACTGTGGACTTGGGCTTGGTCCCTCTGGAAGCGATGTAGGTGATGGGGTTGTTTCCGTTGCTGGTGAACCGCGCTCCGCTGGTGCACCTGAGGGTATTTCAGGCTCTGGCTGAGCCTTTTGGGTATGGCTGTCTGTTGCTTCTGCCAGTTTTGGCTCGCTGGCGCCCTCTGGCGTTGAGTTTGAAGATGTAGTTGCACTTGCTGGTGCTGGTTGCTGTTCCAGTTCCGGGCCTGGGACTGGAGATGCTGTGGCTGTTTCAGTGGTAGGCATGGAATCCGGGTCCACTACCTCTGTCTGGGTCTCTGGTAACACAGACGGGGCCTCTGTGGACGGTTCAGGAACAGGAATGGGTCTGGAAGCTTGCCTGGTTTGGCTACGTGTAACCATTCCCACTCTCTTGGCCCGCCTCACCTGGTTGGCCAAGTCTTCCCCCAGTAGCATGGGGATAGGATAATTGTCATAGACTGCAAAAGTCCACATTCCTGACCAGCCTTTGTACTGGACAGGCAGTTGAGCTGTAGGCAAGTCTACAGCTTGTGACATGAAGGGGTAAATTGTAACTTTGGCCTTTGGGTTGATGAATTTGGGGTCAACGAAGGATTGGTGGATAGCTGACACTTGTGCCCCCGTGTCTCTCCACGCAGTAACCTTCTTTCCGCCCACTCTCAAATTTTCCCTTCGCTCCAAGGGTATTTGAGAGGCATCCGGGCCTGGGGATCTTTGGTGTGATGGTGGTGTAATGAATTGCGCTCGCATGGTGTTCTTGGGACACTTGGCCTTGATATGTCCCAGTTAATTACACTTAAAGCATCTTCCATCTGATGGGTCACTGGGCCGAGGTGAGTTACTGGAGACTGGTGAGGTTGAAGGGTAGGGTATCTGTGGCTTTACTTGGGTGGTATGTGGGGTCTTTGGCTGTCCTCGGTTGTAGGGTTTATGGTCTGTGTGCCCCCTGGGGTAATCGTTCCCCTTGACAGTAGCTTTCTTGCTTTCTGCCAGTTCCATCCATTTGGCTCCAATCTCCCCCGCCTCAGCGATATTCTTGGGGTTTCCATCTTGTATGTACCGTGTGATGTTTTCAGGAACACCATCCAAGAACTGCTCCATTTGTATGAGGAGGTTCAGTTCTTCCAAGGTTTGAATGTTGTTTCCTGTTAGCCAGGCCTCATAGTTTTTTGCAATGTAGTAGGCGTGTTTGGGAAATGACACCTCTGGTTTCCACTTTTGGGTTCTGAAGCGCCGACGGGCATGATCTGGGGTTATCCCCATCCTGTATCTGGCCTTGGTTTGAAAAAGTTTATAGTCATTCATTTGCTGCTTAGGCATTTCAGCTGCCACCTCTGCTAAAGGTCCACTGAGGTGTGGCCTTAATTCTACCATGTACTGGTCTTCGGGGATGCTGTACCCAAGACAGGCTCTTTCAAAGTTTTCCAAGAAGGCCTCGGTGTCATCACCTGCCTTGTAGGTGGGAAATTTCCTGTGCTGTGGAGCAATATTTGGCGCCGGGTTGTTAGGGTTGGCTGGCACAGGCAGCCCAGCTTTTGCCATCTCCAGTTCATGTTTTCTCTGTTTTTCCTTCTCTTCATTCTCTTTTTGTTGTTTTTCCATTTCTTTTTGTTGTTTTTCCATGTCTCGGCGGTGGGCCGCCTCCTCTTCTTCTTGCTTCCTTCTGTGGGCCAACTCATCTTCTGCTTGTTTCCTTCGGTAGGCCACCTCTTCTTCTTCTAGTTTTCTTTTGTGTGCTGCCTCTTTGGCTGCCTCTTTGGCTGCCTGTTCTCTTTGGTAGGCTGCCTCTTTGATCTGTTCTTCTCTTTCTTTCATCTCCATCTCTTTTTGTTTTATTTCCAGTTGTCGCCTGTGTTCAGCTTCTTTGATTTGTTCTTCGGCCTCCATTTTTGCCTTAGAAGTCATGGTTCCTGTTTTCTTGTGTTGGGGTGCCCTCCGGTGTTTATCTTCTGAACTGCAGGTTCTCTGTTGCCTCCTGAAGTCTGCCTAGCAACAGTGCCTTTAGCTAATTTTCCTTTTCTCTCTCTAGCTAATGTTCAATGAAGGGAAACCAGAAAAACCACTTTATTTGCATGCCTATAAGTGCTGGTACTTGCCTCCTAATGGGAGGGCAATTGCATGACAAAAGACCCTTAACATGCAAGCCACAAACTGCGAGAGAGAGCAGAAAAAAAAAATTCTCTCTGGTTCCCTTTTAAAACCAACTGTTTCTCTCTGCTAAAAAGCCCTTAGCAGAGAAAAGAAAAATATAATATTCCTACTGGCTTCCGGATTCTGTCTATATCCCACCACTGCTACACCATGTAATAACCTTAGTCCCAGATTTGGACCTTAGCGTCCAAAATATGGGGGTTAGCATGAAAACCTCCAAGCTTAGTTACCAGCTTGGACCTGGTACCTGCTGCCACCACCCAAAAAATTAGAGTGTTTTGGGGCACTCTGGTCCTCCTGAAAAACCTTCCCTGGGGACCCCAAGACCCAAATCCCTTGAGTCTCACAACAAAGGGAAATAATCCTTTTTCCCTTCCCCCCTCCAGGTGCTCCTGGAGAGATACACAGACACAAGCTCTGTGAAACTACACAGAGAGACTCCCCCTCTCTGTTCCCAATCCTGGAAACAAAAAAGTACTTTCCTATTCCCCCAGAGGGAATCCAAAGTCAGGCTAGCAATCCAACACACAAATCTCCCCTTGATTTCTTCCTCCCACCAATTCCCTGGTGAGTACAGACTCAATTTCCCTGAAGTAAAGAAAACTCCAACAGGTCTTAAAAGAAAGCTTTATATAAAAAGAAAGAAAAATAAGTACAAATGTTCTCTCTGTATTAAGATGATACAATACAGGGTCAATTGCTTAAAAGAATATTGAATAAACAGCCTTATTCAAAAAGAATACAAATCAAAGCACTCCAGCACTTATATTCATGCAAATACCAAAGAAAAGAAACCATATAACTTACTATCTGATCTCTTTGTCCTTACACTTAGAAACAGAAGATTAGAAAGTAGAACTACTTCTCCAAAACTCAGAGAAAGCAGGCAGCCAGAAAAACAAAGACTCAGACACACACTTCCCTCCACCCAGAGTTGAAAAAATCCGGTTTCCTGATTGGTCCTCTGGTCAGGTGCTTCAGGTGAAAGAGACATTAACCCTTAGCTATCTGTTTATAACAGTGGTGCATGCACCTGAGGAGATGGGACATCCACATTCTACCCTTAAATTGATTGGCTGATCAGGGCAGATTGCAGCAGTAGACTGTAACAAGCCTAGATTACGCGCTGTCTCTCTCTCTCTGTCTCTGTCTCTGTCTCTGTCTCTCTGTCTCTCTGTCTCTCTGTCTCTCTGTCTCTCTGTCTCTCTGTCTCTCTGTCTCTCTGTCTCTCTCTCTCTCTCTCTCTCTCTCTCTGTCTGTCTCTCTCTCTCTCTCTCTGTTCAGCCAGCTGGGTCTCCTACTGAACTAAGAAAAATCACTTCTCATCCCCCTGAAAGTTAATGGGAGCAGGTAAGAGAGAGTACTTGCCAAATAGGTTCCTGTCCTTATAATTGGTATTACTCAAGATAAAATCAAGCCTGGCTACAATGTAGACTTGTCTTGGAATGTTAGGCCATATGCTGGCATGCATATATGTGATGTTGCTTGCCATACCTCACCTGCAAGTCAGGCTCAAATCAGTCTTCTCTCCCATCAATCACCCGATGGACAGAAAGGACTTGATGCCACCTCACATCCTTGCAGAACTGGGATCATGTCTAGAACCCAAGAACATGAGAAAACAGACTCTAATCAGACTCCTCAGGGACAGGTGTGGCATCTGACCTGGTTCACAAAAGACAATGAGAATTCACATAAATGTCCTGGGGTTCCTGTGATAGATCTGTTTATCACAAAGGACAATGCCAAGTGTTAGATCTGGACCTGATTTTACCACACTGTGGTAAAGTACTCTATCCAGCTCCAAAGGCCCTCCATCTGATAGGCTGGATGTTGGTTGGTTAAGTATCATGGATACGGATTGCTCTAGACAAATTCAGGAAATTCTGGTGCAGAGCAGGGATGTCCACCAAGAAAAATGATTTGTCAAAATGGAAGTAGTTCTCTCTATGGGCATCCCAACGTGGCCTGGATCCTCTGCAAACTACAATACTGAAGATCCTGAATGACTTGCTGCACGTAAAACACTCTAACCCTTCACTGAGCTTCACCTCTCACGTTCTCAGCGTTCCCATCTGCCATGCAGTTGTGCTAGTCTTTTCCCACCTGATGATATTGAAGTTCCTCAAGGGTCTGCTACATATTTATCCACAGGTCAGAAAACCTGCCTCTGCCTGGAACTTCAGCATTGTCCTCTTGAAACTCATGGTGATTCCTTTTGAACCCCTTTCGGAATGCTTCTTTCTTCATCTCACTCTGCAGATGGCTATTGTAGTTGCTATCACTTTGGCCAGGAGAATGAGTGAGCGCCAAGGATTTATGGTTGACCTCCCTACACAATATTTCACAGGGACATGGTAATGTTGAAAGCGCATACTAGGTCTTTTGCCAAGTTGGTCTGAGTTCCATTTGAATCAGTCTCTTAATGTATCTGTCTTTTCTCTGAAGCCACATATATGTTGGTAGAGAAGTTTATGTAAACTGGATGATTCTCGAGTCTTACTTTACTACATCAGCAAAACCAAACCATTCACTGTCTTCCCATTTATTTTTGGCTATCTCTGGCCATTCCAAAGGCCAGGCCATCTCATCACAAAGAATATCTTGTGTGGATAACGCAGTGTATCTCACTGTGTTGCCAGTAGGTTGTTGTACCTCTCCCACTGAACATCAAGACTCATTGCAGCAGAGCTCAGGTTACATTCTCCTGTTTCAGAAATATGCCAGTTTCCGAGATGTGGAAGGTTGCACCATACATGCTGCTAATAATCTAATGTTTTTTTTGCCATAATATTATAAACAGTTTCTGAGGAAAGTTCTGAAACGTAAAACTTTATCACAGTCACCTGTTGCTGTATTCTTATTCTGAGCAATTGGACACTGAACTGACAAATAATGGAGATAATCCATGAAAACATCTTCCATCTATTAGATGGGCTTATTTCCTTGATTTAGTGTTGATTTAAGCATTGAGAGCCCAGTGGCTTCTCTGAAGGAATGACACACAGCGTCATGGGCGAGTTCCTGAGCCCCATTTCTGTACCCTTTGGACCACCTGAGTGGCTCAGAGGAGATGTGAACTGGCTGTAGTTGACCACGTGAGGGATACCACTGGCTGAGGGGAATTCTCAGCAGGTGTGAAACCACTGGAGTCTGCTCCAGTGTCAGCGGCGTCCCACCCAGTGTAGTGGAGGGGAGAAGGTAGGGAGCAATGGAACAGAACTTCTGAGCAGCAGTTCTGAGCGTGTATACTCCTAATTTACCACAAATGAGTATGATCCCTCAAGAACAGCTATGCGCTCTCCTTATCCTGAATGTATTTTGGTGCAGGAGAGACTCTGTCCCCATATTGGTCATCACGTGTTATGCTAAGACATCAGAATGGTAGATCCCAAGCAAGTATTTGTTGCCTTTAGTAAGGGTTTAATAATTTTACATGCACTTATATTTTTAAATGTCTTCTTAAAGAGACTTTTGTTGGCTGAATACCCAAGAACGCATCTTTTCAGAAGCTCACTACTCATGTACACCCCTCAAATGACTGAGGTTACTACATTATAGTTTAATTACCATCAAGTACTTAATACATTGTGTGCTCCAGATGTAGATATTGAAGTTGTACCTTCTATCGGAATGGTTAGTTTTTCGTACAGTTTGGTGGTTTATATGTTTTTGTGCTCATTGATAAGAATCAAACAAACATCTGGTAAACACCCTTCAAGGTTTCAGTGTTTTCTAGGCTGAAATATTGCTCTACCCAGCATCTTCCAATTAGCGTGCCCTAGTTCCACTGCTGTCTGATCAATTTTGTTGTTTTCAGGAACTTGTTCAGTTCTGAGCCTTTTTTCATTCTGTTCCAATAATATTTTTACTTTCTTTCTCTTCCTGTGTAAAGGATTGAGTAAAAGGCCTTGTCTCAACACAAACTTGTGTGTTTAACCACTTCAGTTTCTAAGCTAAGTGAATTGAAGTAATACAACTTGTGTATGTGGTCAAGGTGTGAGGTTCTAGTTCTGCGGTTATCTGTTCCACCGCTTTCCCCATGTTAAAACACCAATACTGTGGCAAGCGGCCTACCTCCTATCCATCTCCAAACTCCCTCCATTTTGAACCTTTTGTCAGGAGGTGGTTGACTGACACTTGGGGGTGGGGGAGTGAGTGAATTTGAACCATTTTTTATTCTCATTCTAGGTGAACCCTGAAATTTCACCTTGAGTGGATCTCATCTGGTCTTACTCCCTTTTGTTCGTTACCTTTGCCAGTAAGCTTTGTATTTTCTTTGCTCTTACAGGATGACCTTTTCTCAAAGATTTTCTTCTTCATTTAAATACGATAAACTTACTTTATATAGTATCCTTCATACACTATGGAGAATCACTCCTAGGCCAGAGGGAAATGCAAGTGTTTTACAACAGCATTTAAAGAGGGAGGCTATAACTAAATAGTCTGTTCTTCAAGGATCCCAGTTTTCTCACCCTTTTTTTCTGAATATATTTATGTTCGCACAAAGAAAGAAATTGAAAGCAACCATAACTGGTTTCTGTTAAGGGAAAAACCACCCACATAAGCCCTTAAAAGCAAAGAAATGTCAGAGTAAGAAATTCTTTAACATATCTAACCCCCAACAAATCACATTTTACTGACTGACTCTACCTCTCTATAAAGAAGTCTATATACTTCCAATGTGTACAATAGTATAATACATGCATCATATTCCTCTCAATTGTACTATAATGCAGCTCTGACCTAGGGAGTCTGTTATGTATATATGCACTATTTTTTTAACTGTTCGTTACTCTGGATAGTCCTACAGAGCCAACACAGGTACGAGAGAGTGAGGTACTGGGTCTTTGGGTCAATTTCTTCCTCGCTTGCAAGGCAGAAGATAGTAGTGTTGCATAGATGACATTTCTGACCAAATTCTATTTATCACTAAAGATGATGCACAGGCCAGAAACAGCTCAAATGTGCATTGCTGCTAGCTAGAGGCAACCTTT
The DNA here is from genome assembly GCF_025201925.1 of Gopherus flavomarginatus. Classification (NCBI taxonomy): domain Eukaryota; kingdom Metazoa; phylum Chordata; order Testudines; family Testudinidae; genus Gopherus; species Gopherus flavomarginatus. The sequence continues at coordinate 11,208,796 of NC_066617.1, read as the reverse complement.
CACTCGTAAACTTGACATGGAAATTGAGACAAAAGCTACAGGTAGGAGCGGGAAAGACTAGGTTAGTTAAAGATCTCCAAGGACTTGTGCTTTCCACTGAGGAGCATAATTGGAGCCTGGAAAGAACCTTGAGCAGTGCTTAAATGTGCAGTTTCACTGGTGCATTGTACATATTCAAGTGTGAACTAGATGTATTATATATGTCTGTGTTTTTATCTGACTACAGATTTGAATATGAGACTTACTGAATGGCTTATGTGTCTTTTTGTAGAGAAATGAGTATTGTCCAGATTTTTTTTAAATCAGTGTAAGTTACTTTCCTGACCCAGCATATGAAAATAGTGAAGCATAATACTAAAATCTGTTGCAAACAGGCTTGTAAAATGCAATTCTGTATATTGTTTCATAATAATGTAAAAAAGTAGTTAGCACAGGGCTTCCCTTCCAAGGAAGAACAAGATTTTATATACGTGTATGCAGTTTCATAGTTAATTGGAGGGAGAATTTGCTACATGTAAGCGCCTTGAGAGTTCGCCTGCCAAGCAACTTGACTGAGAGCCAGGAACCTTCACCAGCCTTTGTAAACTGACCCAGAAAGAAAAATGAGACGAGCAGAATCGATAAACAAAGATCACGTGTTGGTTATGAGTGCATTTGAAAGGATGGTTGCCTGGGGAAACAGGAAATAAGAATTACACAACAAACAGTTAGGACTGCCAAACTGCTAATTTGATGACGCTGTTTCGGGGAACTACATAAAATGAAACCTTCAGGAATCTTCAGTATGTCACTGTTTCTAAATCTGAAGGTAGAAAAGAGAAGAATACCTTGATGTTTATACCACAGCTTTTCTTAATGCAAAAAATACAACTTCCTCACAGTACCCTTTTGTCCAGGGGTAGTCAGTTATTTTTTGTCATGGTCAGAGGTGAAAGTAACTTGCAGGAATTACTGGTACACTGGAGTCCTGAATGGGGGTGTGGCCTCAACAGGAAGAGGTGTGGCCTCATCCAGAAGAGGCGGGGCCTTACAAGATTTAAAGGCTCTGGGGATCCGGCTGTGGCTGGGAGCCCCAGGGCCTTTAAATCACCCCTGGAGCTACCAGCTGTAGAGGTGGCTGGGAGCCCTGGGGCTCAGAGGCAAATTAAAGGGTCCGGGGCTCTGGCTGCTGCAGAGCTCCAGGCCCTTTAAATCACTGTGGGAGCTCTGCCGCCACCACCTCGGGGTGGCAGGCTCGGGCGGGAATTTAAAGGGCCCAGAGCTCCCTTCACTTGCTGAGATTTAGCAGCCGTAGTTCACAGAAAAGCTGGCAGAAACCCCTGTCCATTTCAGTGTACCCTAAACTTGTTGCTAATAGGTTTAAACTAAAGCAAAATAAGCCTGGTTTAAACCAAAAAGTCTTTTTGCACTGATTTAACTGTTTAAAACCACACCTTGAGCTTCAGCTGGTGCAACTCTGTGTAGTAAAATCCACTTAGCCTTGTCTTGGTTTAAAAAAAAAAAAAAAAATTGTGCCCTACTGAATATTATCAAAATGAAGCAATTGCCCGTAGTTCTTTGCAATCTTCTCCCTCTAACAGAGATGTGGCACCTTATTACCGTGGAATTAAAAGGCAAAGAAGTTCTTGGTGTAAATCAAAGGATTTACTTAGGTGTTTCTTTAATACCAAGTATATCTCAGCAGTGTACAGGACATAAGAGAAAACCAGTCTCTGCTAAATAAAGAATACCTAGCTAAATAGAGGTCCCCATGCCTAACAAGCAGACTCTGCTTGCAGATTATATTTTATTTTCATATTATATCCGATTCCTTCAATTCTCCCTTCTCTGGTATCTGCTTCCATTGTTCTGTTTAGGATGTTACATTTACTTTCTCTCTTACTGAACAGTTCCTATGACAGGTTTCACTCAGAGAGCCACCATTGATCCAGAACTGAACGAAATACATGTGTTATCTGGGCTCAGTAAAGACAAAGAGAAACGGGAAGAGAATGTTAGGAACTCTTTCTGGATTTATGACATTGTGAGGAACAGCTGGTAAGTAAATGAAAAGCTTCTCTGAAAGCAAGATGCAGTTGCTAACCTCCCTAATTTTTGAAAATTATTCCATTTTGTACTTGTGGGATGGTAGGAAAGTAGTATATTTAAAAAGCCTCTTCCCCCTACAACACTTTCAGATGCAGACAGGGTTGACTCAGGCTTTCATCCTACTGAGTTGGATAACTTGGTTTCCCTGCAGCTTTACTGGGTGGGTGGGTAGGGGATGGCCTCCAGCGAGAGACCTTTAAAAACATACGGTCCAGGGTCACTTCCCAGGTAGCATCTTTGATCCAAACCTCTCCTCTTACTCCTGTTTCGTGTGATGTATACCAGTTGGGTGCCACTACACGACCCCAGAAAATTAATGGGTGAAGTCATTGTCCCACTTAAATTAATGGGTCATGGGCTACTAAGTCATTTAAATGCTTTGAAAATTTTGCCCTATGTAATTAAAATGTTATAGCAGTTTCAAATTAACCGTTTGCCTACTGAGTACTGTAACAGCTACCATGCATAAGGCAAAACGTAGCTGAAGTAGAAATTAAAAAGCTAATGTTAAGAAAAATTATATAATACATGGGTTAAGAAATGTGCCTGTACATCTGGATATAGTGCTTAGGTTATCCACAAATACAAAGTTTGTTTTAAAAGTCAAAAAATACATAATCAGTAGTAACCCAAATTTAGGTGAAGAAATTTAACAATACAGTTTAGATATTAGAATCCGAATACTTGAGAACATCACTCGTGAAAAGTTACACAGAGAGTTGGTTGTGGAAAGCAAATGTAATTACATTCTGATGCTGTATCGATCACATATTACCCTTCGGAAGTGAGTGTTTCATACGACACCAGACTTGAAGTAAGGTTGCCAACTGTGGTTCACAGGGAAGTCATTTCCTATATGGTATATTTATATGGGATTAGGTGGGGCAAACTGAAACTAATAAATAAGACCTCCTGTTCCCTGGAATGGCCATTTGTCGCCTGCCTTTTCTCTGATAGTCTCCCACAGCCCTCTGTTAAGGAGCCAGATACCTACCTTGCACACAGTGTGAGTTTTAATCAACCACCACATTTTATGCAACCTTCTCTTTCGCTAACTGCTTGTTCTACCTGTAGCTAATTCTCATTTGCTAGTGGGAGAATGTTTGTTTGAATATTACCTTGTATTCCAGGTCTTGTGTCTATAAGAATGATCAAGCAGCAAAAGATAATCCAAGTAAAAGCCTTCAGGAAGAGGAGCCCTGCCCGAGGTTTGCCCATCAGCTGGTGTATGATGAGTTGCACAAGGTATGGGTGTCTATTTTCAGAGTGCTAGATTTCAGTTGTATTTAGTGGGCATAACTGTAGATCTAAAAAAGAAGATGGTTGTGTCTTTGCCTGTGATAAAGCAAAAGAAGCTGGTGGTGATATGACATGGTGTAATGCACTTAGCTTTGTCTAATAGTTGAGTTTGGCCCTATGGGTGATGGGAAGATCTATTGGTGATGGTGAATCAATTCAACATAAGAGTTACTGAGCTGCTGCTGCTTCCTTTATAACAGGGGTAGGCAACCTGTGGCACACGTGCTGAAGGCAGCATGCAAGCTGATTTTCAGTGGCACTCACGCTGCCTGGGTCCTGGCCATCAGTCCGGGGGGCTCTGCATTTTAATTTAATTTTAAATGAAGCTTCTGAAACATTTTAAAAACCTTATTTACTTTACATACAACAATAGTTTAGTTATATATTATAGACTTACAGAAAGAGGCCTTCTAAAAACATTAAAATGTATTACTGGCACTCGAAACCTTAAATTAGAAAGAATAAATGAAGACTCGGCACTGCACTTCTGAAAGGTTGCCGACCCCTGCTTTATAATATTAATAGGCATGATAGTGCTAAGTTAGGCTGCTTTTTTGGCCGCCTCTATGGGACAAATGCTGCCTATAAAGTTTTGTAGTGAGTTTAGCTCACAATCATTCTCATGTTTAAAACATAGGTAAAGCCCATGGAGGCTAAGTCCATGCATGCAGCACTCCATCTTGATCTGCTCAATCAATACGGAGCAGCACATGCTGGCTGGCTTATGCTGTCCTATTCAATTGCATAGTACAAGTGAGGGTGGTTGCAATCTTTTCCATTTCACATACCCATCTTGTGGGCTCCCAGCAAATGGCGTTGTGAGAGACAGGCAGTTTTGGGGCATGTAATTCAAATTCACCAAACTTTAAAATCTTGTATTAATTTAGGAAGAATAAATATTGCTTGTACAGGGGAAACTTGTCATTCAAAATACTGGTGTGGAATAGACAACTGGTGCAGTAAAATTAACTGCTGTCACTTAAGAATAGGTCTGTACTGCAATCCAGAACTCAGCTGCAGCATGGATAACAGCAGCAGTATGGATGCAGCATTGCAGGCTTCAGCACAGGCTTTCAAGCATGCTGGTGACCCTTGGGTGTGTACTATCGGGGGAGGGATAGCTCAATGGCTTGAGCATTAGCCTGCTAAACACAGGGTTGTGAGTTCAGTCCTTGAGGGAGCCACTTAGGGATCTGGGGCAAAATCAGTACGTGGTCCTGCTAGTGAAGACTGGACTCGATGACCTTTCAGGGTCCCTTCCAGTTCTGAGATAGGTATATCTCCATATATTTACTTGCATTGCTAGTCTGCATTAAAACCTGTGCCACTACATACACTCTTATTTTTAGCCATGTTAGCATGGTTAAAGCTAGCATATGTCTAACCATGCTGCAGTCACACCTCTAGATTGCAATGTAGACATATCCTAAATGTGTTAAACCATACAAGACTGAGAGCAGAATTCTACAGGGTTGCTGAATCATGGCTCCTATCTTGAATTCACTCAATATGAGAAGCCATACATACTTTTAGAAGCCTCTGTTCAAATGACCGTTCTGGACTCCCGTGATATAACTGAGGAATCTCCCTTCTATGGACTCTAAAATTGTGATTTTGGGGAGGAGGGGAAATTTTTGAGTCTCTGCAATTGCAGAACCCCCTGGGATATTTAGTATTCAACAGATGAGTTTTCAGGTCATGAGTGGGGTTTTTTTAAATCCAGTAAAGGAAGAGAAAAAATCACTACTTGCTTTCCACTTTCCTTGTGCTTTACATCTCCTTGTTGTAAAGAGGTCATGAACTCTGCCTCATAATTAGAGGGAAACATCTTAGTTATCTTGAAGTGCTTTCAACAACATGACTTTGTTTTTCAAAACTTGCCCTTAATGCTGGCAAAAATAGAGGCTTTGAGCAGAGATGTTGTAATGCATTTACCAGTGCTGTATCATTTAACTGGTTATTAGTGCCACAGCTTCTAGTAATTTGGGTATGTAGGAATACTTACCTGTACAGCCTTCTGATATCTGAGACTAAAAGTTGTAACGTTGAGTTTGTGGTACTGCTGGATGCAAACCAGCAGAATGTGAACTGTACACCGTACTTGTTGTTTATACATATAAATCTTTTTGTGTATCCCTAAATGATAAAAACGGGGAGATGGGAGCAAGGGCTTTCTCAAATGTATTAATTTTCAGTGTCTTGGCTTTTCCTTCCTTTTTTTCATAGCAACTCCTTAGAACTTACTGTGTGCAATTAATTCTTCTCTCTTTTGCAGTGAATTATAATATTCATCGGTGCTTTATCTGTTCCAGTGCAATAATAGCAATCACTTATGAAATCCTGGGTGGGGCTGGTTCATTTCAGGATGCATCCTTTCCAATTTGACACTTTATCCCATTAGCTCTTTGCTTTGCCTCCAGTTAAGGTAGGAGCTGAAGTGAACAAGCCTCTTGTAATTCACCATGTAGAACATCTCATAACTAGACTATTGTATTATAAGATAATGAAAACAAATCTGTCCTTCCAGAGGCTACTTGAGTATTCGTCCATATAACTATGGTCGTATTAAGACAATAGGGGCCTTAACAGTCCCTATTGACCCATTCCTGTTTGTGTGGGTAGCTCCTGATACCTCTACTCTTAAAAGCATTCTGCTGGACTGGGATCAGCCCACAATCACTATCCTTTGAGCGTTCTTTAGGCCTCCCTAGAACAAGGTTTCTCAACCTTTTTCTTTCTGAGGCCCCCCAAACGTGCTATAAAAACTCCATGGCCCACTTGTGCCACAATAACTGGTTTTCTGCATATAAAAGCCAGGGCTGGTGTTAGGGGGTAGCAAGCAGGGCAGTTGCCCAGGGCCTGTGCTGCAGGGGACACCACAAAGCTAAGTTTCTCAGGCTTCTGCTTCAGTCCCAGGTGGTGAGGCTCAGGGCCCCAGGCTTCAGCCCCATGCAGAGGGACTTTGGTCAGCTATCTGCCCTAGGCCCTAACAAGTCTAACATTGGTCCTGCTTGGCGGACCCCCTGAAACCTGATCACAGCCCCCCAGGGGCCCTGGACCCCTGGTTGAGAACCACTGCCCTAGAAGACTGGTCCTTGTCTTCAGATGAGTTGGGGTCTAACTCAGAAGAGAGGACTTTGCTTTCACAAACCCAGAGAGCTGCTCACATCAATCAGAATCGTGATTCAGTGGTAGCAATGAGGATCCCCCCAATGTCCTCTGCTGTGGTGCTGGCACTTCCATAGTAATGGGTTTCCAAGTTGTTAACTCATTAGGATGACTAGGATAGGTAGTACATCAGAGCACCATTGTTGCAGGCTGTCTGCAAAGTTATGTTTTCAAGACTTTCTTTGCAACCAAAAGAGAGATTGTGTTGTCATGTGACTCCAGGACCCTGGGCCCTTGGCCTTATAGTAGCTATGCTCTGATTTGGCCCTACCACACACTGGTGTTCTGCCTCTGGCAGATAACTGTTTGTCTACTTCAGAGTCAGCGTCTTGGAGGTCAAGAATGAAGAGTATACTGGCAATCTGTCACTGTCGAGAAGTCATTATGCCATAAGTCTTTCTGAGCAGCAGTGCCAGAAAAGCCTAATGAGCAAAATGTATTGGGAGACGATATACAATAAAAAGGTTGAATTTCTATTGTTACTTCCACATAGCCACTGTCATATTCACTTTGAAGGGCTGTTGCATTAATATGGGCTTCTCTTCAATAGATACCGTAACCTAAAGAACATTTTGAAAGAAGTTGTATAGTTTATGGATATTAGAGATCATTTCAAGATGTCATCTTAAAGTAAGACACATACTAGTCTTTGGCAGCACAGACTTATATTTTTCATCGTGCTAGACAGTAAGCTTGAGGAGAATTTCTAGTTCTCAATTTATTGATCAGCAGATTCAGTAGAGTGAAGCAAACCTAGTAATAACTTGGAATAGGTTTTCAAAAAAACCCACCTGTGTACGTAGTAGAATAACATCTTCAGAGACGTGACTTGCCAAATGTACAGTAAATGTTTAATACATGTGCACATATCAATTTAAAAACTATCTCTGGCTTACATAGGTTCATTATTTGTTTGGAGGAAATCCTGGGAAATCCTGCTCTCCAAAGATGAGGCTGGATGACTTCTGGTCACTGAAGCTCTGTCGGCCTTCGAAGGAATACCTGTTGAGACACTGCAAATACCTCATAAGAAAGCACAGGTATAATAGCTGAGATGGCTTCTTTTGAGATGATTAATTACAAGTTTTAGCCTTTCCAAAAGCTTTTTAGAGAATTTTAATACTATGTCATTATTTTGTAGATATGTCATTGCCCTGATTATGTAACGGGTTATAAGTTTCCCAATTATTTTTCATTTGTGTGTTTTTCAGCATATACAGAATTGTATACTGAATGTCCATGGAGTATCTGGATAGAAGTTTTGTGGGGAAATAGGGAGACTCTTTGAAAATTGTTATAGGTTCCCCTATTATTTTTTGCTGCTTTTCAAAATAAACCCAGATATTCTTGTTGTCTCTTAAAGAAGTCAATGACACATTCCTAAAGCAGTGTTCTAGTAGGCAATTATGTCTTCCAGTGGTGTTAGCAAGGCCATGTGTCCAAATTCCCCTGCACATCTGAAAATTTACACCCTTACTGGTTCACATGAAAATGTTTCTAGGATTCATATGGACCTAGTTGGTTTATCAAAGAAAAGGTTAAGAAGAAAGTAGATGAAAGTCTACAAGTACTTGCATGGGGATGAGATTTCTTTGATGTCTTACTGTGCAGTAGAAGTATGTGCTCGTATCATGCAGCTATTAGCTAAAGTTTCAGTTTAGCTTTTCAGTAAGAGCTCTTTTTTCAAATGGCCATGTAGATAACAGTGCATGAAGAGGTAGATTTGCATAGTCAGGCATGCTCAGGTTTGTAAATTTGGGCTTGAATGTCCTGTTTTATACTGTACAATATCTGAGGCCTCTAGTCATATGAAATAGAGCTGAAGTTTAATCAGCACTTACTGGTGAATCTGGTACGCTGTCAATATTACATCAATCTCTCCTACCCCTTGACTGCTAATTCATGGTAACTTCTGCCTTTGGACCATCCATGCAGCTTCCTAAAAGATGTGAACTTTTTTTAAAGGAAGGAGATAATCAAAGACAGAGTGACTTGATTTAAACCAAAATCATTTATATTACTGATGTTAATCAGTAAGCTATAAACTTGATTTAAATAATGTATTATAATCATGTTTTGCATTAGTATCTTTATCTTGATAAGGAGAGGTTGATTCTCATTGGTTAGTAACCATTAATACATATTGATTTGCAACTAAATTTGAGACTTTGCTAACCAAAAGGATGTATTATTATATGCACATTTTATTTAAGCAGTTATTGCTTAACATAAATGTATTCGGTTTCTTAATTTTTACTTTTGAGAAATTGTGAATAATGCATTTGTTAATTACTGGGTTTTTTTCATTATTCATGACAAAAACAGAATTTTTAAATTGTTCTGTTCGTTAAATAAAGCTACCTTAAATGTGCTGGATACATAAGAGAGAGTCAAAACATGTTTTCCTTTTAAAACTAATTGATTGATTAGAGGAAGTATATCTGTAGTTAGTGAATTGAACTGGTTGTTTCTGGCCACCATGACCCTCAAGATTTTAGAACTAGTAGATCTCATCCCCTTACCTCATTTTTATTTGTAGAGTGGAAGAGAACAAGCTTTCTTGCTTCAACTCACAATTGGTTTCTCAACTTAGAATGAACTAGTCATTGAATTGAATAAACTGAAATAAAGAGAATATTCTCTCTGCAATTGCAGAAGAGGCTAGTGCACTTCAGCAAACTCTGGTTCCAGGTGCTTATGCAGTGATTTCAATCAGTTCAGTATGACATTCTTTAAAACTTTGGCAGCAAATGTGATGCTTGAAATATTATTTAATTTATTTTAATAAGTCATAGTAAATTTTAGGCCTTAACATATGTTGTCACAATTTCCAATACATTTATTTTAAAAAAAAAAGAAAATATTTTTAATTTAAATAAAATACAATGTGAAGAAACAGATTTTTTTTAATTTTAAGCCAATTTTATCCACCCTGATCAAAGGAGATGTTCTAAACCAAACTGAAGGAACTCCTTAGTATAGCACAATTGGGTTGGCATTGAGGTTCAGCCTGTTGAAAAATGTAGATATAGAACTGCATCTTTTTGAAAAAAAATTGCTGACATTCTCAATTTGGCATCTTTTTAAACTGAGTACTGTATTGGCTGATGTGTCATCTCTGCCCTCTACTGGGTGGAATATAAGACCTGTTCAAGTGCATGAGTGGCCTATAGAAGAAGGAAACCTTATTGCTACTATTGCAGTGAAATCTCCATTTAGCTTCTAAAAAGACCCGTGCTTTCTGAAGCAGGTTATTCCAAGTTCTATCCTCCCGAGATCCACAATGAACAAGGTAGATAACAATTGCTAAGTGCTTTTGGTACAGAAAAGTCACAGCAGCTTCTTTTGTGACTTGTAAACATGCTGTCGGTTTGAGAGTGGCTGCTTCGATCGATATTACAAACCATAGAACTAGAGGGGTCTTTCAGTAATAACATGGGGGGGAAACTGATTCTCTCAGTTACACAGGCTTTTCATTAGGTTGCTTGAAGAATTAATCTCCAAAGCAAGATTGTCCGATCTGTCCATTCACTTGTCTTTGGGTCAGACCAACTTGAAGTCCTAGGTTTATTCCTTTTTGGTTGGTGGGTGCCTGAATACCATACTTTTAAGACGTTTGCAGCCCTTGTATTCATTCCTAAGGGAATATTTTGGATGAAATTTGCTACTGGTTTTTTTAAAGGTGGTTATATCAGGTTTTGGACATTTTGTGTCTTGATTGTAGGTAGTGGGTGTTTAGAAATTTTGAGTTCTAGCTCTGAATCTGCTGTTTTGGCAAATGACTTCACTTCCTCATGCCTCAGTGTATCTCTTTATGAAATGGATACACCACACTTATTTGCCTAATGTTTTAGTACAGAGTACCTTATGAACAACAGCTTGTAAAGCTTTGAGGTACTTGGTTATTTTAGCAAAGGGATCAAAGTCGCTAGCTTTGATTTCCCCTGAGCACCTTAGAATGCTGCTTCTGAACCCAGACTTTTAGCAGGAGGGGGCTCGTCTGGCATAGAGTTCATGTGCTTTAAGCAGTTCACTGAATAATTTGCATGTGCGACTTTTGCTCCCATAAAACAGTGTTTAGTAACTGAGTTCAAGGTAAATGAAAACAGTGCTTGTTTTGAGTGTGTCTTACAATCACATACAAGTTGCTTATCTCCTTCCACTTTACAGGTTTGAAGAAAAGGCCCAAACTGACCCACTCAGTGCACTGAAATACTTACAGAATGACTTATATGTAACTGTGGATCATTCTGACCCTGAGGAGACAAAAGAGGTAAGGGTGAAAACTACCTCCCTATTTTTCAGTTAAAAAAAAAAATAGAATGTAAAGGTTCATACTGTGGAACTTCTAGAGTTACCTTAGGTTTTCTTAGACCTTCTCTACACACATGTATTTCTTTAACTGTATCAGAATAGTTTAGAGGTACGACTCCCTAATGTGGTTGCAGTTATACTGATATGAAGGTACTTATACCAGTATAGCTTATTCCTTTTATATATGGGAATAGCTACACCAGTGTAAGGCACCTTTATGCCAGTATAACTGCATCTAAGTTAGGGGATTTACTAGTATAACTATATTGCTATTTTTTAAAAAACTCCAGTTTTTTCAGTAATCAAAATAGCTATCAGTAAAAAACTGCATGCACAGGGGGCCTTAGATTTAATTCTAACGGGCTGTCTTGAGTTTGGGGCTTTTAATGAAATATAAACTCTGTATAAAATGGCACAGACTTATAGTTAATTGGTTGTGCTATGGAAAGTGCATTATATTGCACCCAATAAAAGGAAATGCTGCTATTATGTTATATTAAGAAGATGTAAAAGGATACTCTGATATCAGACATCGCCCCTGAAGGTGATATCTCAGAATATTTTTTCATTTGGGTTGTACATATTTAAATAGTTCTGAAGGAAAAAATTGAGCTCTTCTCCAGAATATATATTTCTCACTCTGGATTTTTTTATGTATGTTGATCACTAAGGCTTTTATATGGCCTTATCACATTTTTCAGTGCACATATTTGGTTTTTTCAGGAGTAAGTTGGTTCCCACAGCACAAATGAAGCCATAAGTTCCCAAGAGCTGTTGGGAATTTCAGGCAGCTTCTCTCCATTACATATGTCACTTTACAAAAGGGATTAAGGAAATCTAATAGCAGCCCTAGATAACTTACTGAATTTATGAAGTTTTAGGATAGGCTTTTGGGTTTTGCTTCTTTGTGCACTTATGTATAGTACTTTAGACCTTCAAAGTGCTGTACAAACATGTAACCCTTATCACTCTGTCTCAGTTGCCTCATTTTAACTGGTTAGAGTGTTCCTTACTTTCCTTACATTGGTGCAAATGAGAAGTAGCTCCACTGAAGTCAGTGGATAGTTACCCTTGTAAAGCTGGTATGAGGCGAGAATTGGGCTCAGTAACTAAATGTCTTGCCCTAGTTCATGTGTCAAGTCAGTATCAAAGCTGTGATAAAAACTTAGGGAGTCTCTGGCTCAAAGCCCCTTTGTGTGCTGGCTAGATCATATAATTGTTCTAAGCAAATAGAAGTTGTCTAAGTATAGCCTCTAAAAGCTTTGTTTTTGTGGGGCTGTTACTGAAGGCCATATGCAATATGGTGCTGCGGTTATAGGGTGACAGGACTTTGGAAACCAATTTGCTGGTATCAGGATCCTGGAAATGGTTGTTTAATTACTTTATCATAGATTGCAATTCATTTTCAGTAACATAATTGACATGCTAAGGTTATGTTGCCAGATTTAATAGATAACATATCCATACAACATGTCTAAATTATGAGCTTCACACTGAAATTGACTCATACTAGCTGTCTTCACATCTTTTCTCTCATTTGGGACAGATTAGGAAGAAAATAACAGGAAATGCTTGCTACTTTTCAGGTTGAAAAGTGTTTGAATTAAATTTCATGGAGTGCATAGAGGATCCCAAAATATTTCACAATACTTTCACAAAGTCTCTGCAAGATACTCTCACAGTAAACTGCATGCTATTCAATTTATCTGCCTTGCAAGCGTGAAATGTTTGAGTTGACCATGGTACCATGTGAACCTGTGATTCCAGGGAACAGCTTCAATCCCGATGTGCAGGGCCCTAAGCCTGCCTGCCTCTCTCTCTCTCTCTCTCTCTGTCTCTGTCTCTGTCTCTGTCTCTGTCTCTGTCTCTCTCCAGGATAATAGTTGTAATTTCACTACACCTTATCTCTTTGCAGGCGTAATGCTTGAATTTTTTGACCTTTTTCCTCTTGCTTCTCTTTGCCAGATCAGTATTTACTATTTAGCAGAGTAAGAGCAGCTGCTGAAAATCTTTTGCAACTTCTTCCTTTACAATCTCTTCTGTTCCAGTAGCTTCAATTCTCATAAGCTTGTTGTGTAAGAACAGAGCTGCCAGTCAGATGGCTTTATGCCCATGCTGCACTGATACTGACGGGGTATATTTCCATGACGTCAGTTTCCCTTCCGGTTATCTCATTGAGTTGGCTTCTGGCACTGCCACGACATCTCCAAATGGCTCCTGAGTGGTGTTCTCTGTACTGATGCCATATTTTGGATCAAAATTGAAGCAGAAGTTTCATTGTGTCCCAGCACAGATGCCTGCACGATCCCTGGCACCACCCATAACAGAGATGTGGTCTATTTCATAGCAAGGGCAGTATATCTTATTGACTCTGTGTGCTGAATATAGCTCAGCATTATAGGACTGCTAAGTTTGATTCTCTTCAGATCTCCTCTTACGGCTGTCTTTCCTCTCTCCTTTACCTTCCCCATCTCTGCTCTATCTCCAACCAACTCGTATTCACTGGTCACAGTTTTGCAAAGCAGCAAGCTGATTGGATTTGTCTGTTATAGTGTAGTGTGATTGTTTGTGGTGTTCAGTGTCAGTTGGTGTTCACGTTGTGAACCACAGATTTCAGAGGTTTGTAAGCATTGCGGTAAAGGATTGCACCAAGGTAAAATTCTGCATAAAATGATCCTAGCTTAGGAGGAGTAATTTCATTTTTTAAACTTCATTTCATATCTTTTCAGCTGTTTTTGCGTTGTGCCAAAGAAAACAGACAATTTGTTCTTGAGAAACTTGCTCTGGCTTTGGTAACTAATTTTGTTTAATGTAGTGCGGATGAGAGACAGCATGGCACCTCCAGAATTTTAGCAGTTGTTATGAATTTATCGGGTTAAGGGAATTTTCTTTTTTTATTTTCTTAGTTTTTTAATTCTGGAATGTGGCTGAGAACCTCTTGGCACCATTTAGCACATGAATGCTCATTACATTGCTCCCACGGGCCATAAACAGGTCCCGGCTATGCTGTCACTCACCAACACAACGGATTTGTAATGTGGTTCTGACTTGTGCAGATTAATGATGATCCCACTTGAAGTCATGGTGGATCCCTCCAGGCAGTTCATCAGCTTCACAGATAGAAATGGGGCTCTGGGTATGTCTATACTACGGGATTATTCTGATTTTACAGAAACCGTTTTTTAAAACAGATTGTATAAAGTCGAGTGCACATGGCCACACTAAGCACATTAATTTGGCGGTGTGCTTCCATGTACCGACGCTAGTGTTGATTTCTGGAGCGTTGCACTGTGGGTAGCTATCCCATAGCTATCCTATAGTTCCCGCAGTCTTCCCTGCCCCTTGGAATTCTGGGTTGAGATCCCAGTGCCTGATGGGGCAAAAAACATTGTCGTGGGTAGTTCTGGGTACAGCCTCACCCCTTCCTCTGTGAAAGCAGCAGACACCTGTTTCACGCCTTTTTTCCTGGGTAAACTGTGCACACGCCATAGCACAGCAAGCATGAACCCTGCTCAGCTCAAGACTGCCATCGTGGACATTGTAAACACCTTGCACATTCTCGTGCAGTCTATGCTGAACCAGGACCTGCAAAACCAGGCAAGGAGGCGGCAGCTATGGCAGCGCGGCGACAAGTGATGAGGACATGGACACAGAATTCTCTCAAACCGCGGGCTCCTGCGCTTTGGAGATCCTGCTGTTAATGGGGCAGGTTCTAGCCATTGAACGCCGATTTTGGGCCCGGGAAACAAACAAACAGATTGGTGGGACCACATAGTTTTGCAGGTTTGGGACGATTCCCAGTGGCTGCAAAACTTTCACATACGTAAGGGCACTTTCATGGAACTTTGTGACTTGCTTTCCCCTGCCCTGAAACGCCAGAATACCAAGATGAGAGCAGCCCTCACAGTTGAGAAGCGAGTGTCAATATCCCTCTGGAAGCTTGCAACGCCAGACAGCTACCGGTCAGTCTGGAATCAATTTGGAGTGGGTAAATCTATTGTGGGGGCTGCTGTGATGCAAGTAGCCACAGCAATCATTAAGCTGCTGCTATGAAAGGTAGTGACTCTGGGAAATGTGCAGGTCATAGTGGATGGCTTTGCTGCAATGGGATTCCCTAACTGTGGTGGGGCAATAGATGGAACCCATATCCCTATCTTGGCACCAGAGCACCAAGGCACCCAGTACGTAAACCGCAAGGGGTACTTTTCAATGGTGCTGCAAGCACTGGTGGATCACAAGGGATGTTTCACCAACATGCACGTGGGATGGGCGGGAAGGGTTCATGACGCTCGCGTCTTCAGGAACACTACTCTGTTTAAACAGCTCCAGCAAGGGAATTACTTCTCAGACCAGAAAATAACAGTTGGAGATGTTGAAATGCCTGTAGTTATCCTGGGGGACCCCGCCTACCCCTTGATGCTATGGCTCATGAAGCCATACACAGGCAGCCTGGACAGTGGTCAGAAGTTGTTCAACTACAGGCTGAGCAAGTGCAGAATGGTGGTAGAATGTGCATTTGGCCGTTTAAAGGTGCGCTGGCGCACATTACTGACTCACTCAGACCTCAGCCAAACCAATGTCCCCTTTGTTATTGCTGCTTGTCTCTGAGGGCCAGGAGCTCCTTGAACCAACTGCACACATACGCCACCCGCCCACAGGGCAGGTAATCATACATGCTACACTCAGTGCAATAAACTGGATAGCCCCCACTCTGCTGCTGGGCTTCTGCCTGTATTGTCTCCTAGTTAATGAAAGGATGGTTTAAAGAAAGGGGTTTTGGAATATGGTTTGGATTATAGGTTTTAAGGGGACTACAGGGGAACAGGTAGGACCAACAAGGGACCCCCCCTCCCTTCCCACTCCCCTTCCAAACGCCCTTGCAAAACTCCCTGTTAGCAGCCCCTGGTCGCAAACTCCCTGGTCGCTTGTGCATGGCTTTATAAAGCCCTGCCCTGAGTTAATGCCCCGCCTACTGATTAAGGCTTAGCCAATTACCAGAGGCTTTGAGCTTTCAAACCTTCCTTTGAAGCCCACAGCCTCCAACTGCCAGCCACAGCACACTGTCCTTCAAACCACCAAACAAACAAACAGACTGACAAACACAAGCTCAGCACACAGCAAGTAACCCCCAAACACACACACATTACAGACAGTCACTTACCCCACGGATGCTGTATTTGCTCCTCCTTCACTTGGAGAACTCCCTTACAAAACTCCCTGTTAGCAGCCCCTGTTCCCTGTGACTATACCTGGAATGTTACTGTTGTTCAGGAGGATATAAACAAACCTAGAGAAAACACAGAACAGAAGTATCTAAGGAATGGAGAGTAAAATAATTCTGTAGGGCAAGATTGATAGTGAAACTTCCCTAACACTGGAAAGTGAACTTGAGTGGGGACACATGATCACTCTATAAATAAGTTCAAGGTAACTGTATAGATGAAAAGAATCAGTCACACTCAGAAGATGTAGAAGGAGCAATGCATTGTAACTAAAGAAGGAAATGTTTTATGCTAGGCTGTAGGCGGTGCTATGTATAGGCAGGACTGGGTAGATCTGCTTATAATTATTTCCCGACACTTCCCATTATAAGACCACTTTTTCAATTTAGTATCAGAGGTGTAGCCGTGTTAGTCTGGATCTGTAAAAGCAGCAGAGAGTCCTGTGGCACCTTATAAACTAACAGATGTTTTGGAGCATGAGCTTTCGTGGGTGAATACATGCATCTGACGAAGTGCGTATTCACCCACGAAAGCTCATGCTCCAAAACGTCTGTTAAGTCTATAAGGTGCCACAGGACTCTTTGCTGCTTTTCAATTGAGAGTAACTTTGCCAAACTCTAACCATTTGAGCTGAAATTTTCCGTGCCAGTTGTCTGCCTCAGTCAGAAATTTTTGGGAAAACTCCAGCTGAAACAGGTCAGCCATTTCTGAGAACAAGGCTAGGAAAAAGTATGTTTTGCCCGTGTTGCGGGGGGGGAAAATAAATACTGGTGACCTTTTCTTTAAAGAGCTCCAGCTCCCCTATGCTTTGGAACAAGAACTTGAATTTGGCCTGGGTAACAGGGAGGTGGTGATCTTGTGTCAGGGATGTGCCTTTTGAAATCTCAACAAAAATCTGCCCAAATTTTGCTGAGTTATAGAACTTCTGAAAAATTGCAGTTTGCACATGCTCAGTAGAGACATCTGAGATGGTATCTGCTAAAATAAAAGAATCCATCCAGACTGAGCTTGCTTGAGCCTCTCATAGCTCCTAAGTATGACTGGACTGCACATGTGCCATCCCCACAGAGCAACTGAGCATGCTCCCTTCAGCCCAGAGCTGCAGGGGTAAGCTGGTCTCCTTCAACTTGGGAAGAGATCCCTGCAAATATTTTCAAAGCCACTTTATCGTTCCTCTTCAGATCCCTCTTTAAACTCCACTGATGTGTGATGCCGTCAAAAAAATTTGACAGTGGTTAGGCTGCTGGTGGGTTAAGACCACAGGCTCTGATGCTGACCGATATTGTCTCATTGTTTCCTTATATTGCTCTGTCTGTATCTGTCTGTTTACTCTTGTCTTACACTTAGATTGTAAGTTCTCCTAGTTTGATTTGTGCAGCACCTAGCACAAGCTGGTCCTGGTCCATGACTGGAGCTCCTAGGGCCATGGATAATACAAATAATAAATAAGCACCTTGCTGAATCAGGGCCAGAATCACACTTTCATACATTGCCGTTTGCAGTGGCAGTGAAGCTCATCTTTAGCACTGCAAGCGCACTAAGCTTAATGATTGGTTTTAGTTCTGTTTTATGTATGTTTATACTTCACCCTTCCTTTGGAATCTGCACATCTCAGTACCAGAGGGATGCAGGCGAACAGGAGGAAGGTCAACATAAATGATAAAGGGCCTTAAGGGACTGATTATCTTTATGGAAACATTAATTACTCGATTTGTTTGTACAGCTCTGCTAATTGGCGACTAGCGGTATGGTGAAGGGGGGGTTGCTATATATAGCTGCTTCCTGATAGCTGAAGGGTACAGACATGAAGGATGGATATTACTACATTGAAGTTATTCTTATCACATTCTCACTCTTGAGTCTCATGCTCCTAGCCTGAGAATCTTTTAATGAAAACCCCAAAACTTATGGGACTGAATGGATGGGGATTGGCACTGAGATATGGATGATTAGGCCCAGGTTAGTAGTGACCAGAAGTTATTAACCATTTAAAGGTTGCTTGGCCTATGAACAAAAGTTGGTGGTTGTAGTCAAGTTCCTTCTGCACATCATGAACATCTGTCTCATTCAGTGCTAATTGGCACCCTTAGTTGTCTCAGCTGGGCAACCAAGGATTGAATGGGCATGGAGACAGTATCACACTCATATCTAGAAGGGGCCATTCCAAGACAGAAATGATCTGGAGGGGTAGTTCAGGAGAAGCTTGCATTACCTTTATGATGTGCGTCTTCTTTGCAAAAGTAGGACTTTGATCTCAAGGGCTCTGGCTGTTGCCTTTCATGATATTTATGCTAAATTTTAAACACCGAATTCACTTAAAACTGAAGAAAAAAGGAGGGATGGACACATGTAAAATCTATATTTATAGTTTAAAAAAAAAATACAGTTGCAAAATCCTGTATGGCTCTGCTTGCCTCTGTTACAACAACCACTGTACCATACAGCTGAATGAACATTGTGCTAGGTAAACACAGCACGGGCCACCTTTAATGCAATTTGCTGTTTTAAGAAGCTTTTGTTTGCCTTATGTAAACATCTGGATAATTTATGTGGCTCTTGTTTTTTTTCTCCCACAGTTTCAACTTCTTGCTTCAGCACTGTTCAAGTCTGGTTCAGATTTCACCACTCTGGGTGAGTATTATAATGAACCAGAGACGAATTATGCCAAGACCACAAAGTGTAGCCAGGTTTATTACTGTGATAAGATTTCTGCTATTGCTGTTGAGGTGCAACAGGTGTAGGCCACAAATGTGTTAGCACATTCAGACTGTAAAAGCGTTAAGTGCTTTTTTATGCACTGTTACAGTTTTGTTGGTCCCAGGATATTAGACACACAAGATGGGTGATAGTTTCTTTTATTGGACCAACTTTTGTTTGAGAGAGACACAAGCTTTCAGTCTTACCCAGAGCTCTTCTTCAGATAATAAAAGAGCAATAAAAGAGATTACCTTGCTCACCTTTTCTCTGAAAAGTGCCTTTAAATATCTGAGAAGGATCATTTCTATTCAATAGCGTTTATTGCCCCAAGCCCATTTTTAAAACAGCCAGTTATCAGTGGTCTCAAATTCAGGTATCAGTGGATCATTTTGCAGCTCTTGTTACACCATTTGCTGCGTCATTACCTGAATAAGCAGAAGCCTTGGTCAAAAGAAAGGAACTTGTGTCGTGTCATTTTGGAATCCAGCAGCATGGTTACAGATTTCTGTTTGGTGTGAAAACGCAGTGCAGTTCCTAGAGCAATTTGGTTGGTTCTTCTTTGCAAAACTGGCTCTTTAGACAGAATGTCAAGAATAATAAAGATGACAATGTTGTAAACTTACAAAAACAAGAAATCCCAAAACATAATTTGTTTCCCCTGACATCCAATAACAAGATATTTTTCATAGTTACTTGAATGATAATTTGGAGATTGACCTATGAGAAGGCCAGAGGCATTACTTGGCTTTTGTTTTTCTAACTCTGTGCTGCCTAGTAGTTCCTCGTTTCATGCTATGTAAGCACTGATAATTTTGGTGTTAGCCGAATTGGCAATTTGCATCTCAAGAATAAATAGGGTAGGAAAAAAAGACTGCACAGTTTGTCCAAATGGATGAGGAGGTTGTGCTGATCTTGTTTAAGCATTATCAACAGATACATTTGTCTAAGATGAGTTTTAAATAAAAACTCCTTGACACCAGTGGTTGAAAATTTCCAATTTTTTTGTTCTAATGTAACAAGGCAAATTAGCCTTTATCACAGTGGTGCCAAGGAATTATCTACTGTAACATTCTCACTGTGTATAAGCCACAGAGTTAGATTTCCCATGAAGAGCATGTATATGATTTTAAAGAAACTGAATACTTAAATTGTATTTTAGTAGATCATTTTCCCCTTGATTTTGCCCTATTCATGTAAAATATTTCAGCTTTAAAAAAAAAAATCCTAACTTTAGAAAGCATCTACACTGTCTTTATTTCTTAATTGGATAATATGGTATTCCAATATTTTGCAGTACATGATTATGGTAATACACAAAGGTATTTTTCTTTTTAATCCTGTTAAGATTAATATCTGCGTTGTAACAATGAGGATATGTTGCACCTTTCTTTGTGTCCTGTATCTTTTTAAAGGAAAATTCCCCTTGTTTCAGTCAATGTGACAAGTCTGCATTCATGTAGTAAGAACTAGTTATGATTGAAAGTGACCCCTTTGGGATACCAGTGGTGTGAATCATAGAAATTGGAGAGGACGTTCCAGTACATATAAATAGGGCCCTACCAAATTAATGGTCCGTATTGGTCAATTTCACCATCATAGGATTTAAAAAATGGTAAATTTCATGATTTAAATCTGAAATTTCACAATGTTGTAATTATAGGGGATTCTGACCCAAAAAGGAGTTGGGGGTGGGGGTTGCAAGGTTATTGTAGGGGGTGTTGCAGTACTGCTGCCCTTACTTCTGTGCTGCTGCTGGTGGCAGCGCTGCCTTCAGAGCTGGGTGGCTGGAGAACGGTGGCTGCTGGCCAGGAGCCCAGCTCTGAAGGCAGATCCACCACCAGCAGCAGCACAGAAGTAAGGGTGGCATGGTATGGTATTACCACTCTTCCTTCTGCGCTCTGCCTGCAGAGCTGGACCCTCAGTCAGCGACTGCCACTCTCTGGCCACCCAACTCTGAAGCAGCACAAAAGTAAGGATGGCAACACAGCAACCCCCTTAAAATAATCTTGTTCCTCCCCCCGCAACTCTCATTTGGGTTAGGAATTCCAATTTGAGAAATGCTGGTCTCCCCCCATGAAATCTGTATAGCATAGGGTAATATATAAGCCGTTATATAAGGCACTGGTGAGACCTCATCTGGAATACTGTGTGCAGTTCTGGTCTCCCATGTTTAAAAAGGATGAATTCAAACTGGAACAGGTTCAGAGACGGGCTACTAGGATGATCCGAGGAATAGAAAACCTGCCTTATGAAAGGAGACTCAAAGAGCGTGGCTTGTTTAGCCTAGCCAAAAGAAGGCTGAGGGGGGATATGCTTGCTCTTTATAAATATATCAGAGGGATTAATGTTAGGGAGGGAGAGGAATTATTTAAGCTTAGTACCAATGTAGATACAAGAACAAATGGGTATAAACTGGACACTAGGAAGTTTAGACTTGAAATTAGATGAAGGTTTCTAACCATTAGAGGAGTGAAGTTCTGGAACAGCCTTCCAAGGGGAGTACTGGGGGCAAAAGACATATCTGGCTTTAAGACTAAGCTTGATAAGTTTATGGAAGGGATGGTGTGATGAGATAGCTTAATTTTGGCAATTGATCTTTGATTATCAGCAGATAAGTATGCCCAGTGGTCTGTGATGGGATGTTGGATGGAATGGGATCTGAGTTACTGCAGAGAATTCTTTCCTGAGTGCTGCTGGTGAGTCTTGCCCACATGCTCAGGGTTTAGCTGATCGCCATATTTGGGGTCAGGAAGGAATTTTCCTCCGGGGCAGACTGGCAGAAGCCCTGGAGGTTTTTCGCCTTCCTCTGCAGCGTGGGGCATGGGTCACTTGCTGGTGGATTCTCTGCAGCTTGAGGTCTTCAAACCACAATTTGAAGACTTCAGTAACTCAGACATAGGTTAGGGGTTTGTTATAGAAGTGGATGGGTAGGGTTCTGTGGCCTGCTTTGTGCAGGAGGTCAGACTAGATGATTATATTGGTCCCTTCTGACCCTAAAGTCTGAGTCTATAAAAGCACACTAAAGACCAGATTTCATGGTGGGGAGACCAGATTTCATGGTCTGTGACGGGTTTTTCATGGCCGTGAATTTGATAGGGCCCTACATATAAATCCATTGCCCTTGTATGATGTTGGCTTGAATGTGGGGCAGACCAACTCCAGGCTGGTTTAGAGTATTTATAATGGATAAACTGGTGGCAGTGGATAGCGGGGCTGAATAAACAGCCTGGACTGTTAATGTTGATGTGTGATGCAAGGCTGGGAAAGACTTTTGGTCACAGCCAGTGCAGTGATGTGTATTTCAGAAAAGAGTACGAGGAGACAGTTGCAAGTATTCCGCATTCCTTTAAAATGTAGGTACTTGGCATATTTCATTGCTTCATTTATTTCATGTTTTAAATTTGACTTATTTTTTTCCTGTCGTTCTCACTCACCCAGGATTTTCGGATGTTGACCATACCTATGCGCAAAGAACTCAGCTCTTTGATACGTTAGTAAATTTCTTTCCTGACAACATGACTCCCCCTAAAGGCAACCTGGTAGACCTCATTACACTGTGACAGAAAAATCACTGGACATATGGAAGAAGAAAAAAGCATCCATTTTCAGTATTTTAATTTTTTTTACTGCATTGATTGACTGCTGGGTGCAGTAATGTAGTGACCCCTGGGTCTTTGAATGGGGCTTTATACTTGTATAATGAATACCTGAGGTTTTTCCCCTTGTTGAATTAGGCTAATAAAATGTAACTGACATAAAAATATATATATATATATGTATGTATATATATTTTCTGATTTTGACTTAAGAATTAGCACATATAAGAAGAAATCAATCAGGCAGTCATCCTTTTTGCTTGTAGGGGAAATGCTAAGATATTTCAGGCTCCTTGAAACTGAAGATGGTTTTACTTTTTTTTTTTTTTAAATGCCTCTTGCTTGATTGTAACTAGTCATGACATTTGCTTTGCCCTACTGGCTTTATTCACAGCAGTTATGTAGCTTGGCAGCAGGACACTGCTGTACGTTAAGGTAATGTGTGTCCTTTTTGACTTGAGTCCTGTAATTGTAATGTACAGTGTGAAGGAGGATGTGTCTCAAATTTGCCACCCTCTTATAGTCTGAGAAACTGACTAACACTAGTGTGTAATTGGATTTGCTATAGAGTGTGAACATAAATATTTAGCTGGTGCTACTGTAAATGCCTGGCTTCCATTCTCTGAAGCCTTCTACTTAAAGCTGGCAGTCAAGTTTGAACCTCAGAGAAACCTTTGAAAATAGAGTGCAGGACGTGCTGGTACAAGAATTTCTTCAGGGATGGCTTTATGTCTGTGCCTCTCTTGTGCTGCTTTCATGACAAACTTTGCAAGTCCTTGTAGAGTTCTACAGAATTGGGTCTTCCACATCCCCCATGCACACGCTGCACCTCTACAGCACTTCCGTCTGGATGCAGTTTTCCAAAGCAGCATGTCTGGGTTTACGTACATGTTGGCTCTGTGCGTATATTTGTGTGTGAATGTGAAATTTAATGAGGATTGTTCTCAACAGCTTGTTTTTTGTCTGTTCTGTGTAGCACAGCTCATTTAAGTGCATCTTAGAATTATTCTGTGCACAAAGGCCTCTCCCCTCATTTAAAGGTTGGATTTATTAAAATACGCTGAATGCATATGTCCAGAAATTGGACTTTATTTTCTCCCTTGCAGAAAACATTCTTTGTATGTAGGCCTAAGGGCTTGGAGCTGCAATGTGTCTGTAAAGTATAATGAAGGACACATGCACCTAGTGTTAGCATATACTTAAATTCAGTGCCAGAAAGCATGCAGTTGAAACTGGTTGATAAATTATATAAAGACTGTAGAGATTCATGTCTAGAAAGCCAACAACCCATAGGACACGAATCCTGAATTTCCTGTGTCTGAGTAACTTTCTCTGAATTTACTGGAAGTATTGTGTGTGCAGGGATGATGGAGTAGACTTTTTTTAAATGAAAAGAAATGACAGTGAATATTTTTTTCATAGTTCTAGTTATTCTTGTGCTTTCATTCAGTTAGTCCCCTTCTTCCTCACATTTTGTTTCCAGTTTCAGTACATTGGAAATCATGATGAAAAAAATTGTAATAATATTTAGCTTATTAAGCTATTAAACACTCAGAAATTAACAGTAAATTAGAGGCTGGATTTGCTTTAAAAACTAAGTGATTAGACTTGACTTTTTTTTTCCTTGAAAAGATTATAGATGTAGCTTTTTTTTTTTTAAGTTACCGCTAACTTACTGTTTGGCAAGTAAGTTAATGTAGTTAACAGGTAGCAAATCAAAAAATCAAGGGAATACACAGTTTAGCAAATACAGTCTGGTTAAATATTTCAAAGGAACAATGTCAAAAAAAAAATAATTCTCCAGTAACATGAAAAAGTGCCATGCTACAGTGTTTTTTACTGCATGTTGTAACCTTCTGGTTCTTTGCTAGGTAATGGCTAGGTTAATCTTGTTGCTTCCATTAGCACTGTGCCATAGCACTGCTGTTCTGTAACTAAACTACATTTTTCAGTCCTCAACTACTGAGGTTTACAACGTCGTGTGCTGTTTATCTTGGGGCTATGATTATGTATTCTGTTCACAGAAACAAACTTGCTCACAATGTCAAGCGGGTGACTCTTCGTTTTTGGTGGCTTTTTTGCACGCCCCCCCCCAATCTTTCTAAGCAGTTTACCCGTCATTTACTCTTCTAATTTTCATTTTTCTAGCTGGTGCGGTTTATTTTCATGTCACTTTTTAACTTTATTTTTATTTAAATAAAGTTGAACCAAAGTGAAGCAATTATAATAAAAATAACCAAGAGTAGCTTTAGTGGAGGGTCTAATAAAAACACCAAATATTTTTGGGGTAGTAACCTCATTGAGAACCATATCTTGCAAATCAAGCTGTGATTAAGTGACAACATACTCACTTCATTGAAGTAAAGCATGATCTTTGTGTGATCTGATTCGAGATTTGCAAACATAATTGGCTAGGGTGTGTGTATGTGATTTTCGCTGAAAACTACTGGGACTAAAATTCTCAATTTTAAATTATCTCTGTTGTATATAGACAGACACACAACAGCAAATGTTCAGTCATGGGCATAAGCCTGCTCTGTGCTACAGGCAGGTGGGGAGGTTGTGGATGCCTGCAAGTGCAGAAAGTTAAAGTTGCTAGCTTAGTACTTCCTACACAATGACTGACAATCCCAGGCTAATGGGAGTACTTGAAGAATATCAAATATTGACATACCTTGTCTGTGTACATAGACAAGTTTATCCCCCCCCCCCGCCCTAAACCACTCAGTGTGCACTTTATTGCTTCCAGCTGGTGGTTAACCAGCTGCCATTTCCACAGCTCCTTTCCTTTTTAAGAACTGCTTGATGTACAACCTAACACAGCAAATGCATTTGCAGCTGTATATTTGTGAAGCAATAGAGGCACCCTGTGGCCAGATAGGTTTATTCAAAGTGAGTATTTCCTGTAGATTTTCTAAAGGGTATCCACTACTTCCATGCCCTCTTGAAGGTTAGTAATCAAAATTATATGATTGGTGCTTTGCAATAGTATACTCTGCATCTCTTGTATAGCTGATAAAAATAGGTAGTATTAAAAAAAAGTATTGCTCAGTTTCCTGAGAATGTACAGAAATTCCTGTAATAGCCTGTTAAAATACAGTTGTGATATTAGATTTTGGGGTTGTATTATGCATGGGCTTAAGCTGTGAGTGTCATTCCAGGAACTTATTAGCTCCAATCATTATGGAAATACAAAAGTCCAAACAGAAGAGATCCTCCACCTTGTTTGGAAAGGTCATTTTAGAAGACATTTTGTTGTATAGTGCACTCACTGGATAACGGCGTAAGTGTAAACACATGCTTTACTTTGTACCATCCCGGTACTTGATCCTGCTGATTACATAGTGCCTCAAAACACTTTAACACCGAGCCTGCTTCCTGGTGTGGAGCACATGAAAGAACATGTAGTATACATGATCTCTACTTTGTAAATTTACTACCACATATTATCCACATTGCAACTGTAGGCCACTTCATTACATGGAAATGTGAATTGGGCATTCTAAAGTAAACCTTGCCCCATTTGCTTAGGTGAACACTTTCTACCAACTGAAGTCTGTAAAACAAAGATTATTTTAAAATATAGCTGGTTCATTTGTAGCGATTTATAAGGCAAAAAACTTTGTACCAACAATTTGAAGAATCAGAAGCTATAATTTAAATGTCTGCTGTTCCCAGTGCTTACTAACTAGTAGAGACTTCGAGACACAATGAGCCAATGTCTACCGATATTGGTCTTCAGAATGTTTGTCCTTGGGATGGTGTTCAGTAGGTAAGTTTTTGTTCACACAAAGCTTGTTTTATGTTAATGTCCCTGAGAAGCTGTGCATAAATCTTCCTCAAACAACAAGGCCCTTTACCTACTGCAAATTGCCAAAACTAAATCCAAAGTTGAATGTATAATCTTAGACACGGGTCATGAACCTGGGGGAGAGGAAACAATCTCTGTATCACCCCACTTGCCAGTGGGTCAGAAGGCAGAAATCCATAGATGTCCATGTTTGTTGTGTGTTTTAGGTAAATCTGTATCTTTTGGATTCTTCCAAAAATGGTATCTTCAGGTAAAAGCACCATTGTAAAACATTTAAACATATTTTGCATGAGGCATATAAATGCAAGGGACAAAAGGAAGATTTTTGGTTAATTTTTTAAAGAAATCAAATTGACCAACATTCCATTTGACTCTTACCTGTTGTGAGAGGTCTCAGTGGCAGCATTCCTACAGTGGTGAGACATGAATGTTGCCTATACCTGTCTGCAGGGTGGTAATTATTTAAACTAGCTACATCCTGATGCTTGCTGAGAAAGTTTTGATGTATAGTTGGTCATAATCCAAGCTCTTTTTTCCTTGTAATCAGAAGATATGCTTATTCTGCTCTTTGCTTCCATGCACAGTACCTCATATATGTAGGGTTTAGATGGAAACAGTAGAAATTTAAATAAATACTGATCCATTAGGTTGTCTATGATTTTGTGTGTATGTGTAAGGCCACAGGTACTGTGTATGGAATTGTTTTCAAAACCATGTTGAAGGATTTATTTTGAAAAATGGGTGGGTGCAGACACAGTTGCAAAGGGCTTGCAAACAGACCCTGGAGATCAGACTTTAGGTAAATCTGCCTTGATAATGTACTATAGAAAAGCCTCTGCACTGGTTTCTTTCTTTGAGGATAGCTTTGACCGTGACATGGGGATGGCATCCAATTTAGGCATTCTTTTCCCTAAGCATGGAGTTGCTTGAGGAAACCATCTTTCTTGCTAGAGACATCAGTAATGTGAAAACTGGTGAGCAGAGTGTAATTCATCTCCAAGTTTACATAGCTCTGTTCCTAAGAACGAATAGCAGTAAAGAATCTATTATCTCTGGATGGGAGATATTGTCACATCTCTTATGTTCATTGCTTTTTCCTTTTTCTTCCCAGAAGCTAAAAAGATTTGTAATCCCGTGTGTAGAAATGTACTTCATAAAACCAGTTGCTGGAGGAAACAGACTTGGTATATTGAGAGTTTTCTTTTTCACCTGTTTCTTCTAGGAACAAAAATCAGGAAGTCTTACATTGCTCATGAATGAATCCTATATCCAGTGTAGTAGGTTGCATGTCTGACTTAACGTTTTTTTCCTTCAATAGTTATTTCTCTTGTGAGATGGGGAGTATAAAACGAGTCATAAATTTGCTATAGCCTGCTGTAGGCTGGGGTAGAGTACCACACAGATAATAAAGCATTACAAAACAGGCACCAGTGTAAACTCCACTCAGAGGTGATTAGAGATAAAGGCTATGTACATAGTACAACTTAAATTGGTATAAGTTATGTCACTCAGGGATGTGAATAAGCCACCTCCCTGAGCGATGTAAGTTACATCAACTGGTGTGGACAGTGTCATGTCAGCGGAAGAGCTTCTGCCACCACTCGCAGAGTCTGGAATAATTCATGGGAGAGCTTTCTCCTGTTGGCAAAATTGTCATGAAATATACTGCACACCTGTGCTAGGTAATCTGCTCCAGGCCTTATCTTGATGACTGGGCAAGTAGAGTTTTGCAGTGTTGAGAAATGCTATATCTTTGAGAGTTGGGAGTAAGTGTTGGCGAAGGAATTTAGACCAGGTGGCGTGGTGTAAGGGAATAAACTGCTTGTGTAACCTGAGCAGATTACAGTAATCTAAAGGTACACAGTCAAAAAGCTTCTATATAAAACAAAACTGACGTGTAATGAGAAATGTACCAATCCTAGTATTAATACACGTTTGGTGGAGTTATAGCACAAAGGTTTTTTAGTTGAATGACTCCCCGCTACCCGAGCAATGTGGGAAACAAATACCCATTGCATTGGTGCAGGAGCATCAGAAAGTTAATCTAATTGAACGTGAATGTGCATACTCCCTGGCCAAGTCCAATTTTATTGTTGAGGGTAGCGGAGTGTAGTGGGAAAAGTTACGTCAGCATAAATGGGAAAGAGTAGAATAGGTAAACTTCCTTTACTATCTGAGGTCGGCGACCCTTTATTTACACAGTTTGAAATCAAATCCCAGCTACTGTATTGTTGTCTTGTTCTTCGCATCCAAAAAAGCCAGCTCTGTGGCCTAGGGGAAGTGCTGTGTGCTGCCATGAGGGATACCCTGTAAAAGAGATGGAGTTCTCTTCTGTGTGGTGTTGGGACATGGGAGGAATTTGCTGTAGAGCAGTGTCAGGAATTACCATTAGTTTGAGCTCTGGTTATCTCCAAAGACGACCTCTATTCTTGACCGTGGAGAAGCAGAGGCAAGATGTGGGTGTGAGGGGAGATTGAGACGTGGTGGAGTGGGGTTGAATTAAGCAAAGACGATTGCACCTTCTGGGGCATGGAGTTGAAAATAGCAGATAAGAGAGACCTGGAGGATATAATTGCATCTGGACTTCAAAAGACTTTATAAAACATCTTTAAGAGGCTGCTAAGGAATCTTGAAAACGATGGGGTGGAAGGAGGGGAAGCTCTCAGAGAGTAGAGAGGAAAGGCAGGAATAACCAAGTAAGGGCTTGTCTACCCTACCACTTAAGTTGATGTAAGTTGTATTGCTCAGGGATGGGAACCCACTCTCATTACCACTTCAAAAGTTTTTTCCTCCCTTGGTTATCCTATTGTTAATTGAATTGTCTCATTAGACTGACCTCACACTTGGTACGGCAACTCCCATCTTTTCTTGTATTTATACCTGCTCCTGTATTTTCCACTCCATGCATCTAATGAAGTGGGTTCTAGCCCACAAAAGCTTATGCCCAAATACATTTGTTAAGTCTCTAAGGCAGGGGTGAGCAAACTTTTTTTTTTTTTTTTTGGCCCGAGGACTACATCAGAGTTGCGCAACTGTATGGAGGGCCAGTAGGGAAGGCTGTGCCTCCCCAAACAGCCTGGCCTCTGCCCCCTCCCACTTCCCCCCGCATAACCCCCAACCCATCCAATTCCCCCTGCTCCTTGTCCCCTGACCGCCCCCTCCTGGGACCCCAGCCCCCTATGCAACCCCCCTGTCCCCTGACTGCCCTGACCCCTATCCACAGCCACCCTCCTGCACAGGACTCCCACCCTCTATGCAACCCCCCTGTCCCTGACTGCCCTGACCCCTATCCACAGCCACCCCCTCTCCAACCGCCCTCTGTTCCTCGTCCCCAACCACTCCCTCCTGGGACCCCTTGCCACTAACTGCCCCCTGGGATCCAACCCCCTCTGCTCGCTGTCTCCTGACTGCCCTCCCAACCTCATCCACATCCTCGCCCCCTAAGAGGCCCCACGGGACTCCCATTCCCAATCCTCCCTGTTCCTCATCTTCTGACTGCCCATTCAACCACTCCCTTACCCAACCCCCTCACTTCCCGCCCCTTTGCCAGCAGCAGGAGCTCACAGCCATGACACCCAGCCAGAGCCAGCTGCACTCCCCACGCTGCCCAGCAGGAGCGGCGGGCCAGAGTGCAGCCTGTGCAGCGGTGGGGCTGTGGGGTAGGGGGGCCAACAGATACCAGGCTTCCCAGCCGGGAGCTCAGGCGCCAGGCAGGACAGTCCCGCGGGCCATAGTTTGCCCACATCTGCTCTAAGGTGCCGGAAGGACTCCTCATTGTTTCTCCCTGAGCAACGTAATTACGTTGGTATCCACACTGCACTGGATCGGTAGGAGATGCTCTCCCACCGACGTAGCTTTCGCCTCTCACTGAGGTGAAATGATTATGCTGTGGGGAGAGCCCTTTCCTGTCAGCATAGCACGTCTTCCCCAGGCACACTACTGTGGTGCAGCTGTGCTAGTGTAGCGCAGTAGCAGAGACTAGCTCTAACTTTTGGCTGTGGGATAATGTTAATGTGCATGGAGACTAGTGGCAACTAACTCGGAAAGTACCCGGGAAAAGATCTAGCCAGTATTGTGGCAGCTTAACAAAAAGTTCTGCTTGATTCAGAGCCAAAGAGTGAAGATGATGGGCTGCATTACTAAGGGGCTAGAGAATAATAGGAAAATATGGTATTGAAGCCATAAATCGTAGTAAAAGTTCCCTCCTTGAAATCCTGAGTCTTGGTCATTTTTACTAAATAAGCACTTTTTGAGCTCTGCGTAGTTAGCCAAGTGCATTATCAGTGGCTAACACTTTCCTCTGAAAACCACTGGACGTGGTTCATTTCTTTATGTGACTATGAATTTAGAAGATACTCTAATGCGTGCAGCTTTATACTGTCTGCAACATGAGGACATCAGCTTTAAGGTATTTAATTATTACTCTTACTTGGCTAGTGTCAGTTCATTGAATTGGTAAATGAGGATTCTGTATATACACTAAAACAGCAGTTCTCATACTGTGGGTTGCTGAAGCCCGAGCCCCACTACCCAGGGCCTAAGCCAAAGCCCGAGGGCGTCAGCCCTGGGACTCAAGTTGCAGGCCCCCTGCCTGGGGCTGATGCCCTTGAGCTTCAGGTTGGACCTGCTTCCCAGAGCAGTGAGGCTCAGACTTTGCCCCACCCCCCAGGGACAGGGCTTGGATGGGCTCAGGCTTCAGTTCCCCCTCCTGGAGTCGTGAAGTAAATTTTGTTGTCAGAAGGAGGTCGTGGTGCAATGAAGTTTGAGAACCCCTGCACTAAAAATACCTGGAGAAATAGGATTGGTTGGTTGGAAATTGGTGTTGCTAGCTGTAGGCTCTGTTTTGCTCATGTAATACTAACGACACTTGGGGAATCGGTCACTTGCTTTCAGGTTTCTGGTCTTTTAAAAACATTTCTTGGTTTGATGGCTGATCATTTTGCCACTTCAGTGAACTTAAGTGTTCAGGAAACAGCGTTTCTTCCTTCTCCCTTCCAATGTTTGTTGCTGGTCTGTGCTATCTAACAGTACTGATGGATGTCAGTTTGCTAAACTTTGAAAATAAGTGGTGACACATTGTTTCAGACCAGTGTCAATCAGGGATAAGACCTTGCCCTACTCTTTCAGCAACTTTTCCAGCATGTTAACCTATGCGTTTTTAGTGGTGTCATTATTTGGTTTCTTTGAAAGGGAGGGGTTAAAATGTCAGAGGCGTCTTAAGGCTTATCAGTAGTGGGAAATTTGACCAGAATTGCTGTTGCAGAATAGCTCTCCATGTGGACACTCCGTTCCAGAAAACTACTCTGCTTTGGAAGTGCACTAATTATTATGGAGTAAGATGAGTTTTATTCCAGAATAGTATCCATGTGGGGGTTTATTCCAGTCAGCTCCCCCAGGTAGACATGCCCTTACAGAGAAGGGTTCCCTTTGGGGAAGCTGAGAAAGGGTGAGATGTGATAGGTTAGTGTAGTTTTCAGAGGTCTGACCTCTCTCATATACAGCTTAGTTGTAACAACTAAAGCACCAAGTGCATAAAATCCACAAAAATCATATTAGTAATTCCGCAGGTATTAAGAGGAAAATAAGGTGAGGATTCAGTCGTCATTACAGATGATGCAAGAACATGCCAAGAGAATTATTTGTAATCCTACATGTCACGATAGGACCTGAATTGGGAAGGAGAGTCACGTTGCTCTAGAGGTCTTATTTAATGCAGTTTGTTTAGTATATTTAACTCTGCACAGAATAAAAATTTACATCTCCTGCATCTCTCTTGGCTTGTGTAATACTGTTATAATACATCTCTTCTTGTTGGAAAATGCCAAAATGATCGGTTACAGAGGTACCAGGTGGCAGTGTGGTTAAGAGTGGAGAAGTATCTGTGTTGACACAATGTGAATCCAGGCTACAAATTTTGAATCCATGCCCCGTAGTTCGTGGGTGGTTCAGATTTGAGTATAGGTTTGACCACTGTAGAGATAAGTACTTAACAGCAAAATGGGGAGTCAGGTCTGGATTCTGAAGTGCTCAAGTCACTTTTGTCTTGCTGCACAGTAGCAGTTAGTGGAAGCATATTATACCAATATTTATCGTTGTGATCTGTCTGCTTTAGTATAATCATGGGAAAACACTACATTTAATGAGTTTGAGGAATGGTCTTTATTTCAAATCAGTCTCGGTAATAATAATAGCTCTTACATAATGCTTTTCAGAGGTAGATCTCAAAAGTGCTTTATAGGGAAGGCACAGAGAGATTGTACCTTGCCCAAGGCCTAGCTGGGAATAGAACCCGGGTCTCCTGAGTTCTAGTTCAGTGCTCCATCCAGTAGACAACACGGCCTTTCAGTCCATTCTTTAGTCCATGGAGAATTAGACCAGTTGACAAAACTATTTTTCATGTGTGATGAACTAGAGAGAGCCCTCGTGCCCAAGAGAAGGGGAGGGGAAGCTTACTGGAAGTGCATGACTTGTTTCTATTGGCTGTAGTTTTGACAGTGGTGTAGCTTATGCCACAGCTGTGAATATTGATGCATTAGATAGATGTAAATGTGTGGTAACACCGTATTACAGTGAGGAGTTCTTTAATATTGATTAACATGGGCACAGTGGGTGTTTAATCACTGTACTGTCATGAAAGGGTTGCGTTAAAAACTTTTCAGGTTGTGGTAATCGGAATTTTTATGCAAAATTTTTGCTCTCTGGAAAGCACCTGTGTTCTGATGATCCAAAAAAGATAATTTGGGGAAACTGTTAACATGGCATATAGAACAGAGTCTTTCACCTCTAGGACACTGATTGAAATCCATCAGAGAATGGTTATGGTACCATCTGATGAAATCCTCACTACTGTCTCAAGTGACCCCAATACAAAGTACTCCAGTTAGTTCAGATAGTTGACATTCTCAGCAGAGGGGCAAAGGATTGAATGGAGATGAAGCCTGGGTTATCCATCCCTATGTCTCCAGAACAGGGCTGTGACTTTCCAATAGTGAGTGTGCAGGGACCTTGTATTACTGTTGCCTATGTTGTGCCTGAGGTTGACTTAAGAACTTAAATTTCCAGGGTTGCCAGTACAGCACCTTGACAAACACTGTGATTAAAAAATAAATGTAAACATTTGCACTGATGCGAGTTTCTACGTGCAGGTGACTTCCAAGCTCTTTTCACCTGCAGTGACCCGAGTTTGGGCTTCTGTTTCTGAAGTTAACACCTGGAACCCCAGGGAGCTCCTTCCTTCTAGGTGTTGGCATGCCATCACCTATCGCATCAGAGGAAGAGAACTTTCAACTCAGGCTTTGGCATGGCAGTGAGGGGGAGAGCAAGATGGGGGGACAATCCTGCATCTCTTTCCTTGTAACAAGCCTGCTGAGATTCCATTGATTGGTCTGGAGTTTAACTATTTGAGGCCCGCTTGAATTTAATTAGCAGCATTCAACATCGGTGTGGCATCGTATTTCATTAACCAAATGAACACAGGTCAGGATAAACTGCTTTACAGTTGACCTTTTAAAGTCTCACATGTGGAAGATGAAAATCTTTGTGGCTACTATTTTCTTTTTGCACATTCCAATGGACAGCAGTTGATCATCCAGGCCTTCTTCCCAGTTCTTCTCCATTGTGACTATTCATTCTTCGCCAGGGTCCAGTGCACACCTAATTTCCTGATGCTGATGTATTGAAGGGGACTCTTCTTGAATGGAGGCTGTGGTGGATCACTTTCATTGCCTTCCATCAGGGCATCATTGTGACTCTTTCTGTCCAGAGCACCTCAACATCACTTCTAAAATAAGGAGTCGCTACAGATTGTGCCAGCCCTGAGCCACACTCTCCTCGAGGCCTGCTGGCCCAAGAACAAAGGACATGAAATCATGCACGCTGATCCCCCTCCCCCAGCAATAGCTTTGTTCTGCCCCTTATACCACTGTACAGGAGAGAGCTGTGTATTCACATCCCTCAGAACAACCAACATTCTGCTGAGGACGCAGAGGCCCTAGACTGTAATAAGACCTTATTCCAAGGGTGGCGTATGGTTTTATATTGCATCAGCAGTGTGCTAGCTCCTTTGCAGAAGTATGAGGATAGAGATCTTGTCTTGAAGTTAACAAGCTAAATAATGGATTGGGGGTCATGAACAGGGCAGGGGGACCCTTCTGCTTATGTAATGTAGATAATTAATATCAGCTTTCAGGTTTATTGTAAGTTGCAGTCTCCTCTACCTTCCCTCCCTGTTGCAAATAGGAATATAAACAGCAGGGGAAGGAGGGAGGCGGGCTTGGCCTCATAAACTGCTTTATTAAGTGAGCTGTTCCATATGCAAAGATTTTTGAAACCTGTCCCCTCCCTTTCCACCTCCAGTCTATAAATTTGCACCATTAGGAAAGTGTGTCCTCTCACTATCCAGATTCCCTAGATCACCCACCTGCCCTCTTTTTAAAATGAAATTAGTGCAAGAGCAGCCTATTCCAAATGCCAGGGCTGCACTTCAGGCAGGCTTTGCTGCCTCTCTTCTCCACACGAGAACATTATATTGATGTATAATGTTAGACAACACTTTTCTGCTTGCTGTGCCCAGTTGCAAAGAGAAGCAAATCTCTTTAGAACGTGTTAAGACCTATCAGATGTAATGCAGAATAATCAACAAACCCACCAGAAGGGGCCGTCTTGGAAGATGAAAAGTAGGACCTAGAAAATACATCTGACAACTGGAAGCAAGGGAGATTCAACTAGAAGATGTTATAAGGTTCCTTCTACTTAAACTTTAACACACACAAAAAAGTGGGCTAACGTAGGTGAACTACTTTTAAGTGAAAATAGAAGACAAGGTCTATACCAAAATCTCAGCTCCCACTGACACACCTATGCTGTTCCAAGCTTTGTAGATATTAAATGGCACATGTTTCTCAATGTTGATTTTAAAAATTCATTTAGTATAATTACCTAATTCATTGCTCTTCAAGCAATGAACCAATTGATGCACACTTCCATGGCAGGATGCTAAAGCTGCCTTTTCACAGACTATCTTGTGTTAGGGGAGAAGGTGATCTTTGAAATCTTTGGGAAACAACTTAATTCTGTTGTAAGAGAAGTGATTTTTTAAAGTGTTCGTCTTCAGCTCTGATAAACTTTGCTTAATTTACAAGCAAATAAAATGACTTCGTCTAAACACCAGCTGTTCTTTCTACCTCTGATATCTATTTCGGCTGTCAGCTTGGCTGCTGCGTGAGGCAGGAGAGTAGCCAGCTTCCTCTCCCACAGCGGTGTTGATTCTGCTGCAGTGGTGAACAGAATTCATTAATTTGCTTTGTTAAACTCTATATGTGAGATTTAGTGAAACATGAGGAGCAGCCATGTTGAGTAAGAAGCTGGATTTTTTTGACACTTTCCATCCTGTAACTGTACTTGATGATTCTTTCAGTTACCAGGATATTTTAAAAGGCAAAATAGCATTGAAAACCTAATGTCTTCATTTTTGTCCTTTGTCTGTTGAAGGTTAATGTCTTAAGGTTGCCGTCTTGGGGGGAGAGTGAGCACCTTGCTTTCCTCCCGTGTCATTCTCTAGGCAGCTACCACCCTGTGCTCTGGTAGTAGGGCTTAATCTTGCAAACTGTTCCTGCAGAGTTCATGGTGAACCTGATAAGTTCTGTGCACTGTTTGCAGAGTCTGGCTTTAAATCAATGGCCTGATGTTTGAGTAGTCAGTCAACTAACTTGGACCCTCTAGTTCATTGTGGGATATTGCGAGATTGCATTCCAGTAACTTCCGCATATGATTATCAGGTGGATTTTACACATGCAAACTTTGAGGTGTGACCTTGCCTCAGGTCTTTGTAAATGTTTTCCCTACTCCCTTAAAACACCTAGGGCAAGTTCTGTATCTCTAGGTTCACTGGCTGCTTGGACTAAGCTGTGGTAGTCTCAGTGGATGTCATTAAAATCTCCACATCCAACAGTTGTGGGACAGAGATGCACCAAGCCCTACGTATATAGAGAGGGTATAGTTATTTACAGTACTTTGGAGAGTAACTGCAGAGATCTTAATACTGCTTACCATGAACTTTCCCCTTGTACCATTTGGGCAAAGGGCCTTTATCCTCCATCCCACTATCCTGAGTTATTAGCACTTGTGCATCTGATTAATTGATGATTTGTAGGGGAAAGGGATTGAATCTTACATTGCATGGTTCCCGTTAATGCTAATAGGAGTTGTGCCTGCACATAAAGAGAATATGTTTGACTGTTGTAGTAGTCATTGAAGTGGAACCTCATTCCTTACCCTCCACCCACATTAAGCCCCCACAAGCTGTCTCCCATATGGTGCTTTGAAATCTGAACTTCCCCTCGTCAAGAATTTGGCACATCTACATTTCTCTTTGATCGCTGATATGGTGCCTAGTTGCATTTCTAGGTCAGTCCTAAGTATGCTTGTGCTCATTTTGAGGTGGATATTCACTGATCATTTGCCTTACCCCCAACTGCTGCCATAGGAGATCTGGACTGAGAGTTACAGGAGAAGGTTTGACTCAATGAGGGTCCTGCAGAGATGCATTCTGTGAGTTGCAGTGACATTTTCATGAGCAGTTACAGGTCTGTGCTGAAAATTCATACAGAGCTGATGGAGCGCTTAGGATACAAATCACGTTAATAATGAATGCTCTGAGATACTGACAGGATTGTCCATCTGCATCTTATCACCTCTTCCTGACCCATTGCCTCAGCTACTCAGATTTTTTTTTTCCATCTTGGAATGTTAATTTCCCTTCTCTGGGCCCTTGGCAGTGTTATGATTCCTGGGTTGATAAATACGTAAGCAGTGCTCTGTGAATAAATGAATGGGTGAGCTGGTGAACAATGACAAATGTAGAATTCCGCTGTATGTAATGTACATATGGAAAGAATGTATTTTCATTTTTTCTTAATAAAAATATATATACAAACTGGATGTGATATTTTGGTTACTGTGTGTTCATTCCAGTACCATTTTCTCCTAGGAACTTGAATGCACCTTTTGGAGGGGGCACATGGAAATAGTGATTCTTTTTTTGGTACATATTGAATGTATATTACAGGTTCTGCAAAAAGAATTGGGGCAAGTCTGTCTAGCATTCTTATATGCCACAAAGAGAGCTGAGTACTGAAATGAGTGTTTAGCTGTGTCCGTGTGCCATGGATCTGGTGCTTAACAATCAATCACAGCTTTTGTATTTGTAAGTAATATACAGTCAGAGCATAAGGGCGGGGGAGATGCATAGGTGGGATAGAATGCAAACAGTGACATACAGGAGACACTCCTCCCACCCTCCATGGAACAGTCAGCCCAGCCACTAGCATGTTACTGGGTTTCAGACACTGTACGGGGATTGTGGTGAGGTGTCCATCCCACACAGGATTAGGAAGAGTTCATGGAAGCCAGATGGGCCAATTAACCTAGTAGATTAAAAACTGAGAGGAAAGCCCTAATTAGAGGAACAGGCTCACCTGTGCAGGAACAGATGGGGCCTGCATAAAGCCAGGTAGCTGGCTGCTGATGGGGGCTTTTGCTGGGAAGGGCTGCAGGGAAGTGGGCTGCAGTCGTTCTTTGAGTGGAGGGAGCTGGAGGCTGGAAAATAGAGGGGAAAAAGCCATATAAGTAGGAAAAGGTCTAAGGCAACACCAGCAAGAGGTAGGACTGTATGGGGACTGTGGCTACTTGTTACAGGGTCCCTGGGCTGGAACACAGTGTAGAGGGCAGGTCTGGGTTTCCCTCCCAGCCACTGGGAAGTGGCAAGGGCTTGGAGATGCCAGCCAGTGGGTCTGGATTTTGAATTCCCCTGAAGGGGAGGACCTTCGTGATCTGGCTGGAGAGCCAAGCCATGAAGAGGAAACTGCAGATCTGGAAGTGAGCAGAGTCTGCAGAGTGAGGCAGGATGGGGAGAAGATACCACCGGAGGGAGAGTGCTAGCCTGAAAGAGTTAATTCACAAGGTGGCCAGCAGGAGGCGCCACTCACAGTGAGTGGACCCTGTGGCAGGGATGTTTAACTCAAAGCAATCTTAAATATTGGAAATATATTTGCAATTCATGCTTAATTTGTGGCCATGTCCCTTTAACGCAAGCAGTCCCCCCTTCATCCCAACCAAAAACTAAGTCCCGTTTTACACACAAGAATGTTTATTGACAGAAATACATGGTGTCTTCAAAATATATTTTGTAGGAAAATGCAAGAATTATAATCTCTACAATCCAGTTGCTCAGTAATTTCCAGTGTAAATCAGACTCCTGTCCCTGTGAGAGATGCCACTCTACAGCACGCTAGATAGCTGTATTGTGTACATGTGAAACATTCAACAACAAAATAGCCTCTTTAAACATGTATTTTCCCTCCCCACAGTCTGTTTTGGGAATGATTTTGCTGTGGTGGCAATAATATAAACCTACTGTCAGCTGGGCCATGGCATATGACTATGAGCATAAAATATGCATTATTTACACTTCTATGATTCTGAAAATAGAAGTCTTGCAAGAACTTGTCTTACCAAAATGTAAAGGTAACACTGTACAAATAGAGATTGTGTCTTGAAGTTAAAGCTATTGTTTTGGGGAGGATTTTCATCTTTTTTGGTCTAACACACACAATTATGGCTACATTATACTATGCAGTTTTAAGGGCAAATACGCTCAAAGTTGCATTTTCTGGTTCTCCTATTTCCTAGGGGACTTTGAAGAACACGCTCTACTATGTATCACTTTCCATTCTTCATAGGAAATCTTTATTTAAAAAGTGGGAGGGAAAAAAATCTACTTTTAAGATTCTTGTGGTTTAAAAATATGGTGTATGGAAAAATAAATACATTTCACAATTCCCGTTCAAA
This sequence comes from Gopherus flavomarginatus, assembly GCF_025201925.1. Lineage (NCBI taxonomy): Eukaryota > Metazoa > Chordata > Testudines > Testudinidae > Gopherus > Gopherus flavomarginatus. Next base: position 11,169,755 of record NC_066617.1, on the reverse strand, counting down.
TGTTCAGTCATTGCTTGCTGAGCAATGTTTGCTCTAAATAAGACCTGTAATTTCACAGTGTCAAGCCCTGGACCTGCATCGTGTTCTTCCAGTCTGTGATATCAGGTCTCTGGACTCAATTCAGCAATGCAGTTAAGTATATACCTGATTTCATTAGGGCCCAAGCATGCGCTTAAAGCTGAGAACTACTTTCTGCTCCAAGTGCAAGGCACATTTTTTTGAGTTTGCCTCCTCTAACATAAATAGCAACGTGTATATTTAAAAAACAAAATAAACACCCTAGCATGCTTAAATGTGGTTTTCCCCTGTGGTTCGGGTGAGAGAACGAGACAGATATTAGTCACATGGCAGAAGGCACTCCGATACTCTGGTGATGAGCATGGTGTAAGAACACAGAGAGTAGACGTTAGTTGAATAGGAATGATTTGCTGAATTGAGGCCTTTATGATAATATCCTGCAATTAAAGATTCCTTGGCACAAACAAGCAGAAAGACTCAACATTATGTAAAGGGGCAGACGCAAAAGCTTTCAAATGGATGAGTTGTCCATTAGAACAATTATGAATCAACGTGGTTACGAAAGTTATTGGAAATGCTGAGACCAGCTCCTTAAGGCTTTTTGTAAGGCAGGTTGAGCCTGTTTAAATATAAAAACAAAGCTGCTTGTTCTAATGCAACAGCAAGCTTCAAAGACTGTCACTTGGCCACTGCTGGTCAGATTTAGCCATCACACTTCACCTTAGAACACAGCAAGTGTCTTCTGGGCCTACCAAAAATGGTAATCTGCCATTTCCCATTGGCAAGCTATGGCCTGAACTGTTCATCCCCTTTAGTTTGGATCCGATTCTCATCCCCCTGCTGCAGGCAAAGAAGTACTTGCCTGTGGGAGTACTCTTAGCCCTTTCAATGGGGGCTGCTCTCACAGCACTGGGTTCTGAACCTTGCCTTTATTTCTCCCCCCTCCCCCCAAGGCAGTGCACAAAAATGCAAAGTGTGCCTTGTACATTGCTGCACCACTAGCAGTAATATTTACTTATTGAACATACATCAGTTTAAACACTTTTCAGACTCTTTCAGTGTATGAGAGAAGGGGGAAGGGTTACTTGTACTGGGTACTCTGTTCTGGTTGAGATCCCTCCCTCCCTCCCCCCCCCCCCCAAACCTTTAACCTGTGTGAATACCTTGGATGATTAACACCTGAGACTCCAAAATGTTTACTTTTTCACCATTCCTGCTGGTCTGCACTTTTCTCAGCCTGCATATGGAAATGCGTAATGCTCCGTGCATAGCCCTCTTCATCCATAAATCTGAACCCGCTCTACCAGAGAGAGTAAATATTCCCCGCGATTCACAGAGCAGGATCTTGGGTAATACTTTCCCATATTTCTATATCAGACATTTAAGCACCTCGGTCCCAATGGCTTTCACTCATAGTAAGGCTCCTTAAGTGCCTTTTGCTTTTGAAAATGGGACTTTGGTGCTGCTTCTGGAAACTTTACCCTTGAGAGCACAGAGGTTAAGGGCCAGATTTTTAAAGGTATGTGGGTGTAACGCTGACAGACCCTGGGCGGGATCAAACCTAGGACCACTAAAGCTTAGTGTATGAGCCGCTACTGCATGAGATAAAAGCCAGGTGTGTCTCAGCTGAGGTTGTAGCAGACTCATCCATCTCTAGATGGTCTCGGTGCCACTAGAAATGGACACAACACATCAAGGAGGCCTGGGTCATACTTCCCCTACCTGAGGAAGCACGGCCCAAGCTTCAGAGACTTACTGTTGATATCCTGGACAAGCTCCCACTTGTAACTGAAACCAATTGGAGTTAGGTGCCTAAATACCTTTTTAAAATTCACCCTGAAGAGTTTTGCCCTAAGTTTCAGAGCCAGGGCTAGCATCTATTACCCTGTCCTCAGACCACACTGCCTTCCAATTAAGGAGATTACTTTCATTTTCTGCATCTCCTGCACCAGCACACAAGTCTCTGGGTTTACAATACTGCAGATGAAATTAAAGGGAGACTGTTCACTTAAGCCTACTGTTAAAAGATTTAAAGTAACTTATTACCACTACACCTGCCCATGTGACTTCCTGTCAACTACTGTGGTTTCACAATCCGGTTCCTATCTTTTAAAATGCTCTCACTGCTGCTGTGTTGAAGACCCACAAAAACAAGAGAGGCTGGTTACACAGGGAAACTGAACCTGACCATAAACCGAAAAGACAGAGGAAAAATAATTATCTAATCACTTTCCATTACAGAAGATGAACAAGATGGTCCTTGCAACAGGAGAAGACAATGTTTAGGGCCAGATGTATGATGCCTTTTTTAAAGTAGATGGTGTCCCTTTTCAAAAGCGAGAACCGAAGTAATCATTTGGGGTTTTGTACCGTGAAAGCCTTTTTTTTTTTTTTTTTTTTTAAATGCACCTAAATTTGGAGTCTAAATAAAATCAAGTCCTTTTTAGAGAAAAGAATAAATTGTCAGGGCTTCGGGTGACCGTTGTTTTTTAAAAAAAAAAACATTGGTCTGAAGTTCTTATATAGGCAAAAATCCCTTTGATTTAACCAGCCATTCTGCCAGCCCAAGGGCTGTCGGGGCTCTGCCCTGGTGTCTGAAACAGATAATGGGCTTTTCAGTGCCAGTGCCCTGGCCCTATACACTGAGCCACCCAAGGATCTTCAGTGAGCAGCACGGTGGGCTTGAGGGTCTGCCGGGGCTGATCAGACGGCAGGACTGGGGCCTAGCTGAGTTTCAGACGGGGAAATACCCTGTTTCTTGAACCCGCTCAGACTTCTTAGGCGACGCCTTTTGCGGGTTCTTAAACTTAAGACTGTGCTGGAAGGAGACTTGATAGATAAGAAATCTGGGAAGAAATTCAGAACTTGCTCAGCTTTAGACAAAGCAGCCCTGGGATGATTCTCGGTCACGGTGGGGGGAGGAACACACCCTGAAAACTCGCCTCTAGCTCAGATCTTCCCCCCCCCCCCGAAGTCTCAGAAATGTGAACTCTTCTCTTCCCTCCTCTTCCCTCCTGTAATGAATTTTGGATCTTTCCTGCAATCCTGGTGTATTTCATGCGAAAGCAGCGCTGCCCGCTCTAATGGCTGGAATCTGTACGGTGGCTTGACATGGCTACTGCCCCCAAGCTAATGAGGGGCTCCTTTTGCTCAGAATACCAGGGTTGGAAGGGAACTCAGCCCACTGGTCCATCCCTGCCCATGACCCAAGCAAGGGCCACACTTACGAACTGCTCCGTGGTGCCCAGCCATGAGGGAGAACAGCGCTGTACTATGTTAGCGTGAGTTACAGCAGGCGAGGATGACCAGATAGCAAGTGTGAAAAATCGGGACTGTCCCTATAAAATCAGGACATCTGGTCACCCTACGCTAGGCTCTGCTTGCAGTAACGATCACGTTGGCATTTAAGTGCAGCTCACTGTAGTTTGCCCTCTGCTGATACCTCTCGCAGGTTTTGATGCCCAGCCTGGCACAATCCAAATCAATACGTAGGTGATTTCCAGGACTCTTTGCCTAGTAAGGTGATGACATGAGAAGGTGGCTTTTGCTTCACTGATGCTTCCCTGCTGCAAAGTGTCATTACATACAGCTAATGTATAAACCAGATTGGCCCCAAAACTAGGGAGTTTGTAAAATTCATAGCTGCCCTTTCATCTCTGCAATATTGCTCCACAAGCAGAGGCCAAAGCAAATTCTCTTTTGATTTATATATTATAGATAAGGGTGGCAACACTCTGCTCCGGTCTATGCATAATTGGGCAGGTTCCTATCAGGAGTTTGTGGGAGCTGCGAAGCAGAGGAACCCTGCAGCCTGTGCCCAATTATGCACAGGCAGGAGCAGAGTGTAGCCACCCTTATCTATAATACGGAGGTGCAACGTACACACATTTTGATCCAAGTGATTAGGTGGCTCAGATCAAAAGAATACTGCATGCTGGGAGATGCAGTCTCCACACCCTGTACTTCTGTTCATCCCTGCTGTTACACTTTTAACATGTGCCAGGACACCTGCCCTGCTTAGCTCATTGGTGAGCTCTCTATGCCTGCAGTAAACCCAAAACCCAGCCAGCTTGTGTGAAATCGCTGCGCAACAGAGCAGATTTTGTACAATGGCCTTATCCTGGGCTCCTTTGTTAATAAATCTTTGGAAAGTGCACAGAACAGTGGGGCTTTCAAAGAAAAAGGTCTGAATGTCAAAATCCAGCCCCCGCTTTGCCACTGAAGTAAAGTCTTTTCAGAGTGTGTCTCAGCACCATCAATCGGCAAGCACATAGGCTTTTAAAGAGGAAACACAAGAGGGGCCATCCAGACATACCAGGAACATCAGCCTCATTTGAGAGGTAAACCCAGTAACTGAATTGCTGGAACTGTCTGCATGCAGGTGAGATCACTATCCATGTGCTTTTCTTTGCACTTACATTAACTTTTCACAATGGTTGACCCCATTTTAAAGAAAATATCCTACATGCACACCCCTCTGAGGCTTTGCAGTTTGTATCTCTTGTAACATTCTAGATTAAACATTAAGTCAAGGAGTTGCTTTTTCTTTCGCAACCTCCATTTGCCTTTCCTCTTTTGAAACCTGTTGATTTCAACTGGGTGCGTGAATTGGCAGAAATTGACCCGTGCCAACTGGATCCAGATAAGACATTGGGTGAGCTCCTACCTTGATGAAGCCAGCTGTTGTTTAGCCTGATTGCTGAATTCTCTTTTCCTTTGCAGCTGGGCAGAGCTTTCAAATTAACTGATTACACAAAATTCTGACAGAATTGGGACTAGCTCACGTCACTCAGACCAGCTCTAATTTTGGCACTGACTTCAGGTTCCCAGTTGCACTGGGCCCCAACACATTCTTCTGCTTATGGCAGGGGGAGCATTGCTAGTGTGTGTTTCAGCAGGTCAGTTTCAGGCTGTAAAACAGCCTTGGTATGTGTTCTTCTAATCCTGTGTTGGGGACCTTTGCAGTGTTTCTGCTGAAGCGCAGGAGTGCAACACGTGTCCTTAAAGGAAACCTGCAGTGATTAACTGACGAGCGACGTGATTGCTGCCCACCGTGGAACGGATGACTGGTTTGGCACATTCTAGAAATGCCTGTTGCCATTTCGCTCTCTCTCTAATAGTGCCTGGATTTGCTCTGAGAGTGGCCAGTGTTACTAACGCTTTCCATGTGTGATGCCACGGGATCGGAGATGAGGGGGGGCAGCCCTGTCCTGGCACATGACACAGATTTTTCAGGTGTGTAAGAGAATTTTTGGGTTAACAGCAGAAACTTCACTAAGTTTTTCCCCAGCACCAGCCCTTGCCTCACATAATGGCTAGATCTACAGTGGGGGGGTGGGGTGTTGGCTGTTGACCTAAGATATGCAACTTCAGCTACGCAAATAGCGTAGCTGAAGTCGGCATCTCTTAGGTCGATTTTACCTTGCCATGAGGATGGTGGCGAGTCGACCTCTGCCGCTCTCCCGTCAACTCCGCTTCCACCTCTCGCCGTGGTGGAGTTCCGGAGTCGACGGCAGAGCGATCGGGGATCAATTTATCGCGTCTACACTACACGCGATAAATCGATCCCCGATAGATCACTCACTACCCGCTGATCCGGGTAGTGTAGACGTACCCGGTGAGTTTGAATCTCTCTTGCATTCACACATTCAGGAAATGCAGTTCTGACAAGAGTCTGCCTGCATACCAGACAATCAAGGTGGCAGTCTCCTATTTGCCTGCTGTTAGATGCCTTTTTATGAGCCGTGAGAAACTTCACGGTGCGTTTTGAGCGACTTTGTCATTGGATGCAATGATGAAACAGGGAGACTAGTCCTGCTTCAAATGCAGATCTCACTAAGGACCCCTACTGGGACCCTCCCTAAATACATGGTGGGCTTCCTACACACTTGCCCTTTAAACTTCTATGACCTTTGGGCTAGGAGCTAGAAGAATGGGCTTGAGAATTTCATTTCAATGGCAGAGGCAGTGCAGGTATTTCCTGCTCAGTTTGTTTATGGACATAATTCCAGCCAAGAATCAAATAACTAACTCTGTTTTGTTTTGCTGTAGTAAGGATGCTACGGTATCTGAAAAAACGCTGCATTTTAATGCTTGAGAAGGCAACATCCCAAGGCTACATCTACCTACAGTGGCTAAAGAAACCCAGCAGAAGTGCAGTCTTGGAGCCTTAACATTGCCCCGTCCTGAAGGAAGAGTGTATCCTCAACAGGATCCTGGTGTCAGTCAGCGGAATTCACACTGCAGGCCAGGAAGGTCCGTGTAGGACAGGGGGAGTATTAAGGACCCAAGAGTGATCACTGGTGGTTGTCAGGGGAAGCTTTGGTGAATGAAAGCATTTTCCATAGTGATGCCAGGGAGACTTTGCAAATGACCAGGCAATCATGTGGCTTGGGATGAGGGCAGTTGCTGTTCTTTCCCTTATCTCCTGTGGCTTAATAACTGGCACTTCTATAAAGTTTCTCTGCACATAACAAATGGGGAAAACAAAAGCACAGAGCACCAAAGTGACTTATTTAAGGTCACACAGACTGGACCCCAAATCCCCTACCCCATGCTCTCACCACTGCCCCATCATTTGATTGGAGCAGAACCTGGAGGTTTGACTATGGAAATGCAGGTGACAATGGAGGTTACATGGGGGGAAAGATCCTCATTCTCCTGGTGAGCAGTGATGAGGAAAAAACCAAACAGAATGCAGAGCCTCACAATGTACTGGGCACTGGCAGGAAGTGATGCACCTGACAGCAGAGCGAAGAGCTGAGAAAAACCTATGACAGTAGATCGCTAGCCCTTTGCCTCCAGCCCTTCTACCCTGAGCAGCACACTTCACTAAGGCAAATCCGCTGTGATGCTAACGCAGTTTCTGGAGTACCCCGTTAGGCACCAGAGGCTTCTGATCATTCTGAATCCAGAGTTCTCAGCCCAGGGCTGGGGGGGTGTCATGATCACTCTGCCCTTCCCATAGTGCTAGATCCCAGCTAGACGGAAGGGGTCCCCATATGGAAAGGGCTGAGAAGCCCTGCAAGAGGCCTTCAAGCTCTTATCCTTTTACAATGGCCAGAAGCTGAACTTTGTCGTCTCTAGTCAAGGCTTAAATACAGGCACTCTCCCGCTACAGAAGCAAAAATACAACCTAGTCTGGACAGTGAATATGTTTTGATTGAACAACGTTTGGGCCAGAGCAAAGGCCAGTCATGGTCTCCTGCCTCAAGGGGGCATTCAGGCACCCGGGTGTCTCCTTGCTCCACAGGATGCTCCAAGCGACGGCACTTGTGGCTCTGATCGTTTTGGGGTTGTTTTGTTTTGTTTTGCTGGTAGAGTTTCATGTCACTTATAAATGCGTGTCCTCCTCTCCCTCCAGCTCCTCTTTTGTGAGGTTGTCCATGGGGACTATCCAGCTGTCTCCCAGCTCCCCATTCAGGTTCACCTTCTTCTCCTGCATCTCTGAGGAGGTCTCCATTACCTCCAGGGTCGGGTTGTCATGGTAGCCATTCTCCATGGTCTGTAGCTCTTCTGTCAGGCGTTGCTGGAAGGGGACAAGAAAAAAAAAAACAGAAATCTTTGGTGAAAACAAAAGCGTGGTTGGTCTGTGGATAAACGTACAGTATTTCCCAGCTGCCAACCTTATCCTCACAGCATCTTCCACACTGCACAGTCATCTCACAACCAGACATGTTAGTGTAACTTTCCTGGTGATGATCAAAACTAGACTAGCCAGGGGTGCTGTAAGTCGGGATGGAGGGGCCTGGACTGGGCAGGGGTGCTCTGGGTCAGGACTGAGGTACCTCGGCGGGGCTCTGTGGAGAATCTTACAAAGTATTTGCCAGCCTTTGATGCTACACAATCAGTGAATTTTAAACAGAGAGTGAGTCTGAAATGTAATGCAGCTGGTAGCTTGGTTCTCCCTCAGCTCCTCCTGCCCAGGGCCCAAGACGAGCAATCTCCCTGGCTCACCTCACCAGCTCCTAATTCCTTCAGCAAGACCTTTCCTGAGCTCAGCAGCACAGTGTCCTTCAGAACTAGCTGGCTCCACGCTCTGTTTTCTGCACCTGTCGTCCTGGCATTCCCAAGGCAGGAAAAACCCTGCTGTTCGGCTGAACCTTCTTTGACTGGGGCCACCCTTGGTTTTCAGTGCACTGAGGGTCACGAAGTGCCTCTCTATAAATAATGCCACAGAGTCCCACCTTAGTCCTCTGTGACAGAAGTCAGAGATGGGAAAAGACAAATAGCTCATCTGCTCCATCTCCCCTTAGCCAGGAAGAGTCATTCTCCATTCTACGCTCCCTGCTGTCTGTCTTGTCCAGGCTAGTCCCAAGGCATGAGGCTTCACTATTTCATGGCTGATTCACCTCCTCTTCCTAGTGATATGGTGCCTGGAAATAAACCCGATGCTCTAGGAACGGTCACACCAGAGCTGGAGAGATGATTGTTCCCTGCTCTGGCCATGACGCCCAAGCATGTGCAGCTGGATATTATGCTGGTTCATCTTGCAGCCGTGTCTCATTGCCCACTCATGTCTAACTTGCTGTCCATGCTCCCTCTGTTGTCGCTTTGGGCACTGTTGCGCCTCGTAAGTGTCTTGCACTGGTCAGGTGCCCGAGGGAGCATCCCCCAGATGTCCTCATCTGGGCCTTTCCCAGCACATCTTTTTTTTCTGCTCATGTTTCCAATCTCTCTCGGGCTCTTTAGAGGATTTGTCCGTCCTGGTTGGTTCTTGCCACCTCTTCCAGTTTCCTATCATCAGTCTGTGTTCTGACTGTGTTATTCAAGCCGCGCTCGCAGCTCAGCTGTGATGCTAACAAGCCACCACTGTAGAATGAGGCTAGATTGCTGCCCCAGCTACATTGGTTTACTATTACCTGGGGTTTAGCCTGTTAATCGTTCTTCAAGTGTTCCTATCCAAGCCAGTTCCAATAGGACTTCAAGAGACACTACATCAAATGCTTTGCTAAAATCTGTTTGACATAGAATCATAGAAAATTAGAATTGGAAGAGACCTCAGGAGGTCATCTAGTCCAACCCCTTGCTCAAAGAAGGACCAACACCAACTAAATCATCCCAGCCAGGGCTTTGTCAAGCTGGGCCTTTAAAATCTCCAAGGATGGAGATTTCACCACCTCCCTAGGTAACCTATTGCAGTGCTTCACCACCATCCTAGTGAAAGAGTGTTTCCTAATATCCACCCTAGACCTTCCCCACTGCAGCTTGAGATCATTGCTCCTTGTTTTGTCATCTGCTATCACTGAGAAAAGCTGAGCTCCATTCTCTTTGGAACCTCCTTTCAGATAGTTGAAGGCTGCTATCAAATCCCCCCTCACTCTTCTCAAGCCCAGTTCCCTCAGCCTCTCCACGTAAGCCATGTGCCCCAGCCCCCTAATCATTTTCGTTGCCCTCTGCTGGACTCTCTCCAATTTGTCCACATCCCTTCTGTAGTGGGGGGCCCAAAACTGGACTTAGTACGCCAGGTATGGCCTCACCAGTGCCGAATAGAGGGGAATAATCATTTCCCTCGATCTGCTGGCAATGCACTACTAATACAGCCCAATATGCCATTAGCCTTCTTGGCAACGAGGGTACACTGCTGACTCATATGCATCTTCTCGTCCACTATAATTCCCCGGGTCTTTTTTCTGCAGCCAGTTGGTCCCCATCGCAGTCCAGAAAACAAAGCAATTAAGTTTCTGGCAGGATTTCTTCCTCATGAAACCCACTGCTCATGCTGCTAATTGCTCACGGCTCTGCATAGTTACTTGGTATTCCCCTTCGCAGTTTGACCATGGGTGGAAATGGCCTTATGGGCTGAAAACAGCCAGAATCACCCTGCCTTCAATTTTTTGGGAAACAGGCACTAGATTGTATTTGCCCTTCCCCCACCCCTTCCTCCCCTGCTCTCTGGTCTGTGACGTTTCTAAAATAACTACAGCAAACTAGCTCGCTCTCAAATGGCCCGCGGGATGACTGTTCTACCAGGCTGAATGTGGGCCCTGAATCCTCCCTTGTAATGCGGCCCCCTTACAATGAAAGCGACAGCAGGGACCAGGGGACAGAGCATGTATCGGAGTTGTGGGTTCTATCCCCACCTCTGGCACTGACCTGCTGTGGGACCGTGCACTACTGCCTCTGATTTGCCTGCCTCCCACACGCTGCCTGTCTTGTCTATAAAGGCCTTGTCTACATGGGAGAGTTGTTGTGTGGGTGGGATTTTTGCTTTGCTATAACCCAAGGAGTGAATTAAGCTGCTACCATTATAAGCAAAAGGCATGACTATTAATATAGTGGTTTAACACCTGCACCCCACTCCCCCCGGGCACTCATTCCTGTGACTGGCTTTTTTTGATTCAGCTTGTGTTACTTGGGAAGGGGCTTGAGCTAAAGCAAAACAGCTGCTCTTACACCAGAATGAGAGTGTGCCCCCTGAAGGGCGGTGGGGTGGGGTGGTATATTGGTCCGAGTACATGGGCACAACTGGTACAACGTTCCTGTGTAGCCACGGTCTTAGGCAATAAGCTCTTCAGGACACAGCCCTGTCATTGGTTACGTGGCTGTACAGCGCCTAGCACAAACAGGGCCGGCTAGCTGCTGCTGTTAGAAATATTAGAAGCCAGGTTGCTGCCATGGCAACTCCTCAGGAGCCAGTGGCTGGAAGTGCTGCTTTGTAAAGAAAGCCAGCGGCTCTGCTTGGCGCTCACGCAACTCAGGCCGGCTGTGTTCAATTCCATCACTTACATATTGCAGCGAGAGACTCTTCGGCGCTGCCTCCACAAACCGCCCGCTTCTGAATGCCTCCCTGCAGACAGCTGGGGAGCTGAAGTGGGTGCTGATCCTACCAGCGCGTCACTCAGACCAGGGTTTCTCAACCCAGGGGTCGGGACCCAAAATTGGGTTGCCAGAATGTTTCAAAGGGTCGCGTGGCAGCTCCTGTCCCATGAGTCTGGCTGAGCTCACCTCCCTGTTCCAGGCGTTGCAACCTCTGGGGTCCCAGCGCCGCTCAGGGTTGACCCAGCCACCATGACGACAGGAGTCCAGGTAGGCCAAATTTGAGGGAGTGGCACTGCCACCCCATGAGCCAGGTCACAGCTCCACTCACACAAATTTAGTCCAGTCAGGGGTGGGGCCAAAGCTGAGCAGCACGGAGAGCCAAGCCCAGCCAGCCCCACAGCACTGGAGCTGCAGGAGCTGCCACTATGGGGTGAGTGTCGGGCAGGACCCAACCCCACTGTGGGGCAGAACAGGGGCAAATCCACCTGCGGGCCTCCACCCCCAGATTATTTACTGGGTTGCGACAGGCCCTAAACATTGCCAAATGGGTCCTGATTCCCAAAAGGTTGAGAACCACAGGACTAGGGTTTAAGGCTAGAAGGGACCCCCGGGCTATCTAGTCTGATCTCCTCTATAGCCTAGGCCGCCTCCACCACCACCCAGCACCCATACACGAAGCCCAACAACCAGAATCAGACCCAAGTATCCCCAGCCCTCAGGTGCCTACACTGCTGTGTGCCGTGGGCAGAGGACAGCAGGGACAGAGATGATCCAATGCCAATGGCAGGGAATTACCCCAGCTGTTTGTTCCCCGAAGCCCATCACCCCTACGTCTATTTAAAACTCAGCCCTGCGTCGGAGCAGCCTCGTCGGCTCTGAAGCGGGGCCCTGGTTTTTTCAGGTCCAAATGCAGCTTCACTTTCATCCCGCTCTTAATCTTCAATCTTGTCTGTGGCTGGTTTCTCAAACAGGCTGAGAAGCGAGTCCTTCAGTGTCTAGACAGGATGCTGCCACTTCCTGTTTGGTGACTTGACTGCAGGTTTTCTCGTGTTTGTAGATTAAATATTCATGGCAAATTAAGTACGCTTGGAGGGAAATTTGGAGGTGGAGGGACGACCTGGCTCTGTGCTAGCAAGGACCTGCAATAGGGACAGGGGAGGGGAAAGGGGCGTGTGCCCATTTTTGCTCTGATGTATAAAGAAGGCCTGAAATGTATTTGCCGAGGGGAGAAGAGAAATCATCTGCTTGTCTTTTACATTAGAACTTCAGGCCTCATCTGCCCCAGAAGACACCTATGGTCTCATCCCTCCAGTCCCAAGAGGCTGAGAGCTGAGCCATGATGCTCAGCTACACGGGAGGGGTTTGCTCTGATGTAGCTGCACTGATGGAAAGCCCCGGCCTATAGCTCCTCAGTTGACGGGCAATGGTTTCGAAGAGGGGAAACTGCAGCAGTGTAAGGCACGGATGTAGCTGCACTGCCTCAGAAATCCTCACCAGGGAAGGGATTTTGAAGTCAGGGTGCTCAACAGCCATTGCTTTTTGTCTCTGCTAAGAGCTCCTCTGCTCTAATGGGCACTTGGGACAAAATGAGCGAAAGATGGAGCCACCTGCCCCTTCAGGTGTAAGAACCCACAATGCCCATCAGCGCCCCAGTCCTCCAGCAAAACCCAGGAAGAGCAGATGGGCTGCTCCAATTTCTTAGCCAGCCTTCTGAGTCACCACTAAGGCCTGTCTTCCTCAGGGCAGAGAGAGCCTTTCTTCTCAAGGACGCCAGCCTGACTCCAGCCCAGGCCCACGATTACAGATACCTGTTACTGTCTGTGCCTGGCCAGCAGCCTTTTGGGACATGAGTGTGCTGAGCTGCAGTCCAATTCCTAGTGGACAGATGTCCACCTTGCAGTAAAAGGGACCTAAAAATCACACGTCTGCCTGAAAATGTGTTTAAACCTTTAAATGGCAGTAGACAACACTCAGCACTGACAGCTCGTGGTGTATAATGTGTCACTCCTTCCCCCATACAGCGAGTTGCACCTGTTGTTGGGCCTCCCACAGAGCAAGAGGGGTGAGAGAAACATGTACGCTCCAGTTGGGTGTGTACAGCACCTAGCACACTGCCGTTCTGGGCCAGGATTAGGGCTCCTAAGCACTACAGCAATATAAGGAATTCACACTGATGGGGGGCTCCAGCCCAGGTAGGGTCTGTAACCACTTTTAATGCTTTTTTTTTTTTTTTAATATAGTTAATTTCAAGCTGACAGTGATCCTGGTTGTGGTCTTGGCAGAGTGACCAAAAATGAAATGGACCTAAAGACCAGCCCGTCTTTTCGCTCCTGATCGCAGAGGTGGGGCACAAGAGAAGCAGCCCCGAGCGTAAGACGTTGAAGCTATAGCCCTCGCTGTTGTTAATCCACCTCCCCGAGAGGTGGTAGCTAGGTCAATGGAAGAATTCTTCTGCTGACCTAGTACTGTCTACGCTGGGGCTTAGGTCAGCTTCACAGTGTCGCTCAAGACTGTGGATTTTTCACACCCCTACGCATCATAACTGGGTTGACCTCACTTTTCAGTGTAGACTAGCCCTGAGTGATCACCTTCTATAGACGTTTCTAAGCCAATTGAAAGGAGGATTTTAATTCTCTAAAAAATCCCACACCGCCCTCAGGAGAACTTGTGAAGACCTGCAGTGGTTTTGCCCTGTCATAGGATTCCTGCATATGACATTGTCAAATTCCTTCTCCGTTAGATCCAAACTTTTATCAGTAGCAACTGGAGCTGTGTAAACCTAGGGAGCAGTGACTTGTACTTTGGTTTCTTTTGGCCACCGATACTATAGCCAGCCTTTTAGCTCTCAAGCTTGGCCCCAGATGTTGCCTTTATCGGTTAGGTTTGAGACCGGACTCTGCACAGGCGAGCAAAGGGATTTCCCTACCAATGCTAAACTAAAGAGTTAAATTGCTGCCGCAGCAACCATCACTCCTGGTGCTCTTTGATCTAAAAGGGTGTAGTGCCTGCGCCCTCCTGTGGACATCAACTGTGTCTGCAAGTCACATTTGCATTTCCTACAGCATAGAGCGACACAATGACTGTCCAGCAGTGCCAGTGAGGGTAGGGTGCCCAGATGTCCCAATTTTATAGGGACAGTCCCGATTTCGGGGGCTTTTTTTTATTTAGGCACCTATTACCCTCCACTCCCGCCCTGATTTTTCACACTTGCTGTCTGGTCACCCTGAGGGGATAGCTGGAGTAAATCAGTACAGGCCAATAACCTGACTGGTAGGGAACCTTGGGGAACAACAGTCCAGCCTGCTCTGCTGTGAGCCTGATCCTCCCAGGGAAACTCAAAGGGACATGAACAGGAGAAACATATGACACACAGTCAGATTAGCCCATTATAAACCCTACTGTTCTCAGCACAATATACTCATCCAGCAGCTTCTAAGGAGGCACTCAGGCCTAGTGCCCCAAAGGTATTTAGGTGTGTAACTCAAACTGGGGCTTTGATCCTCTGCTACCTTAGCTACACTATGAGAATCTACAGGGATGGGGTGAAGGCTTGGGGCAGGAAGCCAAGCTGCCCATCATTTCAAAAACACAGCCTTTTGGGCTGCGTGCTCAGTGACTGTCCCTGTGCTCACTGTGTTAGCCAGGGATTTAATTTGGATGAGGGCCTGAGCAAAAAAACTTGCCACCCACTTAAAAATGTTGGGCATGTGGGGACTGTCAGCCCATCTTGTCCCGTATCCTGTCTCTGATAGAGGCGAGTGTTAGACCCGTTACAGAAACTGCGTAATGGGCAGATTATTCCATGACTTTCCCTTGGGAGCATCTCCTGGTTGACTTCCTGAGGGGGCAGAGTCCATTCTTTTTCACAGGAAATTTTAAAATTTTTGAAAGAAATCAAATCGCTTTGGGTAGCGGGTTTTCATCAAAAAAGAAAAAAAATTCAGGGGAAATTTTGGAAAAAAAAGAACCCAAAAAACCTGTTTTTGATAACCAAAATTTTTACCCATTTTTGTTTCTCTATCAGAAAACCAGTTTCATTGCCAACAGAGTGATTCCCCCAAAGCATTTTCTGTGCCTGACCAAAAGCAATTTGCATCACAACTAGATTTCCCTGGGACAAAATTCTGACCACCTCTTGCCTGTAATGTAATGGGAGGGGAAGGGGGACTTCTCCATATCAGTCTTCCCAGCTCAGCCATGCTGACAGAACCGAGCAGCCAGCCCCACACGTCCCCAAGGAATTCAGGGTGGCTGGCAGTGGTCTGATCCCAGGACCACCCCTCTGCTTCTGGCAATAGCCCAGTCCACATTAGGACACAGCTCCCTTCTTCCCCGCCACGCAGATCACCCCAGCCCTCTGGCTGCTGATTGACTAAACAAAACGCCCCTGCCATGCAGGGGGCTTGGGACATAATGGGAAGCTCTCGCAGGTGCACAGAGGGTAGGAGTCGCTTACCTGATCCTTCCTACGGGCGACCCGCTGGTGGCAGCAGCCGTAGATGGCAGCGACGAGGAGCAGGGAGCAGGCCATGCACACGATGGTGATGATCAAGGGCATGCTGAACCGGTCCTCATTCTCGTCTTCCATCTGCTTGTCAGCGTATGTGACATTGCCAATGCCAAGCTGCCAAGAGCAGGAAGGGTCAGGGGGCAGATCCAGCAGCATGCACCCTCCCTTCCCTCGGTGCCTAGCCTGCATTGACAGAGCACCCACCCCTCCCCACCACCCGGCCTCCCCTGCAGTCCTTTTTCCATGGCACGGCAAGAGGCCCAGCTCCTGCCCATGCTCCCAAGCCTGGGCCTGCACAGAACAGCCAGCTGCACAATCAGCTGGGCGCATACAACTGTGGCGTATGCTGTGCTGTCCTGCCCTGGCAGGGGCTCTAGGCAGCCTACGCAGAGGGGAAGGAGGATGTCCAAGGACAGCAGCCAGGCTGAGTGAGACATCACCCCCATGTTCCCGTCCCCTGCGAACTGGCTCCTCTTAGTCACAGGCTAAAGCCCTTTAGAAATGGAGGCGCTGATTGCCTTGGGGCTGGCATGGCAGGGAGCAGTGGGACTGTCTCCATCGCCTTCCAGCCCCAGAGCTCCAGCCAACGTCATCTCGGCAGCGTTTGCCCAAAGCCTCCTCCCCAGGAACGGGAAGTGGGGTTCATCTGGGGGGATTGGGGAAGAGACCCACTCACCTGCCGGAGCTCTCCCTTCTTAGTCCCCAGCAGTTCAAAGAGCTCCTTGGGTGCGGCATTGGCTGTAGGGAGCAATGAGCCAGAGGTGAAGGGCGGCCCCCTGCATAACGGCTATGCCACGCGGCCTGCCCCATGCGGAACTCGGGGCATTCAGCCTCCATCTCACACAACTTGCCCCAGGCCCTGCAGTGAATAAATGGCAGCCTCCCCCTGGTGCCCCTATCAGTGCTGAGGGCCTCTGCACCGAAGCCAAGGATTAAACAGGGGAGGGAGACTGCCCAGCCCTCTCTGCATGTCAGGCTTGGTGCATGACCACCTGAGGTTCCTTCCAACCCTGATAGTCTATGATTCTATTGGGTTAAGGAGTCTGTGGGCCTGAGGAGGCCGTGCTGCTGGCTGTGCTTTGCCTGCCACCTGGATGCTCGTTGGATTGGAGCCCAGGGCTGTAATGCTAATACCTTTCAGCAATGCAACAGCCAGGCCCAAAGCAAACTGGTTCAAAGGAGATTTTTGGTGCCGGAGCGCCAGCTGTGGGAAGGGCTGCCAGGGGCTGCCTGAGTCCTGCATGGGGCACCATGACACAAGTGCTGGAGAGCGTGACAAGAACAGAAATCAAAGCAGAAGAAACTCACTCAGGACATCTAGTCCCTGCCCCACCTGGGCTGGGCTGCTCCCTCCGCGGGATCCCACAGTCCGTTCTGGCTGTCCTGTTTGTGCAGCGGACTGGGGCCACGTGGGGAGCGGCTGCAGCCCTCGGGCTGGGAGCCAAGGCTGTTTTCACTAGCGAGATGGGCTTTGGGGATTGGTTTGGGGCCTCATAAGCACCAAGTGTTTCAAACAATCGCCCTTAGCACGTACTTGAGTCCCTGAGGGACAACTGAGTACCCGTGGCTGGCTTATGCCAGCTGACTTGGGTGAAAGGGCTGTGTAATTGCAGTGTAGACATTCGGGCTCGGGCTGGAGCCCTGGGCTCTAGCCCCCTGCGAGGTGCCAGGGGCTCCCAGAGCTCAGGCTGCAGTCTGCGCCCCAGTGTCTACACTGCAGTTAAACAGCCCCTTAGCCTGAGGCTATCTGTGGGTGCCTCACTGCGGTGTAGACATACCCACAGCACAAGACGGCAGCTTCGAATCCCAGCCCCTGCCTACCCTGTGCCCATGCCGCGGGAGGCCCGTTACACCTGGCCATCAGGCAGTGCTGTGTGCAGTGGAAGCAGACAGCATGGGGGAAGGTGAGACAGGGAGGCTGGTGGTCGAAGAACAGCTCACAGACAGGGCTGGTGCAAGGAAGTTTCGTGCCCTAGGCGAAACTTTCACCTTGCCCCGCCCAAGCCCTGCAGCAGCTCCTCCCCTGCCCTGAGGCTCCCCCGCCCCGCGGCAGCTCCCCCCCACCCCTGCCGGGGGCCGTGCAGCAGCTCCCCAGCCCAGCTCACCTCTGCTCCGCCTCCTCCCCAGCACGCTGCCCCCGCTCTAATCTCCTTCCCTCCGAGGCTTGTGGTGCCAAACAGCTGATTGGCGCCGCAAGCCTGGGAGGCGGGAGAAGTGGAGCAGCGACAGCGGGCTCGGGGAGGGGACGTAGCAGAGGTGAGGAGCCCTGCGGCAGCCCCTCCCCGGCCCTGAGGTACACCCCTCCCCCCCTGCGGCAGCTCCCCACCCCAGCTGTTTGGTGCCACATGCCTGGGAAGGGAGGAAAATTAGAGCGGGGGTGGCGTGCTCGGGGAGGAGGCAGAGTAGAGGTGAGCTGGGGCCGGGGGGGTGGGTAGGGAGCTGCTGTGGGGGGGGTGACTCAGGGCGGGGGGGGAAGGGGGGGAGCTGCCGCAGGGCTCCCCACCCCAGCTCACCTCTGCTATGCCCCCTCCCTGAGGACGCTGCCCCCACCAGCAATGACAATAATTGCATGGAGTGGTCGCTGTGCTGGGAGAGGGAGTCTGAGCCACATGTGTCAGCGCGCCGCTGGCAGCCCAGCCCAGCCCAGCCCAGCCCAGGAATGCTGTAAAAAAAAAAAATTGGGGGCACCGCTTTTTGGCACCCCCAAATCTTGGCACCCTAGTCAACCGCCTAGTTTGCCTGAATGCTAGCACCGGCCCTGCTCACAGGCCAGGAGTCACTTCCCTGCCCCCAAGGGCAGGCGTCCTTCATGGCGCACGGGAAGGATCAGATTGTTCCTGGGAGTTTGGCAAAAGGCCTCTGCCAAGCAGCGGGCTCATCGCCCCAGCAGGTGGGGTTGTTCCTGAGGTGACCATGCAGCACGGGGGGCTGGAGATGCTGTAGCAGGGCTGTGTGCCCGGAGCACCAGCTTGGGTTATCTAGGTCCACCTGAGCTTTGAGATCCCCTCTCCGCACACTCGCCCGCATGAGACCACTGGCAGGTCTGGTACCAGCAGCTCTCCCTGGTGGGTAGAGGGCAAGACCATGCACTGGTCTCACTTTCTCTCCCTTCCCCACCACGCCAGGAGTGGCATTGAACAGAAAGGCAGGTGCTACCCTCCCCGCTCCAGTACCAGCTGCCTCAGAAGAAAGAGAAAGAGCCCCTGCAGGAGGCAGTTACAGAATAACCTGCCCCGAGGGGAGAGCTCTTCCTGACCCCAGGCAGCTAGCAGTTAGCTTCTGCCCTGAAGCATGAGATCTCTGGCCTGTCCTGCTCGTGTAAACTGTCTCTAAGTGCCTGGCCTCGCTGAAAGAAGGGGAGTCCCTCCCCAGGCCCTGTAAACACTGTCCTCTCCTCTGTGGGGGCCTGAAGGAGGTCAGTCCTTGTGGGGCCCTTTAACCATGGAAGCACCTGCAGCCTGGAAGCTGGACTGAAACCTACCACCTCATTTCACATCAGCAACCCAACAGCCATCGAACTAACGTTCGGTCACGCCTGATCTGGGCTGGATTTGAACCAGGGCCCCTGAAGTGAGAGATCATTGCACAGCTACTCTCCTGCGCCTCCGTGGGGTGAGGCTTTTCTCTCCCTGGCCTGGGCTCCAGTCCCCTGTTGATACTGGCTAGTGGGTCGTAACCCTACTGGAAGATGAAATTGAACTGATCCATCTGGCAACTAGGTTTGGAACCAGAGCAGTGGCCTAGCAGTTTACTGATTGCTGGGGCCACTGGGCTTCCGTCACAGCCCAAAGGATGACAGTGGGACCAATGGAGCCCCAAACCAGCCCTTAATGGAAAGTACTAGAGTCCCCAGTAAGGCTGATTACAGAGCTCCATGATTTCCACCAAGCCTCCTGAAGAGGCTAAATCAGTGGTGCCCAAACTTCCTCTCACCCTCCCCCCACCCTCCTAATGTGTCTGCACCCGGCTTCCCCGGGCCTGGAGCGGAGTCGTGGCCAGGCTGGGGCCAAGCATGCAGGCTTGGGGCTGACAGCAGGGGCTGGTGGCTGAGCCACGGCCTGGAGCAGGGCCGCAGCTGGATGCTGGGACAACAGCAGGGCCAGAGTGGGGCTGCTCCCTGCCCTCCACCCTCCCCACCCATGGGGGGCTGGCCCAGGCCATCACCTCTCCCCCACACCAGATATTGCTCCATGCCACTGAAGAGGGGCACACCCCACAGTTTGGGGACCACTGGGCTGAAAGGGCTTCAGCAGTGAGACGCCCCCGCACCCTCCCCTCCCCTCCTGCAAAGCCCTTGGGTAGCGAGCAGAGCTCACTTTGCACAGAAACACCGAGTACAGCAATCTTGTTGGAGGGCTTCCCAGCGGCGGCCAGGCGCATGGTGCAGATGTCTCGGCTCCGGTTGAACGTGGCCTTCACGGCTTTGCAGAGCATGTTGTGCAGGGAGGGATCCACAGGGCTGCCCTGCAGGGACAGAACGCACACATCAGCTAAGCCAGCAGATACAGCTTCCAACCAACCTTCTGCTCCCCGGGTCTGTCTGGGTCCAGCACTCCTGGTGAAATCCAACCCAGCACTGTCATGCAACGAGCGTGATGGTTCTCAGCCCTGTTCTGGAGGGAGAGGACAGGTGCTACATCACAGAACCACACCAGCACTGGGCACGAATTGGCCCCTTTATGAGTGGTCTCAGTGGAGTGTGAATGACCCTCTTGTTCCAAGCGGTGGGTCTTCCAGGTCAGAGATGCAGGCTGTGCTATGGTGACCAGACCCCTTTGAAATGGAGGCCGGGCCAGATTTAGTTTATCACTCTACGGTACTTATACACCTTTTCCCCCCAATCACCATAGTATCTGAGCGCCTCCCAGTCCTTAATGCCGTTATCCTCCCACGCTTTGACGGGTTTAGCCTCACAACAGAGGCACAGAGAGGCTAAGCGACTTGTCCAAGGGCACATGGGAAGTCTGCAGGCCAGCAAGGAATGACCCCAAGTCTCCCACACCCCATGCTAGAGCCCTAACCACTGGGCCAGCTGCCACTGCATTAAAAGAATATGGTCAGGGGCTTGCTTTTGAGACACTAAAATAGTGGCAACAGTTTCCTGTCTGGGGAGTCCTGGAGATGGTCTCGCTGCCAATAAGGTGTTTGTGACACAGCAACCCCTTGGCAAAGAGTGCCCTGTTCTTTGCAACCACCTCGCCCCTCCAAGCTGAGAAACTCACACCACCAAACAGGTCTCACAGGGTATTTACCCATAAAGAGATGCTCCTAATGGGTCTGGATTTGTAATCAGGGTGAGCTGTATGTATGACAGTTAATAAGGTATTGCTACTGAACGTATGCTTTATGGACTTGGTGTAAAAGTTAGTCACCTAAGGATAATGTATCTGGGCAGAAGGCAGGTGTCACCCAGCCCTGCTCAGCTGGCAAGGTATCTGTCGACCCCCTCCCACTGCATCCCAAGACGGTCAATGGAAAAACCCCAGAGCCAGCTGCAAACAATTGAAACCACTTGGAGGTGAAAAGAAGCATAGCAGGCAGGCAATGGCCCTGACTGGGAATAAAGACAAAAGACTAATTCGGTGTGTGTGTGGGGGAACCTACTTTATTAACTAGGAAAGGGTGTAGCCCCAAGTCTGGGTTGTTATGATTCTGTTTTGTATTGTAGACATGTTTCCACCCCTCTCTGTTGTTTTTCGCTGATTCTCGGTTCTTTCTTAAATAAACCGTCTTTTATTTCATGACACATGCTGCGTGGTTTATGAGAATGGGGATTTAAGGGGAAATTGGGGCCCATGGCACAGCATGTGGGATTTCTGCGAGCAGCCAGGGCAGGATAACACAGGAGAATGATTTGCAAGGACTCAGGACCTGGGACACCCCTACTGCTAAGGAGAGGCCAGAGGAGAGGGCTTGCGAGGCTGGTGGTGGCAGAGATCCCCTGCACGTTCTGCTGAGACGCCTGCCCATTGGGAGGCAGGGGGTAACAAGGCAGCTCTCAGGCCCAGGTGCCCCGAGAGGCATCACAGGGTTGCCTCCCTTTCTAGCCCCCCCACCTCCAGCTTCTGCAAAGCAGGCAATGACTCCCATTGGCTGCTTCTCTCCCCATGTAAACATGGGACCAGTCTCCCTCTGGTCTCGCCTAATAACCCGAGGAGACTGCGCGCTGACGGTCACCGCACCACTGCCTCGTTGAGCAGCAGTGGGCTTCTTGCCTGGGGCTTTTTCTCTGCTGAGCCCAGATGCCCCAGCTGCTCAGGCTGTACATATGGGGACCATGAGCGTCCCTCCTGGCTGCAGTCTCTGCAGCCTCCCCTCTTCATCTGCCTTGTGCCTCAGCCCCAAGGCCAGGAAGAGTTTCGAAGTAGTTTCTTTATCACAAGCCAAATCCAGCTGACCGGAGTTCTTCGCCAGGGCATGGCTTGCCTTATCTGAAGGCTGCAGCTTTTGGAATTACAGAAATAGCAACTCCCCGGAGGGCTGCGGGGAGCCAGATCACGCTTGTACGTCCCTGGCGCCGGCTTCAAACGAGCTGGGCTGTGCCATTACCGAGAAGGGAGCCAGGGGATAGGATGGGGTAGGGTAAACAGGGCCCTGCGAGACAGCAGGCCCGATGGATGTTGTATGAAGAGCCCCAAGCCCCAGAGGCAAGCAGGGCCCAGGTCAGCTCCCATCCCACAGGGATTTGTAAGCAAATGGCTGGGCTTGTGACACTGAGCATGTGCTGTGCAGGTACCCGGTACTGAGCTGTGCCAGGCCGGCCAGACAACCCCTCCTGGCCCCCAGTCCCAGGAGAATGAACAGCCAAGCAAAGAGCCAGCCCTGCCAGCGGGCCTTCAGCATGCTCCGGCCCGTCGCTGGCGTACTGTGGTTAACACCACCCTCCCCCTGCCTGCCCTGCACCCCATGGTTATAACCCACGGCGCCATCAGCCCCCATGGAAACCCCAGCAGGGGCCATCTCCTTTGGAGACGGCGTAGCTGAGACTGTGCTAGACAGTGCTGCAGCAACAGGGCAGGACATGGGGGTGTGGGGAGACTTCTGAGTTGGGGTGCAGCATGTGGAGAGCGCTAGGAATGCCAGCGAGCACCTGGAACAGTGCCAGGCAGGGCTGGGAGGCAGAGCCTGGGGGAGAAGGGGGCATCCCGGAGCTCCCAGAACAGTGGGGGGGGCTGAGCTGGGGGGTCAGAGTCCAAGGGAGAAGGGGGCACCCGGGAGCTCCCGGAACAGTGCGGGGGGGGTGGGGCTGAGCTGGGGGGTCAGAGCCAGGGGGAGAAGGGGGCACCTGGGAGCTCCTGGACCAGTGCAGGGGGTGACTGAGCTGGGGGGTCAGAGCCAGGGGGAGAAGGGGGCGCCCGGGAGCTCCCGGAACAGTGCAGGGGGTGGGGGGTTGAGCTGGGGGGTCAGAGCCAGGGGGAGAAGGGGGCACCTGAGAGCTCCCGGACCAGTGCAGGGGCTGGCTGAGCTGGGGGGTCAGAGCCCAGGGGGAGAAGGGGGCACCTGAGAGCTCCCGGACCAGTGCAGGGGCTGGCTGAGCTGGGGGGTCAGAGCCAGGGGGAGAAGGGGGCGCCTGGGAGCTCCCGGACCAGTGCAGGGGGTGACTGAGCTGGGGGGTCAGAGCCAGGGAGAGAAGGGGGTGCCCGGGAGCTCCCGGACCAATGCAGGGGGTGGCTGAGCTGGGGGGTCAGAGCCAGGGAGAGAAGGGGGTGCCCGGGAGCTCCCGGAACAGTGTGGGGGGCTGAGCTGGGGGGTCAGAGCCCAGAGGAGAAAGGGGTGCCCAGGAGCTCCCGGAACGGTGCAGGGGGTGGCTGAAGTGAGGAGTGGAGCACAAGCAGCAGTTTGGCAGCTGTGTGCTGTGACTGCGGCTCAGTTCATTAAGCCCCATCATCTGTCTGTTACATCCTGCTCCCCCGTCTGTCTCTGTCTGTCTGTCTCCAGCCACTGCCTGACCGTACGCTCCCACCACAGCTTGTTGGGGTTGGGACTATCCCTCTGTTCTTTGCACACACATAGCCCAGCACAATGGGGCCCTGCCATCTAGGTGCTACCACAAAACACACCTTATTAGGGGTGATGCTCTGGGGACTGGAGCACAGGGGACAGTGAGGTGGGGAGGGGGCAGCCAGTGTGAGCCCAAGCCGAGCTCCCTAACCGCTCACTTCTTAGTTAAATCCCTTTAGCTGTCTCACTCGGCCTCCCTTTAGCTCCTGGGCTAGAAGGAGCTGGGCCTAGCCACACAGCAGTGGCCCAGGAGCTAATGCTTCCTTTGCCTGAGTCTTCAGCCCCCTCCCGTGGAGAGGTGAGCCCAGTCTCTCTGCTAAGTCCCTGGGCTCGCAGCCACCAAGAGCGCAGTTGCTTTATTCCTGTCCTCTGCCCCCCTGACCTCCCAAGGAACAACCTCGCCCCTCCTTGTCTAAATATTTGCGAAGCGGCTGAGGAGGCGCCCGTGGCGGTGACAGGATGCACATGCTCCGGAGGAAGGAACGTTCCCCAGCCGCCTGTGTGAGGGAGTTCGCCTGCATTGTTAGCCCCCCAGCAGGGACAAGGGCCCTTGGCCTCAGGTCCATGAGACCGGGGCGAGATCCAGGTGCTGCCCTTCTCCTGCCCTTTCACTTTCCACCAGGAAAATCAGGTCCTGGCAGGCTCTTCCATCACACAGCGAGCTCCCCTGAGGCACCCACCTTCCTCTGACCTAGCCAGCCCTGCCCACAGGTCGAAGCAGGGCTCTGGAGGTGCTGGGCTTTGGCTGTGGCACTCAGCACACGTGTTGCTGAAGGAGCTACAAAAGGCAGATCGTGCCAAACCAACCTGATCTCCTGCTTTGAGAAGGTAACAGATTTTTTTTAGACAAAGGTAATGCAGTGGATTTAATTTACCTCGATTTCAGTAAGGCATTTGACATGGTTCCACATGGGGAATTATTAGCTAAACTGGAAAAGAGGGGGCTCAATATGAAAATTGAAAGGTAGATAAGGAACTGGTTAAAGGGGAGACTACAATGGGTCGTACTGAAAGGTGAACTGTCAGGCTGGAAGGAGGTTACTAGTGGAGTTCCTCAGGGATTGGTTTTGGGACCAATCTTATTTAATCTTTTTATTACTGATCTTGGCACAAAAAGCAGGAATGTGCTAATAAAGTTTGCGGATGACACAAAGCTGGGGGGTATTGCTAACACAGAGAAGGACCGGGATATCCTACAGGAAGATCTGGATGACCTTGTAACCTGGCGTAATAGTAATAGGATGAAATTTAATAGTGAAAAGTGCAAGGTCATGCATTTAGGGATTAATAACAAGAATTTCTGGTTATAAATTGGGGACACATCAGTTGGAAGTAACAGAGGAGGAGAAGGACCTCGAAGTATTGGTTGATCACAGGATGACTATGAGCCGCAAATGTGATATGGCCGTTAAAAAAGCTAATGTGGTCTTGGGATGCATCAGGCAAGGTATTTCCAGTAGAGATAAGGAGATGTTAGTATTGTTATACAAGGCACTGGTGAGACCTCATCTGGAATATTGTGTGCAGTTCTGGTCTTCCATGTTTTAGAAGGATGAATTCAAACTGGAACTCGTACAGAGAAGGGCTACTAGGATGATCTGAGGAATGGAAAACCTGTCTTATGAAAGGAGACGCAAAGAGCTTGGCTTGTTTAGCCTAACCAAAAGAAGGCTGAGGGGAGATATAATTGCTCTTTATAAATATATCAGAGGGATAAATATCAGGGAGGGAGAGGAATTATTTAAGCTTAGTACCAAGGTGGACACAAGAACAAATGGGTATAAACTGGACACTAGGAAGTTTAGACTTGAAATTAGATGAAGGTTTCTAACCATTAGAGGAGTGAAGTTCTGGAACAGCCTTCCAAGGGGAGCAGTGGGGGCAAAAGACATATCTGGCTTCAGGACTAAGCTGGATAAGTTTATGGAGGGGATGGTATGATGGGATAGCCTAATTTTGGCAATTAATTGATCTTTGATTATTAGCAGGCTCTGGGCAGCTCCTTGGCTGTGGGGCAGTGTCAGGGCTCGGGTGGCTGGCAGAGACGTAGGTGCACATAGGGATTTAGGAGCCTACAGGGTCAGACGGCAGCGAGGCGGCAGTTTTGAAAATGTCAGCAGGGTTTAAAAAGTGGCCACAGGCACCTACCTAGTCGCCACAGGTGCCCACATGCCGCTGAGGAGCTGGGCCGAAGTGGCTTGCCCCAGGCCACACGGGCAACTTGTAGAAGAGCTGGGAACCGAACCCCTTCTCTAGGCTTGGTCTCTCCCCACCCTGGCTGCTACATATTAGCCTGGGCCTGCAGAGCCATTGCTGGCTGGGACGGAGCAGCAAGCACAGCCGCGCTAACATCCGTGTTGCCAGCTCTTACCATTTTTTCAGGAATGACGGGATTTTGGTTGGGGCCGGAGCCAGGCTTCCGCTGAAGTGAGAAGCTCCTGTCCTCTAGTGACCCATCAGAGCTGCTGCAGAAAGAGCTCTCTCCCCTTCCCCAGGGCAACCCCAAGGGAGGAGGCAGCTAAAGACCCCAGCAGCTCAGCTCCTCCTCTGTAAGCAACCAGGACAGGACGGTGCCTCTGCTCCTCCCCTTCCCTGCAGCACCTCCCTGGGGAGGGGTGAAGAGTCCTGGGAAGCATCCAGCCTGCAAGGAGGAGAGGGGGCCCCACTGCAGCCCCCCAGGCCTGGGAGAGGGGGTGAAGAGCCACAGGAGGAGCAGAGGGGGCTGAACTAGGGAGGTGGGGGCTGGGTGGGATGAACTGATGGGGCGAGGGCTGGGGGCAGAACTGATGGGGTGCTGTGAGCTGAACTAATGGGAGGGATGCAGAAATGACAGCTGTTTGGGGGGTTGAACCGATGGCAGACGGGGGGCAGAACTGATGAGGTGAAGTAGGATGGGCAGAACAGATATGGGGCCTGCATGGGACAGGACTGATTTGGAGGTCAGGGACAGAATTAATTGCAGGGCAGGGGATGGGGACATGTTAGAGTGAGAGCTCCTGGGGGGGGGGGGGGGGGGGGGCGAAATCCCCTTACCCAGTACATTTAGGAGAGTGAATGGCACTAGTAGTCTCTCAGACCCACGCTGGGGCTGGGCAAGGGGAGTTCAAAAATCAAAAGACAGATCAAAAAAACCACAATACCATCTTTTAAAAAATCTCATGATATTGTGGGCTGTCCTCCTGCCGTGTTGGGATTTGATCTCTTGAAGTTCCCCAGTACTGCAACATTCCCACAGAGGCTGTCGACATGATGCTGAATGCCGCAGGAATCGGCCTCTCTGATTCTGCAGCACTTAGTGGGCCTTTTCAAGAACCATAAAGCAAAAGACTTTAGAAACGATGTGACTTAGCACTGATGAAGGGCCTGGCCCCCTCAGGTCAAACCAAGGGACCCAGAAGGGGATCCCACGCACAAAACGCCCCACAGAGTCCACTGCTCCCACATGGAGTCAATGCAGTCAGCTGACGCTATCCAAGAAACTCTGCACAGACAAGGGACTGGCAAACAGGCCTCAAGTCATAGGAATATGACTTCCCTGTCCTGCTTTGATGTGTGGCTGTCCCGGCCAATGCCAGGCATCTGAGAAGGAAGCCTCAGGACTTTGTGAGGCCATGGATGGATCAGCCCAGGAGACCAAAGGGCTCTGGTTATCGGAAAGTATCATTTAATCACTCTGCTCTGACGTGCCCTGGAGTAGCTGCCTGGATGGGCAAGAGGATGGTCCTGCCTCCATGGCCCATTCAGTCATTGCTGCCTCTCCAATGACTGCTGGTGGCTATGGATGCCTCTCCACTAGAAACCTCTAGTCTCACTACCTACAGGCTCCCCAAGAGACAATGGACAACTTTCAGTCCCTCCTGATGTGTGCTGGGGTGGGTCTGCTGCCCTCGGAGGCGAACATCTCTGTTCCTCATTCCCAGCCTCTTGAACCTGCCGGTCCCCCATGGTTTCCATCTGCTCCAATACCTCCCTGCCCCTCAGAGTATTTTGCATTCTTTGGCTGGAGTTGACAGGGCCTGACGGGCTGAGCTAATCTGGTTCCCACACTGGCGGGACTCTAAAACTAACATCCCCAAATGAGGTAACAACACTTGAATCAACAAACCGCCCTAAACAGATGGACAGGGAGAGAGAACAGAGATTTCCCCCAGCCGCCACTCTCCACATCAGCCCTGGGCACAGCTGACGTGGGAAAATCCAGGCTTCAAGGCAGGGCCTACAGCAGAGCAAGCTCGGCCTGCGCCTGCCCCAGTCGGAGGCCTGCTTTCCCATGTCAGTCGCTGTGGGGGCGAAGCCGCCAGGCTGCGACGCTGTGCAGATCTCCAGGAAGCAAAGGCCTGTCCTCCCAGCCCTAATCCTTTCCTTTTCTGGTGGCAAGGGAAACAAGTTGTCAAGGGCCTTTTAAACAATAAATCAATGAGATGAGATGAATGATATGGTGTTTCTGAGAGGCCCAGCAACAAGTTTCCCTGCCTAGGAAAACCAGCCCTGCTCTGGTGACATTATACTGAGCAAGGGGCTTCCCCTTTAAAAATTCTTCTTGCTTCAAAGTGGCTCTGAGGCAGAGTGTGAGCTGAGCCCAGCAGACTGAACCTGGTGATTAGGGGAGCGGCCTGGGACTAGGTCTCAGGGGACCTGGGCTCTACTCCAGAGACTCCAAAAGCCTTTTACCAATGTTAATTATGCTGCATGATGACTCTATGGAGGTAGGAAAAGTAGACTGTAAGTCCCACTTTACTAGCTACTGAAATGCAGCCAGCTCTGGGGTGGCGGGCAGCAGCTCTTTAACTGAACACTGCAGAGCTACCGCATAAAAATGCAGAATACTCTGTCCAGCTGGAACTATGTTCTTCCTCTTTGAATCCCTCGTGCAGTCACAAAACTTGGAATTTAATTGGGACTCCAGAGTTGCGACCCTCACCAAAACCACCACCACCTCTTAAATAGTCACAAGGGGGTGGAACTGCGTCTCATCTGCAAGACAGCCCCAGCTGCAGCCCAGCACCTAGCTCCATGGTGAGGCAATGGTTTAGATCTCACTTAAAGGGAAGAGTGCTACCTACTGAATCAACAGCACTGCCTCCAGGTTTGCCACCCAAGTATTGACCCACTGCTCAGCAAGAGAGACCTACCAGGATCACATCACAGAGCTGTATTGCTGTCACCCCTGCTCATTACTGGCCTCAAAGGGGAGGTCTTGTGAAGCTTAATTAACTAGCTTCTCTCAGCTCTTTGAGATCCTTAGCTGTAAGATGTTGCTGAAGTGCAGATACCACCAGGACTGTCTTGGCTTCTCCTCAGCCTAGAAGAGCAACTAAAAGGCCCTGAATACCGCCAGGACTGCCTCAGTATCATCATGCGGGGATGCTGCAATGGCATTTGCCTCACCACACGGTGAGCCAATGAGCTGAGTCCAAGAGAGGGTCTAGAAAGGGGGCCACGTCATGGCACTGGCA
Organism: Gopherus flavomarginatus; assembly: GCF_025201925.1. Lineage (NCBI taxonomy): Eukaryota > Metazoa > Chordata > Testudines > Testudinidae > Gopherus > Gopherus flavomarginatus. Next base: position 11,141,009 of record NC_066617.1, on the reverse strand, counting down.
CAAAGCATGGGCTATGCAGGAGACAGCTTTCTCAAGGGCCGGATTGGGACTATGGAATTAATTCCCCCAAGAAGTAACCTCACCACCTTCCACTCCAGTGCAAGGGGAACTTCTCAGCTCAGCCTCCTCTAATATAAACACAGAGTGGCCATGTACATTACAAAAAAACCCCACCCCCAAATTAAAACCCTACCAAAACAAGCCGCTCCACTGCACACACAGCTCTCCCCCTGGGGCAAAGAGGAACAAGAACCCCAAATAACAGATATTTGCCACGTTGCTTAATGCACGATTGGAAGGTTGCAGATCCTATGGTGAGCCTACAGATAACAGACAAGAGCATCTCAGTTTAAAGTGATCTCTGCCACCACAGGACGGACACAGAGGCTAGCGCAGGAGACTGGGAACCGGGACTCTCAGGTTCTGAAACCCCATGCTGGAACCCCGATCTGGGTTGGGTCCTGCAATACAGATTTGAATCAATCATGGAACAAAACAGTCCTCTTTGGTAGCTCTGGGTTTGCGGCTTTCCCTTGTGTTACGAAGTGCATGAGATTCTTTCACCTGACTGTCAAGGTTTGGCTAGAAACTTGTTTACCAGATTGTCAGAAGGGAGAAGCTGATGCTGCAGGTTCTCAGTTATCTGCTTAGTTTGGGAGACATAAAAATTGTTCTTATTTTCAGGAGTTCCTAAAGGCAGCTGAGCAGGAGGCATTCTAGGAGCTGGTGAGGCAGGGACCTTTGAACGCTGGTGGGATGCATAATCAAGATCTTACTGCAGCAGCTGAAACATTTAAATTAGCACGTCGTGTTAACAACATTTCAGATAATTATGTCTCTAAGAAACTGGAGTTGCAGACATGCTGACGAGCCTGCCAGAAGGTGCGAAAGTGCAGCTCCCACAAACACACAGGAGACGTGGACAAGGCTAACCCATGATGTTCACATGCCGACTACCCTACTTGGAAAATGAGCTGGAGGGGAGGGCCAGAGAGCGGAGCTTAACCAGGCTCATTTCAGCACAGAGGGGCATTTCTTGGTTTTACTTTTAAAAAATGTAAACAAAACCCATGGTTGGTTAGGAGTGGAGCCACCACCACAAGCCCTGGCTGTGTATAGACAGACACCACCATCAGGAGAGGACTGAGCACAAGACCTTCAGAATGAAGCACAAGTCCCTGCCACTAACCTCTTTTAGCTGTGAGCAGCAGGCTGTTACAGGCACGCTCACACACACTAAGCTAGTGTAGTACGGTATCTGTTCTCTGCACACACACCCCTTCTGAACATCTGAGGTCGATGGGAGTTCATGTCCCATCGTGGGTGTGATTTTGTGACAAAGACGTGTATACAGATAGACACCACGGGGTCTCAGCAGAGATCAATCCCTGGGACTGTCAGCACCTAAAGCACAAACCCTGCCACTTAGGCTAAAGGAGGAATTTACTCTTTGAGCTGTGCAAAGCAACAAGTTCTTACAGTCGCTGGGGCCTGCTGCAGGGAGAAGAGAATCCCAGGCTACAGCCAGCGTATTAGACAAACAAGATTAAAAAAAGTGACTGCCAATTTAAGTGCAAATGTTAGGGTTTGTAAATAAAATACTGCAGAAACATTTTAATGAATGAATATGTACACAGGGTGGTTGAAAACTAGGGGTTATTTTTGGTCTGGATTCAAAGATCAGATTAAAAGATTTAATAGACTTCGGGACAGGATCTAACATGGGGAACAGATTATCCCACGTCCGCTGATAGCAGAGTTCTTACAGCTTCCCCTGAAGCACGTGGATCTGGCCAGCATCAGACAGGATACTAAAGAAGATGGACCTTGGTTCTGATTCAGCCTGGCAAACTATGTTAAACAGCCCCTGCAGTTTGCAAACCTGTCTCATTCTACTGACTGACAACGTGGAAGTGAAACTAACTAGAAACACCAGCGAAACAGGTCAGTGTATCTTCATCCTCCAGTCCAAGTGAAATGTACCAGTGAGGAAAAGTAAAAAGGAATGTAGGACAAGCCAGACTGGATCAGCCCTGAGGTCCATTCAATCCAGGATCCTGTCTCTGGCAGCGGCCAGTACGAGTTGTTACAGAGGAAGGCACAAGAAACACCAAAGTGGGCAGTTCTGGACTATCCTACCCAAGGCAGAAGTTGCCTCCTGACCTCTGCAGTGAGAGGCCGGCTTATGGCCTATGAGTTTATCCCTTCCAGCCATTCATTGTTATTTTGACATGACAGATCAAGGAGCAATGGTCTCAAGTTGCAGTGTGGGAGGTCTAGGTTGGATATTAGAAAACACTATTTCACTGGGAGGGTGGTGAAGCACTGGAATGGGTTACCTAGGGAGGTGATGGAATCTCCTTCTTTACAGGTTTTTAAGGCCCGGCTTGACAAGGCCCTGGCTGCGATGATTCAATTGGTGTTGGCCCTGCTTTGAGCAAGGGGTTGGACTAGATGACCTCCTGAGGTCCCTTCCAACCCTTATCTTCTATGATTCTATGATTTTAAATCCTCTTTAATTGTGGATGCTTTATCCATATTTTCCATGTCAATGCCTAATACTCTTTGGAATCCTAAGCAATTAAGTCATCAGAGGTGTTATTAGTGACACAGATAAAGTCACAGATGGGGTTTTTAGTCTGACAGCATCCATTTAAGGAGCTAATTTCCCCCCAATAGCGGCAACAAAGAGAAGAGGAGACTGATGACCAGGTGATGGCAGCAGCGAGTCATTTCCCATCTCAGATGTTGCCTATCAGGCTGCGATTTAGGTGCAAGCTCCCACCAACCCCACAAGAGTGCTTTCAAGGGCCCCGCTGGCCAGCCATCAAGCCATTGTATTGCCTGCAGAGGCCAGAAGTGGCTCAGAGGCCCTGTCTCTCAGAAATGTGCAGGGCTGCCACTCACAGAGTTCTGGCCATTTTCAGGCTCTTGTTTACCTATGTTTTTTAAGCTTGCATGGTGGGAAAGGGGATTGACTGTGCTTTCAAAACTACTTCCGAGTCCATCCCTAACATCCATCCCCAGGGCCAGGGGGTCAAGCTGGACCCAGCTGGAACATCTTCACCTCTCAAACCAAGCACTTCCCCCCCCACCACACACAGAGGAGAGAGAATGATAGACAGGGATTAACAGGCTGACAAACAGAAGGAGGAAGGCCTGCTTCGCTCTAGGTCCTGGCAGCTCCAGGTGATCTGTATGACTAACGCTGCGGACTGCACAACAGACACTTTCATCAGCGGATCTCAATGCATTTTACAGACATTCGGGAATCGCGTCTCCCTGCATTCCAGTGAAGTTAGGGTTATTCCATTTTACACGTAACAGACACAGGAAGTTTAACAGAGCACTCTGAGGCTACGCAGGGAGAGCCACGAAAAAGACCCAGTAATCCTGACTCAGTATTTATATAATCATGAGCCCCACCGGCGCCAGAAGCTAGAGCTTTATACCGTCCTAGAGAAACTCCGAATCTGAACTGTGCTCCAAATCTGAAGCAGCTGCTAGTGATCTGTGGTGAGTCGGCTGGTCACATAATGCTGGCTCCTCCTCATTTCCAAGGTGCTACATCATATTACAGAGACCGAGAAATAAACTAAATACTTTCCCAGATAAGCAACTGCTGTGGTAGGATGTTATGTGACAGTGAATGACAAGTGAGGGGTCCCTGAGCTGTGGTGTGGGCCACATTCGGAAAGAGTCTGAGTATTTCTGATAGAAAAGATAAGTGCCGGGTTCTCTTTTCAACCTAAACCAGTTTTACAGCTGCTAACTCCATTCACTTTGCTCCTGATCTTCCCCAGTGCAAGCAAGAAGAGACTGGGGACTTTTCTCTCTCCCTCTAGGGTTTTCTCAGAAATTGGCTGTTAAAATCATGTCAGAACTGAAGTGGAGGCAGAGGGAGCGAGAAGGTAATCAGAATGATGTGGTTTACAGGTCCACTCTCACAACCTGCCATGGCCAGAAATGAATCTCGTCTCCTACTGGAACCCTAGTTTTCCAGAGCTGTAAGGCATGCGTGCCTAGTTCTAATTGTCTGCAAGATAAAGGACTGTAACATTGTGCCTGGTCTCTTGGTCTAACAGGGCTTTTTTGACCTTAATATAGAGAGTCCCAGATTGCAGGTCATTTGCTGTATGATGAGCAGTCATGCTACCTTCTGCTGTGGCGTTGCTAGGTCTCATAAAATAAGCAAGTCTGTTTGTGCTAATAGTTGGATGGGAGATCTTCAAAAACCAGCCAACAAACCACCTTGCCGCTGCGCTGAATGGTGCTGGTGACTCAGCAGGGGCCACTGTTCACTCAATATTGAGCAAGCACCCCAGCATGCTACTGGAGGGCAGTGCGCCCTTGGAAGTATCATCTCGTAAATGAGATATAAATCCAAGGTCCTGACCACTTCTGGGATAAATTTCTGGCCCCAATCAAGTTAATGGCAAAACTCCAATGGAGTTTAACGGAGGCAGGATTTCACCCTGGTCTTTAAAGCTCCATCTGCACTTTTCCCAACCAATCTGGGTTGGTTAATGCTTGTTTTCTGACCATCTTCCTAGTCTGGTAATTATAGTCTGCCCATCTTTAGCTCCTGCAACAGTTTCAGCTGGATATGGTCTCTTGCCTTATTGGGTAATATTGCAGTGTACTGTTAAGCAGTTGCCATTTTCCACCCCAGAAGTGATTGCATTTCAGTAGCTGGTGAAATCATTCCTGTGCCTACAGCTTGTCAAGCGCTTTGAGATCTGTGGGTTAAAAGCTGCAGGGAACTTGCTGTTGTAGCCAAGGACAACGGAGTGTTGTATGTAAAGGAGGATACTCACACAGTGTATAGGCTCCTTCAGGGTTAGAATGATTGCAGAGTCGCTGGACAGGTTCTGGTCCTCACAAAGGATCTGAAAAAAAAAAAACCCAACCCAAGTCATTTCTGCATGGTGGAGGGACAGCTGGTCATTGATGCAGCAGATTGATCAGAGACACAGGATTGCAAACACTCCAATCAGTTCTATAGCCTGTTGTTAGGCAGGTCAGACTAGATGATCTAATGGTCTCTTCTGGCCTTAGAATCCACAAATATGAATCAAGAGGCAGAGATGGCAAAGGCCTGACAGGTCTCCAGGGCTCATCTCCCAACCCTTTATATACAAGTGTCCTGAACAGTCTGGGCACTTCTAACCAGGAAACTGTTGTCTGACCTGTATTTGCTCAGGCATGTGACAAAACGGGCTTAGGATCTAGAGCGAGGGGTCAGCGGGAGCGATCTGGGTCTCACCAGCACGTTCCTGCCAATAAATGTTTGGAGTCAGACACTCCGTCACGTGACTTGCACGCCCACCCATCATGAAAACAAACCTCCAAAAGATTTCCCTCTCCCGGCTTCCTGTTACCACGGCCCCCTCTCCTGCACCTCCTGCAGCTCCTGTCCTAGCCCCATCATCTAATTTCTGTTGTTGTTTATAGCATGCCCAATTACTAGAGCAAACCGAAAGACCAGATATGGCCTCTGTCCAAAGCCATAACAATCTAATTCCTCTCCAAGTCAGTCAGGGCTGGGTTCACAAAAATACCTAGGTGCCTAAACCCCAGATTTAGAAACCTAAGTCCCAGTTTTGGCTCCACCGCAATCCTCAAAACTCCCGCTGAACCCAGGAGATGCCAAAACTCCCTCGGCGCCTGGGTTTGCCTTAAAAATTGCCTCTGTGCCTATGTTCCTGCCTCTGGGCCTGGGCACTGATGCCTCATTCTAGGCACCTGGACCCCTATCTCCCACTGAGACCCCGGAGCAGTTTGCAAACTGGGGAAAGACAGATGTCTGGCCATCTCCATCATGTGTGGGGCCAATCTGAGAGGCATGCTCAGAGATCGCCTACCAGACTGGGCCCATCAGATGAGTTCAGCGGAGGGAAGAGAAGAAAAAGAAGAGCTCCAACAAAACAGGAGAGATAGGGGAAGGCCCACGTCAGAGTATCTGGTAGCCGAGTAGTTAGCAGCACTCACCTGGGATGTGGGAGACCCTCCCTATTCTCCCATTCAGGCAAAGGGGGGACTTGAACTGGAGGTGGGGTGGGTGTCTCCCACATCCCAGGGGAGTGCTCCAACTGCTGGGCTGAGCAATGAGTGAGGTAAGACCTTCCCCTCTGCTGCCTGGCTTCTTGCAAAATACATAGGTAGCTAACCCCACAGCCGGGACTCACAAGTGGAGCTAGGCACCTCCCTGCAGCCCAGACTTAGCTCTGACGCAGGGGCCAGGCTTAGCACACACCCCTCTGGTTGGCACCTCCCAATGGCTAGCTGAGGCGGCTCCGTGCCTAGCACGCTGGCTTTTGTGAATGGCAGTCTAAGGCACCTGCCTGTCCCCATTCATTGTATAGAGACCATGAGCACCTACCTCCTGTGATTTTGTCAACACTCGCTTGTGTCACAAAGCCTAAGCACCTTTGTGAATCCAGCCCTCACGCCCTCCATTATACTCTCCATCCCACCCCCCAAACGAGACGTCTTTCCTGAACAGCTTCCCAACAGTAGTCCTCCTTCGCCCCTATCTCCAAACCTATACCCTGGGAGGTTTGTCCACTCCTGTCTTGCAGGCTCAAGAGGCTTCCCTTGCAAGAGATCACCCTCTGACGACAACAGAGATACGTAAGCAATGACACATGCCGTAAGGAGCCCCTAACCTATGCACACACTGAGTGCTACTTCAAATGAATAAGCTGCTTTAGGAATAAAACACAAGCCTCAGCTCCTTGAGCAGAAAGAGGATCTCTATTTGCTGTCAGCAGCAGTAGTAGGGCTTGTATCTTTTCCGTGGTCCAGCCACCAGAGGGAGACCTGATCACACATATTGAACCTGGCATGTTCCAGTGCCACAAGGCTTGACAGTCTTGGGCTGCTCAAAAGGAATGAGCCTTCTCTCCTGCTGGCTTTGGGCATTCCCACCCAGGCCCCTGTTACCTTATTTTGGGGTGGAGAATCACTTGGCTTGGGTTCCCTGCCAGGAGCTGGAGTGTGGCGGCTCAGTGATGTGCTGGCTGTAATGGAGATCACAGTTCCAGAGCTTGAGGCTGGTGGCTGTGATACAACACCAGCCTGCTGTGTGGTTGCAACTGCGGCTTCCCTAGGTTTGGTAGCACTTTCCGTAGCTACCACAGGTTTCACTGGCTGATTCCAGGTGGTATGTTCCTTGTCTGTATTAACACCTAAGCTGCTTCCTAGACAGCAGAACACAAACAAACAAGACATTGATGAGTTCTAGTGAAGCCCCACCACCATGCGAAGAGCAGACAGGCGCCATGAGGAGCAATGAATGGGTACTGCAAAAGGAAGCTTACGCCTAAACGTTACATGACATTTATTGGCAGCCCTACCTACATCCTGAAGATTTCCCCCTAGGAATTTCCTTAGTGGTGTTTATTAAAATAAAAGAAAAGGGGTGGGGGCAGGTTAAAGAGTACTGATATGTAAAAACTTGCTGTAGATAGTTACATTTCCTTGAGATGAAACCTCACCACTCCGGGGCTGAAGGCTGCCCTGCTTTATGCCAGGCTAAAGCCACACTCTGAGGGGATTTTCCAGGGGCCATAGGTGCCAACTCCGTGGGTGCTCTAGGGCTGGAGCACCCACGGGGAAAAATTGGTGGGCGCTCTGCACCCACTGGCAGCTCCCCTCCCCTCCCCCCCGCCCCAGCTCACCTCCACTGCCACAAAACAGCTGTTTCGCGGTAGCAAGCACTGGGAGGGAGAAGGGGGAACACGGGAGGAAGAGGCGGGGACAGGGCAGGGATTTGGGGAAGGAGTCCAATAGAGGCAAGGAGGGGCAGAGTTGGGGTGGGGACTTTTGGGAAGGGGCTGGAATGGGGGTGGGGCAGGGGCAGGAGGGGGCTGGGCAGGGGTGGAGTCAGGGTGGGGCTGGGGGCGGGGTTGAGCACCCGCGAAAAGTAGGTGCCTATGCCAGGGGCTGTGATGGGGGGAGGGTGCCAGCTGAATGCCCCCATAGATCCAACTTACAGAATGATCTCGCTGATTTCTTTCAAGACAAAACTGATACAACGCGTGACCTTCCCCATCCCCTCAGCTCGCCTCCCCTCCTACAACTCTCTCCTCCTTCTCCCCTGTCACAGACACAGCGGTTTCTCATCTGTTCTCCTCCCCTAACCTCTTCACTTGCCTCAGTGGCTTCCTCCCACCTTATCTCCTGATCTCCCTCAAGTCTATTCTCATCCCCTCCCTTATGTTTCTCCTTAACCTCTCTCCTCCGACTCCTTCCCCTCACAACACAAACGTGCTTTGGTCTCTCCATTTTTTTAAAATAACCACCACCTCTGCCCCCACTTGCTGCTCCAGCAACCCCCTCCCCCCCATTTCCCTTCTCCCTTTCATCACAAAGCTCATTCAATGTGCTGTTCACAGGCGATGTCTGGAGTTCCTCTCCTTCAGTTCCATCCCAGACCCTCACCAGTCTGGCTTCTGCCCCTTGCAATCCACTGAAATCGCTCTTGACGAAGTCTCTAATGACCTGTTCTTAGCCAAAGCTCAGAACCAGTCAGTGCTCCATTCTCACCCTCCTGGAGAAGTTAGCAGCCTTCTTGAGATCTTGTCCTCTCTTGGCTTCTATGGCTCTGTCCTCTCCTGGTTCTCTCTAATCGCTCCTGCAGTGTGTCCCCCTCCGACTTTCTACAAGGGCTCCACAAGGCTCTGTCCTGGGTCCTCTTGTCTTCTCCCTCTATATCTTATCCCTGGGTAAGTTCATCCATAAACACAAATTCAACCACTGTCTCAATGCTCTCTACCCCAGACCTGTCTCCTTCTATTCAGATGCAAATCTCAGACTGCCTTTCTGACACTTTGTGGATGTCTAGCCTTCAGCTCCAGCTCAACGTGGCTAAAAGAACTCTTAAACTCCTCCCCCGCCCAAAAAAGAAAATCTCCTCGTAACCTCCTCTCTTGATCACAGGCCTGTAACCTGGGCATCATCTTTGATTCAGATCTCTGTCTAGGTCTTCACATCCAGGCTGTCTAAAGGTTGCCAATTCTTCAAAAAAGAACTAGATAAGTTCATGGAGGATAGGTCCATCAGTGGCTATTAGCCAGGATGGGCAGGGATGGTGTCCCTAGCCTCTGTTTGCCAGAAGCTGGGAACGGGCGACAGGAGATGGATCACTTGATGATTACCTGTTCTGTTCAATCCCTCTGGGGCACCAGCATTGGCCACTGTCGGAAGACAGGGTACTGGGCTAGATGCAGGGCCGTCCCCACCCATACGCAAAGTACGCAACTGCATAGGGAACCAAATTTCCTGGTGCCCTGCACAGCTGTGTGCTGCTCCAGCCCCTGCTCTGTCTCTTCCCCATGGCTCCCGCCTCTGCTCTGCCCCAGCCCTTCCCCTGAGGACCGCAGGAGGGGTCAGGCTCCCTGCACTCGCAGGTAAGTAGAGCGATCCGACTCCAGCCTGTTCCAATCTCCTGGCTCCCAGCTGTGCCGCCATAGCCAGCTTCCCCCGCCACCGTCCCGCAGAGGCCTGGAGCCCCACACAGCCCCTCTGCAGAGGGCACCAAAATGGCTCAGGACAGCTCTGGCTAGATGGACCTTTGGTCTAACCCAGTGTGGCCGTTCTTGTGTTCTTTCTGTATAACCTCCCTAAGATGCAGCTTTTTCTATCCATCCACACAACTAAAACTCTCATCCAAGCTCTCATCATCTCTCACCTTGATTAGAGCAATGTCCTTCTTTCTGGCCTTGACAAATACAGCCTGGCCCCATTCGTATCCAGAATGCTTCTGCAACAATCATTTTCCTAGCCCATTGCGTTGACCATGTCGCCCCTTGCTTGGCATACCTCCCCTGCCTCCCGCTTCTCCATCATGTCAAACATAAGCTGGTCTCCATGGCCTACTTGCTAAATTTTCAAACAGGTACAGACAGGGCCCTGCTAGGGACAAGCAAAGAGTTCGGCCTCTATGCTCCATTTGGTCCTGTGCCTCTTTTGTTGAGGCTGCCAACAAGGGGGCCACTTGCTAGGGTGCCTTTTGTGATAGGAACCCCAGGCCACTGGCCTGTGAGCCACCAGGTGCTCTCACACAGGCCACTGAACAGCTGCTGGGTGGCAGCGACTGTCAGCCATGGCCAGACTGAGTTCGACATGAACCCAAGACCTAACCTAGACTGGAAAGACTCCATAACCTGTTTTCTATTCCAGAATCAGCTAGCATTCCCCCAGCCTCCAAAAGCGGCACAGTCCTGCTCATACCTGTAGTGGTTTCTGGTGTTTGGGGCTTCTGAGATGGAGACACGGCTGCCGGACCAGTGTCTGCAGAGCTGGGGACGTCAGCAGCGATGGTAGAGCTTGGGGTAACAGCCGCAGGAGCATCCGGGGTGGCCACGGAGCTGCGGGTGGCTGCGGCGCTGAGGGCATGGTCAACAGGGGCGGCTGTGGGTGCACCGACGGTGAAGGAGTCTGCAGAACCAGTGGTGGTGCTGACCACCACCGCCATGCCCTCAGAGGCAGCACTAGCTCTAGTAGGCGAGGTGCCGGTGTCAGCTGGGGGCAGAGTGCTTGCATTAGTGTGAGATGGGGCACCGGCAGGGGGTGGGGTGCCAGTGCCAAGTGAGGTTCCAGCATCAGTGGAGGATGGGGCGCTGATGCTGCCTGGTGTACCAGAGGTGGTGGGGGGCAGCGTGCTGGCACCAGACAGGGTGTTGGTGGAAGTTGAAGAAGCAGGCAGGATGCCAGTGCCAGTGGAGGGTGAGATGTCAGCTTTGGTGGAGGTCACGGTTTGAGTAGGTGGCGGGGCACCTGTAGTCTCAGCAGGGGGTTGGCTGCCCTGGGAGGAGGCATCAGCAGATGGGGCACTTGTGATGGAAGCAGCAGTCACGCAATTTTTTTCAATGGCATCTTCTAAAAAAACACAAAGGGCCAAATGGTTACAAAATCAGAGGAAAGATTTCCTGGCTTCCATCCAACCCACCCCTCCACATGCTCTTCATATGCACTATGTCCAGAGCAGACACTTGTGTAAATAGCTAATGTGTGAGAACCAGCCCCTGCCCACTGCTGAGAATACTCGCTTCCCCTGCAGCCCCTGCAGGACCAGCGCACTGTGGGTGAGATTTTCAGAAAATGCCCTGAGGAGCATAGTGGCAGAGGGGAGGGCTGAGGACGAGGTAAGGAACAGGAGCGAAGAAGACAGTCTAATGGACACAAGTGTTGTAAACTGCATGGAACTTAGAGGGAGGAGCACAGGTTGCAGGAGGGAAGAGTTTGGAGAAGGCACCAGGAAGTCGGTCTGTGTGCACATGGCCAGAATCCTAGGTGCAGAACTGTTGAATTTTACAAGCATTGAGTCCTTTCATTTTATCATCTAGACTGTGACACATGAAAAAACACATAACAAGCCAATGGAGGAGCATGTGAGACTTGCCCCTGATACCAGGAAGGCTCCTTCTCTCTTGCCACCCCTCTGCATTTTGTTCCCACGTCACCTCCAACCCAATCTTCAAGAATACCCAGTTGAAGACTGAGTCTCTAGAGAAGATCTGTGGCAGAGCGCAGCAGCAAGACAGCTCAAAACCACAAAAACCCAGGGGTGGGCAAAAGAATAAAACCAAAATTGATTTAAATTAAAAAAACTCAAAACCAAAAAAAAACAAGCAGCAAACCAGACGGGGTACTTTGCATATTATACATTCACCAGTGGATCCTGCAGGTGACCCATTCTCCTCTGCCAACTAGGGGGGCTGGAACAATGTGTATAGTGGGGGTGCTGAGAGCCACTGAACCAAACTGTACACCCTGTATACGATGGAAACCACTTCAAGCCAGGGGGTGCAGCAGCACCGCCCATTCCAGCACCTAGGCTTCCAACTGCCTGATTTAGGGTATGTCTACACTTTTGAGCAGGGTGTGTGATTCCCAGCTCATGTAGGCATATGCATGCTGAAAGCAGAGTGGAGTTGCGGTGATGCGAGGTGCTGGCCATCCCAAATACATAGGGGGTGGCTAGCCCCACTCACGCTGATACGGATACAATGTATTTTTAGCATGCTAGCTAGGAATTGCACCTCCAACTCTAAACACAGACATACCCTGACTGACTGTCCCCCAGCTGGAAGGCTGGGGGTTTTATATGGAGAGAAAGGAAGTCCCACCCATAGCTCTCTACTTGACTGACAGCCTTCTTAGCCAACTGGCTTTATACATAGGTTCATACCTAGACAGTTTGCTGGCTTGGGTCTCACTAAAAGCCTCCCCACCAGTAAAAGCCCCACCCTCCAAGCCATCAGTCCTGCCCACTCTCATCCTTTCATGGATTAGGGCCTGAGTTGAGTTCCCAGCTGGCCAGCTGAGTGTCCTTGGGCAAGTCACTTCACCTCCCTGTGCCACCTCTTGTTCTCCCTCCCGGCTTTCTGTCTTGTCAGCTCTTTGGGGCTGGGACATGAAATGTATGTGAAGTGCCAAGCACAGTGAGGTCCTGATCTCCACTGGGGGCCTCTAGGTATTATATAATTATTAATTAATAATAATATGTTGGGGATCTGATTTCTCCCACAGCTGTGGTTGTTGACCCTGCCAGAGCCAATTAGGTGTCTGTCTGGATCCCAAATGGCCTGTGTCCATGTCATCACCAGCTGCAGCCATTTCATACCTTCCACCCCCTCACATGCTCCTCCACAGAGGGGAGCTTCCATTAATTAATTCCCAGCCACAAAAATCTGCAACCTGTGACTTTTCCTGGATGGATGAGAGCTGCAGTTCTCACTCCCACTGCCCATTCTACGGATCCAGGCTCCCTCGCACAGGGACAGCAGGGTCAAGAGGGACAAGGGCTGGAATGTAAGCAATGGAATCCCCCCCACCCCCTCTTTGTTGCAGCTGATATCAAAAGGCATAACAGAGACAGAGAGAGTGGAGACCGAGATCTCCCACCCACTCGAGCCCCTGGCAGGAGTGATCTATCTATCTAAGAGGCACCTGTTAGGTGGGACTGTCAACCCTGACAAAAGGCTATTGTTCCAGCACAAACCTTGCAATGCAGTCACCCCTTGGGAAGCCCCTTGTTAAACACCCCTCCCGCCCAAATTCAACAGAAGGCGGGGGTGGTTTTTTTTTTTTGTTAAACCTCTGATGGAGCTCAGCTCAGCCCTGGCATCTGCCCAACCCACCCCACCCCCATCCAAGGACAACTTTTCTCAGGGCCTCAGGCAGATTCTTCTGAAGTGCAATTTTCGGCGGCTGGAATGGAGCAGATGCCCTAAATGGTATGCAGGTCCCTAAGCTTCCAGGGGAGAGGAAGTCTTCAACCCCGTCACTCCTCCCCATCTCAGTTGACACTTACCACGCCGTGGACTGTCTTATCAATACACTCGTATTGCCAGCAAAGTGCAGCTTAGGCTAAGCCTCGGCTAGAAAGACCAGCCAGTGGCCAAGTCCTTGCACTGGTAGGAAGCCAGCGTGTCCATACCCGTGTTTGCTCCAATGTACTTTTTGCCATCCGTCTATTGGAGAAAGTTACCCTGATGCCCAGCCAGGGCAAGGACGTGCCTATCTATCACTGTTAGTTCAACTGGTGGACTGCCAGCGAGGACGCACCTCACTGCCACCATGCAAACAGGTTAAACAGTCCTCCTGCTGCTGTTTCACAGACATTGCTAAGGGGGCCAAGCTGGACAACTTTCTGCAACTGCACTCTCCAGGGGCTCCTGTTTGTCCAGTGTCCCTTCCCTGCCTCCTCCCATAGTAATGAGATCACGATTTTACTGAAGAGGGGAACAAACAAACAGATTTCACCGTCCCTCACCCTGTCAAGAAACAAATTATCCCGAAGGCCACTGGGTTCATCTAAGGGGAAGAATATTTTTTTGCAGGAACGCAATGCTAAATGATTCCCATCATCTCCCTAGGGAAAGACTTTTTCTGAACATCTGAGGAGGAAAGTTCACCTGGGGTTTCAACTAGAGTCATGCACCCCACACCCAATTTTTGGTAAGGTGGAAAATTATCTGCCTCCCCCCCATTCTGGAGTGGTAGCATCAGGGTGAAGTTAGTAACACCGCATTAACTGGACTTTCATCTCTTGTAGCATGCCAAGGACAACTAAGAGATACCCCGCTAGTCCCCAGGTTTGCTGGAAGACAGAATCTCAGAAATGGAATTGTCAGGCAGCTTAACAATAGTTGCAACGAATCCAAATCCTGAAAGCAAAGGCATGTTGCATGGGACGCTTTGAAAAGGCAATTAAAAATTCACACACACACATACGCAGCAGTTTGAGGTTAAATAGTCTGGGATGAATAAGTGCCCTGAATAAGAGCATAACACAATCATATTAGTGTGCATGTGAGATCATTCGTCTCCCTCGAGGGAAGCCCTAGCGTGGATAAGAGCCTCATACCGAATGCTAGCAACAGGAGTTATCCCCTCACGGCAAATGAGGCGGGTCTGTGGTTGCAAGGCTGAAAGTGCCACGTTCAATCCTCGTTGATGACTGAGCCTGATTCTCCGTTGCCCCATGTCTTGTGTAGTCATTCATGGCAGCACCAAGTGGATGTGAAACACTCCTGTTCTGAGCTGATTGTACTTGGCGGTGGTGTGAATGACCATCTCAGAGGCTGGGCAATGGAGAACCCGCTCCTCTGCGCTTCACGTCGTTAGGGCTTGTTCCGTTTATCCAAACCCAACCGAGGGCCACATCATCGGTTGGTGTAAATGGCAAGATTTATTTGGAAAGGGTCCATGGGTCCGGACACGGGAAGAGGAAGACCCCCGGCTCCAGGCATGGGAAGAAGAGGGCCCACGGCTCCAGGCGTGGGAAAAGAAGGGCCCCTGGCTCTGAGAAGAGGAGGGCCCCTGGCTCCGGGCGCGGGAAGAGGAGGGCCCTTGGCTCCGGGCATGGGAAAAGAAGGACCCCCGGCTCTGGGTGCGGGAAGAGGAGGGCCCCCCATCTTTGAGCGCAGGAAAAGAAGGGCCCCCGGCTCCAGGCATGGGAAAAGAAGGACCCCCGGCTCTGGGTGCGGGAAGAGAAAAAACACACCAAAGTGCCTAGAAAAGGAACGTCCCTCCTCTTCCTCCCCCAACCCCATCTAAAGCCACCTCCCCCACCACCCAGCTCCTGCTGCTAGGTTCGCTCCCCGTCCAAGTCCTTTCATTTCCTATCTCTGTAACTCCCCCTCCCCCCAATCACTTCATTGAAAGAGCTCAGATTGGCTCCAAGTCTATTAATAGTGGGGAAAGGAAACACAGAAGAATAACCTAGGAAGTTGTGGGCGACACAACCCACTCAGCCTGTCAAGCAGGCGGAGTCCCACTCACAGTCGCTGGCCAAGAGCCCCTGCTTCTCTTGAGTTCTGTTGGGAAACCGAGGGACATGAGGCCGTGCAGTTAGTGGGAGGGGAGAGACAAACTGGGGCTGAACAGGCCTTTGGAAATACCTATTTCCCCCTTTGCAGCCTTTCTTGCTTAAATAAGGGCAAAGGGTTGACATCATTGAAGGGAAGATGGGATTTGGGAACCGAGGCATAGCCTTTACTAGGGGAGGGAGCGTAGCCTAGAACAGGGAGGTGGGAGTCGAGAGTCTTCAATTCTTTCCCTTTCATCAGGCAAGATCCCAAAGTGCTTTGCAAACATTATTTACAAAGATCCACTCCACCTGCCACTGAAAGGCAGCCGCCGCTGGGCAGCAGCTGTGCTGGGAAGTGAGGAAGAACATAATCTCCAATTGAAACTGGGAGGGAAATTAGGACATAATTACTCATGCTGGAATATGGTCAGGCTACCAGGGCAAGTGCTCCAACTGCTGAATAACGTGAGTCAGGATATTTACTGATCACATGTGGGCAGGAACACAGTTTTATGGCATTGTAGAAAGATGGTGCATCTAGCACAGCGCCCCCTACTGACCAGCTAGCACACTGGTCACAGTAGTTCTATTAGTCATGCTCTAAGCCAGTGACACTGAGACTGAGGTTCGGGAGCAACAAGTTAGGTGACCAGACAGCAAGTGTGAAAAATCGGGATGGGGCTGGGGAGTAATGGGAGCCTATATATGAAAAAGCCCCAAACATTGGGACTGTCCCTATAAAATCAGGACATCTGGTCACCCTACCGCAAGTAGCTCTGTAATAAAAAAATAAAAAATTAATTAATGAAGATATCCTATCTCCTAGAACTGGAAGGGAAGGTCATTGAGTCCAGCCCCTGCCTTCACTAGCAGAACCAAGTACTGATTTTGCCCTAGATCCCTAAGGAGCCCCTTCAAGGACTGAACTCACAACTCTGGGTTTAGCAGGACAATGCTCAAGCCACTGAACTATCCCTTCCCCCTCTCTCTCCTACGGCTCTTTGCAGCACATGACATTAAAACACAGTACGCTGCAATTATTAACCAATCAGGATATCTTTACCATGTTATTAACCAATTGTAGTTGATAAAATAACAATACTTGGCCAGTCATTTTGCTGTGGCTCTTTGAGGTAATGTTGATCGCTAATTTGGCTCCTGAATATCAGGGCTCTAAGCCAAACAATGGGTGCAGACGATAACCCGGTGCCATTTATCCCATGGAAAAGCAGGTGTCTACATGACAAAAAAACACTCACTAATTGGCATTAACTGATCCCTTTGCGGCTGGCCTCACGAGAGGCTATTAAGAGGTGGCTAGACCATGGAGAATGAACTGATCCCCTCACCTCTTCTACTCTGCCCCAAAGAGAAATCACAGCATGTGAGGTCCTCCAAGCAATGACACTTGGAAACACACAGCAACGACTGTCAAAGCACTTTACAGACAGCGGTTCATCCGTCCAATTACTGCACTGTATAATATTAAAGACAGGGCCTGGCACCCAGATAGAATGAGACGTATAACATCTCTGGGAAGGAAGCTACCATGCTTGCATTCAGATTTAGTGCAACTGGGAGAGAGAGAGAGAGAGAGTGTGTGTGTGTGTGTGTTTATCCCTCCCCCCAACTGTGACAAGGACTCATTGTTACGGACTGATTTTTGAGCTAGTGTGTGAGCAACACAGAGACAATCAAATCAAGGCAATAAAACACGCTGTGTCGTCTCTGCTATCACATAGGAACAAGTGTGTGCGAGGGGGTGGGGCGCATTCTGTCCAAAGCTTGTGCCCAGAAGATCGCACCTGATAAGCCCTGACTGTCTGAATCAAGGGAGAGATAACGGCAGGGCATTCTTCTGATCCTGAAGTGTCCTGTTCTTATCGCCCCAGTTCAGATGGAGAGCCTGGTACGGGCTCACAGTGGGTCGGATTTCAATGGGCGCCAGCCGCAGGGACTGTCTCCCTTCTTTTTGCCCACCCCCTTCAACAGGTTGATGGATGCTCCAGGCTGTCAGGGCGCCGTGGGAATGATTTAAACCAGCCACGTCCACAGTCACGAGCAGGGACATTTATCCACAGGAAGCAGCCGCACGGCCAGCCCTCCCCAATCAATCTCCACGTGTGATAAAAGAGCAGTCGCTTCCAAGAGGGTGGCCTTGTGGTTAAGGCACTAGACTGGGACTCAAAGGGCTTTAGTTCCCAACTTTGCCACTGACTTCTTCTGTGAGCTTGGGAAAGTCATTTTGTCTCCCAGTGCCACAGTTCCCATCTGTAAAATGGGGCTAAGCAGCCTTCCTTGCTCCCGGTGTCTGTCCTGTCTATTTGCACCGCAAGCTCTTGGGAAGCAGGGCCTGTCTCTCGCCACGTGTTTGTACAGTCTTTAGCACAGTACACTACTGTAAACCAACATCAGGGTTAAATCTAGCATCTTGCAGGGGGTTAGACTAAATGACCCATCTAACCCTATGATTCTATGAGCAACAGCGATGTTGCTGCTAGGGCGGACTGGGGACTTTAGTCCCTATCACCCTGCAAGACTGCAACAAGAGGCTGGACTTCCCCTCTGCCTGCTGTCTGCTTGATGCCCCTCCCCCCCAGCCCCACCCCAGCACCACCCCCTTCCCCCAAAGTCCCCATCCCTGCCCTGCCTCTTCTCCGCCTCCTCCTCTGAGCGCGCCGCATCCCTGCTCCTCCCCCTGCTCCTGGAAAGTCCTAAGCATCACCAAACAGCGCTAGGTGGCGGGAGTGGGAAGGGGTGGGAGGGAGGGGAAGGAGCGGGGACGCAGCATGCTGCGGAGGCGGGAGAAGGAGGTGAGGAGAGGGGAGCTTGGCTGCCGGTGGGTGCGGAGCTGTGATTCAATTTCTGAGTTGATCCAGCTTCCCCCATTCCAGCCCATTTCCATTCCCAGGCTGCTAAATGAAACAGCAAAGGATGCTTCACACCCAGAATAAAAATCCTGTCTACCTAAAACTGCACCGCTCAGGAAATGACAGAGGAACAGCAGGGAATGCAGGCCAACAAACCAGCTAGTCCCTACTGAGCCTCCTGCTCTCACTGCAGCTCCATAAAGACAAGAGACCCAGGCTTGAAACTCTTCTGAGGGCTTGTCATTTTAAGGGGTTTTCCCCCATGTAGCCAGAGCAGTGCCAGCCTCTCAATTTCACAGAGTCTGAGGCAGAAGTGACCATTTGGGGTTGGACTAGAGCAGTGGTTCTCAACCGGAGGTACGTGTACCCCCGGGTGTACACAGAGGTCTTCTGGGGTACATCAACTCATCTAGATAGTCGCCTAGGTTTACAACAGACTACACAAAAAGCACTAGCAAAGTCAGTACAAACTAAAACTTCATATAGACAATGACTTGTTTGTACTGCTCTATATTCTATACACTGAAATGTAGGTACAATATTTCTATTCCAATTGATTTATTTGATAATTACATGGTCAAAATGAGAAAGTCAGCAATTTGTCAGTTACAGTGTGCTGTGACGCTTTTGTGTTTTTATGTCTGATTATGTAAGCAAGTAGTTTTTAAGTGAGGTGAAACTCGAGGGTGCACAAGACAAATCAGACACCTGAAAGGGGTACAGTCCTCTGGAGAGGTTGAGAGTCATGAGACCAGATGACCTTTGCATCTACGATTAAATCATATAATCGGAGCTGGTGCTGATGCAATGTATCCCCATTTCAAACTGGTGCAAAATATCCCTCATGTAAACAAGCCCTCCAAGGAGTTTTGCCATTGAAGTTTGTGACAAGGATGCTGGTGTAACGAGCTCTGAAACCCATGTGGAGTCCTGCAAGTGCTACACTGGGCCAACGAGAGAGTTTTCAAGTAAACCAAAATACTACTGAGAACTTATATCAGAAAAAGACTCACTGCACCAGTGTAGAGCCTGGCTACTTCCATCAGCCAGGTTCCCTCTACGGTAATCATGAGTCAGACCCCCAAAATCAGGACATTGGCGCTACAGTGATACAAATAATAAAATTGTTTCAACTCCACAGGCCAACTGCTTCAGCCTCATTGCTTCTTCCTGCCCTAGGCTTTAGAGACTAGCCAAAGGGGAAGAGGCAATTGGGTTCATGCCTGTTTCAGTAGCAATAGGTTATGCTGCAGGCAGGCAGGCAGGCCAAGTGGTAGGAAAGAGATCTGTGCTAAGCATGTAGAGGCCAATGTTACACGCTCCTAGACCTGTGTTTGTCTGGTAGCAACCTGCCCATCAGTTTGCATTCTGGGGTGTCACACCAAACTGGGCCTCTCTGCAGGGCCGGTGCAACCATTTAGGTGACCTAGGCGATCGCCTAGGGCACAAGGATTTGGGGGGCAGCATTTTCTTTGGCAGTGACCGCGGCGGCCGAATCTTTGGCCGCTCCGGTCACCACCGGCATTTAGGAGGAGGGAGCTGGGAAGGGGAGTGCGGGGAGGACCACTGATTGGCGCCACAAGCCTGGGAGGTGGGAGAAGTGAAGCAGCGACGGTGTGCTCGGGGAGGAGGCGGAGCAGGGGTGAGCTGGGGGGGGTGCCTCAGGGCGGACGGTGGGGGGTGGGGACCTGCTGCAGGAGGGGCGCCTCAGTGCGGAGGGGCTGAGCTGCCATGCAGGGGGGAGGAGGGCGCCTCAGGGTGGAGGCTCGGGGACTGGGGAGGGCGCAAGGTGAAAGTTTCGCCTAGGGTGTGAAACATTCTTGCATCGGCCCTGCCTCTCCAGAAACCTGACCCTCTTTCCCACTGTCTATATGACGGAACTTCTTCACGATACACAAGAAAGGCCTGAAAGGTTGATCTGTTTAAAAATGAGGCAGTTGGGTGGGTTTTTCTGCTTGGTTTTATGCTAGAAAGTGAACTCCTTTCTATCCCGCTTTGCCTAGAGGACTCTATGGAAGACCGAAGACGTAGGGGTAGGACATACAGAGTCGCCATTGAAACCTGACCAGATTAACTGAGATGGAAAGCAATTTTCATTCAGACGGGCTGAAACGCCAAGTTCTACCCTGATTTGCAACCCCTGCAAACTCAGGGTTTGTTTCTGCTAACACCTATTTAACTCAAATGCCGGGGAGGAAAGGTCTCTGTTAACGATTCTGAACTCTGTAATTAACGCTGGCATTTCCCGGCCCTTGAGTGCTGAAACAGTGGTCTCAATGTCACATTAACAGATTGTGTTGTGTTTTAATTTCCTGGTTTGTTTTTCTAAAGAAAAGAAAAGCGAACACGTTTTCGAGCTAAATGCACTATACTTCCTCAGCTCTGCATCTGCAGAGACCTACTCCTACATACAGAGAAAGAGACCAAATCTGGTCTCACTCCTCACTGACACCAGGGTAACTCACTGAACTCAACCCTCAGGTGGGCCAAGTTTATATTCAGCCAGGCTAAGGAAGGTGGCTTTAACCTATCTTTCTTCTCTCTGATCCTGGACCATCTCCTGACTGAAATGGCCCTTAGCAGACTTTAGAGCAGCTGCTGGGTTGCTCTAAATTACATGACATACAGCTAGAGGTGGAGGCAGGTAAGTGCAATATGCTCTGTCCTAACCCCAACCTGTACCTCGCCTTGAAAGTGGGAGGTGGGGGGTCAGCCAGCCAGCTCTGCCTGCTTTTTTGGCTGCCTCTTTAGGGAAACTCCCAACTGTCCTACTGCAGTCTCAAGAAGCAAAGCAGCTGGGGCACAGGCTTGAGCCCAATGGTGTTCCATTAATTAAGCCAGTGGAAGATCTGGCCTGGAGCGTATACTGTGTATTCCTGTACTCCGGATGTAACTAGCTAGATGGGATGGGGGAATGCAGGGTTGTACAAACCTATCCGTATAGCATACATTTTTCCTGTCCTTCCCCTGTATTCAGGCTCCTTCTTCCCATCTTCAATGTACTTCCCTCCCACTTGCCGTGAGGTTCTTCCTATGGGGCAAGTTCATCCTAAAGGACATTTACAACTCCCATGCCACAGAGAGATTCCAAGGCTGGGCTTGTTCACCGAGTGCTTCTCCTACCGTGCACTATCCCAGAGTGCTTTACACTGCAATAGGCACTGGTAGAGTTGAGACCAGGGAAGAAAACACAGCAACACAAAGCCCACACGCAGCCTGGGAGGTTACACCAAGAGGGACAGAGGAGATAACGGCACTGGTATTAGCGCTGACTCCCTTCCAAATGTCATCCTGGACTCTGGACAGCAGTCACTGCGGAAAGGCAGAGAGGACCTCTGCTTAACTGCTCACCTGTGAGATGGGGGGAACAACAGAGAAAATAAATGAAGAGAATTGGGGCCTAGGATGGAATTTCTGCTCAGAGTGAAGGAGCGAGACCCAGCTTCAACTCCCTAAGGCAGACCATGAACCTGAACCCACATCTCAGGCAAGTGCCCCAGCCACTGGGTTACTGGCTGGGCAGGTGGGTGTTTTTCTTTCTCTCTCTCTCTCTTTGCAACAAAAGGTCTCACCTACAACCTCTGAATTTTTCACAGAAGAGAATTCTTCATTTCCAATCAGCGCTGGAAAACAACGGTGCAGGAAACGTCACATGCTGGGACTGACTTCATACAGGAAGCGTTTGTCTGTAAGCGTCCCAGATTCAGTGTTGCTGATGTCCAGAATTTACAGTGGGAGGAGGCAACATGTTTGTACAAGGCCTGGCACAAAGGAGAGGTGAGCACCAGCACACGGACAAGGCGGAAATGACCACACACGACTCGAGAGTTACAACACATACATAAAGTGAGCATGGCTATGCCCTGTCGCTAGTAGCGCAAACGCCGAAAAAAATCAGAGGTGGGGGCGAGACCTTCACTGAGATTCGCAGATCCCGGCATGGAAAAAAACCCACTTGCCCTCTGAGTCGAGCATATGTGTGTAACTGTGTGTGCAGGTTTTTACCTTTGTACCTCCCTTCCCTGAGCCTCCAGATTTATGGGCAGGGATCGCTCCCCAGAAGTGGCCGTTCCCTTCACAACTCCCAGCTGCCTGATCATATCGCACAAGAGGAAAAGGAAAAGAGTCTGGACCTAGAGCGCCATAGGCAGGTAAAACGCCCATTGACGGGTTTGGGCAAAATTCAGCAGGGACCTAAACGGTGAGGTGAGCTACACATCCACCGTCAGCTGGCCGGTGTCAGTGACAAAGCAGGGTCACTTGGCAGTGGTTTGGTATCCAGGAGACCTGACTCTCCGCTGCCTTGTTCCTCCTGTACATGCTTTGGCCCCGCCCTCACCAGGCTCGGGGGGGGGAGTGGCGTGAGGGGGTGGGGCCTCAGT
This sequence comes from Gopherus flavomarginatus, assembly GCF_025201925.1. NCBI lineage: Eukaryota > Metazoa > Chordata > Testudines > Testudinidae > Gopherus > Gopherus flavomarginatus. The sequence continues at coordinate 11,118,435 of NC_066617.1, read as the reverse complement.
CCAGGTGCCCGTGGCCCCCCCCACTTTTAGAGACCTTCTGTCACCCTTGGCTGAGGGAAGGGAGGTAGAAAGGTCCTGACCTGCATACACCAATATGCAAGTTGTCTCTGACGAACAGTGCTATCATCCCCAGCTCGAGCCACTCAGCCCATTCTCCCGTCACACTCACCGTCTGGCTTTATTTTAACCCTGATGAATGACGCTGGCCACCCTAGCGTTCTCACACTGATTTCATCCGTCTTCCTGGTGAACGCTGATGTCAATGGGTGGAGTACATTGACTTCAGTGGAGTTATGCTGGCTTAAACTGGCCGAGAGCCCTGTCCCTACGTGAGACTTCACCTTAGCATTTCCATTCTACAAATTACGCACAATCCTTCTGTGCTTTCCCCAGCCTTCAGCTACGGCCAGAAAATGCTTTTGTAGCCTTCTCCCCGCAGTACGGCTTGAATGGGAAACATTTCTGCCTTCCCCTCTCATCTTTGCCTGCACATGCTGCTTGCCTAACTCGGGTTCTGAAGGAAGAGGCGTGGGTGATTCAGTAGGTTGTGCTCTGTCCCAAGTCAGGTCCTAAGACAGAGGGTGTTGTCATGCCCCCACTGTCTTTTGGAGTTAAAAATCCTCTTTGGTCACTAAAACTCCATGGCATTTCCACACCATTAAGGAAGTCCTGTGATTAAGAGACAGGATCTCTGGTCTCTTGGCCAAATTCGAATATTGGTGTATTTACTTTAAATTCCTGTCGTTCTGACTGGATACAGAACAATTCACTTCCTGCCCTGCATTGCTGTGTAGTGCTCCGGAGTGCACTGTTAAATAGCTGCTGTGCTCTACCCCAGAGGGGGCTGCATTTTGGTGGTGGGTGCAGTGATTAATAAAGAAACATAGCAGGACAGATATTGTAGGAACTACATCGGATAGACATCTCTGTGCAAAGTGATCATTTCCAAGTACCTCAAAGGCTCTCAGACAAATGTTGTTTAATTCCGAGTAAAATACCACCTCTACTAGGCCACCCATTTTCGCTGCAGTCACTTGAGACAGGTTTCCCTGCAGAGAGTTTCAGAAGCCCTCGGGGATATGCTACGACTGAAGGTGTTCTACCCAAAAGTAAACTACCACGCCTGATCCTGCAGCCAAATGGCAATGGGAGCTTTGCCTGCTTGGGTCCACAGGATCAGGCCCTTTGCTACAGTCACATTGTTTAATGACCTTTGGCAGCTGGGGGTTACTCAGCCAGAAGGCTGGAGATTTCCTGTTAGTGTCTCAAAGAGGGCTGTACGTTTCCGCGCAGTCTTTTGTCTGTGGATGCTATTTAAGGTCCCACCTTTCTGCCTTTAGTTCCCCACCCACCACTCCCTCGCAGTGGGCTTTACCCAGTCGGTTTTGATAGTCTATATTTAAAGGCTATGCATGGTGAACTTTCAGGCATTGACAGGACACAGTTGGCTTGGCAAGAGACCATTCTTTAGGTGGGGAAGAGTGTAGGAAGGGAAGGACACAGCAAACTCTCCCTCCTATTCAAAACTATTTAAAGACTGTCTGGCACAAAAGTCCCTTCCCAATGACTGGCTCCAGTGACCATCTCGCTTTAAATCTGTGTAATCAGATCAACTTCTATTGTTGGTAAATTCATAATGGCTTCATTATTTAACTCTTGTGATAGACGTTCCAGAAATAGGACACCCCTAGTCGCTTATTTCTGTAAAAAGGAGCACTTGGGCCAGTGCTCCGTTTGAGGAAGAGCTTCTGTTCTTCCCCCTTGTTGACCTAATACAGGTCTCAGAGATGGATGAGACCTGGAGCAAGAGATGACCTTACCCAACATACTGTCAATGCAGAATTCTTCCCTATGGTTTATCTGTGATACTGGTAAACCAAGTGCAGCTCTGGCCAAGGCCATAGGCGTTAGCTAAGAACTGACAAACTCAAAGATGGAATCCAAGCCAGATCACCTCTGTTAGTTTTTTTCAAAATAGGTATTAGTCTTATAAGAATGTATTTTGTGTTTAGACTCTGCGAAACACTTGTAAGTTGCTGCATGCACTAATCTCAGCCCTCATCCTCAAAGGAAACCTGCACAGCACTGTCAAAAGACAAGCTCAGGAGCTCCAATTTCATAACCGCTAGACACTAAAAATCAGAGGCTGAAGAGAGGGCAGGTTTACACTCAAAATGCTGCAGCTGCGCCGCTGTAGCACGTCAGTGAAGACGCTACTGCGCCAACAGGAGAGCTTCTCCCGTCGGACTAGTTAATCCACCTCCGCGAGAGGCAGCAGCCCTCCCATTCACATAGCGCTGTCTATACTGGGGGTTACGTCAGTATAACTGCGTTGCTCGGGGTGTGGACTTATTACAACAGTATGTAACCCACTCGGCCCCTCTTTTTGTGCTATGGCTGCAGAGGTGTTAACAAGCCACTCTACCTTGAATGGTCTCTTAGAGCAGTAGTTCTCAACCAGGGGCACATGTACCCCTGGGGGTACACAGAGGTCTTCCAGGGGGTACCTCAACTCAGCTAGATAGTTGCCTAGTTTTACAATGGGCTACATAAAAAGCACTGGCAAAGTCAATACAAACTAAAATTTCATACAGACAATGACTTGTTTATACTGCTCTATCCACTATACACTGAAATGTAAATACAATATTTATATTCCAATTGATTTATTTTATAATTATATGGTAAAATGAGAAAGTGGGAAATTTTTCGGTAATAGTGTGCTGTGACATTTTAGTATTTTTATGTCTGATTTTGTAAGCAAGTAGTTTTTAAGTGAGGTGAAATTTGGGGTTACGCAAAATAAATCAGACTCCTGAGAGGGGTACAGTCGTCTGGAAAGATTGAGAGCCACTGTCTTAGAATGTGTGCTAAATGTTAATGTTAAACAATCTGTTCCACCTTGCATTTAGCTGTGATGCTCAGAGTCCCTTTTCCAGACCTAAAAAAAAGTTGGTCCAATAAATGATGTTATCTCACCCACTTCGTCTCTTTAATCCCACCCATAATTTCTGTATTCCAGACTATAAGGAAATATGTCAGTTTTGCATTATAACTTTAAAAATGTTTGTTCTGAACGTGTGAACCCAGGTATGGGAATCGTCCCCGTTTCCCAGTCAGGAGGCCTATCAAGATTCAGGCTTTGTCTACACTGCACTTTTGTCGGTAAAACTTTTGCCAGTTGGGGTGTGGAAAAAAAAAAGCAAACCCCAAAACAACCCACACCACTGACCAACATAAGTTTCACCGCAAAAGTGCTGCTATGTCGTCAGGAGAAGTTCAGCAGCTACATTAGACACCTTACAGCAGCACAAGTGCTGCTGTAAGGTCTGCAGTGTAGACACAGCCTAAATGGGCCATTATTCACACCCCTGAGCAGTGTAAATTATACCAAAGTCAGTCGGAGTGTAGGCCTGGCCTTAATGTAAAAGCTAAAACAGGGTCATGAGAGAATTTTTCATCTCTTTGCTATTTGGACCTTTGACAGGTCCAGAGACTCTAAACTGAAGCAAGATATCCCTAGGGTTATCCCTGGGTTTGCCCTGATACAGTTTGCAGACATGCCAGCTCTTCTGAATTACTCGCCAGAGATGCAATTTCTAAGAAAAATTAAGCCCAACTCATGATCTTGTGACAGAACACTTAAATGTCAGGATTTTTTTTTCAGCTGCTGGTCTCCTGCTCTCAGACCCAGTCCGGGGGGGGGGGGGGGGGGGTGGGGGCTCCCACTCTCAGCCCCAGTCCCAGGGGAGGTGGGGCTGCCCCTGTCAGCCTAAGGCCCTGGGTGGTTGGGGCGGCCACTGTCAGCCCCAGGGCTACCCTGCCAGCCTGGGAAGTGGGGACCCCACTTCAGCCCCCCCAAGACTTGGGGACTGTGAAGAACCCTAAGAGGAGCAGAGGTGAGGCTGGCAGGGCTGAACTATGCCTGGGGATGGCAGGGGGCTGAATGAGGGGAATGGGGGGCTGTATTGATGGAGGGTTCTGAGCAGCTGGGGCGGTGTGGGAAAGGCGGACTGAAGGCGGTGGGAGTCAATGGGGTCGGGGGCATGAACTGATGGGGTGGTGATGAGGAGGGCTGGGGGACTGAACTGAGGGGGGCTGAACTGACAGAGGTTGGGTGAGGACAGAACCGATGGGGGGCTGGCGGACAGGATTAATTACTGGACAGGAGACTGGCAGACGTGGGGGTGAGTGCTCCTGCAGCAGGGGCCAGAAATAGCTTATCTAGCACATATGGGAGAGCGGGCAACACCTACATGTACACACCCTGGGGATGAGCAGTGGGACTTCAAATATCAAGAGACTGACACAAAAAACACAATATAATCTTTTTAGACTCTCATGATTTTGGGGGGCCCGACTCATGATTTTTGATCACTTGAAGTTGGCAATACTGATTTTGAATTGACATATCACTATAACTTTGACACTCTTCAGATTTAGATTGCAACTTGTTGCTGTATATATGTTTGCTTGCTTGAACCTGTAAATAACTCCTTTCTTTATCCTAGTTAATAAACCTTTAAATAGTTTATTACAAGATTGGCTACAGGTGTTGTCTTTGGGGTAAGATCCTGGTTACCAAATGATTGGTCTCTTAGGACTCGGCACAACCTGAATATTTTGTGATTTTTGATGTAAGTGACCATTTATCACTAAGTCCAACTTGCCTAGGTGGCAAGATCAACTGGAGAGCCCAAGGGGACTGTTTCTGAGTCTGTGGTAAGACTGATATAGTGATCCAGGAATTCATGTTATTGGGTTGGTGAAATCACCAGTTTGGAGTGTCTGCCCTGTTTTTGACAGTCTGCCCTGAGGTTGGCACTCATGGCCATGAAGCACCAGACAGCATGACAATATCATCCAGTGTTTTCTCCAGTCTATGCACAAATATCACAAGTGAAGGGGCAACCGCCACCTTCGCCAAAAGAGCAAGGATGGTCTTGTGGTAAAGGCACTGAACTAGGGTTTGGGCTCAGTTCCCAACTCTGCCACAGAACTCCTGTAAGGCCTTGGGTAAGTCACTTAACCTCTCTCTGTGTGTCCTGGTGTCCCATCAGTATGGCGGGGGAATAATGTCTTGTTTAATTAGACTGTAAGAGTATGGGGGCAGGAACTGTCTCTCACTATGTGTTTGTACAGCACCTGACACAACGGGGCCTCAATCTTGGTTAGGTGCTACTGAAATACAAATCATTCATAAAACAATCTCTTAGGCCACATGATGGATGCAGTGCTTTGGAATATTCTAAGATTATTGTGTCAAATTTATAAATTTTGGATGCATCTTGATGGGCTGGCTGGAGATTGTATTCTTGGCTTGATGGGAGAGCACTAGTCGTGGAGGGTAATTACTGAAAATCCCTAATGCTGAAACAAGGCAGGTCACAAAGACTGTGGAAGTTCTGTCCCAGGAGGAAAGAGCAGAGATTGATTTGACTTGGTTCAAGAGGCCTGGAGAGAAAGAACTTGAAACCGTCTAAAATATCCACCCCAACCAGCTAAGAGGGTCACTCACACTCGATCCAAAACGGACACGAAACTGTGACCAAGAGAGACGGGTCTGTAACTCTTATGGGGTCTCCATGTGGAAGAAGGGTGACTGCCTGGTATGCTAGACATATATAGTTTTAAAGAGGTTTTCTTTGCAAGACTTTTATTCTGAATAAATAGTACTTCGCTTTATGAAGACTGGCTGGCGGTCACTGGTTAACCCTGTTATTACCCTGGAGAGATAAGGACTGCAGGTGCTGAGCTCAAGTCAGACCTGCACAGATAGTCAGTCAGCTGTAGGCGTCTGCAGCCTAAGTCCCTGGTTTGGAGAGAGAGGTCCCCACCCCAAGAAAGGTGATGGCTAAAAGCCTGAGACCTAAATCTGCTGCCCTTCAAGAGGCCACAAAGGGGTCAGCGAGGGGCAGTTAACTCAAGAACTGTGACAGGAGGCTAATTCATTTTGGCAGAGCCCGACCCCCAAACAATTGCTCCCCTTCCTTGCTTTGTACACCCTACAAAGAAGCTGCCACTGTGCTTCAGGGCTGTGACAGCAGACTTGGTAAACAGAGACCCAGAATATTCATGCGCAGCCAGACCTGATCAGCAGTAGCAATGTGCAGAGTGAAACCTGTTTTAAGCAACCACTTAAAGAATCGAGAAAAACTGGGTGTTTAACAGAGGGGGGTTCCTAATAAAGGTGACTCAGAATTGTACTCCGTGCATTTGGGGATAATTTGAGGTGTCTCTTGAGGGCAGGCTTACTGCACGATATATGAATTATACTAATCCCCAGCTTTTCAGCAGTAGCTCTTAAGGGATTTACAAAGGTCAGCATCATTATGCATATTTTTACACATCACACACCATCCAAGAATCTCAAAATATTTTACAAAGGCGGGTAAGTGCTACAAGTTAGGTGACTTGCCAAAGGTCACACCGAGATCAGTGGCAGAAGTGAGTATAAAACCTAGGAGCCTAGAATCACACAGGTTCTTGCTCTGAACAGCCTTTGCTGCCTGTTGATTCCTTTCACCTCCCCCGTGAGAGGTGCAGAAAGGGGCTTCCAGCTGAGACAAGCCAGAGGAACAACCATGAGTAGGTTCCTTTCTGACTCATCCGATTGGTCTGCTGCCTATAGACCACGAGGATCTTGGTTTGGGTTGCACAACAGGTAGTGGGGAAGGAGGAAGAGGCTGCCAATTAATGATTTGCCTACCAACAGACCAGAATAATGGCCCAGTAAAAATGTTGAATCGTCTACTAAGATAGATCCTACCCAGGAATCAGCCATTGCTTCAATTATTCAATTGACTGTGACTCTGACAAAGGTGGAGGAACCTAAAATAAGACTTTGCTGCTGTGTTTGGCTCCTGAATGGCATCTTCCTTCCAGCCTGCCTGCCCTGTTGTCATGAGTCATCAGAGGAATTAAATATACGGGGCAACTGCACAAAGCAGTTGTGAAGGATGCCAGGCAGTTGTGTTCGGGAGGGAATCCAGCACCCAGGTTGGGTGCTAGTGGGTTCCTGGGCAGTCGCTGGATTTTAATGGTGTGGTTTTGTGCTGCGAGATTCTAGCTTTTATGGAAGATGGAGGGCCTAGCATCACTCCACCCAATATAAAATGAGACCCAGATGCAGCTCACAGGGGACTCAGGTAGTGCAGGGAGGGAGGCTACATGAGCACATGACCTGGACAATTGGAAAGGCAGCTTGGCATGAGGAGTCTCTTTGGGTGGGGCAGGGGGAGATGAGTGGTGTCCAGCGAGCACTGAGGCAGGGGAGACGGGTGAACGAATGGGGACTAGGAACAGCGCAGTATGAGGTGGGCTGAGACACAGGCACCCACCCCCCCCCCCATTATGGAGCCTTCTATGAGGGCATATAAGGTCAGCACCAGAGGGTATGCAGTGCTTCTCTTCTCGTCCTGCCCGCTAGAATCCTCTCCTTCCCACCCGGATATGGGGCTGTAGGAGGAATGCTATGGGGGCAGCGTGGGGTGGGGGACAGAGAGGATGGGAAATGGAGAGGCACATCTCCCCCACTCAAGGTTTAACTATCACCATCTTTCTTTCAGAGAAGTTGGCCAGTTTGCAAACTCCACGCCCAGGTTCCCCTCCAGAGCTGGCTCACGAATCTGGCCGCCGCTCACAGCCACAGGGGAGCTGGGCTTTAAGAAAGTATCTAAACAATTCCGCTCCAGGGACCTTACTGTCTGGTTCCCACCATTCGGCACGACAGTGAAATGTTGACACAGTATGGCTGCGTATTTCCTGAAGGAATGCTGGGCTGGGATAGCAGTGAGGGGGGCTGCAGGCCGGTGCACGGGCTGGGCTGGGCTGTATAAGGGCCCACAGCTGGAATAAGACAGCGTACCATTAGGCAGGCGCATGCTGCATTGGCAATGCTGCGGGGTCAAAGCATGGTATATCGGCAGTGTTCTGGAACAGTCGTCGTGTCTGTGACCCAGTATCACTGTGAAATGTGCATACGGTTACTATGTAAGGAGTGATTTATCTGTACCAGAAAAACTGTCTGTCTTCTTAAACGTGTGACTAAAAAGCAGGGCTTAGATCGGCTTCTCCAGACAGGAGATAAGAAATGTCTCTCTCTCAGTCAGGCTGTACATTAAGCATTGTAAGATGACACAATGGATACCCATTTTCATATGAAGTGAAATGTTAACAAAGAGATGAGAGGTCAGTAGGAAAGGAGCACACAGGAAAGAACAAGCCATGGGGGGGTCATCCTGTTGGTGAGTAATGACAGTGAACTTTGCAGGTATTTTTAGATGGATGAAGACTCCCTGGCTTCCTGTACCTAGGGAGTAAACAGACAGCACATGTGCATTCAGGAAAGTGGTGGCCTGGGTTGAAAATGTTGAAGAGAACTTTGAGTGAGGTAACGAGTTCACCTCCTGTCTAAAGGAGTTTAAGTGCAGTCTCTAGAAAGCGTGTTACGATTTTGTTCTCTAAGTAACCTTTTGTTTCCAATATTCTTACTCACTGTCACTTGAATCTCTGTTCTTGGACAAATTTCTTCTTGTTTTCACTATAAATGTATCTCAGTGCTGTGGTGTCAAGCCAAGTGCTGGCTCCGAGTTGAATCTTTCAAGCTGGTGTGTGCTGTTCCTTTGGGAACGGCGGGCCTGGTAATTCTGTGAGTGTTCGGTGGAAAGCGGACTGGACGCTGCAGGGAGCGCTCTGAGTACTATGGGGTTGAACCGACGCAGAGAGAACGAGGCCCGCAAAGGCCGGGAAGGCAGTACTTGTGCTGCCACAGGCTGTTGGTCTCAGGGAGCTGATCCACAGCACGCGCAGACAAGACTCTGTCATGCTAAGGGCAGGTTGTGGTGAGTTGCCCCTCAACCCTGGCTACCTTTGGGGAGTATCCCAGTGCTACTGGTCAGAAGTGGGGTGCATTAGTAAAGCAGGGTTCTGCGCACACAACATCTCATCTCTGAGGCTACATAGGCAAGTGATTCTTCACCAAACCAATACATGCTTTGTTGCAGCAGATTATGTAGCACTGTAAGATAAAAGACAATGCAGAAAACAGTCTTCCCTGACCCAAGAATGGCAGGATGGAGCACGGAGTAAGTTTTGGGACAACCCTAAATATTCACACATTCTGACGAGGAGCTAATCATTTGGATGCTTGGGGAGACACCAAAAGTTATTTGCACCACTTACTATAAAAGTGCCATATCGTGAAATTGTTACTCAAGCAAAACTGCCATGGACTCCAACTGGAGATCCTGTGCATGCTCTCCAAATCAGGCCTCAGCTGTCCCAAACCATATGCAAAAAATGGAGGCAACAAAAATGGAGTCTTATTACAATAGCACCTAGACACCCAGCTGAGATCAGGGCCCATGGCGCTAGGCACTGTACAAACTCACTGAGACCGTACCTGCCCCCGAAGAGCTTACAATCTAACTAAACAAGATGAAGCGTGAGAGGGGAAACAGGTACAGAGAGAAGAAGTGACTTGCCCCAGCTCAGCCAGCAGGTCAGTGGCAGAGCTGGGAATAAAGCCCAGCATAAGCGCCAACTTCTGCTGGTGCCAGTGGGTGCTCAACCCCATTCTGCCCCCAGCCCTGCCCCAATTCCACCCCTGCCCCACCCCCATTCCAATCCCTTCCCCAAAGTCCCCACCCCAACTCCACCCCCTCCCTGCCCTTATTCCGACTCCTTCTCCAAATCTGTGCCCCAGCCCCGCCTCTTCCCTGCCTCCTCCCTGAGTGCGCCATGTTCCCGCTTCTCCCCACTCCCTCCCGGAGCTTGCTACAGCTGTTTGGCAGCGGCATGCACTGGGAGGTAGGAGACGCGGCACATTCAGGGGAGGAGGCGGAGGTGAGGTGGGGCCGGGAGCTTGGCTGTTGGTGGATGCAGAGCACTCACTAATTTTTCCCCATGGGTCCTCCAGCCCCAGAGCACCCACGGAGTCAGTGCCCATGGAGCCCAGTTCTCCTACTCCCATCTTCTAATCAATCAATAGACCATCATGGCACTGCATGACCACCTCTCCTAAGGTAATGTCGTTCTCCATGGGGAAGCAGACAGAGGTTCATGGGAATATGGGAGGAAGAAGGAAATATATTTTCAGTTCTCCAAAGAAGTTGAGATTTGAGTATTGGGAGAGGGTTGGGAGTTGAAGTTATTCTTTATTCTAGCTAAAGTAGTCTCCCCAACACTAAGTCATCAGCCCACTCCCACAGCCCTCCACTGCACACGATAAGTCCTGTCAAAGTCGGTTAAGCTAACTTACTCCCTTTCTTAGTGTCTGTGTCGTGCATCTCTTGCTCAAGCCAAGACGCTGTTTCAGACAAGGCTTGCTCAAAGCGGCAGTTGCCAAGTGCAGCCCCATTTATGATTTTATTTTGTAAATAAATTTCACGTTGCTGGGGATTGACCCAGCCTAGGAGACAACAGCTGCCTGTTTATGGACAGCCATACAGCTCCCTCACCCACTGCCCCAGCCATGCAGAGGACGGACCTCACTGCAGGACGACTGCGCATAACAGTTACATCTGCTTCGTCTCTCTGTTCGGACTGCCCACCAGGATGACTTCTTTGCATCTGTGCACTATGCTCTAGACCAAAACTAGCAGTCATGTTCCACACAGACCTCTGAACAGTCACTATCACACTGTATTCCAACCAGTGACTTAATGGTTGAAGGGTCTATATCCCAGTACCACGCCCCTCAGACTCTCACCTAACCAGCTCTGAATATTTTTTCCTCCCTCCCCCTGCATATCCTTCTTCTGCAGCATTGCAGATAAGAGGTAGAAGTGTGTTTGATGGAAAATACCAGAGCCAGGGCCGGTGCTTCCATTTAGGCGACCGCCAGGATTTGGGGGAGAGCGGCATTTTGCTGCCCTCGGTGGCAGTTCGGCGGCGGGGGGTCCTTCCGCGCTCTGGGTCTTCGGCAGCAATTCTGTGGCAGGTCCTTCACTCGCTCTGGGACCTGCTGCCAAAGTGCCCCAAAGACCGGGAGCATGGAAGGACCCCCCTGCTGCAGAATTGCCACCAACGACGGGGAGCGCGGAAGGACCTCTGCCTAGGGCGCCCAAACCCTGGCGCCGCTCCTGACCAGAGCTAGTCCCTTTCACTCACCTTCACTGAGCTACCTGCTGCAATCTTCTATATTGCAGGGCAAGCTCTGATTCAAACAAGTGGGATTTCCCCACCTAAAGTTAGGAGTTAGATTTGGACTCTTTGACTGCAGCAGATGGTAAATTCCTTCACTGTCAGAGGAAGCGCTTCAATATACTTCCCCAAATGAAGTAGAAGTGAATAGGCCATAAATGGGAGGTCAGGAAACGTAGCTAGTTCGTATATTGTAAAGCACAGGAAGCCTGATGAACCAAGTTCCCCTTTGGTGTAATTCCACGGGTGTCAATGGAGTTATGGGATAAACTTGGCCTTATGTCTCAGAGAACTGACAATGGGACATGGAGCCTTTCACTCATAGGAAACTGGCTCAAAGCCAGGTCAAGTCAGCTCAGCTCAGCTGGGACCAAAAGCTGTTACCATCAGACGGCTGTTTAGTGGTAGCCTACATGGGAAATGAGTTTGTTGATCTCAGTCAGTTGCTGGGGGGACTAAGCTGCCTCTATCGACAAACCACTAGCATGTTTGGCTCTCATTGAGCCTCTTGCTGGCAGACTTACTAGGGCTCAGACTGATTTGGGTCTGGACAATTAGTTGCCCACGGACCCCATGCACCCAGAGGCAGTGCGTCAAAGTTGCAGCCTATTAGCATGACATTGTAGTCTAAGGAGGTTTGCCTTGTGCTCTGCCTGTTCTGGGGATAAATGCAGGAATTCAGCCTGCGCAGCTGTCAGCTCAACACCTTATTTTATACCTTGCTGTTGTTAAATGTACCTTTGTCCTTAACAAGAGAGGATGGCCTTGTTGCTAAAGCAGAGCCGGAGATCTGAGTTCTGTTCCTGGCTCTGCAAGAACTTCCTCTGTGATCTCAGGCATCTTCCCTTCCCCACCCCCCACATGCCTCAGTTTCTTCATCTATAGAATGGAGCTAATAATACCTAGGGTATCTGTTTCTAGGGGTTTATTAATTTCATTCTTCAGGGCTTATTTTTAGTAATCTGAGTTTTACGTAGATGTCCAAAAATTGGGGCTTTTTGGAGTTTTCTCCTTGTACCTACTGTAATGAGTAATGTATATCATATGCATTACTCATTACAGTAGTATATACTGTCCTGAATAATCTCTGTCACATTCCCTAGTGAAACAAATTAGAAAACCTTCAGCATGCATCAGCAAAATCTACATGGACCAGTTAGTGTGCAACATGTTAACGTGCCTTAGAAATCACATGCTCTGTGTAGACAAGTCCTTACCTATTTCTGGTGTTTTTCCAGTATTTATTGGATAAAACACTGATTTAATGTTTTTTTCTTTTTATAACAGGGGTGTTTTATTGGTGTTTAACAGTTAAAACTGAAAATCAGAAGCCTTATAATGTCTCAACTTGCCTCGCAGTGGGGCTGTGAGGGTATCTTCTTTGATATTTAGCACTTAGAGCTCCTCAGATGGAAGGCACTGCAGAAATCCAAAGCACTGTCACTCATTGGCATTCTTTGTCCAGGGACGTAGTTTGACAGGGCACACGCACATCTGTTCAAGCCATACAGATGTTTCTGAAAGCATGGAAATCCATTCCCCACCGCAGTGATCACAGAAGGGTCAAACGGCAGGATGGGAATGAAATAAGAATAATAAAAATGACAACAAACATGGTCTTAAGGTAAATTAGCTTGCAAAGCTTTACAGTCACTTCCCCATTTACACAGCTGCTGCTAGCAGGCATATTCCTGCCTTAGAGCTCTGTCATCTTAGCCTGTTCAGTTTCTGTGCCAAGACAGAGATAAGCCCTGGAAGTCAGTGCCTGAAGATTGCTGATCTGAGCTGGATCATGACGGAACCTTCTCTAAAAAGACCAGCTGGACCCAGTCTTCCTAGCGCATAGACCCCTAAGCACGCTCAAGAGAAAATCAGCTTATGGCTTTGTATTGCTGCTGCAACCCTTCATTAATGAGCCCCCTTCCTAATCGGATTGGAGTTGTTCCATCACACAGGCAAAGAGGACGAGCAAACAGAGAAAACAATCATAGGAAAAACAAAACAGAGGGCAGAAATCCTCTTGCATCTGCTCCACTCTAGCACAAATAAAAAGCAAATAGCTGGCATTCTTTTTGCATGGCTGTTTCAGAACTATTTCTAATTAACTGGCATTCTCCAGGACCAGCCAGCTTCTGGGCTGACATTCTGATTGCAGAGACCTTATTTTGTTTTTTTCACTGCAATTGTTACTCATAGGGCTCTGTGTAACAACGCTACTGAAAGCGACAACAATGCTGCTACTGAAAGCAATGATAACAGCGATGCTACTGCTGAAAGGAGCCCTACCAAGAGCAAAAACAACAGCTAAAAGAAATAATCTCTTAGCATTTTATAGTACCTGTGTGTAAACAGGAGTTACTGAAATGCAGGTACCTGAGGTAGAGCATGGCAGCTGTTTAACAGTTTAGGACTGGAAGTGAAGAAGAATAGCAGGTACAATTGAAATTGTAGGGGAAATCAGGGAGGCAGTGTCATAAACAGATAGCTAAGGGTTAATGTTCTTTTACCTGTAAAGGGTTAAAACAGGGAACCAAACACCTGACCAGAGGACCAATCAGGAAACAAGACTTTTTCAAATCTGGGTGGAGGGAAGTTTTTGGGTGTGAGTCCTTTGTTCTTGGTCTGTTCCTTTTCTCGTCTCTGAGAGTGATCTTTCTATCTCCTGGCTTTCTAATCTTCTGTTTCCAAGTTGTAAGTACAAGGATAGTAAGACAATAGGTTTATATTGTTTTCTTTTTTATTTACACATGTGTAGTTGCTGGAATGTGTTAAATTGTATTCTTTTGGAATAAGGCTGTTTATTCACTTTTTTTCTTAAGCAATTGACCCTGTATATTGTCACCGTTATACAGAGACTATATTTTATGTCCTTTTTCATTCTTTTTATATAAAGCTTTCTTTTTAAGACCTGTTGGAGTTTTTCTTTAGTGGGGACTCCAGGGAATTGAGTCTGCAGCTCACCAGGAAATTGGTGGGAGGAAGAAGTCAGGGGAAAAATCTCTTTGTGTTAGATTTACTAAGCCTGACTTTGCATACCCTCTGGGTGAGGGGGGAGAGATTAACTCTCTCGGTACTTGTGTTTCCAGGACTTGAAACAGGGAGGGTAGAATCCCTTTGTTTAGATTCACGGAGCTTGCTTCTGTATCTCTCTCCAGGAACCCAGGGAGGGAACACCTGGAGGGGAGGAGGGGGAAGGGAAATGGTCTATTCCCCTTGGTTGTGAGACTCAAGGAATCTGAGTCTTGGGGTCCCCCAGGGAAGGTTTTGGGGAGACCACAGCGAGCTAGGCACTGTATAATTCCTAGCTGGTGGCAGCAATTACCAGGTCCAAGCTGGTAACTAAGCTTGGAGGTTTTCATGCTAACACCCATATTTTGAACGCTAAGGTCCAGATCTGGAAAGAAATGTTATGACAGGCAGAATGCAATTATCCATATTACAATTGGAGCAAGACCAGCGTCCTTTTTCAAACAGTGCCTTGAGATCTTTAACGAGCACAAACGGTCAGGGGTTGGGTTTCAAGACTCGTCCGAAAGACAACACTTTCTGCAGCATACAGCCCTCTCGGCAGCACGCTGGGGCACTGGCTCTCTAGTGATGTCACCTCTTGAATCATTCACACCATTTCCTGAACAGGCTGGGGTTTCCTTGCAGGTTTCCCATCCACGTGGTGACCAGCCCCAACCCTGCTTACAAGATCAGACACAGTCACGACTGAATACATTAACCAAAGCTGAAGCGTAGGTCGTTGGACATGCACGTTTGCTTGTTGCAAAAACCCAGATCGGGTAACCATAATCTCGGTTTCTGATCTAATCAGTGGAATGAAAAGCCCCACCCCCTCCATTGCTGACACTGATGCGGAGCTGTGCCTTGTCTTAAACTGAGGTTTGTCTACACTAGAAATATAACGCGACCTATATTAGGTCAACTTACAGCCAGAGCATGTCTACTCTACCCTCCTTGGGTCAGCGGTGCATGTCCTCAGCAGGAGCACTTCCACCAACCTAAGAGTGTTAATTACAGCCCTGCCAAATTCATGGGGGAAGGCACACATCCAGCTGGATTTTAGGGCATTGTTTATTAGGTGGGCCACCTTGGTCTGGATAAGAACAAGGTGACCTCCATGTTGTGACAGTTTCTTGTGCCCCTATTCTGGGAAAAAGGCAGGAAACCGAAAAGAGCGGGAAACAGTTGTTGCTAAGTAACCGCCATCTTTGATAAGGGGCTGACACGACTTTGCGTAGGCAGAAGGCCAGGATCCTTTGCTGATGCAATCGCTAGAATACCTTTCGGCGCTGGCGAGGCTGAAGGACCCTGATCCAGTAATTACTGGGCGGGGGGAGAAGTACACAGTTGCGTTGGAGGAGAAGACTGCTTTGAGCAGTTGACTGCATAATGAAGATGTTTCCTTTGAAAGGTGCCTCCCACGGGAAGGAGCCTGAGATAGATACATGAGCAGGGATGTGTCACTTGTTGAGACAGGCTACTTAATGATCCCTGAGTGTTGCATTAAGCGGCAGCATTTTAGATATCAGGCTGCAAGGGAAAACGTTCTTCCACTGCGCTGGAGGTGGGAGGGCTGGGTGGGGAGAGATGGTCTCAGACGGGTCTTGAGGGCTTGCGGTTTGTTTTGCTCTGTTCCTTTAGAAACAATGTGAAACGGGCTTGTGTCCTTCGTTAAGGTATAGAGCCAAAGGGCTGGCTGTGCAGGGGCTGCCCGGGGTGTGCCAGGCTTGCCTTCAGGGAGCACTTGGCAGTAGGAGCTTGCCAGGCCAGGCCTACTGTCATGGGGGCCAGGATGGTAGGATTACACGAGGCTAGCCCTGCTGGTGAGCAGCATGCTCTTGAAATGAGAGGCAGACGAGGACAGGTCTCCCTGGAAGAGTCACATCAGCCCAGGCCTATCCTCAATGGACACAGGACAGAAGGGTCACACCATCCCTGGCCTGCTTCGGCAGAGCAGAGGCACCCACCGCTCCTCAGAGTGCACCGGCTGGTGGACTCAGACCTCCTCACACTGCATACGCTTGCTGCCAGCCATCCTTTCATTATGCAGTGTCTCCATTTCTTTGCATCGAAAAAGAACCATCGAGCCCCAGCCCTGCAGGTATTCTGCCATTTGCATTTGAGATACATTTCAAGACAGATCAAAAGACCCCAGGCTGGTTGCACTCGGAAACCGCAATGCAGGACAACAGTCAACTGCTGACCTGTTCCTTCTCTGTAATCAAGCATTTAATGTGCGCACCACTGCCCTCTACTGAATGGACACAGGACTACTCAACTGTGCATCCTAGGCCCTATATTAACAGCTGATGGAGATTCCCCTTTAGCTCAAGTGTTAAAGCCTGCGCTTTTTGGAGCTCAGCAATATCCGGGTTTTATTCCCCCTGCTATATGAAGTTCCTAAGTGGTCACAGTTTTGTTCACTACATTTTAAATCAGTATAGATGAAGGTCATTTCCTCTTTTAGCTACCTGCCAAGATCTGAGTTCAGGGTTCTCTGTTTGCCCTTTGGCAGCAGACAATGTGGCAGGCACTGTGGGCAGAACATCCCCCTTCAGGCCGCTCAGGCTTTTGTGATGTCATCTACCTGCTGGGGAAAATGCAGAAACCCGAACGCAGGTCCTAGCAGGAAAGAGGATTTTAAATGTATTGTAACCAATCCATGACCACGTAGGACTACACTGGCATCACGCAATGCTGCACAGCATGGGAAGTTGGGCTTTCATGGCAACTGTAGGACTGAGCTTGGATCCTCCTCCACCAGGAGCACTGGTAATCTAAGGCAGACTCAGGAAAAATTCCTTCTCTCTTCTTAAACATCATTCCACCCACATGCGAAACCAGCTACAGATCCAAGGCATTTGGACACTAAGTGCTGAAGTGACAAGCACTAAAAAACCCTAAAACTTTCCCTAGATTCATTGGGAGTAAATGGTCTACTTTCTTCAGATTCCAGGGCAGGAAAATGCTCCCTAGTCACCAAGAAAGGGCTCTGGGTCGATATTGTACCAAATCTGTGGTCAAGTCACACCTGTCACTGTTGCAATGTCCCAGCCACGTACCAAACTATCGGGAGTATGCTCAGTGGACAGGATACGACAAGATCACTTTATTATGGGAAGAGAAGGGAAAGGCCTTTATGGAAGGGTCCCAGAAGGTCAGATTCTGATGCCCTTTACTACTAGCTCACCAGCAAGAGGAAGGGCTTCACAGTCTGGCTAATAAAATTTAGTTAATGGGGAAACTAATAGGATTATATAGCCACTTCATTGGATTTTATAGAAATTACTTCAACCAACCTATAGGATTGAATAGAGAAGGAGATCTTTCTATAGGGCTTTTTGAACCATCCTATAGAATTCCATAGCAGGGATACAGTTTTCTACTATGTTCTAAAGAATTATTTTTAAAAAGTCTATTTTTTATTAGATTCTGCAGACTTTTTGAAAAAGGAAGGGTTATCATTAGTTCAAAGGGCGCAGGCATCTCTCCGACACCAGCTGCCTTTTCTTTTCTGGAACTGTGACTAGACACCAGTCCTGGGAAAAACTAGAAGTATTCTCCTGTCAGAATCGGTCGCGGAGGTGGGCAGAAGAGTATAAGTCAGGGGTTCTCAACCTGGGGGATGGGACTCCTCAAGGTGTCACATGGCTATTACATGGGGGGTCGTGAGCTGTCAGCCTCCAGCTCAAACCCCACTTTGCCTCCAGCATTTATAATGGTGTTAAATATAAAAAGAACATGCTTTTAATTTATAAGGGGGGGGGGTCGCACTTAGAAGCTTGTTATGTGAAAGGGATCACCAGTACAAAAGTTTGAGAACCACTGGTATAAGTAATACTTTTCTCTCTCTCTCTCACACACACACACACACACACTTTCTGACTCTGTTCGCTGGCAGTAACATTCATTACTCACGGCAGCATGGGCTCACGTTAATTCCTGTATGTGCAGGAAATTACGGAATGTGCAGAAGAGAGCGTTCGGAACAGTAATTCGGGTCACCAAACAGCGTGAGATTCCTTCTTTCAGCGCTCACACAAAACACGAGGACAGGTACTGTTCCTCCCATGTTTTTTGTTCCAGTCACTCCACACCCTGCATGTGCGGCCCAGCACAAATAACTGAAGCCTCTTTCATCAGACATTCCCCAACACACTTTACCAACGTTCACTGAGCCTCACAGCACCCCAGAGAAGTAGTTTCGTATTATTCTTACCCCAGTTTTACTGATGAGGAAACTAAGGGACAGAGGGATTAAGTGATTTGAGTCCTGACTCCATACTGTGCTACTCTAGCCACTAGATCGTGCTCCCAGGCACAAACAATTTAAGGGAATGCACTTACCAAATTGGGCTGTGGCTAGGATGCAGTGCCTGCTCCATGGGACCCCAAGTAAACAGGCCTCTGTTTTATATTGGAAAAATATAGCACCACCAGCAGGGTGGCCCCAGCTCATGCAGTATCATAGAATATCAGGGTTGGAAGGGACCTCAGGAGGACATCTAGCCCAACCCCCTGCTCAAAGCAGGACCAATCCCCAGACAGATTTTAGCCCCAGGTCCCTAAATGCCCCACTCAAGGATTGAACTCACAATCCTGGGTTCAGCAGGCTAATGCTCAAACCACTGAGAAACCACTGAGCTATCCCTGCTATGGCCTGGGGTCAGTAACGAGCAGAATGCACTGCTACTGAACTACCAGCACGGCCATGATCCCTCACACCACATCAGGGCACTCATTTACAGGTCTGTCGCATCTTACGCGCATTTAACATGCACGATTTCAGATTTACGCGGTCGGCGAAAAAAAAAAAAAGAGAAAAATAACCATTTT
Organism: Gopherus flavomarginatus; assembly: GCF_025201925.1. Classification (NCBI taxonomy): domain Eukaryota; kingdom Metazoa; phylum Chordata; order Testudines; family Testudinidae; genus Gopherus; species Gopherus flavomarginatus. The sequence goes on along the minus strand of NC_066617.1, from coordinate 11,099,445 downwards.
AATATTGTACCTGCAGTGCGGGCGATGCCGCCTGCCATTCAACTCAATGTAATTTCGACTATACGTGGTTTTCGCTTTACGCACTAACCACGGAACGGAACCCCCGTGTAAGATGAGACTCCCCTGTAATACAGCCCGAGAGGGAAGCATGCCATCTGCTGAATAATCAGCATCGCTTCCTGCAGCTGCTGTTTTTTTCAAGGGAGGTCTCCCACCTGAGTCCGATTCTCTGCTGCCTTACATCTTGTGCCGCCGTTTACATCCGTGCTGTCTGATCTGGTACCATTTTACAATGCAAGGCAGTGGTGACTCTGGCCACAGCTATCTAGATCAGCATTTGAGAAACTTTAGCAAGCTGTGCTGCCCTTCACGAAAACAAAACCAACGGCCCTACTGCACCACCTCTCTACCAGGCAAGCCAGGTAACATGGGGGAAACCTTTCACTGCCAGTTTTCCCTGCCCCCAGGTGGTTCTTTGAACACCCCTCCCTACACTCTGGGAAATACTGATCTATGTACTTATGTGCCTTTGATATCAGTGAGATGCGGCTGCTTCTTCACCAGAAAATCAGACATGTTCTTCACTCAAGTTAACTGACACAAGGTAAAACCCTAATGATGACAATATATATAAAGGCTCCTTTCTGTTAAGCAATTTAGAAACCAGTAATTTTCTTTTCATTAAGGTGTACATGGACCCTGTACAGCAGAAGCCACTTAAATCAGTCCCCTGATAAACGGCCTGCCTGCTAAATTGTGATAATAACTTGTGCATAGATTTAATATACCTCTAAACAATGGCAAAAGGGCAAATCTTTTAAATAACTTTAAGCCAAGTTCCGTCCGCCGTTCAACCCAACGAAATCTACTTGGATGGCAGCATTTGGCCCTTTATTATTATTATAGGCCTGACAGTCCCACTGCAAGATACAAGATGCCCCCACTGATCTCAATGGGAGTTACTAGTACGCAAATGTTTATACTAACGTAATTCTACCAACTTCACTAAGGCCTGGTCTACACTGGTGGGGGGAGGAGGAATCGACCTAAGATACGCAACTTCAGCTATGAGAATAGCATAGCTGATATCGACGTATCTTAGTTCGACTTACCTCGCATCCTCACGGCCCGGGGTCGATTGCTGCGGCTCCCCTGTCGACTTTGCTTCCACCTCTTGCCGAGCTGGAGTTCAGTAGTCGACAGGAAAGCGATCGGGGATCAATTTATCACGTCTACACTACATGCAATAAATCGATCCCCGATAGATCGATCGCTACCCACCAATCCGGCGAGTAGTGTAGATGTAGCCTAAGTCACTTCCAATTCACACCAGTGTAAATGAGAGGAGAATCAGGCACACTTCAAAATGTCTGATTCTCGCACCCCTGTTTACACTGGTGCAAGTTGGATGCAACATGCTACCAACCCACTTTTCCATCACTTTGCACAGGAGTAAATCAGCAGGAACAGTGGAGGCCCTGAAAAACCAGGGCCAACTATGACTTCTAAACCAGTCTATTGCCTCTTCTTTGAACAGCAATTCACGAAATAGCAGTGAACCTCTCCCAGATCAACAAGAGCTCCTTGAGCTTGTGAGAATTGGGACAATTAGATCATCACTCTGCCATTAACATTGTCAGAGCACAATACAATCTTGAAAGCCTAATCCCTCCAGCACCACCATGAAAAAGTGAGCAAGCATTACTACCTTAGTTTACAGCTTGGGAAACTGAGACACAAACAGCTTACTCTGACTGGTCCAGAGATGTTGAGTGATTTGACTAAGGCCATGCAGGGGGTCAGTGACAGAACTCAGGAGCTCTTTGCTTCTAGTCCATGGTTCAGACCACTAGACCTCATTGCTTCACTCGTCTGACTTGTTTCTGGGTCAGCCAAGATTTGTGCCAGGGAAGCCAAATGTGTTGCATTTACCTGTTTCATGCAAATGAATGAACACATATTAAAGGAATTAGCCAATGAGAGTGGGGGTCTAGAAGAAAACATTCTGATATATAGGGCTGGTAGTGGAGTTTAGTGATTAGAGCAGGGGATTGGAAGCTAGAAGTTTTGCATTCTACTCCTGCCTCTTACTCGCTATGGGATTTTAGGTAGGTCATGTCTCCTCTCTGTGCCTCTTTTTGTCCATCTGTAAAACGGGGACAATAATTCTTATTTACATGCAGGCATGATGCAAGGATCAATTCACTAATGTTTATAAAGTACCTTGCAATCTTCGCATGGAAAGTGTTACCATGTCACTTCCCAGAATGCAATCTGGGTTTTTCCTTGGTTTGCAACCATGGCAATGGTGCATGCAAATTAGACACACAACTGCACCGCACACAGATTTTACACACACTCACTACCTTTGTGAAGCTCCCTGTGGTCAATCGTTCTTTTTTCAGAAGAACTACAATGTGACTCACTTGCTTTTTGGTTATTTGATGGAGCAATTAATTTATAAGCTTTGCAATTGTCATGAGAGTGATAAATGCACTAAGTCCACAGAGGGTAAAAGCCAGCCATTGAGAAGTACTGGATGCAGTATTGCCAACCTCAAACATTCAAAAATCATGAGATTGCCTTAAAAATCATGAGATTTAAAAAAAAAAATACTGGGTTCTTTTTGTTTGCTTTCTGGTTTTTTTCAGATGTTAGGACCTTGCTTCACATTTTCAAGCTTTGCTCTGCAATCCTGAGGGCTGGAAACTCAATTTATATAAAAGTTGTGCTTCTCCTGCAGTACTATGATTCCAGCAGCTAGGACTTTAAGAAAAAACACTAAAAATTATGACACTTGCAATAAAATCACAAAAGCTGGCATGAAATGGATGAAATTCAATAAGGACAAATATAAAGTACTCCATTTGGGAAGGAACAATCAGTTGCACACATAAAAAATGGGAAATGACTGCCTACGAAGGAGTTCTGTGGAAATGGATCCGGGGGTCATAGTGGACCAAAAGCTTAGTATGAATTAACAGTGTATCACCGCTGCAAAAAAAGCAAACAGCATTCTGGGATGTATTAGCAGGAGTGTTGTAAGACACGAGAAGTAATTAGAATCACAGAATCAGCGCCTTTAAGGTCAGAAGGGACTACTATTGTCTAGTCTGACCTCCTGCACAACGCAGGTCACTGACTCACCCACCCGCTCCTGTAACAAACCCCTAACCTATGTCTGAGTTATTGAAGTCTTCAAATCGTGGTTTAAAGACTTCAAGGTGCAGAGAATCCTCTAGCAAGTGACCCATGCTGCAGAGGAAGGTGGAAAAACCCCAGGGTCTCTGTCAATCTGCCCTGGAGGAAAATTCCTTCCCAACCCCTAATATGGTAACCAGCTAAACCCTGAGCATGTGGGCAAGACTCACCAGCCAGACACCCAGGAAAGAATTCTCTGCAGTAATTCAGATCCCACCCCATTTAACATCCCATCACAGACTGTTGGGCATATTTACAGCTAATAGCCTAATTTTGGCAATTAATTGATCTTTGACTATCCCATAATACCATCTCCTCCATAAACTTATCAAGCTTACTCTTGAAGCCAGATATGTCTTTTGCCCCCACTACTCCCCTTGGAAGGCTGCTCCAGAACTTCACTCCTCTGATGGTTAGAAATCTTCATCTCATTTCAAGTCTAAACTTCTGGGTGGCCAGTTTATAGCCATTCGTTCTTGTGTCCACATTGGTACTGAGCTTAAATAATTCCTCTCCCTCCCTGATATTTATACCTCTGATATATTTATAGAGAGCAACTATATCCCCCCCAAGCCTTCTTTTGGTTAGGCTAAACAAGCCAAGCTCTTTGAGTCTCCTTTCATAAGACAGGTTTTCCATTCCTCGGCTCATCCTAGTAGCCCGTCTCTGTACCTGATCCAATTTGAATTCATCCTTATTAAAAATTCTTCCGCTCTACTCCATGCTGATTAGGCCTCAGGTGGAGTATTGGGTCCAGGTCTGGGCACCACATTTCAGGAAAGATGTGGACTAACTGGAAAAAGTCCAGAGAAGAGCAACAAAAATGATTAAAGATCTAGAAAAGATGACCTGTAAGGAAAGTTTGAAAAAAAATGAGTTTGTTTAGTCTGGAAAAGAGAAGACTGAGAAGGGACATGACAGTTTTCAAGTACATACAAGGCTTTACACGGAGGAGGAAGAAAAATTGTTCTTCTTAACCTCTGAGGACAGGACAAGAAGCAGTGGGCTTAAATTGCAGCAAAGGAGGTTTAGGTTAGACCTTAGGTAAAACTGTCAGGGTGCTTAAGCACTGGAATAAATTGCCTAGGGCGGCTGTGGAATCTCCAACACCTGTCAGGGATGGTCTGGATAAAACTTAGCCCTGCCATGAGTGCAGGGGACTGGACTAGATGACCTCTCGAGGTTCCTTCCAGTCCTATGATTCTATGACTGGGGACACATCTTCTCCCCAACATAAAGTGATGTACTTAAAACACAGGCACAATTCCACTGTCTCTTAAGCTGCAATAAACAAACTCCCAGGGAGTTGGTGGAATTACACCTCTGTGAGGGGAAATTCAAACCCACAGCATCTACCAAAAGTAGCAGAGGGTGGGAATTATACAGAGAGGCCATCTCCTCTTGGAGTTTAATTACACACAAATTGATAGGCCCTGAAAGCCAAATTGCAACTTAAGGGAACAAAGCGAGATCAGTTAGCATTACAGCGAGTTCTCTTCCAACAGATGCTTTATTATGGATGTGCAGATGTTCCGGCATGCTGACTGCCAGCTCTTGAAAATAAAGACACCCCTTCCGAGTCATTATCGTGCGCCTCTCCTGCTCCAGGCGTTTTGAGTACTGCGTTTTACAGTAAGTGGCACAGAGATAATTTTTATAATTCATTTGCCCTCTCTTTGCACCCTGAAGTGCTGTCACCAAGCTGTCACCAGCATCTGCGACACAGAACTGGAGCTCTGTTGGCTTGTAGCCGTACAGAGCAGCATCACGTCTGTTCTTTATGTGATTGTACAGCACTTCGCAGAATGGAGCCCGGATTGGGAGTGCGGGGTACTACTGCAATACAAATATACCTCTACGCCAATATAACGCTGTCCTTGGGAGCCAAAAAAAAACTTACCGCGTTATATCGAACTTGCTTTGATCCACTGGAGTGCGCAGCCCTGCCCCCCCGGAGCGCTGCTTTACTGCGTTATATCCGAATTCATGTTATATCGGGTTGCGTAACATTGGGGTAGAGGTGTATATAAGAATAAGGCACTATAAAGCAGCCCCATCTAGGCAGCCAGGGAATCTAGATAGAGGACCTGCCAGGCCATAACCTCCCTCTCCACTGAAGGCATCTGTGAGCCACAAGGTCCCCCCTGGATGCCCTGATCCTGGGTGTCCGTCTGGATCCCCACATAACAGCTTCAGTCCATTTATAACTGGCCAGGAGATTGACCCGCAGTGATTTACACCTTTGTCATCTCCACGCTGCTCTGTGCAAGATTCGATACTTAGGGCCAGGGCTGTCCCTAGCCATTTTGGTGCCCTACGCAGCCCTCCTCCCCCCCACAACCTGTGTATGGGTAGGGACGGCCATGAAAGCCACATGGCAGTTCCAGCAGGGTCAGCATGCAGCAGCCCACCTACTAAGCGACACTGGCCCTCCACAACTCATCGCCCCAGGGCTTTGTCCCCCACAGTGCATGCCCATTCAGGGCTGAGTCCAAATCAAGTTCCCAGGCCTCAGCTACAAAGCCGTAGCTGGATCAGATGCCCATTTATTTCAGGAACTGCCTCTCAGAACGGCAGCTCCATTCAGCCAGCACAGACCATATGATACGCTTCACAGGGGCTAGGGCAGGGGCGGGCAAACTTCTTCGCCTGAGGTCGCGTCCGGTTTTGTAAATTGTATGGAGGGCCAGTAAGGGGAGGGGGTCGTGGCCTGGCCCCCACCTCCTATCTGCCCCCCCCCGGAACTCCTGCCCTGTCCTACCCCCCTGTTCCCTGATGCCCCCCCCCCCCCCAGAACCCCTGCCCCATCCACACTCCCTGGCTCCCTGTCCCCTGACTGCTCCTGGAACCCCTGCCCAACTGCCCCCCGCTGCTCCATCCAACCCCCCCTTCTCCCTGTCCCCTGACCGCCCCCGGAACCACTGCCCGACTGCCCCCCCGCCCCATCCAACCCCCCCTTCTCCCTGTCCCCTGACCGCCCCCGGAACCCCTGCCCGACTGCCTCCCCTGCCCCATCCAACCCCCCCTTCTCCCTGTCCCCTGACCGCCCCCGGAACCCCTGCCCGACTGCCTCCACTGCCCCATCCAACCCCCCCTTCTCCCTGTCCCCTGACCGCCCCCGGAACCCCTGCCCGACTGCCTCCCCTGCCCCATCCAACTACCCCACCTGGGACCCATGCCCCCATTCAACCTCGTGTTCCCCCACCCCCGACTGCCCCAACCCCTAGCCACACTGCTGCCCTCTGACCACCACCCCAAACTCCCCTGCCCTCTGTCCAACTCCTCCTGCTCAATGCCCCCTTACCACGCTGCCTGGAGGACCGGTGGCTGGCTGGAGCCGGGCCACGCTGCTGTCACCACCACTATGCAGCACAGAGCACCGGCTCAGGCCAGGCTCTGCAGCTGCGCTACCCCAGGAGCTCACAGCCCCGCCGCTCAGAGCACTGCGCCGGCGGCAAAGCGAGCGAGCCGAGACTGTGGGGGAACAGCGGGGGAAGGGCTGAGGGCTAGCCTCCTGGGCCAGGAACTCGGGGGCCGGGCAGGATGGTCCCGCGGGGCGTAGTTTGCCCACCTCTGGGCTAAGGGCAGAGCTTTTATAGTCACAGAACCAGCGTCTGACAGAAACTAGGCTGGGCACAAGTCCTGGGCAGGTGTTCTGGGCTGGGGTCCCATCGCCACTTGGAAAATGAGCCTTCTAATAAGAATCTCTGAAGGGGAAGAGGTGAGAGAGCTACAGTTCTCTCCCTTTAAAAACTGTGAAGGAAGGATGCATCTTTTCAACATTATTCAGTAGAATTCACCCTGCAGGGGAGGAGTATTTTTAAAAGAGCCAGGACTGCTCCTCTGCGGAGGTCACTCTTTGTACTACACTTTGGGTGTGAGTGCATCTAAATATTGGGGTGAAAAGCACCCTAAGAGTGTTTGTAATAAATATTAACCAATAATTATTAATAGACTCCAAAGGTGCCCAGGATGCAGGTAGCGGGGTGCCCCATTTTTTACTTTATTACTGGTATTTTCCCTTCCGTGTTCCTTATTCCCAATTCGATTTGCATTTTGTACTGAGTGGAAGACAGGTCAGTGCTCTGCTGATGCTGTTAGGAGATGAAACGTACTTGTGGACTTTGTATTAGTCCATCAAAAAATAACTGCGTTTGAAAGGACATTAAGCACTCCAGACTCAGGCAACACCAGAGCCCCCTTGTGCATTACAGTATTGGGCCTCAATCCAATTCCGCTGGTCTGACATGGTGTAATCCCTTGGGGTCTGATTCTCCACTCACTCCCCTGTCAATCAGGAGTAACTCCACTAAGGCACATGTCCTCGGTGAGGGCTAGCTCCCTGCCAAATTTAAACTCTCTAGTCGTGGTCAAACGCCTAGAGTAGGGTTGCCAGGTGTCCGGTTTTTGACGGGAACACCCAGTCGAAAAGGGACCCTGGCAACTTCAGTCAACGCTGCTGACCGGGCTGTTAAAAGTCCGGTTGGCAGCGCAGGCAGGCTCCAGACCTGGTTCCATGCGACTCCCGGGAAGCTGCCGCCATCTCCCTCCGGCTCCTAGGAGGAGGGACAGCCACGGGGAGTCTGCACGCTGCCTTGGCCCCCAGCGCCAGCCAGATCCATGGCCAATGGAAGCTGAGGGGGCGGTGCCTGCAGGCACGGGCAGCGCACAGAGCCATGTGGTCGTGCCTCCACTTAGGAGCTGGAGAAAGATGTCGCTGCTTCCCAGGAGCCGCCTGAGGTAAGTGATACCCAGAGCCTGCAACCCAAACTCCTGCCCCAGCCCTGAGCCCTCTCCTGCACCCCAAACACCGGCCTCACCACAGACCCCGCACCTGCAGCCCTCACCCCGCAGCCCCACATCCCAAACCCTTGCCCCAGCCTTGAGCCCCCTCCTGTCCCCAAACTTGCTCCCAGAGCCCCCAGCCCCTCCAGCACTTCAATCCCTTGCCCCAGTCCTGAGCACCCTCCTGCATCCAAACTCCCTCCCGGAGCCCTGACCCCTCCAGCACCCCAACCCCCTGCCCTGAGTCCCCTCCCGGACCCAAACCCCTTCCCAGAGCCCACACCCCCTCCAGCACCCCAACCCCCTACCCTAGGCCTGAGTCCCCTCCCAGACTCAAACACCTTCCCAGAGCCCACACCCCCTCCAGCACCGTACCCCCTGCCCCAGCCCTGAGTCCCCTCCTGCACTCCAAAACTTGGCCCCACGCCAGAGCCCACACCCCCAGCCAGAGCCTTAACCCCCCTCCTGCACCCCAACCCCCTGCTCCAGCCTAGATCCCCCTCACTTCTGGCCCCACCCCAGAGCCCATACCCCTAGCCCAGAGCCCGTACCCCCTCCCACACCTCAATCCCCTGCCTCAACCCACTGAAAATGAGCGAGTGAGCGAGGGTGGGGAAGAATGATGTGGTCGGGGGCATGGCCTCCGAGGAGAGGTTGGGGGACAAGAGTGTTGGATTTTCTGCAAATAGAAAGTTGGCAACCCTAGCTTAGATACCAGCTGAGATCGGGACCCCATTGTTGTAGGCACTGAACAGACACACCACGAGAGACGGTCCCTGCTCCAAAGAGTTTACAATCTAAATAGACAAGACAGACACAGGATGGGAGGGAAACAGAGGCACACAGAGATAACATAATTCGCCCCAGGGAACACAGCAGGTCCATAGAAGGGCTAGGACTAGAATTTCTTGACTGCCAGGCCACTGCCTCTTAGCACTAGGGTTGAGCACAAGAAAATTTTTAAAATGATGGAAAAGTTCATTATTTCCCCTCCTGTAAAAAAAAAAAAGGGGGGGGGCGCTAATCCCATTTTTCCTCCAGCTTGTCAAAATAATTCACCTTCAGACAGAGATCAGGGCCAAAATCTTCCAGCTCATAAAATGAAATAGCAACTGAACATGTTGTAATGTTAATGCTCAGGCAACTTTAACTAGAGCTACAGCTTGTACTCCAGCTGGAATAGATAGCGAGAATTTCCCACCAGTCTATTACCATTTTTAGGTAGGGTTACATCTTCCTGGAGGGCAGAAGGAAACACTAAAGGTTTGAACATAGCACTAAAGCAGATAATCATGCAATTAGAACTACTAAAAGCTGACAAAGCCCCGGGCGCAGATGAATTGCCCCCCTGAATAGGGTGACCAGATGTCCCGATTTTATAGGGACAGGCTTGATTTTAGAGTATTTTTCTTATATAGGGTCCTATTACCCCCCCACCCCCGTCCTGATTTTTCACACTTCCTGTCTGGTCACCCTACCCCAGAATAATGAAGGAAGCAGCAAGAGAAATAGAAATACCTCACTCCAGTGGTGGGGGGGGGGCTGGGAGAAGGGACAAAATTATAATATTTAGTACAGGGAAAAGGAGAGGGATTTTAAATTAAGCTCATGATTGACACATGGTATGGACTGTGCCTGTGAAGTGCTGGCAAATCCCACTGACGTAAGTAGAAGTGGCAAGACTTCAGCAGCTCTCAGGTGCAGATTCAAGTCTGCTTGAGTATCTGAGGGATTGTCTACACTGCAGTTAAAAACTCATGGCTGACCTGTGCCAGCTGGCTTGGGCTAAGGGGCTGTTTAATTGCCGTGTAGATGTTCAGGCTGAGGCTGCAGCCCGTGCTCTGGGACCTTCCCACCTCGCAAGGTCCTAGGGCTCAAACATCAACTCCACAAGTATACAGCCCTTTAGCCCGAGCCTGCTGGCACCGGCCAGTCACAAGTTTTTAATTGTAGCATAAACATACCCTTACAGACAGGACATAATTACAGCATGTGGACTAGGTGGCTCAGGGGCTTGGCTGCAGCACTTCTAGGTGTCTGGTTCAGCTCCAGCCGAGGTTAGGCGTGAAGAACACCTGACAGCTCTTGGTGATCTACTATACAACACTAGTTTTGTAGAGAAGTGTCCACATCACAACCCCCAATAAGAATGAACTTTGGCCACTCCTGCTGAAAGTCTTAAACAGAGTTTTCATTCTCCACACACAAAGCACAACCACGAACTTAGATTTCACATGAAGAGAAAAAAAAAAAAAAGCAAGAAAGAACAGAAGTAACGTCTCCACCAGAGCGAGCAAGAGCACAGGGTTTCCTCCTCTGCAACAAGCTGCACCTGAACCAACCACAAAATGGCGGCTATCTCCAGCAAACTCCTAGGGAATTAAAGACCCCGTGCAGCCAATAAATAAAGCGACAAGAGTACACAATCTGTCAGTGCACGCACGGAGCCATGGAGAGTGACCAGACTGCCTATCCATATGGTCCCTCCAGGTCAACGATGAGGCACGTCGGCAGGGCAACAGAACGGAAACTTACCCTGAGGCTGCCCAATCTTTGGCTAAATAGAAAGCGCCAATCTCCAGGTCCTCATGCCCGCAACTCTCACGGGTACTTAATGCCCTTAAAATATAAGGGGAAAATCCTGGCAATGGCAAAACAATCAGATGGGGCAGTTATTCAAAGCAGGGGGAAGGCAGCAGGTCAAGGTTGGGGAGCAGCCAGAAGAGTCAGTCTGAGAGCCAGGATCTTGTATATAAATGACCACAAAGCATTAGTTTCAAGAGTGGACAAATCTGATGATGATATTGGGGAAAGGGGTTAGGGAAGAAACAACAACAAAAAGACAGAGCAAATCAGCTTCAGATGGAGTCCATCTATTTGGCTTCAGGCAACAATGCAGTGGAGAACTGCTAGATTTTAAGATAAGAATGACCAAACTGGGTCAGACCAGCAACCCATCTAATTGCGTTTTCTGTCTCTGGCAATGGCCAGCCCCAGATACCTAAGAACATGCTGAAATCCCTCTAATCGACAAGTAATGGAAATTGGAGAAGTTCTTCGAAAGCCCCCCCATGAACGTTAGGCTTGATGCATGATGCTGTATGACCCTCATCGTTATCCTAAGTCATGTAACTGTGGATGTGCTCCATAGGTCCGTCAATGGCTATTAGCCAGGATAGGCAGGGATGGTGTCCCTAGACCAGGGTGGGCAAACTTTTTGGCCTGAAGGCCACATTGGGGAATAGAAATTGTATGGCAGGCCATGAATACTCACAAAATTGGGGTTGGGGTGCACAAGGGGGTGAAGGCTCTGGTTGGGGGTGCGGGCTCTGGGGTGGGGCTGGGGATAAGGAGTTTGAGGTGTAGGAGGGTACTCTGGGCTGGAACTGATGGGTTCAGAGGGTGGGAGGGGGATCAGGGCTAGGGCAAGGGTGTGGGAAGGGGTTCGGGCTCTGGGGTGGGGCTGGGGATGAGAGGTTTCGGGTGAAGGAGGGTGCTCCACTGGGATCAAGAGGTTTGGAGAGCGGGAGGGGGAATCAGGGCTAGGGCAGGAGCATCGGGAGAGGCTCAGGGATGCAGGCTCCAAGCAGCGCTTACCTCAAGCGGCTCCTGGAAGCAGTGCCATGTCCCTTCTCCGGCTCCTGCATGGAGGCGCAGCCAGGAGGCTCTGCAAGCTGCCCCATCTGCAGGCACCACCCCATCGGCAGGCACCGTCCCTGCAGCTCCCATTAGAGTGCTGGAGGGGTCATTGGAGCATAGGAGCCAGAGCGGGGCCATGCCAAGGCTTCTGGGAGCCACATAGTGCAGCCCCCGATCCAGCACCCGGGCTGGAGCAGAGACAAGCCACGTTGTGCGGCCCTGACAGCACCCTGACTGGATACAGTATATACACCGTATATAATCAATTCCATTTAACCAATTCTAGCTCTCATCTCTATCTTTTTCCTTTGATGAATAAACCTTTAGATTTTACATTCTAAAGGATTGGCAACAGCATGATTTGTGGGTAAGATCTGATTTGTATATTGACCTGGGTCTGGAGCTTGGTCTTTTGGGATCAAGAGAACTGTTTTTCTTTTATTGGGGTGTTGGTTTTCATAACCATTCACGCCCAGAGCGAGTGGCACTGGTGGTGATACTGTGAAACTAGAGTATCTAAGGGAATTGCTTGTGTGACTTCTGGTTAGCCAGTGGGATGAGAGCAAAGTCTTCTCTGTTGGGCTGGTATAGTTTGCCTTAATAGTAAAGGAACTCCAGCCTTGGGCTGTGATTACCCTGCTTTAAGCAATTTGTCCTGAACTGGCACTCACAGTTGTGTCCCAGCAAAGCCAGCAATGTTACAACAGGATACTGGGTTATGTTATGTTTCAATATTCCCATCTAATCCTTTCTTTAATGGCTCAATGGACTCCATTGGCAGTGAGTTCCACAGGTTTCAAATTTATTGCCTTTCAATGTCATTGACTGTCTTCTTGTTATTATATTAGAATAAAGGGCTAATAGAGATGGTAAATTTGGCATCCCTATGACATTAAGTTATTGCAAAGAACATCACAAGAGAAACCAGAAAAATAACGTGGAGCAGCTGGTGACTCTGAAAATTATGCTAAGAGCCCATATGCAGAGACAAATATATCGCATTAGGACATACAGTAGTTATAACATACACCTCTACCTCTAGATAACACTGTCCTCGGGAGCCAAAAATCTTACCGCATTGTAGGTGAATCCGCATTATATCGAACTTGCTTTGATCCACTGGAGTGTGCAGCCCTGCCCCACCGAAGCACTGCTTTACCGTGTTATATCTGCATTTGTGTTATATTGGGTCACGTTATACCTAGGTAGAGGTGTAGCTTAGTTTTGCCAATCCATGCTATAACTATGTCACAAGATTCCATAACATGCCTATAACACAGCTGGGTCCTGCCCACTTGGTGTTATTTAGCCTGATGTCCCTTGGATGGTTACACACAAGATTCAACAGCACGTAGATATTAGCGAGGTGCACGCTGCACGCAGCTCGGCTCATCTTACTATATAAGAGAGATTGTGGATAGGGAGGGAAAAACCTAAGCGACTTAGGTACTCCAGGATCTTAGCAATTCAGTAAAGCTAAACAAACAAGGTCACCATTCTGCAGAAAACAGGAGATTGAGAGACAACCACTGGGAGGTGCACAGAGTTTACAAGAGGGAGAACAGAGACAATAGATACCCCAGAGCTATTTGCGTCCCCGGCTCGTGAACTCTTCCCAAAGGAAAGGGCAGGCGCTCCAGGAATTTGGAAACAATTTTTTTTTAAACAGGGAAAAGTGGCTAATTATGGAAGAAGCTACCCAGGGCAGCCACAGGAGCAATGGGTGTAACTAGGCCCTTCGAAAACAAAGACATCGGGGCAAGCATGTGAAAGGAAAAAGTTACCAGAGTTTCAAACAAGTGAGCAGAGCTAGATGCGGCCAGACAGTCTCATACACAGAGAGTGTGTAATTCAGCTGGGTCTGTTCCTTGCTTCCTTCAAATTTTTAACTGTCCCGAGATGTTTGGCTCTTGGCTGATCTGAACTTAGCCAGGAGCAGCATGAGCGACAGCCAGGCATTTGGGGGGACTTTACGGCCCCGCATGCCATTAGCTCCTAGCAGTATAGGGCCTACCATACCCAGCAGAGCTGTTCTGATCTCCCCAGGCCATCAGCCTCCCCCTCTGGTTACTGAGACAGAAGTTCACAGCAAGAAAGGGGGTGGTATACACACACTCAGCTTGTGAGACAAGGGTGGTCTGAGAAGGAACCAGCTAGAGGGTAAAACAGGTCCAAGTGTTGGGCGGGGTTGGGCGTGATAAGGCAGAATTCAGACCCTCCTGCTCCAGAAGCAAAACCCCCTTCTATTTGATATAGAAGGCAAATCTCTCTTAGGTGAAGGGGCGTATGACACGCAGTTGGGCCTTTCCAGGTCCATCCAGCAAAAGGCTGCACTGCACATGCTAACTAGTCAGGCCATTACAAGGATCCTCAGGTGAACGGGAACGGGAACCATCTGGCACCTTCCCCCCAGTGCCCTCCATGCTTGGAGCTGGCACTCTAGAACTCAGGGCAGCAGAGGTGAGTGCTGCCCCGTCAAAGGGTGCAACATCTCAGATGATGCTCACAGCATCCCCCCAAACTGCCTTGGTTTTCCCTGCTCTGTCAGAGCACAGTCCCACTCTGCATGCAGCTGCAGTTCCCGCTCCCGAGCTGGCACAGGAGCAAACTGACAGCTTGATGGCTCGGTGACAGAGTAAACAGAGGACCTCAGACACAGGGACAGCAGCTGGGCACAGACAGAGATTCTTGCATAGGATGGTAGGTGCCCTGGATGAGGAAGAGCCAAAGTCAGAGCTGCTGCAAGCAATGGAACTGCACTCAAATCAGTGGAGTGGCTCAGAAGTGCAGGCTCCATGCACTCCTCTCTGCTCACGTCAGAGTGGGCCAAACCCATCAGAATCCAGCCAGCAGGTCCACTGCAAGCAGCCTCCTTCTTCCCAATCCTGCAGACGCTCCTCTGACCCAAATCAGTGGGGCTCTCAGGCGTGCACACGGAGGGGAGGGGAAGCAGCCATTCTCTCCACTCATCTCCCCTCATACCCACAGAGATCTCTCCTCTGTAGATAATGCTGATGGGCTTCAGACCTATCTTCTGTGCTGTCCCCATCTGCCAATACACTCCCATCTCCTCCACGTACATACCGTGGATTGGCTCTCAAAGGAGCACCACTGCCATAGGAGAAGACGGTACCCCTGGGAAGTAGCTAACCAGCACCAAGTCTCCTTCGGCAGGTCTCAAGATCTGTAGGATTTCCCAGGTTGGGTGGGTCTCACCCCACCCACTCTTGGGGGGTGGGGGGAAGGGATCTCTCTCTTGACTGCAAGCTCCTATGGTTTTAATGTCACAAGTGATGGGGAAATTATTCCACGGCCTAAGATTGCTCACTGACCCTAATTAATCTCATTCACCTGCCACAAAGCCCCATGCACACAAGCCCCATAGGGTGTATATCACAAACACAGGGGCTAGAGCCCCGAAGCTTCACAGAGCTTCAAACAAGGTGCCAGGCTCATGTACGGTGTTTAGAAAACTGCTGCCGCATCACTTTAGCCACCAGCATGAATAATAAATAAATAATAATAATAATAATAATAATAATACTTCAAATAAACCATCTGGAATTAAAATAAACTATGATGTCGCACCGCTACAGGTCCTTTCATCCAAGGATGTCCAGGTGCTTTGCAAACAATTCATTAATTAAACCTCCAAACAGCCCGGGGGAGAGGGTGTACCATTACTGTATCCATTTCACTACTTGGGGAATCAGTGGCACAGCACAATTTCAGTAACTCGCCGAAGATTACTCTGGGGATAGAATGCCGGAGTCCCAACTCCAACTCCACCCGCTAATGCAAGTTACAACCACATCCTGTCTTGTCCACGTGACAATTTAATGTGTTAATTAACACACATCTGCCAATGTGTTAAAAAAAAAAAACCTTGTTCCTAGTGTAGCCCCACCCTGGCGACTCTCCTGATGCTGGGAGGGGATTGTAGTCAAAGCAAGAATCGAACGCAGACGGCCTGTTGCCCTATCTATAACGCAATATCATGAATAATGGAATGAAAAGTGAGATCACTCAAAGTTTCTGCAGTTCACACACAGACCCTTTGTTCGAACCAACCTTTGGCTTCTTTGGAACTGTTGTAGCTCTGGGACTGAAGAGGGGGAGTTTTAGAGACACGAGTTTAAACCCTGGATAGAGGGACTGTGATGGCTTTAGATAAGGCGAACAGCAGGCCTGTAGGGAAAATCCAATCCTGCCATTTGCATTAAGGATTATTTGAGACTTTGATTCTTTTTATCCACCCGTAAGATAAAGGGGTCAAATTTCTCCTCCCCAGTCAACACCAACCCTGTATCCTGTCATGGAATTTAAAAATCTAATAAGTGTCCCGTGAACATGCTGAAACAGGCATCTTTGGGCCTTTCTCAACAGATTGTCAGAATTTGAGGCAATTATGCTTAAGACTATCTTCATGTGTATGCTGTGCCAGCCGGATTCTGACCTACCCCAGTGTAAATGAGGAGTAGCTCCATTGAAGCCAGTGGATCACGTTGGTGGTGAGCTCAGAATCAGGCCCAGATTACACAGTAAATAGCCTTAGCAGAAAATAGCTGCGTTTTTAAAACTGCAACACCACAGTCCTGATGCTGAGCTGCCTGTGTGA
This sequence comes from Gopherus flavomarginatus, assembly GCF_025201925.1. NCBI lineage: Eukaryota > Metazoa > Chordata > Testudines > Testudinidae > Gopherus > Gopherus flavomarginatus. The sequence continues at coordinate 11,083,202 of NC_066617.1, read as the reverse complement.
AGCCAGGGTAGAACACCACCAAATCAGAACTCTCCACTCGTGTGCACAGGTGATAGCATTTCACAGCCCTTGTGAACAGCTATACCTGGCTACACAAGCAGTCAGGCAGAGGGCAATCAAGCCCCTTGTTGTTTCCAGTTATTTTTGTTCTTTAAAAAAATTGCATATTTTAATTAACACCCCCCAACCTCTCCCCCCCACACACATTTTTTTTTCTCTTTTAGGAAAATAAGGGACAGGGTTGGCCACCTTTCCTGACACGTGTGGGTCCTTGCTCCTTCAGTGGACGGAGATGCTGTTAGGCAGAACTGGATGAGTTCCAAGAGGAACCCAGCAGGATCACCTGACAGATAATATAATAGAGCCATCAGAACGCCTCCCCTCATCACCATCAACCCACAGCACAGCCCTCAACCCCTCTTCATACAACTCAAAGTGGATTTGACTCGAAACCCTGAAAAAAAATCTTCCGAGGCATTACTGGGCCAAGTTCTGTCTGGTGTAAAGTGCAAGTGTCTGCACTGACTTCAGTGTGGTTACTCTTGATTTACACCAGCATCACAGAGATCAGAGTTTGGCCTAATCTCCTCATGTTAAACAACAAGAGAAATCCTTTTTCAATGCCTCTATCTGCTTTCATAACAGTCTGATGTCCCTGCACTTATTGACGCAGGGCTTGTCTTCACTGCTAAAAAAGTGGTGTTTTCTTTACTATGAGGTAACTACAGTGCAGGAGCGATCGCAAGTAAACACAATGAAGAGAAGGCACTTTAGTTTAGTTTAGTTTACTTGCTGAGCTTAACCCCACACCTCTGCCTGGGGCAGACCTTCACTGTGCTTTTAACTCAGGATAGTTACTGCAAGGTTAAAAACTGCAGCTTTGAGCAGCGAAGTCAAGCCATCAGATGGGCAGAGAGGTCACTGCAAGACATCCTCTAGCGCAGGACTTCGCTAACTTTTGTCCATCCTTTCTCCCTCTTAATGTCAAAAAATATTCCACTCCTTCGCTGTCCTCACCCTTCCTCTCATTTACAACAAAGGGAAGAATTCCCTTTCTGACTATTTTTCTTTAAAAATGCTTCATGCTGAGAGTGCATTTTAAACACACCTTTCAGACGAGACATACAACCGAGGTCTTGGTGGCTTGGAGCCCATTAAAGATCCTACGGCAGTTTTCATAAGAGTATGGGTGTTAAACCCAAAATCCTGGATGAATCCAAGTCTGGATTATTACTTCCTCTCATCAAATTCCCTTGTACCGCGTCCTGATTCCAACCAGGTAAGTCAGGGTAAGCAAACAGAGGTGCTATAGCTAGGGCACTGCACGGGGAGTCAGGAGATCAATTCCTGGCTACGCCACCAATTTGCTGTAACCTCAGGAAAGATGCTTTTCCTGTTTCCCCTCCTACCTTCCATCAGTCTTGTCCATTTACATCGTAAGCTCTCCAGGGCAAGGACTGTCTCTCAGGGCTTGTCTACACTTACAGGGCTGCAGCCGGCACAGCTGTAGAGCTTCATGAATACGCTACCTACATAGGAGAGCATCTCCCATCGGCGTAAGTGCAGCAAAGAGTCCTGTGGCACCTTATAGACTAACAGACGTAGTGGAGCATGAGTTTTCATGGGTGAATACCCACTTCGCCGGATGCACAGAATCTGACGAAGTGGGTATTCACCCACGAAAGCTCATGTACCAATACATCTGTTAGTCGATAAAGTGCCACAGGACTCTTTGCTGCTTTTACAGATCCAGACTAACACGGCTACCCCTCTGATACTTGACACCATCGGTGTAGGTACTCCACCTCCCAGAGAGGCAGTAGCTGTGTTGATGGGAAAAGCCTTCCATACCCTTGAGCAATGTAGTTATACCGACGTAAGTTTGTAGTGTAGATGAGGGCTGTATTTATACAGCGCCTGACACAGTGGAACCCTGATGTTGTTTGGAGCCTACAGGCATTCTGTAATATAAGCAAAAAATAACAACTCCAACCAAATCAGTGGACCAGCATGAAATTGGAACTGGTGTAAGATCCAAATCAGAAGCAGTCTTGTTTATTTCCTGCTCTAAGCTGCTGGGTGGGCTGTTAAACAGCTAATCCATTCCACCAGGGAGACGCCTGCATTTCAGCATGGGGTCAATTGATTCCTGTAACAATTACTGAATAACGCATAAAGTGCTTTGTATTCCTCTGGGATGAAGAGCACTATATAAACGCAAGGTATTACTATGCAGACAGGGTAACCTGTGTTCATCCTTTTGTCTGGCTGGGCCATTTCCACTTCAAACTCTGCAAAACCAGGAGTGTCTGCTGGACGTGCAGCACAGCCAACAGATTCTCCGGGTTCAGGAGAGCCGCGGGGTGAGAGAGAAACATCTTTTCCTTGTTGCTCAATTTCCACTTGCTTTGGTCCCCTGGAAGAGGATCAAAGCTGCCCTCAGCCCGGGCTTTACTCTGCCCTGCCCCTCACCCAGCACTGACTGCCCTGAGCCAATGCTTCCCCACCGCTTGGGGCTGCTATGATCAATTGCAGCATAAGCTTCTAGCCCGTGTCTGCCCCAGGATGGTTCAGAGCCCGAGGATCTCCCAAGGGGATGTGAAACCCCTTTCAACACTAGGTAGCTGGTTCGGCTCCGGCGTGCGTCAGCAGTTACCCCTTGGTGGGGAATATGCAACGAGTTGTTGGGTATCAGTCTGGGGCCGGAGGCGGGGGGGGGGAATCCACCCATCCTGTTAGCCCCGTGGCTAGCACCCTAGGCAAAGGTGCCCAGGACTGCGCGGGACGGGCAGCAGGAAAAAACCCTCTCCCCTCCCAGAGCCGGTCTCCTGTCCCTCACCCGGCGGAGGGAGCGGGGACGGCTGCTGGTGGGGGCACCATCCACCAGCTACCCCCCGGGAAGGAGACTGGCAGCACTTACCCCTGCAGCAGAGCAAGACGAGCAGCAGGAGCCGGCAACGCATGGTGCCTCCCTGGACCGCCGCTGAGCCCTGGCGCGCAGGTTCCTCTCTCCCCCCAGCCCTGCGGGGACGGCCGGCGGGGAGGCTGGGCAGGGGGCTGGCTCCGCGCGATGCACCAGAGCTGGGGCTGCGCGGCAAGCGCCCGTGGAGCTGGGGCGCTGCTTTGCAGCCCCCCGCGGTCTCTGCGACCCCCTCCTTGCACGGGGCTTGGGGGCTTCGGGGAGCCCGGCTCTGGGCAACGCGCCTCCTCCTCCTCCTGCGCCTGGCGCTGCGCTCCGGATCGCCGCCTCTCCCTGCCCCGCAGCAGCAGCGCCCTTTGCTCCGCGGCTCCCCCAGCCGGGTTCCCTGCGCCCCCGGGCGCGCGCCGCAGCTGCCTTCGTGAAATGCTGCAGCTGCCGCCGCTGCCCTGCGTAGCCCTTGCTGGGTCCCAGCCCGGGCACCGCTCAATACTCCAGGGCGGCTGAGCCAGGGGAGGGTGATTGGTCCGCTCCGCCAAACCCTGCTTGCTGAATGGCTGGTCCCCACTGCGGCCCTGATTGGCCACAGCAACGGCCTGTCCCACGGATGGTCCAACCCTCCCACTTACTGATTTTAGGGCTGGTCTGTCCCCTGCCAGTCTCCCACCCCAGTTGTAGGCGCCCTACCAAAATCACAGCCCATTTAGGTCAATGTCAGGGTCACAGGGGTTTTAAAATGGTAAATTTCATGATTTCAGCTACTTAAATTTGAAATGTCACAATGTTGTAACCGTAGGGGTCCTGACCCAAAAAGGAGTTGGGTGGGGAGGGAGGTCACAAGGTTATAGGGGGAGGGGGTTTCAGTACTGCTACCCTGACTTCTGCACTGCTGCTGTCCTCATAGCTGGGCAGCTGGAGAGTGGTGGCTGCTGGCCAGGAGCCTAGCTCAGACCACAGAGCCTCCACAAGCACCACTGCAGGAGTAAGGATGGCCTGGTATGGTATTGCCCAGGGCAGGCTCCAGTGTTTTTGCCGCCCTAAGCAGGGGGAAAAAAAAAAGCCATGATCAGGGGCAGCTCTACCGCCGCCGCTTCATTCTTTGGCAGCAATTCCGTGGCAGGTCCTATCCTCCGAGAGGGACTGAGGGACCCACCGCCAAATTGCCGCCGAAAAGCCGGAAGTGCCGCCCCTCTTCCATTGGCTGCCTCAGGCACCTGCTTGCTGCGCTGGTGCCTGGAGCTGGCCCTGGTATCACCATCCTTACTTCTGTGCTTGACTGCAAAGCTGAGACCTCAGTCAGCGACCGCTGCTTTCCAGCCACCCAGCTCTGAAGGCAGCAGCGCAGAAGTAAAGGGTGGCAGGGTATGGTATTGCCACCCTTCTGCACTGCTGCTGGTGGGGCACTGCCTTCAGAGCTGGGCACCTGGCCAACAGCCGCCACTCTCCAGCCGCCCAGATCTGAAGGCAGCACAGAAGTAAACGTTATGAACCAAAGTTTTACATACATCGCCACTGATTGAAACAAGACTGAATGATACCAACGCTCACAAGTACTTAGCCTGCCAATTTCTGGGGGCAGGGACTTTTAGTTCTGTGTCTGTACAACCCGTAGCGCAATGAAGGTTCAGATCTGTGACAGGATCCTAGGTGCTACCACAATACAAATAACAAATAATAATATGCATTACCTGAGATCCAGACACAGCCTTCGTTCCACACTGTGAAAAATTCCTCTTAATTTGAATGAGTAACAGATTTGAGCAAATGTAAATGGCACAATACTTCTAAGGCCATCCCAAATGACATGGCTCTGTGATGGCGAGACAGTTCGTAAGCACCCAAATCTTTATTTCAGTGCAAAGTACTGCCCCATTTAGGGTGGTCAGATGTCCCGATAATATCAGCATTGTCCCAATATTAGGGGCTTTGGCTTATATACGCAACTATATGGCCTCTTGAAAAAAAAGTATCCCAATTTTTCACACTTGCTATCTGGGCCCCCTACAGGGGCAGCTCTAGACATTTTGCCACCCCAAGCATGGAGGGCCCGCTGGTCCCGCGGCTTCGCCTGTGGGAGGTCCACCGAAGAGGCGGGACCAGTGGACCTTCCGCAGGCAAGCCACTGAAGGCACCCTGCCTGCTGCCCTAGCAGTGACCAGCAGAGCGCCACCCGCGGCTTGCCACCCCTGGCACGTGCTTGGAGCTCTGGTGCCTGGAGCCGCCCCTGGCCCCCTACCCCCATCAAACTCCCTGCCCTCAAATTGCATTTGCAAATGTTGTTTGCATAAACAACTGGGATTTGAACATTTTTAAAAAACCACATTTTTATTGGTTCAAGAACACAAAAACAAGCAATAGGCGAAAAATGTAACAATAAGGCTACATTTGCTACATTTATTTGTTGCTGCTGGAAGGTCCTTTAGCTAACATTTAGTGAAGTAGTATTTTGCTGCTACCAGGGGACTAGAAATAAGCTCAGAGGTTTCCACTGAACTGCCCCCTCTCTCTGGGAAGTGCAGACATATCACTAATGTGTCCAATGATAATCTGGATTCAGTGATATCAAAAATTAAATTAAGTACAGATGTCCAAAAATGAACCAGCCTTGGATACTGCAATCTGATGTTGTTACAGGGTTGTTACCATGGGCATTGAGTAGCATAGGCTGAGGAAGGCTGTGCCTCCCCAAACAGCCTGGTGTGGCACGCTGGGGCTGGGAGCACTCTGGCCATGCTGCCTGTCTGCTATGTTGGGGTTGGGGGTGCTCCAGCTATGCTTCCCACCCAGTACCCAGTACTCCAGGACTGGGGACACGCAGCGGTGTGTGCTCTGGGCTTCAGTGGTGGTAGAAGAGGAGGGGCAGGGCTTTGGGCAGAGGGGGAGGGGCAGGGGATTAGCCTACCCCAATGGCTCGTTCACCTGCCACCCATGGTTGTTACAAGATTACAAAGGTTGCTACAAGGAGGAGAGAGCAAATTGTTCTTCTTAACCTCTGAGGCTAGGACAAGAAGCAATGGGCTTAAATTGCAGCAAAGGCGGTTTAGGTTGGACATTAGGAAAAACTTCCTAACTGTCAGGGGTGTTAAGCACTGGAATAAAGTACCTAGGGAGGTTGTGGAATCTCCATCATTGGAGATTTTTAGGAGCAGGTTAGACAAACGCCTGTCAGGGATGATCTAATAATACTTAATCCTGCCATGAGTGCAGGGGACTGGACTAGATGACCTCTTGAGGTCCCTTCCAGCCCTACGATTCTATGATTTTATGTTGCAAAAGGGAACTTTCCTCCTCATACACGCACATTCTTGATAGCAAGTCTGAGAATTTATTTGTATTTATTTTAATGCGAAGAGACATCGAGACATCACCTTATAGTGTTCTTATTTTAATGGAATCGTATACTTAGATTGTAAACTCTTTGGGGGCAGAGACTGTCTTTTTGCTTTGTGTTTGTACAGAACCTGTCACAATGGGGTCCTGGTCCCAGGGCTCCCAGATGCTACTGCCACACAAATCAATAATGAATAAATCATAAATTCTTAGCTTCTAAGGCCAGAAGGAACCACTGTGATCGTCTAGTCTGTCCTCTTGCGCAACACAAGGCATAAAACTTCCCTCCAAATTATTCCTGTTTGAAGAACAGGGGATCTTTTAGAAAAATATCCAATCTTGATTTAAAATTGTCAGTGAAGGAGAATCCTCCACAACTCTTGGTTCATTGTTCTAATAGTTAATTACTGGCACTTACAAATGCACCCCTTATTTCCATTCTGAATTTGTCTAGCTTCACTAAATCATAATAGGATGGAAGCAGGTATTTCCCGGTCTGGGATCACTGCTCAAAGGAAATTTATTTTCCTATAAAGTTTTCCCTGTTTCAACATATGCCAACTTTTCTCCTATGTATAAATTTTCCATATAAACTGGAAATTAAATGTTTATAGCTGGAGAACCAGGATATTAATATTGTCACTCTTGTAGGAGGCCTTTGGAAATCCTTTGCAACCTGGGGCTTGGTCTCCACTAGAAAATTGGGTTGATTTAACTACATCACTCAGGGTGTGAAAAATGCACATGCCTGAGCAGTGAATTTAAGATGACTTAACCCCCCAGGGTAGACAGTGCTAGATTGACAGAAGAATTCTTCTGTCAACCTAGCTACCACCTCTCTGGGAGGTGGATTCCTTATGCCAGTGGGAGAATCCCTCCTCCCCGGTTGGCATAGGTACTCTCTACCCTGAAACACTACAACAGTGCAGCTCTGCTGCTGCACCATTTCAATGACAAGCCCTGAGTACTAAGGACATATATCTGAAGTGTAGATGGGGAGAAGAGGCATGTGGGTAAATTAAACATGTTTATTATTTACTATTTGTATTGAGGTGGCACCTAGACATCACCAATCAAGGATGAGGGCCCCATTGTGCTTGGGACAGTATATGCATATAATGAAAAAACAGACTCTAACCTAAAGAACTCACAAATCTTCATGTCCAACATCTTTCCAGTATCAAATAAATGACTCTCAGAGTCTCTCCAGCTCTCAGATTGCAAGTGTTGCATCCTGATCGCTGGGGGCAGAATCTGGATTATTTCTAGTTGGAATTAGGCCAGGCAGGGCCGGCGCAACCCATAAGGTGACTGCACATTTGGGGGGGTGGCGACCGCGATGGCCGGAGCTTAGGTATTTTGGGGGCGGGACCTTCCGCCGCCTCTGTCGGGGGTGGGACTTTCCACTGCCTAAGGCATCAAAAAAGCTGGCGGCGCTCCTGAGGCCAGGTCTACACTACAGATATATATCGGTATAACTACATTGCTCAAAGGGGTGAAAAATCCAGCGCGATGTCGATGGGAGAACTTCTCCTGTGAACATAGCTACCAGCTCTTGGGAAAGCGGATTCACTACGCCAATGGGAGATGCTTTCCCATCGGTATAGTAGAGTTTTCATTAAAGCGCTACCATGGCACAGTTGCACTGGTGTCGGTGCCCCCTTGTAGCGCTGTCCATGAAGACAAGCCCTAAGAAGAGAAGGGACAGTACTAATACTCCTAGGACATTACTTCTCCATGAGGACTGACTGCTGAGGATTGAGTGCTTTTCATCAGCCATTTGGGGAGTGAATAAAATATGTATCCGTTTTAAAAATTGGAGTATATTTTAATCTGATGCTTTGTCCTCCGACTCTCTAGAAAAATATCACCTCTGGCCTGAGACCAAGCATGGAAAGTATTTTCAGAAGGTTGAGTGATTTAAAATGAGCGCAGATAACAGAACTCTGGATGGATCTTTAACACCTAGGAATTCCATTATGGTACAGTGTCAGAGATGTCCACTGCACAGGCATGGCCACTAATGTAACAGCCCAACGTGTGTATTGGCTGCCTCTTTAATGAAATCACTTATTACACATAGGGCCAGAACCAATGAAGCTATGCTGATTAACGCTAGTGAGAATCAGGGACCCCGAGCAGTAGTGATGGGCATGGCTTTTTTCACTACATGTGCATCCCATCACTCTTCTACCCATCGCGCCTGAACCACCAGCATATTACTTCAGGAAATTAGTGTACATGCACTGGAATCAAGAGATACACCAGCCCATCTGGATCTATGCCGTGCTGAACCAGGCACACTGTATTTAGCTGTGCCATACTGCCTAGTGATGTTTATGCCAGATGTTTATTAGTTGCTCTTGGAGCCAAGTCAGTGTACCCGTCACTGCACGTATCATTTTGAAGACTGAGACTTTTACTTGCGTAGGAACTACAGGATCAGACAGATTTTCTGAACCAGTTCACATTTTTTGTAGGCAGAATTTTGTGCTCATGATTAACTGTCCACACCTGTCTGATTGTGCCCATTTACATGGGACTCTAAGTGCAAAAATGCAGAGACAGTCAACAGCTGGAACAAACTTCTGCCCTTGATAAAAGCAGGCCAGTTTTAAAATCACAAGCTCACAAGGCTGCTATGGATTGGGATATGGAGTGTTTATGCTGCAGCAGTTGTACTGTATCGGAACATGGAAAACAGGGAGAAACCTGCTGTCAAGGCTGATTCCCCACTCTGGCACTTCGAGTGCAGAAGGTGGGGGCCCCCAAGGATTCTAAAAATTAATACTGGCCACTCCAGGCTCGGATTAAACTCCCAAGGTTACAGCTTCTCTCTGACCTTGGATGGATAGGTGCTGCCATCACCCAAGTGCAAACCCCGCTTTTTTAGAACCCAGGGAGGTGCACTTCCTTCATTTATCACACCTACTCAGATGGATTTATTGGGAGTTGTATGCAGAGCAGCACAACATGCTCATTTCCTGGCTTTGTGCAGGGAGAGGTGAATTGCTTTCACTAGTTGTGTTGTAAAGCTGGTAACAAATAGCCAGAGTGGGTGTGGCGGAGCGTTGTGCTATCTCACACCCTAGGGAGTGGCCTGTTGGAGGCAGTCTCATCCTCCTCAAGAGATGTTTGTTTCTATGTAGGCCCTGCAGAAGGACACATGGGCACATCAAAGTCTGGTACTTATGCCCTAAGGCAGTGATTTTAAACTTTTTTCCATTTGCAGACCCCTAAAAAATTTCGAATGGAGGTGTGGACCCATTTGGAAATCTTAGACATAGTCTGCAGACCCCCACGGACCACCGGTTGAAAATCACTGTTCTGTGGTAGTGACACCCTTTTGCAGACCCCTTAACTCCATGGGAGTCAATGGAGTCCTGCCCAAAGGTGGAATTTGTAGTCCTGTCCCAAAGTGGAAGTTAGCAAGGGGAAGAAATCCCAATATAGACACAGCCTCAGATTGTATAGTTTTGCCAAATGCAACAACACACCACCAGAAAAGGAAAGCCATGCACTGATGTCATAAACGGATAGCTAAGGGTTAATGTCTCTTTCACCTGAAGCACCTGACCAGAGGACCAATCAGGAAACCGGATTTTTTCAACTTTGGGTGGAGGGAATTTTGTGTCTGAGGTCTTTGTTTTCTGTCTGCCTGCTTTCTCTGAGCTTTGGAGAAGTAGTTTCTGTTTTCTAATCTTCTGTTTCTAAGTGTATGGACAAAGAGATCAGATAGTAAGTTATATGGTTTCTTTTCTTTGGTATTTGCATGAATATAAGTGCTGGAGTGCTTTGATTTGTATTCTTTTCTTTCTTTCATCTCCATCTCTTTTTGTTTTATTTCCAGTTGTTGCCTGTGTTCAGCTTCTTTGATTTGTTCTTCGGCCTCAATTTTTGCCTTAGAAGTCATGGTTCCTGTTTTCTTGGGTTGGGGTGCCCTCCGGTGTTTATCTTCTGCACTGCAGGCTTTGTTGCCTCCTAGAGTCTGCCTAGCAACAGTGCCTTTAGCTAATCTTCAATGTTAAGTAAACCTGAAAAACCACTTTATTTGCATGTATATAGTGCTGGTAATGACTCTCAATGGGAGAGCTATTGTGTGACAAAAGACTCTTAATAGCACCTTAATGGTTTCTTGCTTATTATGCAAGCCACAAACTGCCAGAGAGAGCAGAAAGAAACAGAAGATTAGAAAACAGAAACTACTTCTCCAAAGCTCAGAGAAAGCAGGCAGACAGAAAACAAAGACCTCAGACACAAAATTCCCTCCACCCAAAGTTGAAAAAATCCGGTTTCCTGATTGGTCCTCTGGTCAGGTGCTTCAGGTGAAAGAGACATTAACCCTTAGCTATCCGTTTATGACAACTGATGAATCCCCTGGAGGAAAATGTTCACGCAGGGTGCCCGGAATATTTGTCTATGAAAGGATCTGCCCAGACTTTAGGATGGCCAGTAGATTCCCTTTCTCCTCCATTTTGGGAGGGAGAGAGACTTTTGCAGCCCTCCCCATAATGCAGCTGTACAGAGCTATGCAATCTTAGAAGTAGTTCCAGCAGAGATAGATTAGTGGGCAGAGTGCAGGTGAGGAGGCCAAAGGTACTCGGTCAATGCAGTTAGGCAGTTCCACAGTTTGTCACATGGTATTACCACCTCTTGCATGGTGTTTATACATTTAACCTAAACACACACACTGGGGCCAGGTCATGATTTTATCATGAGAGTCACAATATTTTGTGGTTTTCTGAAAGCCCCAGCTCATGGAATCAGTTGATTGAATTAGAATTTCATCTTGCTTTTTTTTTGTTTTTTAAAGTAAGTTTCCAGACCTCATGGTTGCGGAGAAAAACTTGAAACCATGATCCCAGTGCAATGTTTCTCAAACTGGGGTCTGCAGATGAGGGTACTCCAAGGGGTCCGCCAGCCCCACTGATCAACACCTCCCTCTCCCTCCCTCAACTCCTCCTCACCCCATTGCCTTCTGCATACTGGGGAAGAGACATTAAGGGAAGGGGTGGAGTGGAGGTGGAGCCAGGGGCTGAGCGGAGGGCTTGGGGTGCACAAAAAATTTGAACTCACAATGGGGGCCCTCGGGTTGCTACAGTGTGAGACCTACTGCCCTAGTACTACCCAAGTTCTCAGAAACCAGAAGGCACATAAACAACTCCAACATTTATTACTATTTTGTTAAATCTCATGGCTTTTAAGACAATCTCGTCATTTTTAATGCTTGAGGTTGGCAATACCGCACAGACACACGTGTATGTGCATGTGCATAGACTCACACCCGTGCACATACGGAGGTTTCTTAAAAAGCAAACCGCTGTTCTACTTATTTAGTTAAAGAGTCTGTGAAATAGCAGGATTGGGATGTGAAATGGAGCTTTATGCAGGTAGAGGCCATAGTGGCTCAAAGGTGTATAAGAAGGAATGATGTGACTGAAATTACAAAGAGGAGAATGGGGGCTGCATTTTAGGGAAAACTTCTTCACAATGAAATCTGTTAGGCTCTTTAATAGTCTCCCCAGGGGAAGTGGTGGACAAAGCACTGGAAAATAGAATACAAGGAACAATGCTGCCTGAGGGGAGAGATGGGCCGCGTGACCTAACAGAGCTGTACTTTCTCTGTCCTGCATAATTCACTTAGGGCTGCATTCAAGTTTGCGATCAGATTTGACTGACATTGACAAAACCATTGCAGTATTTACCTCCATTGGCACGTAGCTAGCGAGGAAAACCTGCACATCACGGAAGTGCTAGCTCCTGCATTTGGGCTGTGATCCAGGCGTGGATAATTTAACTGTCTGTCCAAGCTTTCCCGTAATCCAATTTTATTGAATGTCACCACCTATCTTATTTGTGCAATAGGGCCCAAAGTAATAATGTTTGGAATTCAGACTTGGGATTAAGGCAGGAAGATGAGCTGAAGTGCGCCAGCCTGCTACCAACGGGATGAGTAACAGAATGAAGAACATGGGCTGCCACTGGGGGTCAAGATAACCACAGGCTATTTCAGGAAGATAAAGAGATCCCAGAAAAAGGCAAACACACCTACAGTCCGACAGCTGGCTGGCAGATAATCCCAAGGAAAAGAGAACGTTTATGGAAGGGAGCCTTCGGAAGCAGAGTTGCAAAAAAACAGGAAATTTAGTAAGGCAGGAGGGGCAGAGGGTCTTAAGGTAGAAATTAGGGAGGAGGTTTGGTGTAGTAGTCAGAGCACAGGACTGTGAGTCAGGAAATTTGGGTTCTATTGTGTAGGACACATCTCACGCAGCACCAGAAACTTTTGTCATGTCCTCATATACACAATGCCTTGTAAGCCAGAACTGTTTCATAAAGCAATCCCATTAGCAATATAACACAAGACCCTTGCTGATAGCCATGGGAAAGCCTTGGGGCACACTATCGAAGAAGTAATAACAACCGGAAGGATAGTGTTGTTAAGACGTCGAGCTGAAACCCGAGAGGTCTGGGTTCAGTTCCCAGCTCTGTCATGGACTCCTGGTCACTGAATCTCTTTGAGTCTCAGTTCTCCATATTTACAACGGGCACAATAGTATTTCTATTGTTCCACCTTTTGTCTGTTTAGATTGTGAGCTCACCTGGATAGGGACTGTCTCTTACTCCTATAGAACCTATTGCAATGGAGGCCTGGTGTCAACCGGAGCCTCTAAACGCTACAGTCAAATAAATAATAATAATAATTCTATCAAGCACACATCCCACATAGTGAAAGAAACTTTTGCCATGCACAGTACATTGTGTGTGTGTGTGTGTGTTAGGAGCAGCTTCATGAAGCAATATCAGCCGCAATGTAGCCTAAGAACCAAACTGATGTCAGGGGCAATCTATGGCACATATCAGATAAACAAAATGCATCTATATTACATGTAACTAGCACTTTCCATACTGAATAATCTCAGAGTGATTTACAATCTACAAAGTAAAGAAGTCAAAACTGCCAGTTTTTTGAGGCAAGGACTGTGTTCCCAGCTGTGTTTGGGAAGCAGCTAGTACTTGGTCCACAACATTGCAATATTAATTATTATTATGTAGATCTAACTGGACCCAAGACCTGGGTCAAATCAGAATTATGCCCAATAGAAATGACTTTGGTGATCTCAGTCCAGATTCTAGCCTGAAGATTTTCCACTGCATCACAGGAATGGCTGGACTATTGATTGGATAGAATTAAATTGATTGGAAGAGCAGGCCAGGATTGAGGGGCACTGGCAAAGCGGCCTGTGGATGAAATCCACTGGAAAAGCAGGGGCTGTCACAGGTCAGGCTTGGTTTAAACTGGTAGAGATGTGGTGAGTGAGTAAGGACTGGCGCAGCAGAAGCTGCTGCATGTCAGGATTCATGAGCATTGGCAGGGAGTCTGGAAGAGCAGAACTGGACTAGTCTGCAAGGGTAGACAATAGGCGGACTGCTAGGTGCTTTTGAATGGACTGCGAAATCCTTTTTATTTACTTATTATTATCATTATAGTATATAGTTCTGTTCAATATCTGCATCAATCAATTAGATAATGGCATAGAGAGTACACTTATAAAGTTTGTGGATGATACCAAACCGGGAAGGTTTGCAAGTGCTTTGGAGGACAGGATTAAAATTCAAAATGATCTGGACAAACTGGAGAAATGGTCTGAAGTAAGTAGGATAAAATTCAATGAGGACAAATGCAAAGTGCTCCACTTAGGAAGGAACAATCAGTTGCACACATACAAAATGGGAAATTGCCCAGGAAGGAGTACTGCGGAAAGGGATCTGGGGGTCATAGTGGTTCACAAGATAAATATGAGTCAACAGTGTAACACTGTTGCAAAAAAAGTGATCATGCTGGGATGTATTAGCAGGAGTATTGTAAGAAAGACACAAGAAGTAATTCTTCCGCTCTACTCAGTTAGGCCTCAGCTGGAGTAGTGTGTCTTGGTCTGGGTGCCAGATTTTAGGAAAGATGTGGACAAATTGGAGTAAATCCAGAGAAGAACAACAAACATGAAAACATGACCTATGAGGAAAGATTGAAAAAATTGCATTTGTTTAGTCTGGAGAAGAGAAGACTGAGAGGGGACATGATAACAGTTTTCAAGTACATAAAAGGTTTCTACAAGGAGGAGGGGGAAAAATTGTTCTCCTTAACCATTGAGGATAAGACAAGAAGCAATGGGCTTAAATTGCAGCAAGGGAGGTTTAGGCGGGACATGAGGAAAAACTTCCTAACTGTCAGGGTGGTTAAGCACTGGAATAAATTGCCTAGGGAGGCTGTGGAATCTTCATCACTGGAGATGTTTAAGAGCAGGTTAGACCAACACCTGTGAGGGATGGTCTAGAAGATAATACTTAATCCTGCCATGAGTGCAGGGGACTGGACTAGACGACCTCTCGAGGTCCCTTTCAGCCCTACGATTCTATGATTTTTGTTATTGGGGTGTGGCAAATGATTCTCTGGAGTCTGGACCTTGATTATACCTTGACCAAGAAATTTGGACCCGGACAAAAGATAGCGGATGATCCTTGGACTAGTGGGAGTGCTGCCAATTAGAGTTCCATTGCACGGGGAGAGTTCAGTGGGGGCATTCTATGCAGCATCTGCCATGCTAACTCTGCGGTTGCCCAGTGTGACTTTCATAAGTGCTAACTAACATTTGCATAATGTAAAGAAGGGGGAGAGAAGAGAGAAAAGCATTAGAAAAATAAACAAGCAGTCCATTAGGAAGGGCAGGCAGGCGGCTAGCCACATTTTCAGCTGTTAAAAATAGCCATTTGAGGAGGCCTGTATTTCTGCATGTCTCTTTCACTTGTGTGGCTAAATAGACGTCTCTTTTACAAAGCCGTTGCCAGTGGAAAGTCACATCGCCACTTTGACAAATTATGTGATTCCCATCACAAAGGCCCCAATTCAACACCCCCACCAGTTACTGCAGAGATCCGTTTGCTGGCAGGGCCACTGGACTTTTCATCTTCCCCTCCCCCACTGCTGAACTAGGGACCATCTAGCTGAGCCAGGCCGTTTGGGCCCGATCACAAAGTCGTTGAATTCAGCGGAAAGATTCCTATTGAGTTCAATGGGCTTCAGATCCCATAGAATCATAGATTGAAATGAAAATAACCCATAGAGTGATGTGTATCTCTCCACTCTGAGCAAACATAAATCCACCCAGTTGGGGAAATCCTGCTCTCAGGACTCCTTAGTCAAATTTCTTTCAATGATACTTCCCTCCCTCCTCTTCCCTCTTTGACTAGGATTTGCCCACAAATAGCCTGGAAGTTGCCACAGCAACACCTTAAACCCTGGCGGAAGAGATCATTGTTTAATTCCTCCAGTCACCCAGAGGAATTCGATATTTGTTTTAGAGAGAAAAGGCACCAACGTCCCACATTCTTCTCCAATTTCACTCTCCATTAACCGCATTCCACTGTTATAACAAAGTGCTTTGGGTTACTATAAATGAGCTTGGTCTCTTTAAGACTACAGCATGGGGAGAGAGACTTGTGCTTTTCTTTTTATTGTCCCTGAATGAACATCCATTGATAACTTGGCTGAAGTTGATACTTGATTAGGGCTTTGCCAGAGCAGGAGATGCAATGTTGTCCAGTGGGTAGAGCACTGGTTTGGTAATCACGAGACCCGGCTTCTATTCCTGGCCCAGCCATTGATCTCCTGTGTAACCCCGAGCAAGTCACTTCTCCTCCCTGTTTCCACTTCTACCCTTTGTCTGTCTTACAACCTTGAAGACTATGAACTCTTCAGGGCAGGGACTGTCTCTTCGTCTGTGTCTGTACAGTGCTCAGCACAATTCAGCGGTGGAGTAGAGCTGGAACTTGGCAGAACGGCGTTCTAGCTTCACAACACCCCGAGTGCACTGTCCCGCACAACATGGGGGCAGGGTTAGAGCAGTGTGGGGGAGGGGGCTAGAAAGCAGCAGGGTTAGAGGACCAGGCTGGCGGGGAGATGCTGCAGTTTAGGAGTATGCCAGTGACAGTTATTATTCGTGTTGGGGTAGTGCTTAGGAGCCCCAGTCATGGACCAAGACCCCGTCCGACACACTCTTCTTCTTCAGGTGCCTCAAGATAAGGACGCCTCATGATAAGCGACAGTCCCTGGCTTCTGGTTCTTAACCTTAAGGTCCTTCACAATTTGGCTGCAGTCTCATATCTCACCACATTGTGATATGCCGTCTGCTCTCGGCCAGGGGTGGCAGACACTTTAATCCGTTTCTCTCCCAAACGCCTCCCACAGCTGTCCCTAGTGCCTGGAATAGCCTCCCTAAATCGGTTTGCACAGCCGCAACCCTGTCCTTTGCAAAATTCACTTCTCCCATGATGCCCAGCCATGATCGCGGCCCAAATATACTGACGAAAAAAGGTGGCTTGTCAGTGATTCATTAGTATTTCTTGTCCAATAAAAAAAGAAAAATTCTGTTGCCTTCCAATTGTACACATAGGTGGGATTTTCAAGGCCACCAACTCCTATTGGTGGCTGAGTGCTTTTCAAGATCTCACCTCTAGTATATAAATGATAACATCCTGGCAAACAGGTTTAGGCTGAAATTTTCAGAGGGGCATAAGAGGGAGTGAGGAGTCCAATTCCCACTGAATTCATGGCCTTTGGGCTAGCAGGCTTTGTAACGCTGAGAAAACAAATGTAATGTTGCAGTAGGAAGAATAATCCGGTGTTTAAAACACAGGATGAGGAGTCAGGAGACCCAGGTTGTATTTCTAGCCCACGTACTGACTGGCTTTGAGACCTTGAGCAAAGGGCTTCCCCATCCCCCGCTACTCTGTGCCTCAGTTTCCCCATCTGTAAAATGCAGATCATAGTACCCTCCTGCACAGTGGGGTTAACCAGAAATAATTCATGGATGTTTGTAAAGTGTTCTGAATTCTGCAGACATGTGAACTATTATTATTCTATGAATTGGAAGCTTCTGTATACAAACTCCTCCATGTAGTCCCCTCGTTTGTTGGTGTGTCTATATGTTATGTTAAAGTGTCCTGTATTTAAAAACAAGCATAAAAGCCAGACTGGAAGGGAATTGCTAATTGAGGTATGTTTGTAAAGAAAAGAACTTCCCACCTCTTCCCTCTCATTTTAGTAAAGATTAATTTTGGGGCCAATCATCCAGCTTGTGGAAGTGTGTCACGCTAGTTAGCATTAATGGGAACAGCATGCAGTCGTCAGTGGCAGAAAGGATCCTGTAATCCCTTCAACCCAGTAAAGATAAATGCAAATCACAGCACAATTTGTTTTGATGTGGCATTTTTAATGCACAGTAATACAAAATGCTTCACTGAGACACGTTCGCTAACCACTTTCATGAATCATAAAGAAAATGAAATTGCCTGGCTGAGCTGGGTTATTTTAAGGCATGAGAGACAATTAATTGTTTTTAAACGAGCACAACATTGTTAAAAGGCGCCAGCTTGACAGCCCAGGAGATTCAAGTCCAATGTTGGCCCACAGGACACGTACAGAGCAGGTGATGGCAGTGCCAGCGCCTATCACAGCACATCACCAAGGTACTCAGCTCCACCCTGGAGCTCATTCAATCCGTGGCCCAGTCAGTCCTTGGTCTGTCTGCTCAGACTGCTGGCAAGATGCAAAGGGAGTTTTGGGGATGTCGACTGAGACCCACCAAACTCATTTCACATGGATGGTAACAACCTAGACCTGCTACTGACCCATGATGGATTCAAAGGGCTTTCCCAGAGTGAAAATGGTCAATTCATAGCCGATCCACTCAGCTATCTATCCTCCCTGGGAGGTGATTTTAAAATATGTTGTTGTAATGAGAAGTCATAACAAGTTGTAAGAGCAGCAATAATTTTTCCAGATTTGGGCTGCATGAAATCCCCACCCCCCATTATGACCTGATCATCCTCTCACATTGGTGTAAATCAGGAATATCTCCATTGAGCCATGGGCCAGATCCTCCACTGGTATAAATCACAAAGCTCCATTGAAGTCTGCTTGTACCTGAAGAAAATCTGGCCTGTCAGTTATACTGGTAGGAAAACAGATTCAGGCTCACTCTCTTTTGAGTGGCACCTAAATCTCAGGTGCTGAGCACCCCGGTAATGAAGTATCCTCATGCACTTTTCCCCTTAATTTTAATAAATTAAATGGGTCACATTTTGTTTAATTGTTTTAAGGCAATGTATTCAAAAGCAATTTGGGCTTGTGATTTTAATTTGAGGGTTTTTTTAATTTAATAGCATATAAAGCCCATTATGACAAACATTATTTTAATTAATACAAAAAACTCCAATGGATTATAATATTTAAAACTGATGTTTATGAGGGGCATCAGCCTTAAAAAATGTTATTCTAATGGTGCACCACTAGTTGTTGAGCTTGTGTGGATATTTTTAGTTTTTTGGTGCAAAATAGCTAGACTTTGTGTTAGTATTTTTGTTTGGGTTGCTGCAGTTAATTGACTAATTTGCTTATTTTTTGCTGGTGTAACCCTTCTGCCCCTCTGAGTTGGCAGCAACAAGGGCCGGGTTCAGTATCCAGGGGTTCCGTTTCAGTAACACAATGCATAACCGGCTCGAGCCCCCACCCAGTGACCTGGGACACTCACATACCACACCCCCCTGGGCGCCTCTAGGAGGCAATACTTCCCCTCTCGCAAGCACGGAGTCTGAGTGTAGCAAAATCTTTTTAATAAAGGAAGGAATTAATGCGGCATCCCATTGGAGAAACACCACAAACAGGGTTATAACACAAACCATAAACAAAAACGCACCTCCAAGTACGTTTGGCACTGTCCTTTTTCCCCTTAGGGTTTTAAGTCCAATCACCCCAAAGTCCAACAACCCAAAAGTCTCTGGTCAATGCCACCCCAGAGTTCGAGAGTTTATCTGTAGAGGTCCCTCCCCCCAGCCTGGATAGAAAGGGGCACCTTACATGGTCCGGGGCCAACTGCCCTGCCTCTCCGTGGGTTCTGCTTCCGCCTTCTCCACGAACTGCTCCGCTTTACCAGCCGCTCCACGCTGCTCCTCCAGCCGTCCACAGAAACTGCTCCGCTCCACCAGCTGCTCTGCTCCATGAGCTGCTCCAGTTCTCTCTGCAAACTGCTCGGCTCCGCTCACTCTGTGGGCCGCTCCACCCGTCCCACAGCTACTCCACTCTGTCAGCCGCTCTGCTGCCACCAGCTGTCTCGTGATCCGCTCCAGCCGTCCCCACAAACTGCTCCACTCCGCCAGCAGCTCTGTTCCACAGTATAGCTTTGGGCTCCCCACTAGTTAGCACTGTAGTCAGTGCTCTCAGCTCAGTGATTTTAGCTTTTTAGTGATTTTCAGCTCTTAGTGATTCCAGCTCATAGTAGGGGAGCCCCAGTGCTAGTGCACCATTAGCCCAAAGTGATTTCAGCTCAGTAACCTGTATTTAAATTCTTAAGGGAATAAAAAAATCAACTCTGACATTCTACAGTGGAGAGCGGAGGGGGTGCAACTGGTGCTTCTGGCTCCACAAGGAGCCTGCACCACCAGGCACAGATACCTGTCCCCAGCCTCTCTCAATTCTCTGGGTTTTGGAACCCATGTCCCATGTCTAGCCAGTACCGCCCAACTGAGGGTGAGCAATTTGTCACCAAGCAGTCCCACAGCTTGGGAGTCTGGGATAGGGTGGGCGTGCCTATGCAAATACACTCTCTGACATTCTTTCCACCAGATGTCAGTGTAGAGCTTATCCTGACTCTGCTTACATCCTCCCCCCAGCCAAGAATTTGTCGTCCCGACAAATCACATTCCCTACTATACCAACTTATTGGTCCCCTCCAAAAGGCATTAGATAGCCCACTTTAGCTTTCACAAACCTGTGTGCTAAATGTATAGGCTCCTCACTAATCACCCCAGGTGCATCGTAAGTTAACCGTTTCACTGGTCTTATTACCCTGTCTCGCCTATTGAGAATCTCTGTTGCTATGGTAGGGGGACATCCTCTTGAGTGTCGGATGGGGAGGTTTCCTGTGAGTTCCCCTCGGGTACTGGCATAGGCCCCTGCATTTCTAGTTCTAACAGTGGAGGGTCGCAGGTGCTCTGGACATCCTCCATCTGTATGTCACCACTGTCCAATAGTCTGTGTAAGTCATTACACGGGGGTCCCACCAGTGGCTCAGGGATGTCAGGAATGGGCCTAAATACTTCTGCCATAGGGTTTAGGGCGGAAGAGGATGTGCTCTCTTCTGATTCAGCGGATCGAGACTGAAATCTTGTCTTCATCCCAGGATACACCATGGTTGTGTCTTCCTCCTCAGACTCACTCTCAGATGCGCTGAGTAGGGGTAGGTTAGCTGCAGGGAGCCGGCTGTCCACGTTGGAAGGCGGCTTTGGCCCAGCACCTTTGTTCTGCCCAGTTGCCCGGTTGTGGCCAATCTCATAAGGGCTGCCTACCAATTCCCCCACAGGGAGCAAAAGGTTTCTGTGCACGGTCTTGGTCTGCCCTGTACCCTCTTCAGGTTTGATCTTATAAACCGGCAGGTCTCCTAGCTTTTCCATCACTAGGTAAGGTATTGCCTTCCACCTGTCAGCTATCTTGTGTTTGCCAGCAATACCCAAATTTCGCAGCAGGACTCTGTCCCCTGGCTGGAGCTCTTGCAGACGTACCCTAGCATCATATCGATGTTTGTTGCGGCCTGCATTCTTCTGAGCTGCAGATGTAGCTAAGTGATAAGCATCCCGCAGCTTTTCTCGTAGTCGGGATAGATATTGCTGGTGAGTGTCATAGCTATCTCCATCCTCGGATACACCAAAGCACAGGTCTATGGGTAATCTTGGTTCTCGCCCAAACATTAAGAGATATGGGGTGACTCCCGTAGCGTCGTTCTTTGTGGCGTTGTAGGCGTGCACTAGAAATGCGACATGTTGGCTCCAGGTTGCCTTCTGCTCTGGCCGCAAAGTCCCTAACATATCTAACAGGGTTCGGTTGAACCTCTCTGGCTGCGGATCACCCTGTGGGTGATAAGGCGTTGTCCTTGACTTTTTAATTCCTGCTATCCTCAGCACCTCCTTCAGAAGGTGACTCTCAAAGTCTCATCCCTGATCCGAGTGTATCCGGGCTGGGAATCCATAAACTGAGAAATATTTTTCCCACAGTACTCGAGCGACGGTAGTGGCCTTCTGATCACGTGTGGGGTATGCCTGCGCATATCGCGTATAGTGGTCGGTCACTACTAGAATGTTCCCAATATTCCTGTTGTCCACTTCTAAAGACAAGAAATCAATGCAAACCAGCTCCAGAGGTTTGTTGCTGGTGATGTTCTTCAGATATGCGGCCCTTGTGGGCAGAGTTTTCCTTGGAACACATCGAGCACAGGTATCACATTTTCTGCGAACATCTTCGGCCATCCGAGGCCAATAGAACCTACTACGGATAAGTTCCAGGGTCCTCTCCATCCCTAAATGTCCAAAATCATCATGCAGGGCCCTCATGGCCAGGGCTCTGTACTCTTTTGGCAGCACTAGTTGATTCCGTTGCTTTTGTAGAGGGTCTGTGGTCACGCGGTGTAGCACTCCCTGAATCAGTTTCAGTTTGGTCCATTCTCTCAATAGTAGTTTACCCTCTGGGGTAGGTGGGACAATCTCAGCTGGGCCTCGCCCCTCTCTTTTGGCAAGTAGTGTATCACAAATGTCAATATCTTGCAGCTGGGCTTCCTGCCAGTCAGCCGCATTGAGCATGGGCAAGGGAGATTGGTCCAAAGCAATATAGTTCACTGAAGCAGAAGGCACGCATTCAGGGGGCAGGCCCAAAGCTTCAGCAACACATCCATGAAGGCTCTCAGGGGCCTCTGGCTCTTGGCGACTCACACTGCAGATAGCTCTCACGCCTTCTGTGGGTATCACAGCAACGTCAGGTGCCTGCGGACGTCTGGACAAGGCATCTGCATCTACATTGCTCCTCCCTGATCGGTATTGAATGCTGAACTCATAGCTAGCCAAGGCAGCCACCCATCTCTGGCCTGTAGCATCCAATTTAGCACTTGTTAACACATAGGTCAGTGGGTTGTTGTCTGTCCACACCTCGAACTGAGCACCGTACAAGTAGTCTCGAAATTTCTCAGTGATGGCCCATTTCAAGGCCAAGAACTCCAGCTTGTGGATGGGGTAGCGAGTTTCACTGTCAGACAGTCCTCGGCTGGCAAAGGCTACCGGTTTGCGTTTGCCTTCCACTTCCTGATACAGTACTGCTCCCAGACCCTCCAAACTGGCATCAGTATGCAGGATAAACGGTTTGCTTGGGTCAGCAAAGACTAGGATGGGAGCATGAGTTAAGCGAGTAATGATTTCCCGAAAAGCTCTCTCACATCTTTCATCCCACCGCTGCCCAAATGGTTCGAAGGGGCCATAGTGTCTCTGCAAAGGAGTCTTTGGAGGCCTTCGCTTATTCTGGGTCTTAGATTTGTTCTTGTTGGACTGGTATCCCCTGGTAAGATCATTCAGAGGTTTTACAATCGTAGCATAGTTCTTCACAAATCTGCGGTAGTAGCCACTAAATCCAAGAAACGTCTTGAGTTCTCTGTAGTTAATGGGACGTGGCCAGGTAGTGAGTGCTTCTATTTTATCGAGGTCAGTACTCACACCCTCTTGGGACACGATGTGACCTACATACTTCACTGAGGTTTGGCAGAACTGGCATTTATCAATTGAAAGCTTCAAACCATATGCCTCCAACCTATCGAGCACTTTAAGAAGTCTTTCTTCATGTTCCTCCAGGGTTCTTCCAAACACAATCAGGTCATCCAAGTAAACTAACACCTGCAGTAAATTCATGTCTCCCACGACTTTTTCCATAAGTCGTTGAAATGTGGCAGGGGCCCCAGAAATCCCTTGTGGCATGCGTTCGAACTGGTAGAACCCTAACGGGCAGATGAATGCTGTCTTCTCCTTATCCTCTTCTCCCAGAGGGATCTGGTAGTATCCACTCCGAAGATCCAACACAGAGAACCACTGACTACCCAGCAAACAGTCCAAGGCATCTTGTACTCGAGGCATGGTGTATTGATCAACTGTAGTGCGCCTGTTTAGGGTGCGGTAGTCAATACACATCCGGATTTTTCCACTCTTCTTACGAACGACCACAATGGGTGAGGCATAGGGGCTTCGTGACTCTGTGATGATACCATTCGCGATCAGCTCTTGAAGATGATGGCGCACGTCTTCCATCTCAGAGAGGGCAATCCTCCTAGACCTCTCCCTGAAGGGTCGGGGATCTTGTAGCCTGATATGGTGTTCCACTCCCTTTGCACATCCCACGTCCCACTCATGTAGTGAGAACACCTTGGATCTCTCACAAAGCTTCTTCCTCAGGCGATCCTTCCACTCCTCAGACAGCGGTGAGTTCCCGAAGTCAAACTTCGCAGGATCTATCATTGGAACTTCAGCTTCACACTGGGGTCTCACAATGCTTTCAGGCTCAAAGATGTCTGCAATCTTCTGCCCTGGTTTTACAAACACATCACGGCACGTTTCATTAGCAACCAGTATCGTCACCTCCTCCTGGGCTTCAACAGGTAGGGTTATGACTCCACTGAGAACCAGCACTCCTTCTGGGAGCCCTCCCTTGGTTGGCTGCTCTACCACAGCTAATGTTCCCTTACTGCCTTTTAGGCAGGTACTCCTGACAATCACCTCCTTTTCTGACATGGCAGGCACCACTAAAGGGACCGGGCCTGCATACCTCAGTGCTCCTACTGGCAAATCAGGCATCACTTTTCTTGTGTCCTCAATTTTTCTGTAAGCCGCGGCACAGTGTGTGTGTATCACCAAGGTGTTCAAATATTGGTCTCCTGCTTGCTGTCTGCAGTAATCGGCCAGTATCCTAAAGAGGCTGGAGTTGGTCCCTAACAGCACAGACACATCAGAGGTCCCTTTCGGGTCAGGGCATATTAAGGCGGCGGTGTCTACCTCTTGCCTTACCCCAGCAACCTCCTCTGGGAATTCCAGGTGCACTATGACATACCCTTGATAGGGGTATTCATCCATGCTGAGGCCACACAGACCAATGCCAGTCAGTGGCTGTATGGGCAGGTGCCTAAGCATCTGTTGGTAGAATGACTGAAATATAATAGTCACTTGAGATCCAGTGTCAAGCACGGCTTTACACTCCGCCCCTTCAATCCTCACCATGACCTCTGCTCGAGGCCCTATCAGTCCTGCAGGGATCCCAGCTGGATGGTCTCTTCTGGAGGAATCTTCAAATCCTCTAGGCCTAGGTGGTCTCTGTCCCCGGACCTTCTGACAGCTACTGGATCTCTTCCAACTAATCCTCAGCTTTTCATACACTAAAGAGGGGTTCTCTTCCTTATGGCAGTTAGCAGCACTGTGCCCATCCTGACCACACCGGTAGCAAAAGAATTGTCCTTTCCCCATTCGGCGAGGTGGGACGGTGACTCTAGATACTGACTTCTCTATCGTCACAGTCTGAGGCTCCTTATTCCTGGAAATCTTAGCTTGGTCAATGATGCTTTGCAGCTCAGCTATCCGTTCTGTCAGGACTTGCATTTGTTTGGCAAGTTCCTCTGTGGTGCTCACCATCAGTACACTGGCCATTGGCAAATACACTCTCTGACATTCTTTCCACCAGATGTCAGTGTAGAGCTTATCCTGACTCTGCTTACACTAGCTATTGGTATGAGGTGGCTTAATTAACCCCCAAAGAAAAATTAAAATGTAGAGCATGATTGGTATTTATTAGGTTAACATTTTTATTTTTATGAATTGGAAAATAGTAAGTTATGGTGGGGGTTTGCAATATTCTTACGTTGCACATACATTGTTGTACAGGTTGCTTTTGAGGGTTTTTTTTTTTGCTATATGATTTTTAAAAATTTAATAATATTTTAGTGGAGCTATTATTTAATTTATTTTAGTAGGATGTTAATAAATGTTCATTTTGCACGAAGTAAGGCTTTTTAAAAATTGGCATGGTGGGGCATACCCACTGTCGGGTAGTTTATTTCTTTTACACCTAAGGTGATTAATTATTTTTTTAATTTAAATATATTTTTGCAAATTGTGGGGCTTAAATATGCTGATAGGCATAAGCCCAGCACTGGAGGTCTTCCAGAGAATACAGTTACTCCTCACTTAATGTTGTAGTTATGTTCCTGAAAAATGCGACTTTAAGGGAAACAATGTTAAGCGAATCCAATTTCCCCACAAGAATTAATGTAAATGAGGGGGTTAGGTTCCAGGGAAATGTTTTTCATCAGACAAAAGACACACACACACACACACACACACACACACACACACACACACACACACACACACACACACACACACACACACACACACACACACACACACACACACAGTATAAGTTTTAAACAAACAATTTAATACTGGTTCACAGTGATGATGATTGTGAAGCTTGGTTGAGGTGGGGGAGTCAGAGGGTGGGATATTTCCCTTACTGCTAAATGATGAACTAGCAATTGGCTGTAGGATCGGAGGGAGGGGAGACATCGCAGACAGAGAGAGATATGCGTATTTTGCCTTTAAGTACTCTGCCTTGTTAATTAGATCAGCTTGCTGAGACCACAGCTACTGCAAGCTCCCTCCATCCTGAGCCCTGGTGTGTCCCCCCTGCTCTATGGAAGATGGGGTAAGTAGAGTGCAGGAGCAGGGGGGAAGGGGACACCCTGACATTAGCTCCCTTCTTCCTTCCCTCCCCCTGCACAGCAAGCAGGAGTCTCTGGGAGCAGCTCCAAGGCAGCGGACAGGAGCAGCACGTGGCAGTGGGGGAGGGACAGCTGAACTGCAGGCAGCTGCTGCACAGGGAACTTAGGGGAGCAGGGAGCTGATAGGGGGGCTTCCAGTCCACCCTGGTTCCAAGCCCCCACCAGCTAGCTCCAACAGGCTGCTCTTCCTGCAAGCAGTGGACAAAGCAGGCGGCTGCCAAACGACATTAGAAGGGAGCATTACACAACTTTAAATGAGCATGTTCCTTAATTGATCAGCAACATAACAATGCACGTTAACCGGGATGACTTTAAGTGAGGTACTGTACTTACCTAAGTGCTGGAATGGCTGCCTGGGGTGAATATAATTGCAGACGATAACCTCATTATAGGTGAAGGAAGCAATAATACAGAAGCTGAATGAGGTCATGGCAGAACACTACCGGCTCTTCTACAGTGAAGCAGGGACAAGACTAGAAAACTCAACTCAGAAAAAATGTGACTCAAACAACATGAGGTGACACACGTCGGGCATCTGTTCACAGCAGAGGGACTGAAAGCAGTTCCCAGTGAGAACAAGGTAGTCAGAGACATGCCAGCTCCAGGGATGTGAAAGGAATACAGTGCCTCATAGGAATGACAAAATGACTAATTTTCTGTACAAGTTTTGTCCATACCTGACTGCAGTTGCAGGCCAAACGCGTTCAGCAAAGGCCCAGCTCCCCCACCCTCATATGCAATTTCAGCGAGCCACTAAAACTAACCAAGCAACACTAAACACCAATAACTATCAAATCCAGCTGCAAAACCTTTATATATACACCTCTACCCTAATATAACGCGACTCGACATAATACAAATTGGGATATAATGCAGTAAAGCAGTGCTTCTGGGGGTAGGGCTGCGCACGCCGGCGGAACAAAGCAAGTTCGATATAATGTGGTTTCACCTATAACGCGGTAAGATTTTTTGGCTCCCTAGGACAGCGTTATATTGGGGTAGAGGTGTACCTAAATATACATATATAGGTATATATATATATATATATATGTATATATTTATTTGAGACATGCTAATTCTAATGATTAAATTATACTCTCAATAAACACAGCATATTGCCTTATCCCCTTTAAAAAAACAAACTGAAGTTTAAGTATCTTGTGCTAAGGACATGGTGAACTGGGATGCACTGCTTCCCCAGAAGCAGCACATCAGTGCACATTAGGGCACCCAGAAGATAAGGTACTGGGCACTCAAGTAGGGTGTGTGAATTGCTAGCCTGGACGAGGAAAAAGTGGGGCTCGTGGATCCCAGAGTGGAGCTCTTGTATTGCCAACAGCTGGTAGCTGGAGTGGGTTCCCCCTGGCAGAGATAGACCAGGCTCATTCATGCTGTATGCAGGTGGTAGTGATCCACTGTGGGGAACCCCTCAGAATGCCACTGTTGAGTAAAAAAATACGTCTCACATCTGGGCATCGACAGCTGTCTTAGATGGGTTCAGAAGGGTGTTTACTGGCCATGAAGAAATACATATCTCTGCTCCTTGATAGGAGCATGGGACACCTGCCTGCCGTGTGATAACCCCGAGCAGCAAGAGACTCTATTAGCCCAAGAGCTACCCATCTGACCATAGGAAAAGATGAGAAGTGACCAACTTACTTTCAAGGAAAAGCAGGACTTCATGACAGTGGCCTGCTACAGAAAGTTTTGGGAGGTTGATGCCCCGATACAAGAAACAAGTTCATGGTTGGCAAAGTGAAAGGCTACTTTGGGAGATATGGCATTCCAGAAACTATTCACCGACATGGACCTCAGTTTGTCTTGGAAGAATTCAAACAATTTGCACGCATATGGGAGTGTGACCACCACATCTCCTCCACACCCTATTTCCAGTGTAATGTTTGGCTGGACTCCGCTGTGAAAACAGCTAAGAGACTGTTGCAAGAGGCTGATTCTTCTGATTCTTGTTAGCATTGTTGGTACACAGGAACACTTCATCACGGGGTGTCAAAATGGGCCAGCACAGTCACTGATGGGACAAAGGACCAAAACCTTGCTACCGGTGAGGGGAGACCTGTTGCACTCAGAAGTATGGGGACACTGCTGAGAGGTGGTGGCCAACAGTCAGAGAAAGCAGCTACTACAGTATGGTGGGTCAGCCAAGGACCTACTGGCCGTGGAGACAGGCTCTTCTATAAGGATCCAGCCATTAGAGAGACACCAAAAGGAGTGGACTAAAGAAATCCTGAGGGGTGCAGAGCCACCCAGGTCATATGAGGTGACTATGCCAGAGGGACAAGTGATCTGAAGTAACAGGAGGCACTTATGAACTCGCAGACACAATGCCCAGAGAGAGTGTGCAGAGGCAGAAAGATCATCACAGAACAGAGGGACAAAGAAACACCCAGAGGTTAACCCCCAGGGAGGGAGCAGACTCCGGAGAGATAGGGGGTTGCGATGCAGGAGGGGGTGTGGCTGAGGGGTTTGGAGTGCGGGCAGAGGGCTCCGGGCTGAGCCTGGGGCAGAGGAGTTGGGGTGTGGGAGAGGGTCCAGGGTGCGGGCTGTCGGAGGGAGTTTGGGTGCGGGAGGGGGCTCAGGGCTGCGGCAGGGAGTGCAGGTTCTGGCTGGGTAATGCTCACCTCAGGCGGCTCCTGGAAGTGGCCAGCATGTCCCTGCGCCTCCTAAGCTCGGGGCAGCCACCGTCTCTGCGCACTGCCCCTGCCTGCAGGTGTTTCCCAGCCAATGGGAGCTGTGGAGCCATCGCTCAGGGTAGGGGCAGCATGCGGGACCTCCCTGATTGCCCCTGTGCAGTGCTTAGGGGCTGCAGGGACATGCTAGCAGCTTCTGGGAGCCTCTCTGGGAGCCGCACGGACCCGGGGCAGGTAGGGAGCCTGCTTTAGCCCCGCTGCGCCACTGACCAGACTATTAAAATTGATGCCTACTCCTGGAGACTCCTGGCCAATCCGGGAGGGTTGTAAACCCTAGTAGTTTCATGAGGTTATGGTATTCTTCTTTACTGAACTCATGTGTAGTGTTGCATTGCAAAGCAGTGACTGAGTTCCACCTCAGAAATTGCTGCATTTCAGCTGAGAGCGAAGCAATTTCTTTCACTCGGTGTGAGTTCGCCTCGCTAACTAGAGCAACAGTCTGCCTTCATGCAGCTGCACTGACTCCAGCAGAGATGCAAATGAGGATCCGTGGCCAGATGAAAGAGATGAAAGGGAGTGTGAACGGGCCACATATTATTAATTTATTCTAGTTATTTCTTAATTATTTATGATCATTTCCTGTTTCCACTCTTTGGCTATTAACTCCCCTTCCTCTGTCCCTTTTTGTTTGCAGCTGTATCCTACTGCAGCTGAAGCCTGGCATCTTCTCCATCCCTAGAGCAGGTTGTGTGTGTGTTTGCAAGAGAACATAACATACGAACATAAGAACGGCCAGAGTGGGTTGGACCAATGGTCCATCTAACCCAGTGTCCTGTCTTCTAACAGTGGTCAGGTGCCTCAGAGGGAATTAACAGAACAGGAAATCATCGAGTGATCCATCCCCAGTTGTCCACTCCCAGCTTCTGGCAGTCAGAGGCTAGGGACAGTCAGAGGAGGCAAGGTTTTGAATTGGAGACCAGACCCTAGCCCGCCCTCCATATCTAACCCTCTAAGCATTATGGAGGACTTCAGATCCAAACAGACCTCCGGGCCCGGAGCCCCATCTCCCATCTGAATGGAAGGAGGACTGTGTGCCAATGAGACCAGTGCAGTGCGTTTCAGATCTGCAGCCCTGCATTGTGCCTGCGATCAACAGGATTCATCACAGGTCAGCGCTGCCAAAGAAATGGGAAGGATGAAAGGTCCTGGGGAAACAAAGTGCTGGCACTGTGCAGCTTCTGTCCCCTAGAGAATTGCCTGCAGAGGCAAATATCTTGGAAGACCAGAGCCTTCCTCTGCCAATCACATCATTCAAACATGAGTCTTGCCTTGCCAGACATCACTTTCCTCTAAACAGCTCCTAATTAGAATGCCCATCAGGTGACTTCTTTTGCTTCATTCCTAACTGTGACCTGATTCTGCTCTCTGCTATCCTGGCTTAAATCTAGAGCAACTTCAGGGAAGTCACTGAGTCCCGCCAGAATCAGGCCCTTTGCATTTGAATTTCAACTTCTGTATGAGGAGAGGTTAAAAAATCGTGGACTTTTCAGCTTGGAAAAGAGATGACTAAGAGGATATATGGAGGTCTATAAAATCTTGACTGGTATGTAGAAAGTGAATACGGGGGTGTTACTCCTTCACCTAACACAAGGACTAGGGGTCACCAAATGAAATTAATAGGCAGCAGTAATAGTACAAAAGGAAGTACTTCACACAATGCACAATCAACCTGTGGAACTCATTGCCAGGGGATGTTGGGAAGACCAAACTATAACAGGGATCAAAAAAAGAACTAGATAAGTTCATGGAGGATAGGTCCATCAGTGGCTATTAGCCAGGATGAACCGCGATGGTGTCCCTAGCCTCTGTTTACCAGAAGCATGGAGTGCATGATGGGATGGATCACTTGAGAATTACCTGTTCTGCTCATTCCCTCTGAAGCACCTGGCACTGGCCATTGTCAGAAGACAGGACACTGGGCCAGATGGACCTTTGTTCTGACTCAGTATGGCCATTCTAATATTACTAGAATGTTACTGGGTTCTTGTCCGTCCCGCAAGAGCCTATAAAGAAAGGAGCGGAGAGGGGAAAAGAGAATGAGTGTGATGTGAATGTGCACGGAGCCTACAGGTCTAATCCGAAGCCCTCTGGATCCAGCCCTATATATGCTCTGGTAGGGTATTCATCTGAGCAAGCTTACTGGATGCCCTATGTGGAGGTCAGTTAGAGTTACCACTGTCACAGGTGTGTCAGGCAGTCACAAACAGCCCTTGCATGCTACTCACCGTCTTTACCATTGCTTCACCCAGGTCAGGGATATTTCCTTGGGAGGATGAGGGACCATGAACTTTCGCATCCTCTATCCCCTCTCCCCCCGATCTGCAAGGCTGACTGACCTTGAAAGGGGCTGGACACCACACTCTCCCCTGGATGGTGCAGAAGCTGCATTCCCTCTGAGCTTCCCCCTGGGGCAGCCTGGCTCTTCAGTGCCCTTACTTAGAGCGATGCTTAATGGGACTGATCTAAGCCAAAATTCAGTTTTCTGCTGGTCACAGCAACAGACCAGCAATTACTGCACAAGATGGTTTGGTCCAGAACTACGCAGTGTGACACAGCATCATCCTGTTCAACAGCTTGCATGCAAACTGTACCTCAAAACACTTTCCAAGTAAGAGTTCATAATAGATATGCAATGGATACTCATAAGAACAAGCAAGAGAAATAAAAAGGAACAGGCCAGGGGGGAAGCCAGGTTTTTATACAGGATTTGTGAAGAGATGGAGACCCAAGGAGAGAGATGTCTGATCTGTGGAACCATAGTTCATCTTCAACAGGAAGCAGTTAGTAAAGAAAACTGCATCTACAGAACGAACAAACAAGCATCCACACAGTATGAGTTCCAACTCTGTCTCTCTTGTTTACCAGGGACTGTATACTGCCTGGGCCTCTATACAGCACACAGAGACATCTAGTGACTGAATAATATAATGAATGTGAACATATCCTTAGTGCTAAGGGGCACAGGGAAGCTGTTCCAAAGACCAGGAGCTGCAGAGGAGAGGACTGTAATAATACCAACACTTAGCTTCACTTTTTATCAGTAGATCTCAAATTGGTTTGCAAAGGAGAGGAAGCAGCATGATTCCCATTTCACAGACAGGGTTATGAGGTACAGACAGCTTCAGACTTACCTTACCAGTGAGGTCCTGCAGAGCCAGGAATGGTGGCTCCCAAGTCAGACTTACAGTCCAGTGCCCTATATCTCGTGATGGTCTCTTCATTCAAAATAATCCAATGAATGTATTTGTGGTAACAGAGAGAAGGGCAGATTGTGCCCTCTGATTACAGCCATGCAGCTCCAAGGACTTCCCAAGAGCTGAGGGCTGAGTTTGCATCCAGAGATTGGCAATATAATGAACCCCTGAATGGATCAGTAACAGGATTTAAACCTTACAAACCACAGCAGAGATCTCTACCACTTGAGATAAATAAGTAACTCTGTTGGCCAGTAGCAGTAGTAAACTGTTACCCTCTAATGGACCAGCCTCTCGATGGGAATAAGACACACAGTTTGCCAGTCTGTTGCACAGAATGAATTGGGTTCAATAAGAAATTGACTCAAATCTTCAACTCAGGCTTGGACAGAACCCGATTCAAACTTTTTTCAGGTTCATGAAGTTTGGAGGATTTTATTTTTCTGCTGTTTTCCATTTTGGAGAGAGGGTGGGGACTGGGCTGCTGCCTCATTTTCTGCTTCTGCCTAAGTCCACAAGTGGAAGCGCTGCAATCTCATAAGAGAGGCTATTTCCATGGCAATCCCAGGCTGCTGGCAACAGGAGGGCTTGCAGGAATGCTGTCCTCTTGAGATTTGTTACAGACTGAAGAGGCCTGATTCTGATTCTCCTCCTGCCCCAGCCTTATGCTGGCCTAATCGTCCTGAGTGTGGTGGAGTCGTTCCTGGTTTATCCCAGTGTAAGTGAGAGGAAAGGACCAATTGCTTAATTAATAGGTGACAGTACAGTGCTTTGAATCATAGAATCATAGAATATCGGGCTTGGAAGGGAACTCAGGAGGTCATCTAGTCCAATCCCCTGCTCAAAGCAGGACCAACCCCAACTAAATCATCCCGGCCAGGACTTTGGCAAGCCTGACCTCAGAAACCTCTAAGGAAGGAGATTCTACCACCTCCCTAGGTAACCCATTCCAGTGCTTCACCACCCTCCTAGTGAAAAAGTTTTTCCTAATATCCAACCTAAACCTCCCCCACTACAACTTGAGACCATTACTCCTTGTTCTGTCATCTGCTACTACTGAGAACAGCCGAGCTCCATCCTCTTTGGAACCCCCTTTCAGGTAGTTGAAAGCAGCTATCAAGTCCCCCTCATTCTTCTCTTTTGCAGACTAAACAATCCCAGTTCCCTCAGCCTCTCCTCATAAATCATGTGCTCCAGTCCCCTAATCATTTTTGTTGCCCTCCGCTGGACTCTTTCCAATTTTGCCACATCCTTCTTGTAGTGTGGGGCCCAAAACTGAACACAGAACTCCAGATGAGGCCTCACCAATGTCAAATAGAGAGGAATGATCACATCCCTCAATCTACTGGCAATACCCCTACTTATACAGCCCAAAATGCTGTTAGCCTTCTTGGCAACAAGGGCACACTGTTGACTCATATCCAGCTTCTCGTCCACTGTAACCCCTAGGTCCTTTTCTGCAGAACTGCTGCCTAGCCATTCGGTCCCTAGTCTGTAGCAGTGCATGGGATTCTTCAGTCCTAAGTGCAGGACTCTGCGTTTGTCTTTGTTGAAACTCATCAGACTTCTTTTGGCCCAATCCCCTGATTTCTCTAGGTCCCTCTATATCCTATCCCTACCCTCCAGTGTATCTACCACTCCTCCCAGTTTATTGTCATCTGCAAACTTGCTGAGGGTGCAGTCCATGCCATCCTCCAGATCATTAATGAAGGTTTTGCACAAAATCAGCCCCAGAACCAAACCATGGGGCATTCGGCTTGATACTGGCTGCCAACTAGATATGGAGCCATTGATCACTACCCATTGAGCCAGATGATTTAGCCAGCTTTCTATCCAACTTATAGTTCATTTACCCAGTCCATACTTCTGTAACTTGCTGGCAAGAATACTCTGGGAGACCATATCAAAAGCTTTGCTAAAGTCAAGGAATAATACGTCCATTGCTTTCCTCTCATCCACAGAGCCAGTTAACTCATCATAGAAGGCAATTAGGTTAGTCAGGCATGACTTGCCCTTGGTGAATCCATGCTGACTGATCCTGATCACTTTCCTCTCCTCTAAGTGCTTCAGAATTGATTCCTTGAGGATCTGCTCCAAGATTTTTCCAGGGACTGAGGTGAGGCTGACTGGCCTGGAGTTCCCCGGATCCTCCTTTCCTTCTTCCCTTTTTTAAAAGATAGGCACTACATTAGCTTTTTTCCAGTCATCTGGGACCTCCCCCAATAGCCATGAGTTTTCAAAGATAATGGCCAATAGCTCTGCAATCACGTCCGCCAACTCCTTTAGCACCCTTGATGCAGCGCATCTGGACCCATGGACTGTGCTCGTCCAGTCATGGACTTGTGCATTTGATGATGGAACAGGCAATACTAGCACTAATAACAATTAGCATTTATTATTGGTATTTTGGTAGGTCCTAGACTGAGTTCAGGGACGCACAGGGCTAGGAGCTGTATAGACACACTGTAGAAGATAGTGCCTGCCTCAAAGACAAGATGGACAAAGGTGCAGCTTCTAGATAACTGTACATGATTTAGGACTGTGATCAATGAACCCTCTGAGATTTTGTGATCTGCCTTAAACTATTACTTGGAGTTTGAAAGGGGTTCACACAACACTTCCGTTCTATTCTTCATATTTTACATAAGGTACGTTCACTGCATAGCAGTCACATTGTAGTTATACGTATATTAATATTACATATGTTCACACCTACACCATATTACAGTTAAGAATCCTGTGGCACCTTACAGACTAACAGACGTTTTGGAGCATGAGCTTTTGTGAGTGAATACCCACTTTGTCAGATGCATCTGACGAAGTGGGTATTCACCCACGAAAGCTCATGCTCCAAAACGTCTGTTAGTCTGTAAGGTGCCACAGGATTCTTTGCTGCTTTGCCAGATCCAGACTAACACGGCTACCCCTCTGATACTTGACATATTACAGCTGTGATGTGCCTGAAAAATTAGTTCTATGTAATTGAATTGGTGACCTTGTACTAAAAAAATACTTAACGACAGTGTTCTGTTTCTGAAGGATACTACCACTATGCACCTGTTTATGTCGCTAGCAATGTTCACTAGTAGTTCCTCTGCACTGGCTCTTAATCAACAATGCAACTGCACTAATCTTTCTGTGCAAAAGAGATGTCTTTTTACAATGTAACCTGTGACAGGTTCTAGGATCAGCATAAAGATGCAGAACTCTTTTGCTGACTCACCGTGGTATCAGATGCAAGGATGTTGCACAGAAATGCATTTATTTTTGTTCATCCAGGAGTATAAAAGGGGATTGAATCTCTGTCTGAGCCAAAGGGAACCAGGAACAGGATCAGAGAGGGCTCTGCAGGAAACACCCAATCTCAGGAGAACACTGAAGCTAAGGTTTATGTTTTTCTTTTTGTTGTTGAAGGTAACAATAAAGGGAAATTCCAGGGAAAGGAGAATAAACTGGACCGGGTCCTGCATGTATGTTTGGGCATACTGTGTTAGGAGCAGGATGAGAATGCCACCTGCTTACAAGTGCTTTGCTCAAATTTCTGTAACTAGAAGGAAATTCTTATTATATTGCTACATCCTGTAAGGGAACATATTCAGGTCCACTTATAAGAACATCTGTAAAAGAGGCAAAACAAACTGAGCATGTTTCAGCTGGGAAGCCCGCAGGTTGTCTGGGAATATTGATTCTCATGCTTCTGAATGACAAATCCCCTCAAAGGAAATCTGAGATTCTTTCCCAGCTGACTTGCAAAAAACAAAAAGCTCTAACCCCATAACAAATAATCATCACAATGAATAAGTCACCCGGCTTTGGTGAAGAATTTGACTTGCAGAGCAGGGAAATCTTGAGGTGAGGGGTGGGGGTAGATAGGAAGGAAGGGAGCTTTATACCCTTGGGCTGACTAGCAATAAGTCTACACCATGATTTTCTGATCCAGATCCAAAATTCTCCAAGCCTTGTCAACACGGGCATCTATGTTGAGCCCTATCCTTACTGATGATCTATCTGAGAGGACCTCTTGTCTGTTTCAGCTTCTGGTTACTAAGGGTATGTTTACACTACAAAATTAGGTCAAATTTATAGAAGTCAATTTTTAGGAAGTGATTTTATATAGTTGCTTGTGTGTGTCCCCACTAAGCGCATTAAGTCGGCGAAGTGCGTCCACAGTACCATGGCTAGCGTCGACTTTCGGAGCGTTGCACTGTGGGCAGTTACCCCACAGTTCCTGCAGTCTCCGCTACCCATTGGAATTCTAGATTGAGCTAACAATGCTTGATGGGGCAAAAACATTGTCACCGGTGGTTTTGGGTACATGTCATCAGTCGCTCCTCTCTCCGTGAAAGCAAAGGCAGACAATCGTTTCGCTCCTTTTTTCCATGCAGACGCCATACTGCTTTCAGCAGACGGTTCAGCAGGACTGCTAACCGTCATCATCCAACCACCACTCCTGCTGCAACTCTGCTCTCCTGCTGTCCTGATGCCATGAATTGACCTTGCAGGTCCTCTCGTTGTTCTTTATAAATATCTATTCTCGTGGCATCTCATTGTCATCCACTGCTTCCGCTGAAACTCTGCTCTCCTTCTTGTGTCTCGATAGCAAATTTCTCCAAGTTGTTTGTCATGGGCTCCAGCAAACTTGTGTTCTTCCTTGGGAAATGTGCATGGTGCTAACCATTGGCCTCCACCGCTTCCGCTGCAACTCTGTTCTCCTGCTCTCCTGGTGCAATGGATCCACCTCGCAGGTCCTCTTGTTGTTCGATATAAATATCTATTCTCATGACATCCATCATCATCCACTGCTTCCGCTGCAACTCTGCTCTCCTGCTCTCCATGCCATGGCAAGCATGGAGCCTGCTCAGCTCACCACTGCTGTTGTGAGCATTGTAAACACCTCACGCATTATACTGCAATATGTGCAGAACCAGAACCTGAAAAAGAAGGTGAGGAGGCGATGACAGCACAACCACAATAGTGATGAAGATGTGGACACAGACGTCTCTCAAAGCTCGGGCCCTGGCAATTTGGACATCATGGTGGTAATGGGGCAGGTTCATGCCGTGGAACGCCAATTCTGGGCCCGGGAAACAAGCACAGACTGGTGGGACCGCAAAGTGTTGCAAGTCTGGGATGATTCCCAGTGGCTGAGAAACTTTCACATGTGGAAGGGCACTTTCATGGAACTTTGTGACTTGCTTTCACCTGCCCTGAAGCGCAAGAATACCAAGATGAGAGCAGCCCTCACAGTTGAGAAGCGAGTGGCGATAGCCTTCTGGAAGCTTGTAATGCCAGACAGCTACCTGTCAGTCGAGAATCAATTTGGAGTGGGTAAATCTACCGTGGGGGCCGCTTTGATCCAAGCAGCCAACGCTATCACTGAGCTGTTGCTATCAAGTGTAGTGACTCTGGGAAATGTGCAGGTCATAGTGGATGGCTTTGCTGCAATGGGATTCCCTAACTGTGGTGGGGTGATAGATGGAACATATATCGCTATCTTGGGACCGGACCACCAGGGCAGCTAGTACACAACCCGCAAAGGGGACTTTTCAATGGTGCTGCAAGCACTGGTGGGTCACAAGGGATGTTTCACTGACATCAGCGTGGGATGGCTGGGAAAGGTACATGATGCTCGAGTCTTCAGGTACTCTGGTCTGTTTGAACAGCTGCAGGAAGGGACTTACTTCCCAGATCAGAAAATAACTGTTGGAAACGTTGAAATGCCTATAGTTATTCTTGGGGACCCAGCCTACCCCTTAATGCCATGGCTCATGAAGCTGTACACAGGCACCCTGGACAGTAGTAAGGAGCTGTTCAACTATAGGTTGAGCAAGTCTATAATGGTGGTAGAATGTGCAATTGGACGTTTAAAAGCGCGCTGGTGCAGTTTACTGACTTGGTTAGACCTCAGCAAAACCAATATTCCAATTGTTATTGCCGCTTGCTGTGTGCTCCACAATATCTGTGAGAGTAAGGGGGAGATGTTTATGCGGGGGTGGGAGGTTGAGGCAAATTGCCTTGCCACTGATTACACGCAGCCAGACACCAGGGCAATTAGAAGAGCACATCAGTGTGAGCTGCGCATCAGAGAAGTTTTGAAAACCAGTGACAGTTCTGTTTGTTTCTCCTTGATGAAAACCCACCCCATGGTTCACTCTACTTCCCTGTAAGCCAACCGCCCTCCCCCTTCGATCACCGCTTGCAGAGGCAATAAAGTCATTATTGTTTCAAAATCATGCATTCTTTATTAATTCATCACACAAATAGGGGGACAACTGCCAAGGTAGCCGAGGAGTGGTGGGGACGAGAGAAGGACAAGGCCACACCACTTCAAAATTTATTGAATGCCAGCCTTCTGTTGCTTGGGCAGTCCTCTGGGGTGGAGTGGTTGGGTGCATGGAATCCCCCACCCACATTTTTGGACGTCTGGGTGAGGAGGCTATAGAACATGGGGAGGAGGGTGGGTGGTTACACAGGGGTGGCAGCAGTGGCATTCTGTGATCCTGCTGCCTTTCCTGCAGCTCCACCAGATGCCGGAGCATATCAGTTTGATCCTCCAGTAGCCTCAGCATTGCATCCTGCCTCCTCTCATTGTGCTGCCACCACATCTCATCTCATTCGTCCCTCCTGTCCTCGCGTTCATTTTTTGCTTTCCTGGACTCTGACATTGTTTGCTTCCATGCATTTTGCTGAGCTCTTTCAGTGCAGGAGGACTGCATGAGCTCAGAGAACATTTCATCGCAAGTGCATTTTTTTCACCTTCTTATCTGCGCTAGCCTCTGGGACAGAGATGATAGGGGGAATGTTGGAACATTTGCAGCTGTGGGAGGAAAAAAAGAGAGAGTAGTATTTAAAAAGACATTTTAGAGAACAATGGGTAGACTCTTTCACAGTGAACCAAGCTGTTAACATTACATAGCACATGTATTATATTGAGGGCCTGCCAGTTTGGTGTGAGAGATCACACATGAAGGGCTGGGCAACAGAATTCGGCTTGCAGGCTGCCATGGTAAGCCACAGTCTTTCAGCTTCTTCAACCTTCATAACACGTGGGAATGGTTTCAAACAGCAGCACCCACCTTTTCCATACCAAGCACTCGTTGGGTTGGCCATATAAAAGGAGGGGATGTACTGGCCACGAATGCATCCTAAGTCTTCAGGGCAAATTAATCATTAAACATGCTTGCTTTTAATCCATGCATTATATTTACAAAGGTACATTCACCAGAGGTGCCTTCTCTGGCTTCAAGGTCCATGAGCCCACCTTGGGAGGCTTGGAGGGTATTGGCTCCAGGGTGATAAATAGTTCCTGGTTGTCGGGGAAAATGGTTTCTCTGCTTGCGTGCTGTGCACTATCCTCCTCCTCCTCCACCTCCTCATCTTCCTTGTCCCTCCAAACCTCAACCCTGTTGCATGAGACTCCCCTCTTGCAGGTGTCCACGGACAGGGGTGGGGTAGTGGCAGGCCCTCCTGCCCAGAATTGCATGCAACTCATCATAGAAGCAGTATGTCTGGGGCTGTGACCTGGAGTGGTTTTTTGGTATGCTTGCCTGAGCTCCTTAATTTTCACGTAACACTGCTGCAGGTCCCTGTTGTAGCCTCTGTCCATCACACCCTTGGAGATTTTTTCAAATATTTTGGTATTTCGTCTATTGGAATGGAGTTCTAATAGCACGGATTTGTCTCCCCAAACAGTGATCAGATCCAGTGCCTTCCATTTGGTCCATGCTGGAGCTCTTTTGCAATTCTGGGACTGCATGGTCACCTGTGCTGATGAGCTCGCCATGCTGGCAAAACAGAAAAAGAAATTCAAAAGTTCCCGGGGCTTTTGCTGTGTTCCTGGTTAGTGCATCTGAGTTGAAAGTGCTGTCCAGAGCAGTCACAATGGACAACTCTGGGATAGCTCCCAGAGGCCAGTACCGTCGAATTGCATCCATGCTACCTCAGATTTGACCCAGCGATGTTGATTTCAGCACTAAGCCCCTCACTGGGGAGGAGTACAGAAATCGATTTTAAGAGCCCTTTCAGTCAACTAAAATGGCTTCATCATGCTAAATTCGACCTAAACTCATAGTGTAGACCAGGGCTAAGAAGTTCCATGTATTCTACAGCGGTTTTCCCAAGCGATGCAGTTTACCAGAGGTTAAAATTTGCAAAAGTGACTTAGGCCTTTCAGAGGAGCTTTTCAAAAGCAGGAAACACAATTAAACACCCAGCTCTCATTGAAAAAAATCAATGGAACTTCAGGGCCTAACTTCCATCTGTGCTTTTGAAAATGTCTCCTAAGTCCCATTTTCCAAAGGGACTTAGGCCAAGATTTTCAGAAGTGACTAATGAGTTTGACGCTTCAGTTTTTGAGGGCCCCACTGGAGACACCTTGAGGGCCCTGATTTTTAGAAATGCTGAGCATCCACCCTCTGAAAGTCAGACCCCTTTAAGGGGTTGCAAGGCGTGCCTCCCAATACAAGGCACTCCAGCTCATTAGCCACTTTTGAAAATCTTGACCTTAGGCACGTAGAAGCCTAAATCCCATGGACTTTCAATGAGACTAAGGCTATGCCCACACTACAGCTTATGTCGGTATAACTTATGTCGTTAATGGGAGGGAATAAACCATCCCTCTGATCCACATAAGTTACACTGACCTAAGCGCTAGTATGGACAGAGCTATGTCAGTGGGAGCAGCACTGATATAGCTTACGCCACTCACGGAAGTGGCTTTATTATGCCGACAGGAGAGCTCTCCCATTGGCCTAGAGCATCTTCACCAGCTGCGTCACTGCAATGCTGGACATGTAGACAAGCCCTTAGGATCCCGAGTCACTTTTGAAAATGGGACGTTGGCGTCTATGTAACTTTTGAAAATGTTACCCTATGGCCTGACTGTAATATTTTGGACTGTTATCCTGGAAAACTGCTGTGTATTTCTTAATAAGGGATAGAGATCACTTGTCCTTCTAAAAATCTTACCTTCCTTCTTCCTTTAATTTATTATTAATCATTTGTACAATGGTAGCACCAGTGGGCCCCTAGTAAGATTTGGGCCTACTGCGCCAACTGCTGTACAAAGCAAGCAACAGCCCCAGTCCCAAAGAGCTTACAATCACAACAGACAAGCCACACGAAGGAAGGATTATTAGCCCTGTTGCACAGATGGTAAATTAAATAATTTGTGCAAAGTCACACAGGGAATATGGCACTAACATGTCGTTTGCTGCCACCACTTTGTTCACTCTGCTGGTGTGTTCTACCCTGTCCCTCACCCTGTACTTGTACTGTCTATTTACATTGTAAGGTCTTCACACAGGGGCAGTCTAATACTCTGTATGTCCAGTGAGACCCCATTCTTTTCTGACTCTTAGGCTCCACTGTAATAAACGTGATTAATAATAATAAATAATGATAAGCTGGAAATTGGAAGCAGGTTGCCTGGGACTTATTTTAGCTTTTTATCCACAAGCCCAACCTTTCGCTCTGATTTGCTCTGTCCAGTATCTCTGGGATGCTGTACAATCCACATGTGATCTTTAATGTCACTCACAGTCAGGACCAGTTGGCTTCTGAAAACAAGGGAGAGAGGAGGAGGTGAGGAGCTCTCAGGTACCCGGCAATTGTTGTTAGAAGGTGTGGGATATGTGTATGTGTGGGAGGGATAGTGTGGCAGCAGTCACACAGAGAAACAAGCTTCATTCTGCATCTTCTCCGCTGTCCCTCGTCCTCTCTAGACAAACACTCGGAGGTCAAGTAGATCACAGCGACTGGCCCTGTTTGAGAGTAACTGTCCCTATAGTTAGCAGAAAAGTTTCCACTTTTTCCATTGCCCTGCTCCAAAAATATACCACCAATGTGTGTCCCTCTTTTTCCGATTCATCCGTCCCTATTTATAGCTTTCCAACACAGGCATGGATGCGTTTGCTGACAATCCTGCTTTGCTCTTCCATCCAGAGGATCTGGACACAGTTCACAAACATGTCTGAGCCAAGGCTGGGCTGCCCAGAAGATTCAGGGGGCCTGGGGCAAAGCAATTTTGGGGGCCCCTTCCATAAAAAAAATGTTGCAATACTATAGAATACTATATTCTCATGGGGGCCCCTGTGAGGCAAATTGCCCCACTTGCCTCCCACCTCTGGGCAGCCCTGATATTCTGAGCCACATTTTACAGATGGGCTAAGGCAAAGTAACTTGCCCAAGGTCAGGTGAGTCAGTGGCAGAGCTAGAGATAGACCCCAGCTATCCAGGCAACATCCTTTTGGCAACCGAAAGGCAGCCTTCACTGTTCTGCAGCACCCCTTGACTTGGGGCAGAGGAGGGCGGGTCATACCCTAACACTGTGGCTCTAATAAAGTTTTAGAGAACAGTTTGACACAATTTTCTTCTCTTCTCAGGGAAAAACCTAGGGGGAGATAGATTCCCTCTGTCACATACTGAAATAAAATGCAGTGTGAATGGTCTGTGGAGCAGTCTCCAAAGAGCAGCGGGAAGAACTCCAGCATATGGGACTTTTAAAATGAAACTGGACAAGATACTAATGAGAGAGATCAAGCCTCCCCTGGTTGCAGGCACATGGAACAGGTCATCCAGTCTCTCTCTAGCTTCTAGGGTTTTTCATGGATTAACATGGAGTCAATGTTAAAAAGTGTACAGGGCAGAAAGACCCGAGCGTCTATTTCCTCATCCATGCTCTGGCAGAAAGAAAAAGCAATTCTATCCCATTTTTGAAACAATCCTATGAAAGGAGTAAAAAGGCCTCGTTGCTAGAAATCCCCATTCCCTTCCTGTGCTGGAAGGGGAGGGGGAACCTTTGTCTGGTGAAAATCTCAGCAGTTTGCATCTCTGTTCAGTTCAGTGCCCAGAAACAAAGGCAGAAAAATCCAAAGAATTTCCAAGTGGCTTCTTCAAACCAGCTTCCCTCTCACCAACCTGCCCACGCACACACACGCCCTATTTTGCCTGCTGTTAGCCTTTGGGAAGCGGAATACTAATGTGGAGGCAGCAATCTCTGATGGACGCTTTGGCCAGTCACTGAGGGTTACACTGAAAGGAGCGAGCATAGCCCAGAACTGGGAACCAGAGTCCTTCAAGACCTTTTGTTAATTTCAGCTCCAGTCATTTTGTTCCTGATTTCTCCCTATTGCCACTTAGCATCGAAAAGTCCTTCAGCCTGTTGTTCCATCTCCTAATTGGAGTCAGTCCACAACTCAGAACTGCTCCTCGGTGATTAGCATATGAAGGGAGAAGGAAAACAAAATCATTATTGGCCACTTGTGGAACAGAAGCTGCGGTCTGTAGGCTTATTGCCATGCGTGTTATTCTCTGGTCTGGTACTCGGTTCTATTGTAAATGTTTTCCTGTGAGAATATGAAAACACTGGGGAGGGGAATGGGAGGCAGAGGCTGGGTGGAAATCAAAGTAACAGCAGGTGGAGTGTTTTTAATGGAAAAATCCATCCTCTCCCTCACTTGGGAGCTTGGGTAAACTTCTCTGCTGTCCATGGCTTGAATGAAAGGACAATTTGTAACATAGATCTCAACAGAACTCAGAGACAGACCACAGGGGTTCTGTGAGAAGAGGATCCTAAGCTGAGGAGGGAAGGAAAAGGATCAGGCTAATGGGAGACAGACCTGGACAGCGTCATTCCCTCACTGCCACCAACACAATGTAATCACCATGCCTTGAAATGAGCTGGTGGGGAATAAATCCAGGTGCGTACATGGGATTGGGTGTGATGCTCCGATGTGACCAGCGCTTCGGCAGTCGGTATCACAGTTTGCAGCCCCCAGGGCGGCTACGGGCTACGGACTGAATACAGTGCTGGGAGTCACGCTGGCTCCTAGTGAGATACCTTGTGCAGGTGCCTCAGTTTCCCTGTCTGTAAAACAGGTTGAGACATCCCGTTCTTGCAAAGCATTTTGAGATCGGTGGATTTAAAAAGGCTGCAGAACTGCTAAGTACTATTACAGCAGCTCGTGGACCGTGGGCCAGTCCTGCGGGCAGTGCTACAGTTCTAGCTGGACAGGGGTTGTAAAGGGATGTGTCATTAGAGTGGAAAACGGTGTCTGTTTGTCAGTTGTTATGAGTGTGTGATGGGAACATCGATGCCTCTGGAGCTGGCGCATTGTCAATCCAACCCCACTGGCTGAATTCAATTCCCCCAGCTCAAGGTGTTTCCTTTTCTGAGCTCGATAATGAAATCCACAAGCCCCAGACAGTTATTTGTAGTTTCCATTGCTGTTGGTGATGCTCCGCAGATGCTGGACAAACAGCAGCTAATTGTCATCAAGCACTTGCCAAGAGCCTCTGCCCCCCGAGCAGTTTACTTGGTGAAAGGATTCAAGAGAGGAGATCACCGAGATCAAGGAAGGGAATTAATCAGAACACTTGTTCTCTGGATCCGCATCCTCCTTGGGTGGGAGGGCTAACTGGAGACACAGATCTGGACAATGCTGGAGCTGTTGTCTACAAGTCCACTGGGGAGCGAGGGTGGTGCTGGCTACTCTT
Organism: Gopherus flavomarginatus; assembly: GCF_025201925.1. Lineage (NCBI taxonomy): Eukaryota > Metazoa > Chordata > Testudines > Testudinidae > Gopherus > Gopherus flavomarginatus. The sequence continues at coordinate 11,038,870 of NC_066617.1, read as the reverse complement.
AAAGAAGCTGTGATGTGTCCTTTGCTCAAGACACCTCCATTAGACGCTGACAACTTTCCATTTCTGGGGAAGACTACACAAAAGGTTGCGGCGAGTCAACTCCAAGTACCTATCTGCCTCAGGTCTACATGATCCTTATTAATGTGCGTACACAACTGTGTACGGGAAAGAAATAGCAGTGGGGGACAGGTAGATGATCTCATCCTGGCCTATGATGATAGTGTTAGATCTTCCAGCAGCCTTCCAGCCCTCTGATCACAAGGTGATGTTAACTCACCTGGCGACTGCAACAGCGGATGGGCTAGTGATTAGAGGACTGGACTGGCATTCAAAAGACTTGGATTCTGTTCCAAATGCTGCCACACGTGCTTCTTGTGTGACCTTGGTCACCTAATTTCCTCATCTATGAAATGGGAATAATAATGCTTTCCTGCGTCATAGAGGTGTTGGGTAAATGCATAAATGATCCTGAGGTGCTCAGATAATATGGAAAGGGGGAATATAAAGGACCAGAGGGGATCATGCTGCTTTTGGGGCACTCCACTCTCCTGGCTGAGCGTTCCTGGGGGTGGTGCAGGGAGATTGCTCCTTAGAGCGCTATGTGGTGTTCCCTAGGAATCAGTCTTACCTCACTTCCTGTCCAATGCATATAGCGGGCTGCTAGTGAGGAGCTCAGGGCTATCATGCTAATGACACTCAGAGCTTTACCTCTACCACACTCAGCTCAGGGATTGTCTACACAGGGACACTTTGGAAAGTTAGCTAAAGGGGTGAAATTAAAGGGGAATTAAGCTGAAGCAAATGAAGCTGCTTCACTTCTAAAGGAGAGCGTGCACATGGGGTTTAATGTGCTTTAACTAATGCACTTGAACTCATACCTCAAGCTGATTTGTCTTAACTCCCCTAGGAGTCCCTGTGCAGAGAAGCCTGCAGACGTGGCTGATGACCACCTGTCCGCCCTGGATCTGCGGGAGACCGGAGCAGGGATAAGCACAATGTGGCTGAGCTGCAATCTGGATAAGACTGCGGGGATACTGGGGGCAGTGGGAAAGGAAGCAACCAGAATTTATGGCCAAGGTGATTCATCCACCTTTAACTGAGGATGCATGCATGTCATGGGCAGCAGGTGAACCTCCCCTTCGGGGAGGCTAGCTTGCCAGCCCCACCCCTTCTGCCTGAGGCCCCACCTCCCACAGCTGGAGGAGCCGCGGCCCACCTGCCCCATCCACGCTGGCTGGCCCCAGCTGATCCCCCTCCCCAGTACTGCGTTGAGCCACCGGCTCCCCCAGCACCTGGTCAGCCCCACTGCTGCCCTAGGCCACTGTCCTGACCCCTCCCCCCCAAAGCCAGCCTGAGTGCTGGACATCCCCCCCATCTGGTCCACCCCTGGCCACCACCAACAGACACAAGCTCCAGGCTGCCAGCTGGAGCTGAGCCCCTGCTGGCTTCAGGGTAGAGGGGGAGACAAGGCAGGGCCTCAGGGCAGAACATGGGCGGGGCCACAGCCTGGATCGGGGAGGCTTAGCCTGCCCTGGCCTTTGATACCCACCGCCCACACCTGCCATTTGCAACCACTGCTCACAATGAGGAAGTGTAGACATGCGGACTCACCCCTGCAGTGCCTCCTGCTGGTGACTTCCTGGAATTTGCTCAATCCAGCTTCTGGAGCACCCTCTGCAGGCCAGTGTCCGCCTGTCCTCTGGCCCTGTGTCCCTCCCAGACCCGGTGCCCTGTTAGCTGGGGTGCTTCCCCCTGGCAGTAACCCCTTTCTCTCAGGGTCTCCCCTCCCCAGGAAACCCCCACCCACTATCCCCACCTCATCTCACTATAAGGTTACTGCCAGTCACCATCTAGCCCCCATGCCCTGGGGCAGACTGCAGTATCAGCTTACTCATCACTAGCAAGGAGGGTTTGGACCTGCTGCCTTGGCCTACCCCTGGGCTGCCCTCTGCAACCCCCAGTACCTGTTAGCCCAATGCTAGGCCACAGCCTGGGGCTTTCCAGGCTGGAGCTCCCCAGCACCTCTGCCTTTCCCCAGACCTGCTCCACTCAGGTACCCTGTCTCTAGCTCTCTGCAGGCAGAGGGAGACTGCTGCTTCTGGCTTCCCTGGCCGCCTTATAAGGCCCTGTTGCTCAGTTTGGGGCATGGCCCCAGCTGCAGCCACTTCCCCAATCAGTTTAGTTTTTCCCTGCCATGCTCTTCTTCCTGGCTGTTTTATGCCCTTCAGGGCAGGAGCGGAGTCCACCCCCGCTACACAAGCACTTGTGAGATCCTATAGGAGTCAACGGGAGCTGCTGTGTGCTGAGCTCTTTTGAAAAATCAAGCCACTTAGTTAGGTACCAAGCGCTGGAATTAGGCGGTGCCTAGCTTTAGGCACACAGTGAGGAAAATATTGACCCTAGAGGGCAGATCCTTGTAGAGATCATGAGCATACAAACCAGTCAGGCGGCAGAGCCAAAGGAAAGCTCTGAGCATTGAGATCCCTGCACCTGTGCCTTAATCATCTGCCTTTGCTTTGGTGACTCACCAGCCCATCAGAGCTCTCTTTGTTGGCTAGGATTATAATATATAATGAATCAAATGTACGTCAGGAGCTCTAGATATTCTCAGAGCATCTATTGAACTGGAGGTCACCTTGGGCTGATGGAGGTGAATTATTGCAAATAGGATTGTTTTTCCAGGCTTTCTGTTGTAAACAGGATAAAAGCTGACAGTTATAACAGCGCCTTTGGTCCTGATGCATCCCAGAGTGCAAGACCGACCGACGGGGGGGAATGGCAGAAAAACTAGCCAAAGGCTGTGGAACATTTTCCAGTTCATCTTTTAACACTTGTTCGTGGCAGCTGGGTGTGTCTTAGCTTTCCTCGGGTGTGCTAGCAAATGGGAGGGAATATTGCTGGAAACAGCATATTTTAAATGAGTGTTACAGCCTGTTCATGGAAAGTGCATTTCAAATTCACAGTCTCAGGAATTTGCACGGGAAACCTGATTCTAAGCACCACTTTCATCCTACTGCGTAACAGAAACAATACCGTCCAATTTGCAGGCCCAGTCAAAAGAGCCGATGTACCCAGTGGTGAATACTGACTAGTCACAAGCAGCTGCTCACAAAAAAAGTGGCAGGGCAGGGAATGAGTCAGAGAAATTATTTTAGCAAATAATTGTAGTATTATTTATTAGCTGTAGTACAGTAGCATGTAGGAGGCCCAGGCCTGGCTAACCAACCCACTCAACAAAAAATTACAGCCAATTGGACAATGTGGAAAGAGAAAAAGAGATGAAATTCACCGAATAACTCACCTGATGCAAATAATTTGTCCAGTCCTAAGTGTCACCAAAATATAGCTCCTTCTAGGGTGGAAGACACCAGTTGTTTAAGTGTGCATAGTGACATTGGACAACAGTGGGGGGATTTGGGTAGGCAGAAAGGAATTGTCCATTTTAGACTTTGGCTAAGATGCAGAGGTGAAAGTAAGCCGGTATGGCATCGACTTCTGTGGCGAGGATTTTAAGGGCTTGCATCGAGGAGACCCAAGCCCTTTAAATCCTGGCCCGTAGCTCCAGCGGCCAGGCTGGGGATGGGATTTAAAGGGCTCCTCCAAGCTTGTGTGTGTGTGTATAGACTCATAGACTTTAAGGTCAGAAGGGACCATTATGATCATCTAGTCTGACCTCCTGAACAATGCAGGCCACATAATCTCACCCATCCACATCAATAATATATCTCTTCCTACTGTACTTTCCACTGCATGCATCCGATGAAGTAGGTTTTAGCCCACAAAAGCTTATGCTCACATAAATTTGTTAGTCTCTAAGGTGCCACAAGTACTCCTGTTGTTTTTGCATTCATTCTCAGAAACTTGGCTTCACATCTCATTTGAAAGGCAGCTATAATGCACCCAACACAATGCTGGAGCATAATTTCAGTACAGAAGAACAGCAAAATGCATTCCTTACTCTTTCACTGAGAAAGCCTTCTGCATAATAAGGGAATATCTGAGAGCACCCATCTCCGATCCATTTCTGGCAGGAGTAGTCATGTTCTGCAGAGACCTCTTTTCAAGTAACGTCTATAGATTAATTTCTGCTAAAACCAAGATTTCATTTAGCAACACATTTCATTATATGCTCATGTCCCCTCTTAAGAGAGGCAGTACACAGAATATAATGGAGAATATAATGAAATGCTTTGCAGACAAAATCTGGGGTTGAGTGGAAATTAATCTGTAAGAGGTTTTAAAAGTTTTTGAAGCTAATCACTGCAGGTTTCTTTTCAGATACATTGAAAATGTTCTCTCCATACTGTATAAATAGCTGACACTCTATCTAAAGAATAATCTAAGCAGATTGACCACTGAGGTTGGGTATAAGCTTTTGCTGGGTTATAAAGGATTTTTGGAAAACTCTAAGAAAATGTAATGGTGGTATACAGCTTTGAGATCTGGGAATGAAAACTGCTACAGAACTTCCAAGTATTGTGGTCATTTGCAGGAGGGAGAGGTAGGATGGGGGCACTTTATTTGGAAGGTATTCAGAAGCATTTCATCAGGGTCAACTTAGGGTTTAACAAATGGAAGGTGCTTGGGCCCTTGAAGTTCATTTTTCAAGCTGTGTGGGATCACGTGGGGCCACTGGATGGGGAGAGAGAAGGTTTGGGGTGCTTGCCAGGGGATCCCCCTCCCAGAAGGACTGCAGCTGCACAGAGATGGCATGTGCGGAGTCTGGCTCTATTCACCAAGTGATAGCTAAGCTAATCACATGATCCAGCCCACGTTCCCTCATGGGTGGAGTGAGAGAGAGGTTGTGCTGGGGAGAACAGCCTGCTCTCCTGCCAAAGTATGGCTAGGAATATTCACTGTAGTTGGGAGACAGAGTGCTTGATAACGGAGCTTGAAGTCTTACTTATTGGCTAATGGAGCCACCTTGCTACCCTGATTGCCTGGCACTACCCAACTAGCCTTGTGCCAGAGTCTGCCGGCAGCTCAGCATGTGAGCCCACAATTTGAACAGGCCATCACATTCCACTGCCAAGGATTTTTGCTGAATGCTGCAGCAGCAGCTCTGATTATGAATCAGCAAACGGGGAACATGGAGCACAAGGGCCATTTTCAATGCTTAATAATTCCTCTCTCCTTTATGGGTAATAGTAACTAATAAATTGTATCACACATATCTGTGCAGTGCCTTTCCTTCCCCAGCCTGCACTCAGGACATACAGGAATCACCAGGCTGATGCAGCTGCTTCTAGGCTGGAATGTAGAAGGTGTTCACCAACGCAGAGCAGCATTATGTTGAGAGCTTAGGACGGAAGCGAAGAAGAATTCCGTAGCCGAATGAAATTGCAGAGGGATGTTTCATCATGTAAACATCCAAGTCTCGGTTCAGGAAAGTATTTTAACATGTGTTTAAATCCTGTTGGCTTCAATGGGACTCAGGCCTGGTCTACACTACGAGTTTATGTCAAATTTAGCAGCGTTAAATCAAATTAACCCTGCACCCGTCCACACAACGAAGCCATTTACTTCGACATAAAGGGCTCTTAAAATCAATTTCTGTACTCCTCCCCAACGAGGGGATTAGAGCTGAAATTGATATCACTGGTTTGAATTAGGGTTAGTGTGGATGCAATTTGACAGTATTGGCCTCCGGGAGCTATCCCACAGTGCACCATTGTGACCACTCTGGACAACACTTTCAACTCAGATGCACTGGCCAGATGTACAGGAAAAGCCCATCAGACTTTTGAATCTCATTTCCTGTTTGGCCAGTCGAGCTCATCAGCACAAGTGACCATGCAGAGCTCATCAGCACAGGTAACCATGCAGTCCGAGAATCGAAAAAGAGCTCCAGCATGGACCGTATGGGAGGTACTGGATCTGATCGCTGTATGGGGAGACGATTCCATGCTATCAGAACTCCGTTCCAAAAGATGAAATGCCAAAACATTTGAAAAAATCTCCAAGGGCATGATGGTGAGAGGCCACAACAGGGACTCAATACAGTGCCGCGTGAAAGTTAAGGAGCTCAGACAAGGGTACCAGAAAACCAAAGAAGCAAATGGACGGTCCAGTGCAGAGCCACAGACATGCCGCTTCTACGCTGAACTCCATGCGGTTCTAGGGGGGGCTGCCACCACTACCCCACCCCTGACCGTGGATTCTGAGGAGGGGGTACTCTCAGCCATGCCTGAGGATTTTGCATATAGGGAAGATGAGGAGGAGGACGAGGACAACCTTGAGGAGGGCACACAGCACACTGTTCTCCCCAACAGCTAGGATCTTTTTCTCACCATGACTGAAATGCCTTCCCAACCCTCCCAAGGTGGTATCCCAGACCATGAAGCTGTAGAAGGGACCTCTGGTAAGTGTACCTTTGTACATATAATACATGATTTAAAAGCAAGAGTTTTTTAATGATTAATTTGCCCTGAGGATTTGGGATGCATTCGCGGCCCCTGGCCAGTACAGCTACTGGAAAAGTCTGTTAACATGTCTGGGGATGGAGCGGAAATCCTGGAAGCTCTCCTGGAGGTACAGCCTTTGCAGAAGGTTTCTGGGGAGAACCAGCCATGTGATGGGGGGAGGAGTAAAGCGATCATCCCAGAGAATTGGATGCGGGGTGGGGGGTTACTTTGGTTTCTTCTGCTGCATGTGAACATGAAAACCGCAGCACTCAATAGGCTTTGCTTGTTTGTATGGGAAAGGAGGGTGCTGCTTTTATGAAGGTTGCAGAAGCCGAAAGACTATGGCTCACCATGGCTGCCTGCAAGCCGAATTCTGTTGCCTGGCCCTGCGTCCGTGATCTCTAACACCAAAGCTGCAGGCACACAATATAAAAGATTCAAAATGTGACCTTGTACTGAAATCACATGTGCTATGTAATGTGAATAGTGTTGTTCACTGTGTAAGAGTATACCCACTGTTCTGTAAAATGTATCTTTTAAAATACTTCTCTTCCTTTTTTCTCTCCTGCAGCTGCAAATTTTTCAAGCCTCCCTCCTCCATCCTGAAGGCTATCTCAGGTAAGGCGGTGAAAAAAACGCACGTGTGATGAAATGTTCTCTGAGATCATGCAGTCGACTTGCAATGAAAGAGCTCATCTGAATGAATGGAAGGACACAGTATCACAGTACAAGAAAGCCACCAATGACCCTGAGGACAGGAGGGATGAACGTGAGGACAGGAGGGACAAACGTGAGGACAGGAGAGAGATGAGAGGTGGCGGCAAGAAGATCAGAGGAGGCAGGATGCAATACTGGGGCTACTGTGGGATCAAACGGACATGCTCCATCATCTGGTGGAGCTTCAGGAATGGCAGCAGGATCACAGAGTGCCACTGAAGCCCTTGTTTAACTGCCCTCCCCAAGTTCCACAGCCTCCTCACCCAGACGCCCAAGAACGCGGGGGAGGAGGCTCCGGGGACCCAACCACTCCACCCAGTGGACAGCCCAAGCAACAGAAGGCTGGCATTCAACAAGTTTTAAAGTGGCCTTTTCCTTCCTTCCTTCTCTCCTCCCACACCCCACTCGAGCTACCTTGTCAGTTATCTCCCTATTTTTATAATAAATTAATAAAGAATACATGGTTTTTAAACAATAGCGACTTTATTTCCTTTGCAAGCAAGCTGTGACCAAAGGGGGGAGGGTGGGTGGCTTACAGGAAATGAGTCAACCAACGGGGCGGGTTTTCATCGAGGAGAAACAAACAGAACTTTCACACCGTAGCCTGGCCAGTCATGAAACTGGTTTCAAAGCTTCTCTGATCCGCAGCGCTTCCTGGTTTGCTCCTCTAATCGCTCTGGTGTCTGGCTTCACGTAATCAGCAGCCAGGCGATTTGCCTCAGCCTCCCACCCTGCCATAAACATCTCCCCTTACTCTCACAGAGATTGTGGAGCACACAGCAAGCAGCAATAACAATGGGAATATTGGTTTTGCTGAGGTCTGAGCGAGTCAGTAATGTGCACCAGAGAGCCTTCAAACATTCAAATGCACATTCTACCACCATTCTGCACTTGCTCAGCCTGTAGTTGAACAGCTCCTGACTACTGTCCAGGCTGCCTGTGTATGGCTTCATGAGCCATGGCATTAAGGGATAGGCTGGGTCCCCAAGGATAACTATAGGCATGTCAACATCCCCAACAATTATTTTCTGGTCTGGGAAGTAAATCCCTTGCTGCAGCCGTTTAAACAGAGTAGTGTTCCTGAAGACGTGAGCATCATGAACTCTTCCCAGCCATCCCACATTGATGTTGATGAAATGTCCCTTGTGATCCACCAGTGCTTGCAGCACCACTGAAAAGTACCCCTTGCGGTTTATGTATTGAAGAAGGAGAAACACAAACAACTGTCACACAGAATGGCCCCCTCAAGGATTGAACTCAAAACCCTGGGTTTAGCAGGCCATTGATTTCATGGAGGGAGGGAGGAACAAATGAATACAAAACAAATTGGGTCAATTTCTTATTTTGATCCACTCCAGCTATCTTTTACATCTTAAGCTGGCAGCAGACAGTGCAGTATGACTGCTAGCCATCGCCATCTCCTGGGTGCTCAGCCGAAGATGCTGCTTTACAACTGCTAGCCATCATCATCTCCTGGGTGCTCACCAGAAGATGATGCAGCATGACTGCTAGCCATTGTCATCTCCTGGGTGCTCACCAGAAGATGGGAATGAGCTGGCTGAGTCACTCCCATGTCTGCCCAGGTGCCCCTGACTGATCTCACCGAGGTCGGCTAAAAGAGCACCCAGCAGTATGATGATGATGGCTACCAGGCATAATGCACTGTCTGCTGCCAAAAGGCAATGAGCTACTGCTGGGTAGCAATACAGTCCCACGTCTGCCAGCACCCAGGAAACGTATGGTGATGGTGAGCTGAGCGGGCTCCATGCTTGATGTGGTATGGCATCTGCACAGGTAACCCAGGAAAAGAGGTGCATTGCTTTCACAGAGGGAGGAAGAGAGGGAGAGGGGGGCCTGACGACATGTACCCAGAACCACTCATGACAATGTTTTTTGCCCCATCATGCATTGGGATCTCAACCCAGAATTCCAATGGGCGGGGGACACTGCGGGAACTATGGGATAGCTACCCACAGTGCAACACTCCAGAAGTCGATGCTAGCCTCGGCGCTATGGACGCACACCACTGATTAATGTGCTTAGTGTGGCCGCATGCACTTGACTTTATACAGTCAGTTGCCAAAAATCGAATTCTGTAAAAGCGGAGTAATTCCGTAGTGTAGACATACCCTTAGGAATCTGCTTAAAGTTAGGCATGTGCTGAAGTGCTTTCCTGAACTGAGAGGACCCAGTGTAGAGTCTGAGTGGGATGTTGACTTAATACCCTGTTCCTGTGAAAAGTGCTATGGTGTTATCAACAACTTCTCTGGAGACTGCGGGGACTTCTGCAGCCTAGTATTTAGCATCTGGATGCCCTGGTGCACCAGAAATAGGACCTCACTATTCCAATGTCTCTGAAAGTCCTCATTGCACTACCTAATGCCATTCTAGGGAATTAGTTCAATTCTCACTTAGGGGGAAGAGCACCACCTATTAAACCATCCGCAGTGCCACAAATACGGCTGGATCTCCGTTTCCCCACTGAGGTCTCCCTGCCCAAAGCCTGACCCTGCTTCATTTATAAAACCAAGCAAGATCACAGGCCAAAGTGATAGAACTGCACAGCATGGGAGTTAATAGCCAATGAACGAGCAATCATAATCCTGCTGGTGCCTTACAGAACCTTGGGAAGAGTATTCACTACAGAGAACGCACTGATTCTATAATATCCGTTCTTTTGCTTCCCTTCAAATTGTCTGCCTATACTTCCAGTTGACATGGCTTTTGCAAAGAGAAATCATGCCTCATCAATCTCTTAGAATTCTTTGAGGGTGTCAACAAGCATTTGGACAAGAGTGATCCAATGGACATAGTGTACTTGGACTTTCAGAAAGCCTTTGACAAGGTCCCACACCAAAGGCTCTTAAGCAAAGTAAGCAGTCGTGAGATAAGAGAGAAAGTCCTCTCATGGATCAGTAACTGGTTAAAAGATAGGAAACAAAGGGTAGGAATAAATGGTCAGTTTTCACAATGGCAAAAGGTAAATAGTGGTGTGTCCCAAGTATCTATACTGGGACGAGTGCTGTTCACCATATTCATAAACAATCTGGAAAAAGGGGTAAACAGAGAGGCAGCAAAATTTGCAGATGATACAAAATTATTCAAGATAGTTAAATGCAAAGCAGATTGCAAAGAGTTACAAAGAGATCTCACAAAACAGGTGAAATTCAATGTTGGTAAGTGAAAAATAATGCACATCGGAAAAAATAATCCCAACTGTACATACAAAACAATGGGGTCAAAATTGGCTGCTACCAAAAGTGCTACCAAAGTGATCTTGGAGTCATTTTGGATAGTTCTCTGAAAACAAACTAAATGTGCAGCGGCAGTCACAAAAGGCTAACAGAGTGTCAGGAACCATTAGGAAAGGGATAGATAATAAGACAGAAAATATCGTAATGCCACTGTATAAATCCATGCTATGTCCACACCTTGAATGCTGTGTGCAGGTCTGGTTGCTCCATATAAAAAAGATGTAATAAAATTGGAAAAGGTACCGAGAAGGACAACAAAAATGATTAGGGGTATGGAACACCTTCCATATGAGGAGAGAGTAAAAAGTCTGGAACTGTTCAGCTTAGAAAAAGAGACGAGTAAGGTGAGTTCGGATAGAGGTCTGTAAAATAATGAATGGTGTGCAGAAATGTAATAGAGAAGTGTTATTTAGCCCATCACTTAACACAAAGACAGGGGGTCACCTGTGAAATGAATAGGCAGCAGGTTTAATGGAAACAAAAGGAAGTATTACTTCACACAATGCACAGTCAACCTGTGGAACTTGTTGCCAGGGGATGTTGCGAAGGCCAAAAGTGTAACTGGGTTAAAAAAACGAATGAGAGAAGTTCATGGAGGACAGGTCCATCAATGGCTATTAGCCAAGATGATCAGAGATGGCAACCCCATGCTCTCAGTGTCCCGAAACCTCTGACAGCCAGAAGCTGGGAGTGGATGACAGGGATGGATCTCTCCATAATTGCTGGTCCACTAGATGAGAACAGCTGACTACTGCCGCAGGCTAACAGAGTGACTTCTTCAGCACAAGTGGTAGGTGTCTGTGGTGTGGTGCTAAAAGTCTCAAGTTTGAGCCCTTCTGGCAAGGTGAGGGGAGTCAAACTTCCTCTGCTGCCTCCAAGAATAAGACTATTCCTACTTTCAGACTCAGCAGCAAGGAACTGCTGCTTGCACTAGCTTCTGAAGGGGAACCTGAGATCAGAGGCTCTGTCATGACCGAACAAGGAGAAAAGGCATTATCAGGGGCTTTTTCTAGGTGATTGAACATGAACTACATGAAACTAGGACTATCTGAATTACTTTGGGCCAGATTTCTCTGTCTGTATGTGGCTCTGTGTGGGGTGGGGGCGGGTTGCCTGTTGCTGAATTTCATCCCACATATGCCAAATGTAACTCAGCCCCAGATGAAAAGCCACACACGATGCAGCAGATTTCATGAACCCTGAACCTGCCCACGGTCAGTGGGTGGTTCTGCTAACTTTTAGATGAACCTGCAGACATTTTGTTGCCAATTCTCATGATTTAATCACAAGACTGGTGATATTTGGTGCTTTTCTGGAAGCCCCAGCTCATGGATTCATGTGATTAGGTGAGAATCTCATCTTTAATTAAAAAGAAAGTGGAAATGTCTAGCCCTTAACAGTTGCAGAGGAAAGCTTGAAAGCATGAGCTCTAAAGGCTGTGACATCAGAAGGCTAATAAAAAGAATCCAAAAGTTCTCTTTAAAAGTCTCATGATTTTTAAACCAATCACATGAGTTTTTGGGGCCCAGTTCATGAGTTTTGAACACTTAGGGTCGACAATACTGAAATCAAAAGTCAAGCGAGTTTTGTGTGGATTCAGGAGTGGCTGGTGCCTGTCTGAAGAGTTATAATGCAACACAGTGCCTGTCTGAAGAGTTATAATGCAACACAGCATGTGCGATATTGACAAACCAGAATCAGCATAGGAATTAGTGTAATTCAGGAAACACTCAAGCGTGTGCGTCAACTGCACTGAAGTCAATAAGACTTAAGCATGTGTTACATCCTTTGCTGAATAAGAGACTTAATGTATTTATTTATACTGAGCTATCTACCTGCTTGTGTAAACCTTGAATCATCTTCTTTAGATATCAATATAAAGTACTTGGTGGACTCTTAACTGACTTGGGCTTCCTTTAGAAATTAAGATACAAAGCATAAACCCGCCTTCAGATGCTCGGGGTAAATTATTTTGATAATCTTGGCACTGATATTCTGCTGTCCCGGCACATGTGGATTTCTCAGTGCAGTGGGAGTTCTCGGCAGGTAGCAAAAGCAGAACATGGGAGTCATGATGAGACTAGTGGGCATAGGCATCAACTCTGTGGGTGCTCCAGAGCTGGAGCACCCATGGGGAAAGAATGGAGGGTGCTGAGCACCCATCAGCAGCCTCCCATTAGCTTCCTGCCCCCCAGCACCTTCTGCCCACTGGTGGGCCTCGCAGATCAGTGCCTTCTCCTCTGTCCCCGTGTCTCCCGCCCGCTGTGAACAGTTGTTTTGTGGCATGCAGGAGGAGCGGTGGGAGCAGGAAGAAGTAGGGTGGGGCTGGAGCCTAGGTGAAGGGGTGGAGTCGGGGCGGGGTCTGGGACAGAGCTGGGGGTCGAGCAAAGTCAGTGTCTGTGCTAATGGGCCTGAGAAGGAGAATTTTTCCTTTCATAGCCATAGCTATCTATCCAAGTGGTGCGTTTCACTACCCAGGTCCAATCCATTTAAGTTGCTCCTTTTAGGGCTGTGATGGTTTGAAGACAGACTAAAGCAATCCCCAAGAATCATAAATACAAACGTATTTATACAGTATTATAAAGATTGGAGACCAGAGACCCCACAGGGCCAGGTTCTCTGCTGGTGCAACCCCGCTGAAGTCAATGTAATGCTGCCACCACCAGAGAATTTGACTCACACTGGGCAACTGAGGTCAGAAAATTGGGCCTCATTCTCCATAGTTACTGAATCACTCGTAGGAGGCCTCTGATGTTTTAAATTACAGCAGAGTCCCCATTTATCTGAATGGACCAAGCAACAAAGGATTCACTGGGAGAAAAGAGGAATGATCTTATTTAAAGTGAACTTGTACATACAGCTCAAACTCTTTGGGAGAGGGACTGTCTTTTTGCTGCGTGTGTGTGTGTGCGCTCATGTGTGTGGGTGTGTATACAGAGACAACTCGATGGGGCCCTGATCCCTGGGTGTAATGTAAATCACTAGTAAGTGACATATGTTGGGGACAGAAACCTAAGAGTGGGCAATGGGAGATTTTAAAGGTCAGAAGGGTTCAGGCTCCCACTGACTATAGAAAACATAATTCTAGATCTGTATATGCACACAACATCCATCTAACTAACTATCTGTCTGCATGGATCTTCCATATACAGAGGCGCGCACACTTATTCCTCGAGCTTGTGAGCTCAGGCATGAGGAAGGAATGTGCTCTGGGGGAGATGGAGCAATTACCTGCGTGCCAGCGAGTTGAGGCAAACGTGGACTGCACCTCACTTATCAGGGGAGCTGGTACACGGTGGAACTGTGTTTAGACGTGAAATCCCATCCATGTCAATGAAACAGAGGTGCATAAATTGCAGGGTGGGGAGGGGCTGGCGCTTCACAAAGCTGTGAATGAGAAAGGAAAGGCACAGTCTGCTTTTAACTCAGCCAGGGGCCTGGATCCTGGAAGGTGCTGAGCATCTGCAGCTCCCACTGGAGTCAATAGGAAGGGAGGGTGCTCAACTCCTTTGTGGCCTGGACCAAAGCTGATGGACAGCTGGGAAATTATATTCACCTATTCTTATTTGGAGCCCGAGTCATGTCTAGGGTCCCGTTGTGCTGGGTGCTGTACAAACACTAAACTGAAAGACTCTCCCTGCCCCATCTTTCCATCCATCTCCCCCCTCTTCTTTCTTTCCCCTTTTCCATACAATTTTAAAAGCATTTTTTTATGTCTGGAGTCTGTAAAACAACCACCCTGAGATAATCCCCATAACAAGCCACCCGTGCTAATGAAAGTTGTCCCACAATATTAACAAGGAGCCAGTGCTATCCCAGACTCCAAATATCCTCTCCCAGCCCCTTGACCTCCCCCTCTGGCAATGGACCTCAAGACAAGAGTCTAGTGCCGGGAAAGCAGGGACGTCCAGACCCTGCTGGGCCTAGATTAATGAGAAAGATTGCAGGGGGTCACTCCCATTGTCTGGGAATATAGAGGATCCAAACAGCTACCTGCTCACTGCGAGTGTACTTGGAATTCACAATAGGTGGTGCAGGACCCAAATGTAGACAAGAAAGCTACCGTTTACACTGGTCGAGTTCACGCCACCAGCTAGTGCAAACTGTAACTTTCCTGGTCTACACTTAGTGTTTGCCCTGGTGTCCCAGGCCTCTGATTGTAGACCCAGGGCTGATCCAAAGCACTGATCCTAACCCTGGGGAGAAATCGTCTCTATTCAACTGTGTGGGGGCTAAGGGTCAGACCCTGATCTCAGTTACCCCAAGGAAGTCAGGAGCAAATCTACTGAAATCCTGATTTACACCGAGGTCAATGAGAGCAGACTCTGTCCCTTAGAGTCCTTTGCCATTCTTTCTGTGGTTGTTTTGGCACAGTGTTCAGATGGCTGAATTTTCCTGAGGTTTGAATGCTTGGACCTGGCTAAGGGAGAAGCCGCTGCAAAATGGAAGGACAGGCCGTCAATGGAGCCAAAATCTTGTCCTGCTGGGATGACCATGAGTCTGCCTCAGTGCCCCCTCTAGATCAGGAATAACAACACTGTTTGCTTTTTGGGCAGCAAAGTTCTTCATGAGCATTGACTAACTAACCCTCCCTACACCCTGGAGCAGGGTTAGCTTTTACTGAGTCTCAGCCATGCACTCGACCTTGTGCCATTCATGGAGAAAAACACAATCTCGGCCCCAATTGGGATTATTATTTCTCAGGGCTCAAAAATGTGCGAGGCGCCTTACAATACAAGCAGGTATTTATTAGCCCTAGTCTACCAATGGGGAAACTGAGGCAGGATCATTATGGCCCAGGCCACCAAAGCTATTTAGAATCCCAACTTTAGTTGAAATCACTGGAAGTTAGGAGCCTAAATACCATTGTGGATCTGAGTGTAAGTGACTTTCCCAAGGGCACAAAAGGCGTCAATGGCAGAGCTGGAATAGACCCCTAGTCCTGTGCTCAGACCTATATGCCGCAGTATGTCTGTCACAGTTACCTAGTTCCATAGTGCCGGTAAATCCGTAGTCGAGGAGGTTTGACTGCAGGCTGCGCCAACTCTTGGATTTGACAGTCCTTGTCTGCATTCCAGAATAGGGCAAAGCACAGTAAACCGTCACACTGTCCCAGCAGCTGGAATAGCTACAGGGAGGTCTGGTGGCCCGTGCTACTGACATCACACGGATCTGGCTGAGCAAAGCTCATGTTGCAAATACTCCGCCCTCTCTTTGGAGCAGAATGACCTTAAAGGGCAACAGACACTGCTCTGTCTGGTCTGCAGTCGGATAACAGACAGATCCAAGCTCTGGGTAGATAATTTACTTTATTGAAGATGCCAGATTATCTCCTTGATGGGCTATTTGCTGTTTCCCCACCCTATCAGGGGTGTGTCTCTGGCAGAACAAACATATACTAACTCTCATATTTATTGCGTGTGAGAGGACAAACATGCTGTACATCACCCTGGGCTATTGTCTTTCTGGCTGGCGTGCTTGTTCACCACTAAGCGTGAATGCCGGCGCTCGCTACATGGACAGCAAAGCGCAGAAGAGCAGATGCAGTGGTTTTCTGGTACACCTGATTTCCATGGTAGCCAAGCACCTGAGGGGTTATGTTCATGTTACAGAAGATTTGATGAGATATGGAATCTTGGTACCATCAGTAAGCAGGTGCCTTTGCCAGCATGCGCTAACGCCATCCATGCATTTTGTGAAGTCCAAATTAATCTCTTCCTTAGGCCTTGACTTTGGAAGCCAATGTGTTCTTCTGGACAGGGCATTGGGATAGGACTCAGGAGACCTGGGTTCCATTTTAAGCTGTGCCACTGACTTGCAGTGTAACCTTGGTCAAGTCAGTTAATCTCTCTATGCCTCTGTCTCCCTTGTCACCCTTTGTTTTGTCTAACTAGGTTGTAAGCTCTTTAGAGCCAGTATTGTCTCTCGCTATGTGTTTTATGCAGCAACCAGCACCCCAGGACCTTCTTGTTATTTGGGGCTTCTAGATGCTATTGTGATGATAGTTAGGTAAGAAATCAACAGTAAGGTAACAAAGCTGTCTCAACCCCTTCTTCTCACACCTGACTGCTCCTAGGGTTCCTCCCTCAGAATTGCTCAGCCCACATCCTAGATCAGTGGTGGCAACCTGTGGGCCGCATGCAGCCTGTCAGGGTAATCTGCTGGCAGGCCGCTAGACATTTTGTTTATATTTGCACGGCTGCCCTCAGCTCCTAGTGCCGTGGTTCGCCATTCCCAGCCAATGGGAGCTGTGGGAAGCGGTGGCCAGCACATCCCTGTGGCCCAGGGCTGCCCAGAGGGGGGGGCAAGAGGGGCAATTTGCCCCAGGCCCCGGGCTCTGCAGGGGCCCCCACGAGTTTTTCTGGGCCCCTGGAGCGGGGTCCTTCACTCGCTCCAGGGGGCCCAGAAAACTTTTGCGGGGCTGGGCCCTGGAGCTTCTTCCGCTCCTGGTCTTTGCCGGCGGGGGGGTCCTTCTGCTCCAGGGCGGAAGGACCCCCCACCAGTGAATTACCTCCGAAGCAGGACCTGCCACTGAAGTGCAACCCGGTCTTCGGCGGTAATTCGGCGGCTAGGGGCCCTTCTGTTCCGGGAACCACTGCCGAAGTGCCCCGAAGACCTGAGGCAGGGGGCGCCCTGCCGCTTGCCTGTCCCGAGGCTCTGGTAGACCTCCCGCAGGCAAGCCTGCGGATGCTCCACCAGAACCGCGGGACCAGCGGACCCTCCGCAGGCACGCCTGCGGGAGGTCCACTGTAGCCGCCTGCCGCCGACGGCCCCAGGCCCCCGGAATCCTCTGGGCGGCCCTGCTGTGGCCCATGCCACTTCCCACAGCTCCCATTGGCCAGGAATGGCGAACTGCGACCACTGGGAGCTGTGGGCAGCCGTGCAAATGTAAACAAACTGTCTGGTGGCCCGCCAGTGGATTACCCTGATGGGCCGCAGGTTGCCCACCACTGCCCTAGATCCTCTCTCCCCAGAGGAGGACCCCAGCTCTGCTTTATATCCAGGTGGGATAAGGAGTAACCTGCTCTACGCATCAGCAGATCCCACTTAACCCTTTCATACTGCTAACAACATGGGGTGTTTCAGGCACACACTGCCAGCCTGATACTCTTGACTGAAGGTGCGGGGACAGATAGCTCAGTGGGTTGAGCAGTGGCCTGCTTAAACCCAGGGTTATAAACTCAATCCTCAATGGGGCCATTTAGGGATCTGGGGCTCAGTCCCGCTTTGAGCAGGGGGTTGGACTAGATGACCTTCTGGGGTCCCTTCCAACCCTGATAGTCTATGACTCATTCAATACCCAGCTACCTGCCAAAAGGCTGGAATTAATCTTCTGAGATGAAATGTATTGTTGTGCATGTGCCATTGGGTGTTCTTATTATGTGTGTCATGGTAGCACCTGGAGGCTCCAGCTGGGATCAAAGTCCCATTGTCCTAGTACTGGACAGACACAGAATGAGTGACAGTCCCTGCCCTGGAGAGTTCACAAGCAGAAAAGAGGTAAAGGAAAGGGATTATTAATATCCCCATCTCAGAAATAGGGAACTGAGGCACTGAGAGATTAAGTGACTAGCTCACCAGGTCCATTGCTGGGCTAGGTTTGTGTCTGCAAAATCCCAGGCTCCAGGGGTTTTAGACCGAGTTCCACGGCTCACCATATTTCACTAACGAAGAGTGAAGCTGAATGCAGATTAAGTTGAATAAGTGGAAATCTATTAAACCACGTGGCTGAACTGCTTCCAGCCTAATTCCCCAGCTTCCCTGTTCCCCCAATGTCCCATCAATCCCTTGAGGGAACGTGGGCTTTTTGATTCCAGTTCCACTGATGGATATACAGTGGCCATCTCTTTTCCAGGACTGGTGTGTACGTGTAAAGAAAATAACATTACAAGTAGACTTCATCTCACTGATTTCTCCTTCACCAGGAAGCTGACCTGCCAGGCTCTGGAATTCTACTAGTGCTCAGCAGATGGGCATCGCTAGTATCAGGACAGGGTAATGGTGTCAGAAGAATCTTTAACATGCTGAAAACAAATCTGAGGTTAAGAGATCTCAGCCTTGAGTGTTTTGCATAGAGTGACCGAGTATAAAGGCAAGATCAGCATAAGCACATCAGTCATCAAAGCTTAAGTACCCATGGGCCAAGTCTGGAGGGCCTCGCTCATGTTTTATTTAGCACTTGGTCTGGTTAAAAGCCAAGAGGCATTTACGTGGATCAAAAATTGAAGGCCTGATTGTACCCATGGGAGGATGTTGGAAAAAGTCTGTGAGATTCCCCTTGTGAAGTTTGTCAACTTCCATCCACGGTGAAGCCAACATCAGATGCCATTCACAGGAGATTTGTACAAATGTTTATAATTCAGTTGTCCCATTTGTGTGCTTATATCTGCAGCAAAACCAATGACATTTAAATTACCATTGTTAGGTCTCAGGGTTAATACTCCCCAGGGATGAATGTCAGCAGATCACACCCCTCTCAGAGCTAGAGTTCCATGCTGTTTGCAGATTCAGGCAGATGTCACTCCATAGATGGAGAGTGTCCCTTATCCAATACCCCCTAAAGCAGTGAAAGGAAGATAGCCAAATGCCAGCCATCGGCATCTGTTTTTCCATAAACTGCTTGGGTTTTCCAAGGTGGGTTCAAACACCCTTTAAAATGACCAGCCTGGATTAACATGCAGTGCAGGTTTTAATTTAATCCTTGGAGGTTTCTTGAAAGTGCTTTGTCTGAAGGGACTGAATAGTTTATTGATTTTGCCATTCAGGGTTCTTCATTTTTGGGTACTTCGGATGTTTGTTTCCAGATTCTGCTTTGTACTTTGTAACATGGAATCAGTTAAAAATAAAAATAAATCCCCCTTCAACGTGTCTTACATGAAAAAACCCAACAACTCAGAATTTAACTCAAAATTCCTAACAGGGACAGTAACTGGAGGCCAGCTGTAGCCCAAGGACTGGATGACCTGCTTCTGCAGAGATACTTGACGGAGAGCATCTGGGGGAGGAAAGGTCTGTCAGTAGACCCTCATGGTGGTCTTGGAGATGGAAAAGGATCCTGCCCCTACCAGAATCTCCATACAATGGGTCTCCTGAATCCCATACAGCAGGGGAGGGCAACACAGCCAACTCTGTTGTACTAAACCTTTTCACTGGCCCATGCTGCTCTGCTAGTGCAGAGAGATTCCCACAGAGTGGAGTGGGGGCTGGATAATGGGTGTGCTGCGGGAAGGGATGTGCATTGCCCCTCTCCCAGCCCAGCAGAGTTTACAGGGAAAAGAGAACACATCCTAGGGCTGTGCTATCTTTCCTCTGGTCCCCTCCTGCTCTGTGGGGCCCCCAAGGCTTCCACACGGAGTCTCTGGTAATGCATCTCCATCGGAGGCGTACAGGGATGATCGAAGTGGTGCAGAGTGGGAACTGAGATGTACAGCCTCCATGTGGACAGCTCTGGCCAAATATGGATCCATGGTGTTGGAAGGGGGACTTGTTCCTGGCAGAGATTTCCTCCTGCTTCCCCAGGTTTTACCACAGACAACCCAGCTCCCTCCCCAAACCACTAATGAAATGGCTATGTGATCCAGTGCTGGGAGTTGGCTCCCAGAGCAGTCTGATTGGGGATTGCGATGTAGTTAATCAGGGTAGCAGGCTGGGGGTGCCGTTAATTAGTTCACCAGCTGAGGACTGATAAAAAGGCACTGGAAGGAAGCGTGAGTGGGGAGGAACGGGGCTAGCTGAGCCCAGATTTTAAGAGATCTCAAGAAAAGGAGACCTCTTCTCCTCTCAGGCCCTGAGGTAAAATCTGTAGGTACAGGAGACGCTGTGACTAGCCTTATGGCACAGCAGTGTGATGGTGTTGGTGGAGGGAACTTGGATAAACTGTGCAGTGTGGATAACTAGCCAGTGGAGTCTGAGCAGTTTCCATGGGGCAAAGAGGCAGTAGCCTCATTCCTTGCCACTAGTGATGAGACATTTATATGACAAACCATACACCTCAAGCTCACTTCGCTTTCTCTGGCTGCAATAATGTCTAGCTGTTTGATACAGTTCCTTTGTTTTTATAATCCAGGAGGATTTAGCAGCTCTTCGTATAAATCTTTCTGCTAGTCTGGATCACTTGTATAATCAACAGGTTTTCTTTACCAGTGATGCAACTGTAAACTAAAACACAATTAGAAAACCACATGGGATTCATAGTTTCAGATCCAGTTGAAACTCAGTGGGTCTGGCTGAGTTCCACATGGTGGTACTGGATTTGTCTGGTAATAGGTCTGTGGCCACATTATGGTCGCCTACCACACACTGTGCCTGCTTAAGGCTGACTGACCATAAACAAGGATAGGATTCAAGGCCTTCTCTGCTTCAAAAGCACAAAACCTTGCCACTCACACTAAAGGAGAATCTCCATTGACTGCAATGACATTAGGACTCACCATGAGTTTGCTACTCAGTTGTATGGGTCTGACATTCCAGCCAGTGGAGGAAATTGGCGTGTACATGGGCATGCACAGACCTCCTGAGCATTGTTATTCAAATCCACAGCCACAGCTGCTCAAAAATGGTCCATGCAAACTTCCCACTAATGGAAAAAGGCTTTTTCAAAGAAATTCACATTTTTGTGAAAAAATATTTGTTTTTCTTTGACACGTTTAAGGTTTTTGTTGAAAAAACAAAAACAAACATTTTTGGTCTGCGGCAAAAACCTGCAGAATGTCAAAGAACAGTTTTAATAACAAATGTTGGTTTTCATTGCATTTTTCTTGAGGAAACACCAAATCATTGCCCAGACGGCTCTATCCAGAACTCAGAGCGAAACATCAGAGGCAATGAACTCTGTGCTAAAAATACCCCAAATATAGTCACCCAGACTCTGGGGAAGTGAATCCACCCAGCTTCAAGTAGTTCTAATAATTCTTGTTTTGTTCACCCTTTAAAGAACTCAGCCAACACCTTTTCCAGTCCTTTCTTTGCAAGACTCTATCACAGTATCCTATTCTCTACAAGTTCTTGTATCACACTCAGTACCTGAGCGCCTAACACTGTAACCCATCTCACAGTGAGGGACATTTTTAATCCCCAATATTCACCCTACATGTTTCTTAAACTCCATCATTCCTTGCAGCATGATGGAAGGGGGAATTTGCTATTGTAGATGTGTAAGTTATGCTGTGGCCAGAACGGTTTATTTGGGTTAAACCTCGCCATGAAGTGGCATTGTTTGTGTAACCTCTTACAAAGGAAAGGCAAATAGAAATCCAAGCTCAGATGGCACATGTGTACATTATGGCTTCATCTTTAATCGTTTTTCTCGCAAAGGTGACTGGGAGCTTAGGCTGAAATTAACCTTTCCCTGCTTTTGAATGACCACAGCTATCTGCTTACTAGGAAGGATATTGTTTTTTAATTATGGTGATTTCATGCAGCTGTTGTTGACTTCGTTCACCTCCTATTAACATAACATTCATTAGGGGGTCTCCTTTAAAGGCTCAAAGGAAGCCAGCTGTTTTTTCTCATTCTTTCACTTAATTAGGACTGAAGCTTCGACTCAAAAAGACATCAAAAGTCACATTAGACTCTGCATCAAGGAATCATGGGACTAGGATGAGAAAATCCTACTCAGTTCAACAGCAATGTTGTCCAGGAACTCTGCAGTACACGTATCCAGCAGGATTAAAGTTAGAAATACTTAAGTCTCAGTAATTTTCCAAGGGATGTCATTTATATACATCATCAACATAAATGCACATGATGGTAATATCTGCTCATACAGTTACCTTCCTTACAGAGCGGGACCTGAACCAACAACCTGGATGTGACCACCACCAAATTTTGGGTGTTCAAAATCTGGATGCGAAGCTGTGATCTCAAGTTTCCCCTCAGGAACTGGGACTGTCTATTCCATGTTCCTGAACGATCATTGGAAAGACTTTCCCCAGTTCCTGCTGAGACAGGAAGCTTAGTTAGTGTTGTGTGGGGCACTGCTACAGCATAGAGGTGCTCAGGGCAGTTTATGGCTGGCTCGGTGCTTTGTGGATGGCTGGAACAGAGGGTTGCTCTGTCATTAGAAATGCTGAGCCTGGGTTTCAGCAGTGCTGAGCTCTCCCAGCTCCGTTTGAAATCAATGGGAGCTGGGAGGACTCAGCCCCTCAGCAGAATCAGCCCCTCTGCTTCCCCATGGTTTGAGAGGAATAATTTGGCTGTAGATCATAACGTTTGGAATGGAATAATGACATTCTTCTGCTCCTGGGTACCCACCCTCCTGTCTCCAAGGCTGGTATCTCTTGCAAAAAACTGATGCCTTAGTCACCTGAGTGCTGATTCACTTCAAAAGGGTCTCCCTTGGAGAAGGCATTTCAGATATTACTAGGGTGACCAGATGTCTCAATTTTATAGGGACAGTCCTGATATTTGGGGCTTTGTCTTATGTAGGCGTCTATTACTCCCAGCCCCCTTCCAGATTTTTCACACTTTCTTCCTGGTCACCCTAGATATTACTGCTTTGTAAAAAGGGGTCTGCCCAATTGCCTATGCACTCTATCTATCTTTTGGTTTTCTGTAATGCCCCTCGCCCTACTAGCTACGAACTTATTGTTTATCATCAAAATCTATGACCAGCAACTGTGCAGACGATGAGATTGGCTACATATAACCTCACCTGTTTGGATGCAGTTATATTGCTATAAAAATGTTTATAATAGTATAGCTCCTTCCTGTAGAGGAAGGGGGACAAAGTGTACTCCTATGAATGCTTTTATACTGCTATAACTGTGTCCAGCCTGGGGCTTTTACTAGTATAAATATTACTGTAAACATGTCACATCCCTAAACCAACACAGATCTACCAGCAGAACTTTAAAAGTATAGACCAGGGCTTATCTAGTCAGGTTGTTGGCTCCTGTAGCCACAGATCCCTTTGAAATGTTTTCCCAAGACAGACCAACTTCCTTCTTTTAATGGCATATTGTCTGCTGATGAAGGCATGGCCAGTCCTTTGATTTCAAAGGAGACTGGCAGAGGAAGGCTGAAGTGTTGCCTGTGCTGTATAATGAAAGCCTGAAAAGGGCTGGAAAAGAAAAGGAAAGTTGTTTTGCTTTTTCCCCCTGCTTTGGAGAGTCTTTGTTTCCTGTCCCCCTCTGCTGATTGGATGGTCTGAGTGTGTTCGTCTCTTTGTCTCAAGAGGCTGATGCTTTCAGTGCCAAAGGTCTTGCATCCCTGCTGATGGCCCAGCTGGGGTTAATGGCACATGTTTATTATGGTGG
This sequence comes from Gopherus flavomarginatus, assembly GCF_025201925.1. Lineage (NCBI taxonomy): Eukaryota > Metazoa > Chordata > Testudines > Testudinidae > Gopherus > Gopherus flavomarginatus. The sequence goes on along the minus strand of NC_066617.1, from coordinate 11,015,239 downwards.
GCAGCATGGCTCAGTGGAAAGGGACCTGGCCTGGGATTCAGAAGACAGGGGTGTGAATCCTAGTTCTACCCCTGGCCTCTCCTGGGAGGCTAGGCAAATCACTCAATTTACCCTCTCCCTCAATTCCTCCTCTGAAGAAAACTGGGCTAATAGAACCCTGCCTCCCAGTGGTGCTGGGGGATGACTGCAAGATGCTCAGATACTAACATGATGAGGGCTCTGTTGATACTTAGACAGAGTAGCCCCATCTAGGCTGGATGGCTCTGACCGGAGAATGTGTGAAATGATGAAATCAGAAGCCAGAGCGAAAGTTGAGCCATTGAGAGGGGAAGGGTTTTTTAGTTAATGTTTAAAGCTCACTGGCCATAATTTTGAGAAGCGGGTGGCTAATGATAGATTTAGATCCTCAGCCTTAGGCACCCACTTTAGCAAATTCTGGCCTTTAGCTTTTGCTAACATCTATTTAACTTCAATGACTAATTAACATTTTGGAGAAAGGGATGTCCTGTTAAAGATTCAACAGTCTGTCCCTTCAATTACAATGTGAGCACTCACAGCGCACAGGGCCTGTGACACGTAGGAGGTGAAAACGGAGAGGGCCAGACATTCATGATATATCTAAGATAAAAAAGAAACAGGAAAAAATACTCCAGACCTGTTGGGATTTAATTTTTTTTAAAAAATTTCCCCCCCCAACCTCTCTCTATCTTTAGGTGCCTATATGGCACCCATCACCATATCTGATCAACTCACAATCTTCACTGTGTTGATCCTGTGCGGCAGCGCTGTGCTATGACCCCCATTTGATGGATGGGAAAGTGAGGCACAGAGACATAAAGAGACTTGCTCAAGGTCATGCAGAGAGCCTGTGGCAGAGCACAGAGCCTTCTAAATCCCAGGCTAGAGCCCTAACCACTGGGGAATCCTTCCTCCTCATCTCACTCAGATACAAGCAAGAGAAAAAGCATAAGCCTAGTTTTTCAGAAGTGTTTTACAAGTCGCCTTTAGCAGTTGCTCAGACTCAAGCTGTCTTCAAAGTGAAACAATTCAGTTCAAGTGTTATTGATAATGTCGCAGGCTGCAGCAATAATGCTGAAAGCTTCATGGGGTTCAGAAACTCTGTGGCTTTCCCAGGCACAGAAAGAAAATCTGGAGTGACTCCACTGAAGTCGCTCCAGATCTACAACAGGTAAATGGGAGCAGAATGTGGCCCAGTGACTTCAGTGAAAGCAGCCTTGAAGCTGGAGGTAGTTTCATGCTAGGATGTTTAGAGAAGTCTCCCATGGCTGCACTGCCACTGGGGCAAGCAAACGTGGGAACGCTAGTACACACAGCACACAGGCAGAGCTGTCGACTTATGGGGTTTATGGTGTTTTTCTTGAAGCAGCAGCTGCTGGAATTATGATATTTCATGAGATTCTCAGCTTTCATTTTAAAAATAAGGGAGTTTCTGGCCCTCCTGTTTGCAGAAAACTGCTTGAAAATATGAAGCAGGTGCACCTTAAAGGTACAAAAAACCAGGAAGCAGATAAAAAGAATCCAACATTTGTTACTTTTAAATCAATCTTGTGATTTTTAAACCAGTCTTGTGATTCTGAGGGATGGGTAGGAGTCATGATTTGTATTTGTTTAGCACGGGCAATACTGCACCCAGGGCCAGCTCCAGGCACTAACGCAGCAAGCGGGTGCTTGGGGCGGCCAAGGAGAAGGGGCGGCCACCGATTGTGATCATGGCTTTCCCCCCCGCCATCACTTGGGGTGACAGAAACCCTGGAGCTGGCCCTGACTGTACCAACCTTTTCACCTTCATGTCATAACCCTGCTCAGAGCAGATCTAGCCAACATGACGTATGGGAGTCTTCTGAATAGAAAAGCCTCTCCTGATTTACTGGCATGGCCTCTCTCCAGCTGTTCTTCTGAACACTCCTCAGGATGCACAAGCTATCAGTCTTCGCTGTAGCCGTGTTGTTCTTTGGCTCATTCACTCACCCTTCCATTCCCATGTAATGCACCCTTTGGAAGCTGACTGATGGAGTTGGCCCTCCTGGGGCCTGATTCTGAGTGGTGCAGGGCACTTGGAATGTCCAATGGAGTCTGTAACATCCCACCAGAAACTTGGAGGGCAGTTCTCAGGTTGCAGGAGGAAGGAGTTTGGAGATGGTGGCGTGCCAGGAAGTCAGTCTGTTTGCACATGGCTGGAATGCTAGCTGCAGTTGCAGCCTGTCTGTGAATAGATCTTTTTAATAAAGAGCCAGTTTAGTTTGAGAACCATAGAGTCCTCTCATGTGATCACTCACCACGTGGGACATGAAACAGAGTGAGTGGGAGGTGAGTATGTACTTTAAATCTGTGAAGTGATTATCTAGATCTATATTGCAGTGTAAAAAATTACAAAACAATACTAAAGAGGGCTACATTTAAATTGTTTCCTTGACATAAAGCTGAGAAAAAATGCCAGAGCTTTGTATTTCTACCCGTCTTTCTCTTTAAATTCTCTATTCCAAGGGCGGCAGCCAGCTCTAGGAGAAGAGGTGTGTTATGTTGCAGGTGGTCAGGCTCCCTGTAACCCTTCCTTAGTGAGCTGTATCTACTAATAACACACTGTCATAAACAGATAGCTAAGGGTTAACGTCTCTTTCACCTGGAAATAAGTATCTGAAGCACCTGACCAGAGGACCAATCAGGAAACAGGATGTTTTCAACTCTGGGTGGAGGGAAGTTTGTGTGTGAGTCCTTTGTTCTTGATCTTCTGCCTGTATGCTCTCTCGGCTATGAGGGGATTTCTATTTCTTGCTTTCTAATCTTCTGTTTCCCAGTTGAAAGTACAAAGGATCAGCTAGTGATTTATATGTTTTTTTTTGTATTTACATGTCTATAGTTGCTAGAGTGCTTTGAATTGTATTCTTTTTGAATAAGGCTGTTTATTCAATATTCTTTTAAGCAATTGACCCTGTATTTGTCACCTTAATACAGAGAGACCATTTTTATGTATTTTTCTTTCTTTTTATATAAAGCTTTCTTTTAAGACCTGTTGGAGTTTTTCTTTAGTGGGGAACTCTAGGGAATTGAGTCTGCAGCTCACCAGGGAATTGGTGGGAGGAAGAAGTCAGGGGGAAATCTGTTTGTGTTAGATTTACTAGCCTGACTTTGCATTCCCTCTGGGTGAAGAGGGAAGTGCTTGTGTTTCCCGGCTGGAAACGGGGGAGGGTGGAATCCCTCTGCTTAGATTCACGGAGGTTGCTTCTGTGTATCTCTCCAGGAGCACCTGGAGGGGGGAAGGGAAAAGATTTATTTCCCTTTGTTGTGATACTCAAGGGATTTGTGTCTTGGGGTCCCCAGGGAAGGTTTTTGTGGGGACCAGAGTGCCCCAAAACACTCTAATTTTTTGGGTGGTGGCAGCTTTACCAGGTCCAAGCTGGTAACTAAGCTTGGAGGTTTTCATGCTAACCCCCATATTTTGGACGCTAAGGTCCAAATCTGGGACTAGGTTATGATACACACAGCTAATTCGAGATCACCCTGACATATGAATGCAGGGCTTGTTACAGGCTTGGGATCCTGGCATGTGAAGATCTTTGGGATCCTTCAGGATGCAAAGCATTGCAGAGATATAAACTATTAACAGTAGAAGGTCATAATAATCATCTGCCTCCATTATTTCTGTTGAGCAAATGTCACAGTCATATTCAAGGTCTTGGTCCTTCTCTTCAAGGCACTCAGTGGCCTGGACTGGGATACCTAAAAGATCTCTACAGTTCTGGGAACTTCCCAAACCTTCCTACCTTCTGCTCCAAATGCACTTCTTCAACCGGCTTTCTTCAGTATAACTACAGAGTGGCATGGACATTTAAAAAGTCCTCCTAACCCCCCGAATAAAACAAAACCTTCCACTGCACACACAATTCTCCCCCCCGTGGAGAGGATGAGGGAGAGAGAGCCACACATGACAAATGTTAGTCACACTGCTCAGTGCACAACACAAAGGTGCTCAGATACAACGGTGCTGAGGGTGGTATAAGAACCTACAGAGACCAGAACAGACACAGACTTAATTTCACTTTGCATACAGCTTTGTGCCTCCTTTATCTGTTCTAAGTTTGATATCGTTGGATGAATGAGAAGCTAAGAGACCTCTTTAGAGCATCGCTTGCGCAGGAGTTGTTCTCATGTGGCCATTTTTAATACTTTTTTGTTTACAGGCTCTCCTCCTCCTCCCACAGCCTGATGGGGTTAAACACCTTTGAGGAGACTGGAGGGAGGCATGTTTTAATTCCGTTGATTTATTAAAAGTGTCTAAAGATAGCCAGCTGCAAAAGTTAAAACTGCTGTCCTCCGCACTTCAGAAATATCCTCCCAAGTCAGATCTGCACAGAAGGATTTGGTAATGGCTCAGTGCCCATGGGACATGGTGGGTGTGACTCTCTATACTTTGGGGGAGCTCCCTGTAACACCCATAGTCCTCATTTATATATAATTGTGATCTTGCATATAGAGCATGCTATGTAAGGTATCAGAGGAAAGGTTATAATCAGCTGAAAGTCACTGATTTATCTAAATATGTATATCATTAGTGCATATGAAGTTATGAGATTGTGTTGTATGGTTGTCAGTAACACATGCTGTAAGTTGGGGGAACTGGCCAGATATTAGCTCCCCAGAGACAACAGCAAGGAAAGTAACCAATGCCCAGATGGGTATCCAACAACCATCACCAGCCATTGTCCAGCAAGGGAGCTACAATTCAATGACTTATCTGCATAAGGCCACACCAGGGGAACTGCTCAGCCTTGCCTGGGGGCTCAGCAATGCCCACCCAGACAAGCCTGGACTTGTGTTCTCCACACACATGGACTGAGGGTATAAAACAGACACAGTGGCCCCATGCTTGGTCTTTTCTCCTCCCCCACCTACACTGCAAGCAACAAAGACGCTCAGAAGACTGAAGACTCCAACAGAGGCGACTGGCCCAGGTTTCAAGAGTGAAACCTGTGTACTGTGAACTGCAGTTCCAGTGGGGTGAGAAAAACTGCTTAAACTATATGTTGCCCAGTCTAACAGGGTTGAGAGTTTAGACTGTGTGCTTATATTTTCTTTTCTTTTGGTAACTAATGCTGACTTTTTGCCTATCACTTATAATCACTTTTGTAATCAATACGTTTGTTTAACTGTTTATCTTTCCCAGTGAGTTTGCCTGAAGTGTTTGGTAAGGATATCTGCTCAGGCTTGTGTATATCCACTTTCCATTGATGAAGCAGTGAACCAACTAACAAACTTGTATGGCTCGTCTTGAGCAGTGCAAGATGGTATATTCCTGAAGTGCAAGGCTGGGAGCTGGGGGGATTTGGCTGGTGCCTTTCTCTGTGTGATTCATGAGTGGCTCTGGGAGCAGTCACGCAGTCTAGCTGGGTGTGGGGCTCCACCTGCGGTTGTGCTGAGTGATCACAGTGCCTGGAGGGGTTTGCTGCTTGTCACTAGCAAAGCATTGTGTGAGACAGCCCAGGCTGGAAAGTTAAGGGGGCCCGGCAGTCCTATTCTGTACCCTGGGAGTGTGAGTAGATGACTCATGCTAGCTCTGCAAGTCCAACCAACCTCCTGGGTCCAAGCTTGAATCACCCTCAATGCTGCAACTCCCATGCTGCTATTTTTAGCATGCTAACTCAAGCAAAGCTAGTATGAGTCTGTCTACCCAAAGAGGGAGGCCTGTTCCCAGCTGCAGTATAGCCAAACCCAGGGTACCTGCCTGGAAATCTACAATGAAATCCATCTCCAGCCTGCTTTTCACTACCATTTGCAAACCTACTGTACCCCCAAGAAATATTTGGGTCAGTGCCAACTGAAAGCTGAGCAGCTGCATGAGTGTCATAGGTGCAGTGCACAGTATGATACAACTTTATTATAGGCAGGCCTGGTACCCAACCAATTAAGGTTGCCTAACGTTTCCCATTATAAGTCCCAGTGTTCAGTTGCTTCTAACTTTATCAACCATTATCCATTATGGCTGAAATTTTCCATGCCAGGCGTGTGCCTCAGGCTGAATGTTTTTCTGAAAGTTTCAGCCAAAGCAGCTCAGCCGTTTCTGAGGATAAGGCTAGGGAAAAAGACATCTTGCCATTTTAAAAAACGCAAGTGAATCTTTTTCTTTGAAAAGCTGTAGCACTCCCATGTTTTGGAGCAGGGATTTGAAATTTGCCAGCGGGGTGGCCTTTGTTTCAGGGCTGTTCCCATGAAAATCCACCCAAATTTGAACAAGTGATAAGCCTTTGAAAAAAGTCTCAGTTTGCACATGCTCTGTGGAGACATCTTAGAAATATCTCCAAAGATTCTATCCTCACTGAGCATGCTCCAGCTTCTCACAGCTCATAATGCTGAGCAGACTGTGGATACCCCATTCCCATACCGTAGCTGAGCATGCTCCACCCCAGATCTGGGACTTGGGAACTAGAGGGGGTAAGGGTGGGGGGAGGACACAGGAGGGGAAATATATCCGACAAGGAGCTGGAGTGTAGCAGGAGAACTGGGATTGGCTGGGCAAAGAAATGGGCAATAGGAGCAGACGGGGTGGGGACACTGAGACCAGATGAGGAGCCCAAGCAGGGAGACTGGGACTGGGAGACAGTGAGGGAGAAATGGGGGTAGGAAGGTGACTGGGCTTTGGGGGAAGGCAAGGCACAGTTCAGATGAAGATCCATGAGGGAGGGACTGGAATGGCTGGGCAAAGAGAATGGGGGAAGACTGGACTCTGTCTGGAAGCCTGGAGGGGGAGATGAGGCTAGGACCGACCAGATAAGGAGACTAGGATGAGAAGTCTGAGAAGAGGAGACTGGGCAGGCAAGGAAAACAGGACTGTGATGAGAATCCTGGGATGGGAAAGAGACAGGCCTGGGACAGGGATAGGTGGGAGGTAATGAGGCAGACCAGGCCCATCTTGTGCACTGATTGAGGCAGGGCTCTTGTGGAAAAAACAGCATGATGATGATGTAATTAAAGACTGTATCATAAAGCATATGCATAAGGGGGCTTAATTAAAGTTGATTAGGTAACTTTAATTTTCACTTTTCCTTACATTTGGGTGCTTAACTTTGCAACCTCAATGTTCCTTTAACGTGTTTTTTTTTTGGTTTAGTTTTTGTATAATCTTTTGGACAAGGTGCACACAAGCAGCTTTACAGGGTTAGATAATAACAGAGGACTAAGAAACTATGAGGTATAGGCAAATGAAGAGAGAGAGTGGAAGGTTGTTTCAGACTGCAGGAGCTGCAGACCAGAATGCTCTTGCTCCAATAGCATCTAGGATGTGAAGAGACAAGAACGAGGTCAATATCAAATGAGAAGGGAACTAGAGACACACACTCAGGGCCAAATTTAAAACTGATAAAGGAAACACTTTTTAACAGCTGTATAATTAACCTGTGAAACTCCATGCCCCAAGATAGTGAGGCCAAGCATTTAGTGGGATTCCCATTAGATCTAGATATGCCAGGATGCAGGTCTTGTGACTACAAAAGCCCTCCTCCTGTATAAGTCCCAGTGAAGCCAAAGGGGAGTTCTGCACATGCAGTGTTTATAGCAATGGGACTAGGGTTCCTGAGAAGGCAGAAGCAAGCTCGTGGAGAGCTGTAAACACCAAAAAGGCAATTCTGACCTGGGAGCCAATGACATTATCTGAAGCTAGAATGGGAGGTGATTGCATTTTACTGTGTATGTGAGAATATCTGCACACTAGCACTCCCACCATTGGCACCTAAGGTGGAGCTGCACCAGTGGGAGTGACAACAGGAAATGTTAGGCCAAAGAGTCTAGTGTACGCAAGGCTGTTGAGACACAATAATCTTGGGACCCTCGGCTGCCATTGTCACCCAGAGCGGATGACTTCCTACAAAGACATGCTCTAGTTCTACCCAGGGCCAACGAGGTGGTGGGGAAGCCAGTGCAAATTACTAGGACCCAGCGGTCCAGAAGGGGGCCCAGGACCCGGCTTTGTTGGCCCTGTTCAGCCAGTCCACCCTTGCTGGGGGGCCCCAAATTTTTTTTTCAGCGTGGCCCCAACCCACTCTCAGCCGCCCTGGTTCCACCAGAAGTTGCAGGCTTGATACAGCGATCACTGGAGGATGTTCTCTGGCCTGCATTGTGGAGACCTAGATGATCATACTGGTCACCTTCTGGCCTTAAAACTTATATTCTAAGTCACAACTTCACTTTAACTTTATTTTGATTTTTACATTTCTCCTGCACTTCCTGGTTCAGGGTGGAACTGGGAGAAATGGTGCAGAAATACCTATCCTTGTGAGATTTCCAGTCTGATATTAGGTGAGCCAAGAGCCCGTAGGCCAAAGGAGCACCTGAATTTTCAAATACTTCTTCAAATGGAACCTTTGATGCTATCTGTCTTTCTAAACCCAGATGACAATGCACAGGACTGAGAAGCAGGTCAGGCTGCAAATCAAGGGCTCTGCAGTACATGACAGCTTTGCTTGGAATGTGATCTATACGGAGCACATCAGAGACAAAAGACAGTGTCAGAATAATTGAATGAACATGGCTGGGCAGACTTACGAGTGCCGTTATCAGCTGGGGGAGGTACGCCAGATCTGAGAAGCAGAACAGACCAGGTACCAGGAACCAGATATTAAAGTTAAATTCCTTACATAACTGGAATTTCACTACGTCCCATTAAGTTTTATTTGGGGCTTTTAAAATTGAATTTCTAGGTCTGGGTGGAAAAAAAAATTGCCTGAGTATCACTGAGAGAAAATAAATAATTTACTGCACAGCAATTAAACTGTAAAATGTAACAGGATGGAAAGACACCCATAGACCAAGCTGGAGGGAATGTTATCATTTTAACTCCTAGAGAGTCAATGATTATTTTAATTTCCCAGACGGTTATTTTTTGGAGTCACTTAGGGAGGGAACAATTTCAGTATGGTTGCACCAGGAATTGCAAATTTATTATTATTTATAATACGGTAGTTCCTAGAGGCTCTATTCAGCTAGGTGCAGTACACAGATGCAGTAAGAGACAGCTTTAAGAGTTAGTAATCTGAACATGCAAAGGGTGGGAGGGGAGACAGTGACAGCAGGGCAAAGTGACTTACACAGCAGGTCAGTGGAAGAGCCAAGAATCGAATGCAGGTCTCTTGAGTCTGAGGCCAGCACAGTCCCTAGCTGCGGGATCACATTGTCACAACAGTCGAGTTCCTATTCTGTGTAGGGGGGGATGGCTCAGTGGATGGGGAGGGATAGCTCAGTGTTTTAAGTATTAGCCTGTTAACCCCAGGCTTGTGAGCTCACTTCTTGAGGGGGCCACCTAAGGACATGGGGCAAAATCAGTACTTGGTCCTGCTAGTGAAGGCAGGGGGCTGGACTTAATGACCTTTCAGGGTCCCTTCCAGTTCTATGAGATAGGCGTGTGTCTCTTTCTATATGATTATAATAACAGAGATTTGCAGTGCTGGTTTTCCTTTTTGTGATACTGGAATACATGTCAGGGGCTGGATCGACAGCCCTGGAAACAGCATTTCTCTTCCCAGAACAGGCGCAGCATGGGCAGTGGCAGAGCAAGCGTTTCTCCAAAGGGCCAACCAGCATACCTCAATCCTGGCTGGACCTCCTGTAGGTCCTTGGTCCACTCACTCCTTGGCCTTTCTGCTGAGATGCTAATGACAGGGACAATCGGCACCTGTTCTGGTGGTTTCTGTGATGTGGACATGTGTCCATCACAAACTAGACTGAGATCATCACAAACTAGACTGAGATCATCATTGGCTGGTGATGAGGTTTGGTCACAACTGTGTGGTCTGGATTTGCACAGATGTTCCAGAGGCAGAAGACTCCAACACAGCCCCAGAGCCAGTCCTCGTGAACTACCCTCAAAGTCTGCCCATTAAATCGGATTGAGGCTCCCCGCACTCACTCTGGAGTAACTCCACTGACTTCCAGGGAGTTACTCCAGACTTATCCCAGTGTAAGGGAGAAGCGAATCAGGCCCATTGATCCTTATGTATTTTTTACCACAACAGCTCCCCAAGCACCAGATTTTGCCACGCACACTCATAGCAAGGAGTACTTTAATACAGGAGTAGTTCCATGGCTTTCAAAGCGGCTTCTCACTGAGTAAGGTACCACAGCCTAGTATCTCACTACCCAATGTTGGTCATGGAGGCACAGTCTGGATGGAAGAGATGCCCATGGGATGAATGCTTTATGGCCCTTGTGATAAATGAAGGAGGGATGGGAGTAGCTCCCTTTTATGGACACCCAGCCAGCCAATTAGCTGTAAAATCCCTCGTGGTAGCTGTTCTCTGCTTGCTTTACCTGTAAAGGGTTAAAAAAGTCCCCCAGGTAAAGAAAAGGGCACCTGACCAAAAGAGCCACTGGGAAGGCTAGAACTTTTTAAAATTGGGAAGGAAGCTTTCCCTTTGTGTCTGTGGTTGTTCTCCGGAGAGGGGGGAACAGAGCAAAGTCAGGTTTATGACTACGCTATAAACAGCTTTAAGCCAGGTCTGAGAAATCATCAGATTGTACCTAGAATTACTCCAACCCCCCAAATATGTGAGTAAATTAGGAATGTTTAGAAAGAAGCAATTAGGTTTATTTCTGTTTATTTTTTAAGGCTTGTGGACTTCTCTGTGCTAACCGCAGATGCTTTTGTTTGCTTTAAGCTGAACCCCCAAGAAAGCTATTTTGGGTGCTTAATTTTTGGAATTGCTTTTTTGAAATCTAGCAAAAGCCCAAGTTCCAGATCTATTTTCTTCCTTTTTGTTTTTAATAAAATTTATCCTTTTTAAGAACAGGATTGGATTTTTGGTGTCCTAAGAGGTTTGTGCATAGGTTGTTTAATTAGCTGGTAGCAACAGCTAATTTCCTTTGTTCTCTCTCTCAGCTCTTTCGCGGGGTGTAGGGGAGGGAGGAAGGGCTTGAGGGTACCTCTCAGAGAGGAATTCCCAAGTGCTCCTTCCTGGGTCCAAAGGGTTTTTTTTCTATTTGGGTGGTGCAGTGTTTACCAAGCCAAGGTCAGAGAAAAGCTGTAATCTTGGAAGTTTAATACCAGCCTGGAGTGGCCTGTATTAATTTTTAGAATCCTTGCGGGCCCCCACCTTCCGCACTCGACAGCTCTACAGCACCTCCTGAGCCGCTCCAAATCCTTTTTTAACGTAGTAGCTGTCTCTTTTGTAGTACGTTGGCCATGCACTTGTTGAGAGCGTGGGAAGCTCCTGGGTTCACAGCTGGCTTTGTAAAATCTACTTCATCGGAATTTGAAAAATGTGCCATGATCCAAGATAAACACAGAGGCACAAGTCGTGTAAAAAGACAAACCTCCTAAAGGGAGAGACCCAAGAGGAAACATTTAAAAGAACTCAATGTATAAAGCCCAGCCAAAGGATGACTAAGGCAGGGATAGGAGAACTGGCCGCAATTCTTTGAAGGATATAAACATCAAGTGAGAGTTAGGCTAGGGGGTTAGAAGCCAGTTTGAGGCTTATTATACAGAATGTGACATAGTGAAGGAAGCACCATGGCTGGAGTCATTTAAAACAAGACTGGGCAAAGCATATTCTGAAAGGAACATGCCTGCCTTGCTGGAAGGAGTAGTGAGGACTGGGCAGGGTGACCTTATAGAATCGTAGAAACCAGATGGAACAATCCAATCAAAGTCTTTGCTACCAGAGTTCATAGGAGCCATCACTCACATATCATACAGCACCCTGATGTGCCAACACTGTGCCAGCACATTAAAACACGAGACAGGCAAGTCTGGAGATGGCTGGTTTTCCACCCTCCTCTCTCAACAACTGCTCGGTGGTATCAGACTTGGGAAGACCTGCGACTCAGACCTGGGACCTAATTTCTTCAGCAGTGTTTGCCTTTCACTGGAATTTGGTGCGCTCAGCCCTTCTGAAAGTCAGGCTAATGGCCTTTTCAGTAATGTGTCCACCAGGTCTTCTCATAAACTGACCCTTCAAACATACTCTGCTTAAAGTTCCTGGAGACAATTTGGCTCACTTCTACTCACTGGTGTGCTGATTTGCAAGGAGAAGTCATCTGTAACATAAGAGTACAGAACTAGCTTTCCATCTGTTTATCCAACCATCCGCTTAAAAGTCCCTCATCATCATAGTGTGTGAGCACCTCCTATTACCTAAAAGATGACCATGTTCTACTGGTGAGTCAGCTACAGCCTGCCTTCAGGACAGCAAGCTCAGGCCACTGGTCCCTGGGAATGAGAAATAGCACAAGGTAGCTGCTGGCGGTGATTTGAGATTCATCTCAGATTCCGTGAGCTGAGTTTCCTTGATGACTGACTGGACGTATATGGTGCTTTTTAATCCTGAAGGATCCAAAAATGCTTCATAGACAGTGGGTGGGATTTTCAAAGCGCCAGGGTGCTCTGGCAACCTGAGTCTCATTGAAAGTTACACATATATAAATATTGGAGGAGATGGGCCAAAAGAGATGGTTTTCAGATCCAGTTTATGTCAGGTTTCGGGGACTGGGTATGATGCTGAATGTCAGCTGGTTCCACTGTGCCGAAGTCTTGCAAGCTGTTTTCATGAGATTTCAGCCTCATATGACCAGATTCTCATGAGATCCGTTTTCTCGTAATGCTTCCACTGCCTTGGAAAGTGGAAATCCCATAAGATCAGCCATTCTTTGAGATTTCATCTGCATCCCAGCTGGACCCAGAAAACAGGTCGCTTTGGCTACAACCCAGAACAAAACCCATAAGTTGAGAATGGATAAGAGGAATCAAATCCTCACTCCCTGAAATGCAAAGGCTTTTGAGGTCACAGGTTCTAGCTTTGACCAATAAATGTGAGGAACATGTCACCAGTTACTAAAATACAACCACCTCTGGGGTGTAACTCAGCAGCTGTTTAACATACAGCAACCGTTTTGGACAAAAAGCTGCATCTGCTTTTTCTTAGGAGAGCAAATTCAGCTGATACTGCATGGGGATTTTAGGTAGGTAACTACTCCTTTTGCAGGGCCAAATTTACACCTTAAGCACCCTTAAATACAGCATCTTCAGTGCTCCCCTCCCCCCACCTACATCTGACCTTTGTGTTTTCCATAAAAAAATGAAACTTTTAACCCACTTTTAACTTTTAGGCACCCCTAGAATGCCAGTGCCCCTAGATATGTGGCTACTGTGACTAACTGGAAATCCAGGGAGATTGGGAAAGGAATCAAATGTAATAGTGTTCCCCTTACGAAGAACGGTGCCACAGACATACGACCAGGTGTTTACATTTCATCTGAAAAAGGACGTCTCCAGATGCCCTGAATGTCATCCTGTTGCATTGGGTCAGCACTAACGCAGAGGGAAGAGCACCCAAAAAACTATTTCTGGCATTTCCTCTCACAGTGTCCCATCCAAACCCTGAGCCTGGTTTAGGGTGGACTCAGTCACGGCCTGAGGGGTCCAGTGCCTTTTGCTGACGGGGCTCCGCATCGTCCAAAAGAAGCCGAGTCCCATGTTCAAAATTTGCTTGCAAACATTGACGTCATCAACATGTAAGCCAGTGAGATTTGCTCTCTTGTCCCCTCTGGGTGACTTGGAATCACAGCCCTTAGGAAGAGGCACGGGTGAAAGCAGTGGCAGCTGGTGTCCCATGCTAACCTGTGAACTATCTTCACTCCATGGCTCTAGTGCTTAATTTGCAATGAAAGAGGTGCCGGGGCTCAAGCAATTTTGTTAGTTTCATGACTGATGCAGCGAACCCAGAGGTGCTGAGGCTGCGAACTGCCAAGCCCAGAGGAGCCAGGACTACAAACTGCCCAGCCTAAAGGTGTTGGTCTCAGCCCTGGCACAAATGAAGCACTGCATGGCTCCCTTTAAGCCCCCTCTTTATTGAGATTGTCCCAGAGGAGAACAGACTGTGCCCTGTAAGAGCTGCTTTGAACTCTTCATGTGCTGCAGTGATGTATGAGCTACTGAGTCCATTACTTAGAGGCTTTTAGAGCCCTAGCCTGGTGCAGCCTGTTACAGGAGGTCCTGATAGCTCGGGTGTTCTGTTTACTGCATTCCTGAGAGCGCAGTCAGACTGCAGCCCACAGAGACAAGAGGCAGTTCACAGGGGAGTTTCCCAGCCTGAGATCTTGGTTTTGCGAACAGGGCTGCCTCACCGAGGGGAAGTGGGGCAGAACACCTCGTATGTCGGGCTCGAGCCGTTCCGACAGGATCAGCACACACCTCCCCTGAGTGCCCGACTCACCACTACCTGGTCTCAGGGCTGACCCACAACATTTTGGCGCCTGAGGTGGGGAGCTCAAATGATGCGCCCATGCCTCCTTGTTTGGGCCAAAACTTTGAAAGGTCTCAGTTCTGCCTTCTTCCTGTTCTACTCTTCTCATGGTACTGCTCTGCTACCTACTCCAATAAAGGAGAACTAACAACTTGAAATGCCTTGTTCAAAAATTTTAAGTAACACTTAACTTTCAAACTCCTGAACAGCAAATGTAACTTTTCTTGTCTGCATAGTAAACACCGGCATTTGTATCTGTTGGAATAATCAAAGTGGTGCTTTCCGTGCCTTCTTGGTTGCAAAGATTTGAGCTGCTTCCTGAAAGTCCACAGTCTGGGCCATCTCATGCTCTATTGAGAGCAGCCTCTCCTGTGTCACGGTGGAGTGTAGATGTGTTTTTATTAACTTCAGCTTGGAGCAACTGCGTTCTCCACTGGCTACTGTTACAGGAAGTGTTAGAAGTTTGTGCAGAGCAACAAAAGCATTTGGAAAGAGGGTGGTCATCTTATTTGTGCACATATATTCCAGAACAGCCTTTGGGGTTGATCCTGCTGAAATGTATCTTGAAAGAGCTTTCAGTTCATCACCTAAATCACTTGCATCAATATCGTGCATGTCATCATGTGTCAATGCTGACTCTAGTGCATTGTTGGTGTAGGTCTTCTTCAGGTATAGTGAGGAGTTTTGGAATATTATACAACATCCCAAATATACTGCTGTGTTCCTTGAGCTGCATGAAACATTCTTCAACTGATTGTATTGCACAATCTAGCACCGGGTTAAAGAATTCAACTTTGAATTGTTGTTTGGGATCTCTTATGGGATTATCCCGTGCCTCATAATCAAAATCTCTTCTTCTTCAGTGACTCTTGTATTCTTGAATGGGTTGGAAAGTAGCTTCACTGTGAAGTTCCTCTGCCAACTTCTGTACACTCTTCAGAATGTTTTGAAATCCCTCATCTGACTGGTAAGGCTGTATGTATGACTTTGCTTTGTCCAGTTGTTCCATTGCTCCAGATAGATCAAGGTCAACACCTTGGAGTCTCTTGCTTACAACATTTATTTCAAACAGTTTGTCATGCCACAACACTAAGCCACACAGAAATTTGAAGTTATGTATGTTTCTGGTGATTCCATTTCCCTCTGCCACTGTTCTCCCATGAACAGTTCCTGTCATAGCATTATCCTCCATAATGGCAATTATGGCATCATCTATCTTCCCAATGTGGTGTTTGATAGGCTTGATCGCCTCCACTCGACTTTCCCATCGTGTGGCACTCAGCGGTTTCAGTGTCAGAGAAGATGTTCCCAGATGTTGCTTCAAAATTTTCCATCAATTAGTTGATGCAGAGAAAAATACATAGATGCTTTGAATTACATTAAAAAATTCAGCAGCCTCAATAGAAGCTGTTGCTGCATAACTGACTGCCAAGTTCAATGAATGAGAACCGCGTGGGATAAAAAAAGCTTGAGGGTTTAATTCTCAGATCCGTGTCTGCACTCCTCTGTTCTTTCCTCTCATGTTGGCACCATTATCGTAGCCCTGACCTCTCATGTCAGCTATTGCAATTCCCGTATCTTCCAGCTTTTTAGGAAGCACATTTGTCTTACCAGCTCCTATAGTATCATCAATGTCAATAAATTCTAGAAAATGCTCTCTGACCATCACCATTGAAGGGACATTTTCACTAGGTTCTGTTGTTGTTACAAAACGCACCATTAAAGTCATTTGTTTCGTATGGCTGATGTCAGGTATGCAGTCCAGAATAAAAGAGTAATATCTTGCTGACTTCAGATCTGCTACAATCTTCTGTTTGACTTTTGTTGCCAGTAACTGTATGATCTCATTTTGAATTGTTTTTCCAAGGTAGTGGTGTGTGTATTTTTCTTGAGTGGTGACTCTTCTTAGATGCACCTGGAGTACAGCATCAAACTCAGCCATCAGCTCCACAATTTTAAGGACGTTTCCATTGTTTGGCACATACAGCTGATCTGAAGTGCCACGCAGTGGTAGGTTTTGGGTAGCAAACATTCTCACAATTGCAACGAGCCTTTTCAGAACATTTTGCCAGTAAAGAGACTCTGATGCAATCTTCTCTTGATGCTGAACATCTATGATGGTCTTTCACCTTGGTGTCATCTCAAGCTCTTTCCACCTATGGAATGCTATCTGGTGACTTGCTGCCTTCTCGTGGCATGCTAGATTTCTAGCCAGATTTTTCCAGTCCTTTGTTCCTGTAGACCCCAATGTGTCTGGAACATTAGACTGGAAGAGTTTGCAACAAAAACAGTTTGCAGCATTCTGGGTTTTTGAGTACATAAGCCTTGGCCTCTCCACTTTATCACCATTGGGGATTTCACACCAGTAATGTGTTGGATGGAAACTTCTATTTTCATTGTCTTTGGGGAACATGAAGTTTTTCACTTGCTGTGGCCCATGTAGTACAAGGAAGTCCCTCAGGCTACTGCTCAAGTGGGTCCACAGTCCTGGATCATCTAGACTTAAGGAACTAAACTCAGCAGCAATTGTTCCTTGCGCCTCCACCACACTCTTCTCTGATCTACACTTTTCTTCAGGAATGTGCATGGTTACATCCATTTGAGATGGAGATATGGATGCTGCAGTAGCTGCCAGGTCACCTGCACTCTGACTAACTGGAAGATCAGACATCTCCTCACCACTCACATCCTCACTGGGGCCGCAAGGCTCACCATGAACATTTGTGTCTATGTATCTCAGGAGAGAGCCTTCCTGCTTAGATTGAAAAGCTTCCTTTGCTTTCTTTCTTCTTCTGAATGCTGCCCCAGACGGGTATTTTCTTCTTTCACTCATGACTGCTGTTCTGTGCCAGCTAGAGTGGCTCTCAACAGTCAGTTGAAGGGGACAAATAAGCAGTCTGGTAGCAGGGCCTGAGTGAGGGACGATATCAGCATCTTAAGGGCCTAACTGGCTCCTACTCCTAACTGGCTCCTGACTGCCTGTTCTCCTCAAGCTGGTTCAGGGAAGCAGCAGGAAACAGGAAGCTCCCTGAGAAGATGTGTTAATCCGTCCAGGCTCCTGGGGGTGCTCGAGAGATATATAAGAGGCTTCTCCGCCTTTCTCTCTCTGCAGCTCCTGCTGCTTTCTGTTATTCCCTCTCCCCTTTTCTCCTGCCTGCCTGTTATGTCTCTTGTGCCCTCCTTCCTCCAGCACAGCACTCCACCATCTCTGTGCATCTAGAGCAGAGAGAATGCATATGCACTAGCAGCAGACACAATTTTCTACACTCTGGGTCCTAGTGGTGCCCCCCCCCCCACAGTCTGGCACCTGAGGCAGCTGCATCAGTTTGCATCATGGTAAGGCCAGCCCTGCCTGGTCTCTCGATGGCACCAGTGATCCCAAAGCCAGCAATCATCTCACCTACCAATGCTGCCCTCCAGCCACTGCTGGGATCAAGTAGAGCAGCTGCTTAACGGCCCACAGTCCCACCGTGCCCCAGTTCAGGAGAGTGAGGGAGCAATACCAGCTCCAACTGAATTCACAGGGGGAAACGGAGGGAGGCTGAATAGAATGACTCCAGATGTTACTGTGGGCAGGACGCTGGTGTTAATCAATGGGTCTCCAGCAGCACGGCACCCCCTGGTGACGCAGAAGGGAAAGGCCATCCACTGACAACCCATCGTCGCTTCCTGCAGCACCTTATGCCTCCTTGTTTGACACAACAGCACTGGCTAGCATGGAAATGCCCTGGAGAAATGTGTGTGAGAAGAGCCAATCACAGCAGTTCAACCCCTGCTGCAAGTTCCGTGAGAGGGGACTTTTCCTGTGCCTCGCCCCCTGCGCCTATACTCACAAAGCAGCACTGGGCTTGGGGAGATCACAGACCCACTACTATACTTATCCTTGGAAAGGTGGATGCAAGGCTCAGACATCTCCCTGACCTGATAACATCATGACACATCAATTCCGTCCAAATGAACAAAGTTTTAAGGTGCCCCACTGCTTGTTGGAAATGTGGGCTGCGGTGGGATAGAGTGGACTGTCACGGGATGGGGGAAGGGGAAGGAAGGAAACCCCCTTTGAGAAGTGGGACTTACCAGGAAGCAGCCTTTAGAAAATCTGCCTGTGTCTGCACAGCCTCGCCCTCACCTGGCAAATTCTCTCTCACTGAAAGCATTGGAGGGAAATCCTGGTTCTTAGCATCCTTTTAGCAAAGCAAGCTAGAAGCGGGAGGATTCTGGGGCCCTATAAAAGACAAGGTCCTCTCACTCAGTCTGTGTGAATGGGGCAGCCATGCCAGAGGACGTGTGCCCTAGGACTACTGGGAGAGACAGCGCAAGAGAAAGAAGGTACTGAACTGGGAAACTTGGACACATGGTCTGGGCTTGCCGGGTTCAAGACACTATGGATTCCTTAGAAGGACAAAAGACTTGGGAAATGCTGAGCACCAGAATTTGTGGGGAAATGGAACTGAAAGCATCTGGGAGCGTTTGGTGGTGTAATAAACACCTACTGCTCCATCTGTGTCTTCCTTTTCCCACCACTTCCTGGCCCACCAGAGAGTACCTGGTGACATTTTGATGGCAGGAGTGGGATTGTCTCTCAGGGAAGAGGAATGAGCCAAAAGCTGAAGCCAAAAATGCCAGAGACGACTGTGGACAGAGGAGACGGGCAGGATGCAGGATTTCAGTCTAAGAAAATCCCTTCCATTCCAGGTGAACGAGGAGAAAGTAGAAAGGACAATTAAAGTAGGTGGCTCAGGAGAAGAAATGAGAAGACTAACTGGTCCTGGGTCTGGGATTGTCTTTCTTAAGGGAACACGTTTTTTAAGAGACAAGGAGTCTGCTTTTGACCTCAGTATCGTCCTCCAGTAATGCCTGAGTCAGCACCAAGAAAAGGAGATAAAATGGAGATCAGATGTAGGGAACTGCCATCCCAGTTTGTGGAACTGAATTGGTTTCCTGGTTCAGGGAGACTGTCTAGCAACTGAAGGAAAAGGACTGGGCTGAATACTCTGCCTAGCGAGAAAGAAACATCAGCCTCTACACCAACACCCAAATGGGACACTGTCAGTTTGATACACTGAGGGAACCTCTTGGGAGTAGGTGCACTGACAAGGTACTCCAGTATCTTGTGTCGCAGGGGAGAGACAGGCAGTTTGAATGAATGGCAAGAACATGTGCCAGGCAGGCCACAGGGAGAATGGGCCATTGACTTGGTTCCCTTGTTGGCGGGGAAAGCTTCGGAGACATGTTACGTCATGAGTGAGGATGGGGTGGAATGACTATGCAGAATTGAGAAGGCTGGGCCTGTGGAAATATTGAATTAGTGAGGCAACTTAGCAGTAGTTCTGGCCAGCTGAGCTACCAGCAGGCTAAATTCCTACTGAGACACAGGCATGTCTGACCAGTTGGAGGAAGCATCGCTTGCAGCCAGACCATAAGACCAAGAAGAAGAGGCTTGATAAATTGGTCCAGGAACAGTTTATGACCATTTTGGGGAAGGGAGTCAATAGCTAGGTCTCAGAACAGCACCACAGACCAGCCCATGTCTGGCAATATTGGCACAGACTTATCTGAAGATCCACCGATCACCACCACCACCACAGACTATTTAGGTTCCTCTTAAGACTTTGTGGGGCACTAAGGGAATTAAGGCGGCAGACAGGAGATAGCCCAAAGGAAAAGGGTGTGTGTGTGAAGGAACGTACTACTCTTTGAAGAGATGGCCAGGAACTCATATTCTAAACAGTCTGGGTACAATGCAGGAGACGCCCTGCTCTGCCGGAGGACTGACCTACTTAAACAGAAACAGGAAGCTGACCAGGATACAGGGGACTAGAAGCCATCCAGGTTGCAAGGGCTGGTGATCCCTCTGTCCTGCTCTAGATTAGCCTGACCAGGTCCAGATCCTTTGTTTTTGGACTTGTTTGGTTGCTGTAAGCCAGAGTAGTGAGATCAGGGCCTTTGAACGGTTATGCCAAGTGCTCCATCCATGAGGCTTTAATAAAAGAGTCCCACATATTTGAACTACTTTTTTTTTGGCTTCTCACTGTTTTGATCTGTGCGTGGAGGTGAAGCTCACCCTGCAGTGCCACACCTGGCCAAAAGAGAGCATGTAGGGCTGGCCCATGCTGATACATTGAAAAGCAAATGGAAAGTGGCCAATCCAGGAGAGAAGGGGAAAGGTGCGCTGGAAGCAGGGCTGGGGGGAAGCAGTGCAGAGAAGCATGTGCTAAAGGCAGCCAGAGGGAAAGGTGGGCTGGAAGGCATCCTACGGGAATACACAGGCCAAGGCTTTCCTACTTAGAGACTACGGACTCCTCAGAAAGACAGGACTTTGGGCATACGGAGCACCAAAACTTGGGGGGAAATGGGACCGAATACAGCTGGGTGAGTTTGATGGTGGAATAAATACCTATGTGCTTGGGAACTGATCCACCTGGTTCTTCCTTTTCTCCACCGTTTCTGTGACTGGGCAAGTGATCCTGGCCCACCAGCAAGCACTGGTGACATTTTGGTGTTAGAGGTGGGATTTGAACTCAGGCCACCAAGGGAGATTACAACCTCAATGCAAAAAGATCCTGGCCAAAGTCAGAGAAGGAGAAGGTGCCATTTGTTGTTATTGGAGTCAGATAGGGCTAGGATGACCAGACAGCAAGTGTGAAAAATTGGGAGGGGGTGAGGGGTAATAGGAGTCTATGCAAGAAAAAGCCCCAAATATCAGGACTGTCTCTATAAAATCAGGACATCTGGTCACCCTAGATAGGGCACAAAGCCTGCCACTGATTTTTTTGGGTAACTTGGGAACAGCGGTCCAAGGAAGATGCCAGTGTGAATTACAGAAAACATTGCTGAATCTGGGACAGTTTCAGTCTCTGAAGGTTCCTTCCCTTCAACCCTTATAGAGCACCAGTAAAGGGAGTGAATATCACTTTTGTTTTGTCCCATCTTGTGTGTGTTAGCAAAGGATTTATGTTGTGGTGTATGTCTGTGTGTGTGGGGGGGGGAAGGGGTCACAAGGCAAACAGTTACTGATTCCAACAGTTTTCAGGGAAATGATCCTCAAAGCAGGACTTACATTCCTTGGGCTGGCCACTTAGGGCAGTTGAAAACATGTTAGAATCGCCAGAAGATTTTACTGGCCTGGCATAGATCAGCAAGTGTATGAATACGTCGGAGCCTGCCAGGTGTGTTAGAAAGTTGCCCTGGGAAGAAAAAGATTGGGCATCCCTTATTCCATTACTGGTAATTGATAGGCCATGCTCTCGAACAAACACGGACCTATCACCTCCATGGAGTAAAGTTGCTCAGGATACCACTAGACCTTGGTAATTTGCTACCTGCTACCAGAAGCTTTTCCCTTGCAAGGCATAAAAAGCCACCAGGTAGTTACTGCCTTAGTCTGGCTACTTGCTTGGGTTAGAGGTGGAGATGAGCTAATAACTGATCAGGGTACAAGAGTTATGTCAAGAGTCGTGAAACTGTGATACTGGGAGTTGGGTATAGAAACAACTGATGACCATCTGACGTTGATCATCCCGTGTAAAAATGTCACTGGATATTGGATGTATGGTAACAAAATTTACAGGATCAGATTGGACAAGCAGCTGCCATTTTTGTTCTTTGCCTACAGGGAGGTGCGTCAAGCCGCAATAGACTTTTTGCTGTTTGAATTTCTCTATGGTCAGCAAGTGTGAGGCCTGCTAGATCTCCTGAGGGAAAGCTGGGCGGGTAAGGTCAAACCAGTAGAGGGAGGGACTAGTTATCTACTGCAGGTGAGAGATCGACTGGCAGAAATGAGCACATTAACCCCAGAAAACTAGAAGATCCAGTATAACTGCAAGACAATAATAAGGGAATTTACACATAGGTGCCAACTCTGTGGTGCTCTGGGGCTGGAAAACCCCTGGAAAAAAATAGTGGGTGCTCAGCACCCACCAGCAGCCCTGCGGGTCAGCGCCTCCCCCTCCCATTCAACTTCTCCTGCTCGCCAATGGTCCCACCGCTAGGCTTCTTCCCTTCCCTCCCAATGCCTCCCAGCCACTGCGATCAGCTGTTCCATGGCGTGCAGGAGGTGCTGGGGAGCAGAGGGGAGAGAAGCATGGGCAGGAAGAAGCAGGGGAGGGGGAAGAAAGAGGTGGGGCGGGGTGGGGGTGGGAAGAGGTGGGGCAGGGTGGGGGCTTGGAGGAAGGGGTGGAGTGGGGGTTGGGTTGGGGCCTGGGGCATGGCAGGGCCAGGAAGAGGCAGGAGAGGGGTGGGGGCTTGAAGAAAGGGGTGGGGTGGGGTGGGGATGGGTACTGGGGTGGAGAGGGGATTGAGCACCCCTCTGGGATTTGAGTAAGTCGGAGCCTATGAATTTGCACCCGGGGGTCTGTGGCAGACAAGGGAATTGAATCCAAGGCTAGACCATCCTTCCTCTCTGAAATGTTCCTGTAGTCTAAAAAATAAATGCCGAAAAGATCTTGAAAAATTCCTGTGGTGTGATTCCTGAATATGCAGGGAAGGGTGAATAACGCACCTCTTTAGGAATATGCTCGCCTGCTATTCAACAATGCCCTCCCCAAGCTTATGGAACCAGTGCTTCCTCTTCTGTTGCATGCAATGACTCTAGGCACTGAGCCAGAGCACCCCCTTTTGCTGGAGCTAGGAGTGGCCCTCAGAAGGGGGCAGAGTTAGGATTAAGATGCGGGGCCTTGCCGAAGGGGAGAGCAGAGGGCTGAATCCAGGCTGTAGACAGCCTCCTCCCTAGAAAGGAATTCAGGGTGAGAGATGAGGAAACAACTCAGGCTTCCTCTGTGTGATTAAAATGGATGTGAGATGACAGCACCGGATCAAGACAGATTAAACAAGCCATCTGTTCGCTGCAGGGCTGGGGGGATCCCTCAGCTGAGTCCAATGAGCTGCGTGTGGTGCTGCGACCCCACAGTTGGGACCCTTACAATTTACTGCTGTCAGGTATCATGCCCTGCACACTCAGCCTCCTGCCTATCTTGTTTCAAAGAGCCCTTCCAAGGGAACAAGGCTCTAAATCTAATCAGCCTCAGATAACCAAACTCCAGGGAGGGGAAGGAATTTCCCTCTCTCCCTCTCGCCCCTTCAAGAGAGTATTGGCTGTGGGACTTCTCCTGACAAGCTGGCTCAGGCCTGCTCTACACTAAAAAGCTAGGTCAACCCAGCTATGTCGCTCAGGATGTGAAAAATCCACCCCTCTGAAGGCAGCACAAGGTTGATGAAGAATTCTTCTCTCAGGGAGATGGATTTCCTACACCAGGAGTAAGCAACCTTTGGCATGCGTGCCAAAGGCGGCACGAGCTGATTTTCAGTGGCACTCACACTGCCTGGGTCCTGGTCACCAGTCCGGAGGGCTCTGCATTTTAATTTAATTTTAAATGAAGTTTTTCAAACATTTTAAAAACCTTATTTACTTTACATACAACAATAGTTAGTTATATATTACAGACTTATAGAAAGAGACCTTCTAAAAATGTTAACATATATTACTGGCATGTGAAACCTTAAATTAGAGTGAATAAATGAAGACTCGGCACAGCACTTCTGAAAGGTTGCCGACCCCTGCCCTATACTGATGGGAGAACCCCTCCCAATGGCACAGGTCGTGCCTGCTCGGAAGCACTATGCCACTGTAACATTTCAGGTGCAGACCTGCCCTCAGTAATGACGTTTGGCCAGAGGACTTGAGAAAGGTGATTGGGGATGGCTATGGAATCAGGTGGTGGCATTTGGAGGGTTCGTCCACACCCCTTGTCACGGTGGAAACCGGATGCTTAGAGGTTGTGCAAACAGGTAAAAAGTATTTTTGCAGAGATTCTGTTTGTGTTTTGAGGCTGTGTGGGGGAGAACAGTGTTTCTCATTTTGTCTGACCTGGGTTGCTTTGCCCTTGTTCTGCTGTGAGGAATGGGAAGGCTCATAGGAACTGCCTGACTGGATCAGACTCAAGGTCCATCTATCAGTGCCCAGCTGCTTCAGAGGAAGGTGCCACGACCCCACAACAGGCAGATGTGAGACAATCTGCTCCCCCTTCCCCATGTGGATCTCGTTCTGATCTCTAATACTTAGAGATTGGCTAAGCCCTGAAGCAGGAAGCCCAATATCCCTGCTAACATTTTTGATGTCATTAAAGGTAACTCTGGATATTCTTGATGCTTGATTTTTGATCAGAACGGCAAGATCTGATGACATGTGGGCTCCTTTCCCCTGGGGGTAGCACAGGTGTCCCAACAGCTTTGCATTGGCCAAAGCACTAGAAAACGTGCATCTGGGAACAATCTAGCCCAGAAGAGAGATGGGCTCAGTGATATACTAGAGCTTTTCCAGCTGTACCGTCTGTGATTCTTTCCATAACAGGGTTGGGTTTTTTTGTGTTTTTTTTGGGTTAACAGTTTTCAGTTGTCAGTGAGAA
Organism: Gopherus flavomarginatus; assembly: GCF_025201925.1. Taxonomy (NCBI): domain Eukaryota; kingdom Metazoa; phylum Chordata; order Testudines; family Testudinidae; genus Gopherus; species Gopherus flavomarginatus. Next base: position 10,990,590 of record NC_066617.1, on the reverse strand, counting down.
AACAGAATTACAAAAACCCTCTCTCATTTGGTTTTCCCTTTTGCTGCAAGTGGAAACATGGTGCTGCTGTTTGTAACCAAGAGCCCTGTTGCTGTGGGGATTATCGACAGGGAGGTGGACTGGAAAAACCTAATCTCTTTCCTGCCAAACTTTGTGCTTATCTGTAAACCAAGAAAGCCATGGTGGGATTTTTTAGTACCTTTCAGTGATTAATGAGTTCACAGAGTCGCTGCTTCTCTGTTTTTTGTTTTTCCCTTTCAGATGTCGAACGTGAGAAAACTTTCTGTGGAAACAGAGTGTCTTAGAGCAGCCCTGCTTGGCACTATAATTGGGGCACTAGGACTTGGGGAAACGTGGGTTAAATTCCCTGCTTTGCCACAGGCTTCCTATGTGACCCTGAACAAGTCACTTAGCTTCACTGTGCCTCGGTTCCCCATCTGCACTGGGGATAAGGGCACTGCCCTAGCACAGAGGGGTGCCACGAAGATAAATCCATTGAAGGTGGTGAAGTGCTCCAATATCACTGAGCTATCAATCGGGCACCTTTCCCCACTGTATTCACCTGGAATTACGATGCTGCAGGAAGCGATGTACGCAGTCCTCAGGCGAGAATGTGGGAGCAGGGACCCAAGTAGCTGCACAGTCATCTACATTGGGGTTACCTTATGATTTCCCAGGCCCCAGGGCTTTTCTGCAAGCCTTCCCTGTAGGTGCGGGGCGTGTGTATGTGTTTTCGGAAGCGTCAGATTCGTAAAAGTGTCTCCATAAATAGAGAGGGAAAGGGAGTGTATTTACACTGCACTCATACATTCAGGAATGAAGCAAGAAAGCGGGGTGGGACTCATGGTGCTGGGAATGCAAAGGGGCAGTACTGCCTGCTCCAGAAGATCCACAAACAATGGGTTCTTCTAGCCAGCACAGTTGTGTTGGGAAACACCCAGCTGCACTAGGCAGGCAAAGAGGTCTTGTGGGCATGAACCAACCAAGACAGCCAGTCGCTACCAAGGAGTCTCCTTATTCCCAGTCCTGTGCCTTAATCATAGAATATCAAGGTTGGAAGGGATGTCAGGTCATCTAGTCCAATTCCCTGCTCAAAGCAGGACCAATCCCCAAACAGATTTTTGCCCCAGATCTCTAAATGCCCCCTCAAGGATTGAACTCACAACCCTAGGTTTAGCAGGCCAATGCTCAAACCACTGAGCTATCCCTCCTCCAAAGCCTACAGCCATCCTCCCTTCCCTAATGTCCAGCCCTGTTTTGGAGCCCCAGGAAGCAGTCTAATTTTTGCCTCTCTCTCTGAATTGCCAGCGTTCGTTCGCTGCTGTAATAACGAGCAAACCAGCTCCCCCAGCGTCTCAGCCAGTTAATGTCATAATGGGAAGCTCCACTGACCAGCCTATGACTGATGCCAGGGCTGGACTGAGGCCACCCAGGACCCTGGATGCATCCTCACATGAGGCCCTGCAGTGGTCCCAGGAGCTGCTTGGAGTGGTGGTAGCAGGGCCTGCCCACCCACAGCCCTCAGCTGGGGGGCGGCTAGGGGGCTCTGCTGGCCTTCCAGCGGGCTGGGGTCTAGTCTAGAAAAAGGGAAGCATCTTCCCTTGACATCTGAGCAGAGGGCTATTGGGGGGGCACTGTCACCCCAATGAGAACAGTGGCAGTGACCCCTCCCCCAAAAGACACCCCTCTGTCCCCCCCACCTCCTTACACAGAGCCCTCTGCTGGCTGGGTGGAAAACAGACCCCCCCCCACCAACACCCACAGAGCCCTCTGCTCAAGAAGGTTGGGGGGTGGTTGTCTCTTCCAACCCCACCCACAGCCTGGAGCCCCAGGCCAGAGAGGAGAGAGAATAGCTGGCTGCAGCAGCAGGTCAGGGAGCTCCCTTCCCTCCTTGGCTGGTAGTAGTGCCCGGCCAGGCCAGGGAAGAGGGTGGTCCATGGCTTGCTCAAAGAACAGTGGGTGCTTTCGGGGTTGGGCCACTGCCCATGTCCTGATGGGTCTCCCCAGAGAGGAGTGGGCAGGGCAGGCAGGGAAATCCAGCCCCCCAGAGAGATGGCCCAGGGCCCCTTCCTTCCTCAGCATGTCCCCCAAAGGCCAGCAGCAGCCTCCCTCAGGGACTGGCTCCCAGCTGGGTGAGGTGGTGGTGGATCTGCTATGGGGAAGGGAGGCCTGCTGCCCATCTCCAGCAGCCTCTTGGATCTGATCGCTTACTATGGCTCCTTGTGGGTTCCCATTGCATGATCCCCAAGGCCTGTTGCATCTCAAGACTAATCCGGCCCCGACAGAAGCTCACCATGCACAAAAGGGGACAACACTGCGCCGGTTGTCATTTACCCCCCAACTGTCTCCCTGCCACCCCCAGAACATACCTTTGGCTTCCCCCTGTGAAATCCGTTTGATGCGAGGCTTGTCAATGAAACCTCCTGGACTGTTTAAAGAACTCCCCTGATCAAAGCAGCTCCCTTTGCAATGCTTGGGCAGGGACAGAAGTTCCCCACTAACAGATGTCACAAAGGCTTGAGTTGAAGGCTTAAATGTTGCAGCTTCCCAGTACCCGCCCTGTCTCACCCGAGCTTTGAGCTGGGAATCCCTCTCATTTATTTAAGGGACACTTAAAACTGCTTGTTCTGCAGCAGCATTTGTGTGTGTGAGCATTTGTAATTCCTCTTCAGTTCCAGAGCAGCCGCACTTGACCTGGATGATTATTTCACAATGAATGATGGCGTGAGGGGAAAACATGGCTGGTTGGAGCCAGTGGCAAAGTGCAAAGGTAGAGTCTCGTTCCCTCGAGTGCAGCAGGCACTATAATACATGACATACATGCTCAACGAACAGGACTCACTTTCTCTGCTGCTGTAATGCAGCCATCTCTGGGGTGGAGGATGGCAGCCTCTTTAACAATGTACAGCCACAGTCATCTTTCCTCCTCGATGTCAGAATCCATCTTACAGCTGTTATTTATTTGTGCTATAGTAGCACCTACAAGGCCTTATCAAGAGGGTGGCCTCATTGTGCTAAGTGCTGTACATTCACAGAACAGGAGACAGTCTCTTCCCCAGAGAGCTCACAGTTAAGTAGACAAGTTAGGAAAAAGGGGTGGAGGAGGTGAACTGCCTTGCCCAAGTTCACAGAGCTTAGACTAGAACTCAGGATTCTGGGGTCCCACTCCAATTCAACATACCCTGCTGCCATCCACAGTGCACAGCTTTAATTAAATTGGCATGTAGCTGAGTGGGTGGAGCAAAAAACTTATCGTACTGCTTAATAGCTCCACCCCCTTGGTGATACACCTTCTTAGCTCCACCCCCTCGGTGATACACCTTCTTAGCTCTGCCCATTTGGTTATACACCTTGTTAGCTCTACCCCCTTGGCTATACACCTTGTTAGCACAATCTCCAGAATGAAATCACTAGGGAGGCAGAAGCAGCTCAGATCTTTGACTAATGAGTCAAGCGAAACATTCTTTCCCCCTATATTTCATGTTGTGGTTCGTTTGAATCTACTGGCATCGTGTAAAAAAAAAATAGGATGGTCAATTCATCTCATGTTTCAAAAGACATTTAACACCCTTCATGCCCCTCCAGCAAGAACATTAACCCTTAAATAACCTGGAGCCCAAAGGGCAGCAGAGGAAACCTTCCCCGCTCTCTACCATCTCAGAGGACATTAACCCCTACAGCGCTGTAGGGAATTTTCAAACCATATCAGTGTAGTGATTGAAAACGTGAAGGATGCAGCGTCTCCTACGACTTGCAGCTCCGGGGTCAGAGCGCCACCAGAATAAACTAGAAGAGGATGCTCTGGCAGCCAGTTCATTGCTCATGTTTATCCCCCATTACAGTTTCAATGCTGTAGTTTCGATAGTCATTTTCTCTGCCCATTGCTTACTGGAGCAGTAACTGATTCATGAAGGAAGCAATAGAAGCAGCAGGGAACAGACACATGGGACAGTGAATTCTTATCCAGTTGTGTATCAGTGGCCAAACATCATAAAGATCTGATTTAATTCATGGCAGAATGGCCTTGCTTCAAGGAGATGGATAACATCAAGTCAGATCTCCCAGAACTGGTTCAGGGAAAAGCTGAGGTCAGGCTGTTCTCACAAAAGAAAATCTAGGAGAATCTCCTTTGACTTACTATAAGCAGCACCTGTTCAGCTTGAAAGCTCGAGGCAGGAGTCTTGGGGGATGCGGGGATGAATAATATCTTTTTTTTTTTAAATAAAAAGAATCCAAAATCTATTATTTGGTTGAGACCCTGGGGTGCCCCTGGACTACACACAAAGCATTTCTTCAGCAACCATAAGGGCTAGAATTATACTTTTCTTTTTTAAATGAAAGCTCAGAGTCTTCAATGTTCCCATGACTCCAGAGGCTGGGATGCAAAGTATAACACTAAATATCATGAGAGTTGGCAACACTGCCTCGTGCCTCAGATAAAGGAAGGCTCCTATTGCTCAAACAGGGACAAGAGGTGTTTAGGCCTGTGTCAGGTGTGAGGCATGCTGGGAATTGTGGGTAGGCCCGGCAAAACTCCTTTTATATAGGCACATTTGTAGAAGACTCAATCCATCCAGAAGCTCCCTAAATATGCCTGGAGTAACAGGTATAAAGCGCCAGCTCCCAGAGCATTTTGGGAGCAGGCCTCAGGAGGCAGGTGACTCTTTAGAGGTTGATAACTGCAAGGGCAGAGAGGATGGACGCACAAAGGCAACCATCTCCAGGACCGTGGGCATGAAAGAAGCCCTGTGTGACATGTTTGGGGGTAGAATGGGTTTTCCTCTCTAGAACCAACATGGGTTTAGCTGATAACTCTGGAGCACAGCAGTTGTGGGTCTTGAACCCCCAGCAGGACCACAGCCAGTGCTTCATTTGTGCCAGGGCTTGCCAGGGGAGAGCCCTGGCACCTCTGGGCTTGCTGCATCAGCGATGATGTAGAAAAGGTACCTCTTTCCTTAATAACCAAGTGCTGACCACAGCCTCTCAAAGATTCTGGAAAACTTGCTGGCTTCTCACTTTCAGGCAGGGGTGTCCAGAACAGGGGTGGCCCAGGGGGCTGTGGCCTCATCTCTTGTACAAGTGGGAGAGTTAAGGGGCAGTGCAGGAGCTGGGCCTCAGAGGAAGAGGCACCGTGGGGGTGGGTCCTCAGGGGGAGTGGGCGAGGTGAAGACGGAGGCTTGGGGGGAAGAGCCAGCATGGGGGGGGGGAGAAGTGGGGCAATTTGCCCCAGGCCCTGGACCCTGCAGAGGCCCCCACGAGAATGTCAGAGGCTTCCTCCCGCCTCTGCCTTCCCCCATCCCCTGGCACCTCAGCGCGCCACGTCGAGGACCAGCCCTGGACAGAACTAAAGTGGCGTGGCTCCAGCGGGGCCTGAGCGCCTCCCGCTCACAGCCACGTGGTAGGCGGGTGAGGCTGCAAGCTGTGGCCGAGCGGCGGGAGCTCAGGTCCCGCTGGATCCACACTGCTGCAGCGCTGTCCAGGGCCGCTCCTGGAGGCGGCGCGCTGAGGTTCTGGGGGAGAGGGGAGGTGGGGGTAAGCGGCATGGTAAGGGGGCAGGGGCCGGGGAGGTTGGATAAGGGGCAGGGAGTCCCAGGGACAGTCAGGGCACAGGGAGAGGGCAGAGGTTATGGGGAGGGGGGGTGGTAAGGGGACAGGGAATGGGGGGTTGGATCATGGGCGTTCCGAGGGTCTGTCAGGAGTCGGTCGGGGGGGGTGGATAGGGGTCAGAGCAGTCAGGGGACAGGGAAAGGGGGGGTTCATGGGGGTGGGGTCCTGGGGTGGTGGTTGGGGGGAGCCTCGGGGGGGCGGTCAGGAGACAAGGAGCAGGATGGGTTGGGGATTCTGAGGGGGGAATTGGGGGGCAGTAAGGGGTGGGGGTCGGATAGAGGGCAAGGCCAGGCTGTTTGGGGAGGCACAGCCTTCCCTACCCTAAAGCTCATTCAGCAGTTTGAGGCTTACAGACAGTTATTTAACACAAAGAGCCAAGCTGTTATCTTTTCCCTTAGGGCTACCATCCCTTTCACTTCTCAAATGCCAGATTATAGTCTACATTTATTTTCAGTGCCATAGGGAGATTCATATCAGGGGAGGATAGCTTCATTTAAAATTAGCCACTTTAGATTAACAGTGATAGAGCCAAGAGAGCCATGGGGAAGGGATCACATGAGAAGAGCAATATCCTACACCACCTACCTCCTTCCTAACCCTACCAAGGGAGCCCCCCGCTCCCCTGCATTCCCCGAGGCTTCAGAGGGGTTAATTCAGTGGTTCTCAAACATTTGTACTGGTAACCCCTTTCATATAGCAAACCTCTGAGTACGACCCCCCCTTATAAATTAAAAAAACTTTTTAAATATATTTAACACTATTATAAATGCTGGAGGCAAAGCAGGGTTTGAGGTGGAGGCTGACAGTTCGCAACCCCCAGTAATAACCTCTTGACCCCCTGAGGGGTCCCAACCCCCAGTTTGAGACCCCTTGGGTTAATTTAATTTTAGCACCCTGTGTCCTTTCACATGCATGTGCTATTTTGGGCATGTCAGTTTTCACAACGTAGGCTCATCCCAGATTCTGGAACAAGCTCAAATACTCAGTTCGTGGAGTATGGACATAAGCTATAGTAAAGACAAACCCACAGTCTCCAGTTTGTGAGGGACCCCATGGAGCCAGTCTCTAGGAAACAGATAAATTCATGGAAGTTAAGTCCATTAATGGCTATTAGGCAGAACAGGTAAGGAATGGTGTCCCTAGCCTCTGTTTGTCAGAGGGTGGAGATGGATGGCAGGAGAGAGATCACTTGATCATTACCTGTTAGGTTCACTCCCTCTGGGGCACCTGGCATTGGCCACTGTCGGTAGACAGGATATTGGGCTGGATGGACCTTTGATCTGACCCAGTGTGGCCGTTCTTATGTTCTTATGTTCTAACCTAAATGACCCCAAGGTTATGGAGACAGATATGAGTCAAGGAAGCCAGCAGAGTATCAGAAACCTGGAAAAATCTCTGACTGGATGGGCTCAGCCGTTTGGTCACAAGCTGAGGTGGTTCAAAAGTTTTGGATTTTTTTAAGCAGATTTTTTTTTGTTTCTTTAAACAATCAAACACAGCTAGCAGCAAATATTTGGCCACACACTTCTGAAATCCCAAACCATGTTCAGGTTTTCGCAGACAAATTTCAGCTTTTAAATTTAAAAAAAACACAACAAATTTTGAAGGAAAGCAGACATTGTCCATGATTTTTTCTGCTTTTTAAATCCCCCCTAGTTTTCGATCCAAAATTAGTTTTGATGGAAAATATTTGTCCAACCCTTTTAGTGAGCTTTAGTGCCTTTTAGCACTAGCTGATGCTGAAAACCAGTGATACCTCGTAAAGGTGACTTCAAAAGAAGTGTTCTCAAAACTGAGTTTGTGCCGAGATGCGGAAGGTTTTTAAATGTTTATTTTTCCCAGGTGGCCCTGTCAAAACCTAATCCCAGATTTGGACCTTAGCGTCCAAAATATGGGGGTTAGCATGAAAACCTCCAAGCTTAGTTACCAGCTTGGACCTGGTACTGCTGCCACCACCCAAAAAATTAGAGTGTTTTTGGGCACTCTAGTCCCCCCAAAAACCTTCCCTGGGGACCCCAAGACCCAAATCCCTTGAGTCTCACAACAAAGGGAAATAAACCTTTTCCCTTCCCCCCCCCTCCAGGTGCTCCCTGGAGAGATACACAGAAGCAACCTCCGTGAATCTAAGCAGAGGGAGTCCACTCTCCCTAATTCCAGTCCTGGAACAAAAAGCACTTCCCTCTTCACCCAGAGGGAATGCAAAATCAGGCTAGTAAATCTAACACACGCAGATTTCCCCCCTGACTTCTTCCTCCCACCAATTCCCTGGTGAGCTGCAGACTCAATTCACTGGAGTTCCCCACTAAAGAAAAACTCCAACAGGTCTTAAAAAGAAAAGAAAGAAAAATACATAAAATGGTCTCTCTGTATTAAGGTGACAAATACAGGGTCAATTGTTTAAAAGAAATATTGCATAAACAGCCTTATTCAAAAAGAATACAATTCAAAGCACTCCAGCAACTATAGACATGTAAATACAAAACTAAAACTCAACTTTGTACTCACAACTTGGAAACATAAGATTAGAAAGCAGGACATAGAAAAATCCTCCTCATAGCTGAGAGAGATTCAGGCAGAGAGAAGAACCAAGAACAAAGGACTCTCCCACAAAAAACCCTCCACCCAGAGTTGAAAAAATCCCGTTTTCTGATTGGTCCTCCGGTCAGGTGCTTCGGTCAGGTGCTTCAGGTTATTTTTTTTTTCAGGTGAAAGAGACATTAACCCTTAGCTATCTGTTTATGACAGGCCCATGGGGGGGCAAGTGGGGCAATTTGCCCCAGGCCCCGCAGGGGCCCACCTGAGAATATAGTATTCTATAGTATTGCAACTTTTTTTTATGGAAGGGGCCCCTGAAATTGCTTTGCCCCAGGCCCCCTGAATCCTCTGGGCAGCCCTGCCTCAAGGGGACAGGGTCAGGGCCAGGGCCAGGGCTGTGTTTTGAATGCTGGTGACCCCCAACTTTTAGGAGCTCCTGCCACTTCTTCTTCAAGGGTGCCATGGAGGTCTTGGAGTCAGCTTTCTACATAGGTAACAGCTGTCCAGCTGAGCTCCAGTGACTCTTCTCCAACATGATATATGTAATATTTCACCGCTTTAACCTCTCCTCCCACCAATTCTCCCCACTGCAACCACCGCCCTGGCATCTGCCTAGGACTCGCACGAGCTCGTCAGCGCCATTAGATCTAATTTAAGCTAGCTTTGTGCTCTCCCTAGTCCAGGGTCTTCCCAGTTGCAGGTCAAAGTAAAAGCAGCCTTGGGAAGTTTTTCCTAACATCCAGCCTAAACCGCCCTTGCTGCAACTTAAGCCCATTTCTTCAAAAACTTTAAAAATAGCTAAATGCTCTCAGCCCTCTGCCGCATGCGGCCCATTTAGCATGAAGCTGTGGCCCAGCTGTGTGCTAAAAAAATTCAAATTTTGCTGCTCTGATCTGAAATGGGCTGGGCTGTCTGAGGGGGACACAGCGTCTGGCAGCCTGCTGGAGTGTTCCTGCCAGCAGGAGGCTGGTGAGTGCCGCAGAGGGGCAGGGTGCGGAAGAGTGGGTCTCTGGGCAGGTTTGTGGGGAGGAGGGGAGTATCTGGACGTCCTGGATCTGCAGAGGAGAGAAGATGGGAGTGGCTTGGGGCTCCTCTGGGTCTGCAGAGGAGAGAAGACGGGAGAGGCTTGGGGCTCCTCTGGAACACTAGGGGCTTCGGCTAGCCGGGGCTCCTCCAGCTAAGGAGGGGAGCTTGGGGCTTCTCTGGGCAGAGGTCTTGTGGCTCCAGATGAAGGGGGGCAGAGGGGTCTCAGGGCTCTGGCTGCTGTGGGGTTGGGGTGGGCAGAAGGGGTGGAGTCCAGGGCTAGCCTCTCCAAAGGGGGGCTCCACCCGTTTCCCATGTGCCCACCGCTCGCCTCCTACGTCCCTTCTCAGTCCCTCACCCACTGCTTGCCTCCTCTTATCCCCCCCACCCTCTGCTTGCCTCCTCACTCCCCTGCCCCTGCTGATGCTTCCCCCTCCCCTCAGCCCAGGAAACTGCTGTGGCCGCAGGGAAACCACCTGGTGGCCGCATGCGGCCACGGTGGCCGGCTTGAGAAATGGTGGACTCGATGACTCTTGTGGTCCCTTCTAACCTTGGGGGTCTATGATTCTAAGCAATGATCCCTGCTCTGAGAAGCATCATTTACTCTCATAGCTCTGAACAAAAGCCTCTGGCAACAATCAATCTTGAAGTCAGAGTCTGCTTATTTTACCCACAATATATGGTTAAGCTGAGGCCCCAAGAGGTCGTGTGTCTTACTCAAGGTCACAGTGACTCAAAGCAAGAAGCAGGAGTCAGACCTAGGGTTCCAGCCCAGTGTCTTCTGCTCCAGCCAGCAGGTCCTTCCTTATTACCATCTCCTATTTCAATTTGACAGACCAATAAAGATACCAGATAACAGAGATTGTTTTATAGGAATATTTTAATCTTGATGGGACATTCCCAGAGCTAACTCTCGCCCTGATCCTCAAGGATGATGCTCATTTGCTTTTACCACATACATAATTTTCTATGTCACATGCCAGGAGAAGATGACACACCTCTGTAAAAAAAATAAACTGCAGTTTTTTCTTGTGCCTCATTAGCCACCTACAGTAGTTCTGAGATGCATTCCTTTCCTATTTGGGCGGGTATGTACCTTACCTTAACAATCCACAGAGCAATTATAGTTGACATAGTGGGTTTGCAGGTACTGAACCCCGCAATGTAGCTGACAGCTGTCCAGGGAGGTCGCCTCCTCCCTGATACAGAAGACATCCCACATTCTGATCTACAGGTTAGTAATGAAAAAAATATTTTGCAGTGTTTATTTTGCTTGGCATATTAAAGCTGGAGCCTGATTCTCCCCTGCCTGCACTTTGCATTGAGTGTGTATAAAATGATACCAGGGGTGTCAATGCTGACACCAAACACAAGGCACTGGAGAATCGAGTCCGTGGCACAGAATTTTCAGACGTGCTCAGCCCTGCACGTTGAGGCCAGATTTTCGAACAAGCTCAGCTCACAGGTAGGCATCAACCCAAGTGGGCACATTTTCCAGAGGTGGTAGGTTGGGTGCTGAGCCATTTGAAAGATCTAATGCTTAAGCATCATTCTAAATAGAAGCAGTGCTTTTCTGAAAATCTGGTCCTGATTGACTTCCCCTCCACCCCCTCCCCGCCTAGAAGCTGGACCTGCTGGCTGTTTCCAGGGCGCAGCTAAGTGCCCCAGAACAGGTAGGGACTAGCCTGCCTTAGTGCCACAGCACCGCTAACCAGTCCAACCGGTCCAGTCAGTGGTGCTGACTGGAGCTGCCAGGTTTCCTTTTCGACCAGGTGTTCTAGTCAAAAACTGGACTCCTGGTCACTCTATGTTGTTCCCATGGCTAGCCATAGACCAAATGGCATCCCAAGGAGAAAGGAGCATCTTTGGCGCCCCTCACCCCAGTTATTAAACTCTTGAATACCTTATTTTTTAGTGCAGGGGTAGCCCATTTCCTGACTCTGATGTGCAATTTGCGCTCATGATTTATCCCCTTCATATAAGACAATAAATGTGCACACTGGGATCTGTAAATCTGTATTTATTCATGCACAGGACTCCGAGCCAGGAGCTCCCTAAGCCCAGCTCCCCAGGTGGTTGCCTGGGCTGCCTCCCCCTAAATCCAGCACTGGTTGTTCCCCTCTGGTGGTGGCTGGGCCTATCTAGAGGCTGCTGAAAGTGCTGCTGGCTAACAGACGCGGCTCTTTTCGCTCAGGTAGAGGACGCTCATGCTTTAAGAGCCAAATGTCTCAGGTTTGATCCCGCAGCTGACGACTCACCCAGGGGACGCAGCGTTATACACACATCCGGCTGGGACCTGTAACGCTGGGGCAACGTGAATGTCCGTACTTTGAGTAACTGGTGTGCTGGAATTTTATAAATATTCCTTTTATTCTGAGAGTGTCTCACTGAGAGACGTGGTGACTGCAGTAGCATTTCACTTACTCTTAACAGTACACCAAGCCTTACAGCTTCAGGGAAACTAGAGCAGTGGGGCCCAAACCTTTCCCGCAGCAGCCCTCCTTGCCAGTAATGGAACGTGTCTGTGCCCCTCACTCTCCTGCAGGATGGGAGCTGGGGCCAAGCTGTATCTGAAAGTGGGGCTGCGGCCAAGGCTGTGGCCAGGGGCTGGGTCTGGGAGCAGGGCTGGAGAGGAGCTGGGACTCCCTCTGTGACCCCCTGTGGGGATTGGCCCAGGTCCTGCTGCGCCCCCCTCCCCTCCCCACAGCTTGGGGCCTACTGAACTAGAGGGAGTGGTCTAGTGTGTATCGTTAATGTCCAGTATTCCCTGTCAGAAAACCTGTGAGAACAACCTCACTGCTAACACATGGATAAGGGTCTATTAAATTGGGCAAGAAGAGACCTATCCTGGATTAGTAAATCTGGAGGAGGACTTCAATGCAGATAAATGGGGGAGTCCTCCCTCTAGTGGTCATTACATGAAACAACTCCTTTCGTTGCCCGCAGTCACTTTTCATGGACTTTTTGAATTTCCAGCCTGGTAAATTATGGAAGTAAATTATGAGGACTGGTAAATTGGTGGTGACTCCATCAGGATTTGCCTCCATCATAATTCAAATAATTTTGTTTCAGACTTTAATGAAGGATTTTAGTTTTCCAAATTTGCCACAATATTCGGGCCTCAACTGAATTTGGTAAATTGGAGCAGTTCTAGGATGATTTCAAAAGCTACTTTGACAGAAACATTATGGAAAATTTCCCAAGGCAGTTAGGTGACATCTCTGGATCCCATAGAGAGACTGGTAGAGCCTGGATTAGAACCCAAATCTCCTGAGTAGATTGCTGTGCCTGACTAATTTTTAAGCCCAACCTGAACCAGACCCAGATCCAGACCCAAACCCAAGCCTGGGACAGTTGGGTCTTTTCCCATCCCTTCCCCCTGAATCTGACCTCCTGCCCATGGGGTCTGTACTCTGTACCAGATATGGCCTGGCTACAGAGCTTGCCTATACACACCAAATATATTCATCATAAATTCCTTTAATGTTCTTCCCACTATAGCTAAGGTTAACCGAAATAAGGCCTTTGATACACAGTGCTACTTAGTGGCTGAATAGTATAGGACAGTTTGCCATTGCATGACAGGCATAGCGGTGGCTTCATGCCCTGATGGCCGTGTGCCCTGTGCCTGCTGGCCACCACCCCTCCGCTGCACTGGGACTCCTCGGCACACTCATGTGGTAGCTACCGGCAGGAGAGAGGCATGCCCATGCTGCCAGGCAAGAGGAGAATCAATCTGAACTCAGTGGGATCGGGTTGTTTTCCCACCTGACTCGACCTGGACTCAACACTTGTAGTGGGATCCCATTATGTTTGGATCAGGAGCCCCCCCATGAGGCTTAGCGCTCCCCAGCTGTCATTCCCCTTGTGTCCAGCCAGAGATCACCCCTATCTTCTCCCATCTTGCTAGTTTCTAGTTTAACCCTGTCCCCACATAGCAGGAACCCCATGGCCTAGCTGAGGTTTGTCAGCAGGATGGTATAGGAATAAGTGGCAGTACCCCCAGCCTGACAGTACACCCCCCCTTATATTCTCCCTGGCACAATTAACACCACCGTTTAGAAGCTTTAAGAACAACGTAGCAGATCTATAACTGTACCCATTAATATGGCAGAAATCAGGCAACAGGGGCAGCACGAGGGAAGGTCGTGGCAAGGAATCCACCTCCCCTCCCACCCATTTAACACTGGGAGCTGCTCTGCATCCTCCCCCTGAATCTAGCCCTCCAGCACATCATTTGTCTAGTGCCCATCAGTCACCTAGAGCTGCTGCTGGAGTCTGTTAGTGCCCTTTGAGTCTCACTGATTAAAACACAGGCTGTTGCCTCACTCCCTGTTGGATTGGAGGAGGATGGGAGCTTGACAGCAGAGACAGGAAAAGCCTCAAAAGATGTGCCCATCGGACGCTGTGGCTGAAGTGGGCTGGAAAGAAAGTGATCTGGGGTGTGTATCACAACCTGGGAGCAGCAGCTTTGGTAAGACAGCGCTGAAAGTGTCCCTCTCAGTGAACCAGCTGGATTTTTGTTGAGGGTCTTTGGTCCCTTGCGTTCTCCCCACTCCCATACTTTCCCGTCTCATTGAATCCATCCCTCTATCCATGTACTTCCACCAGGCTCAGCACCATAGTATTTTACAGGAACAGAATTTCATCCAAGGCTTCTTTTACTTCCGACCTCCCCTGTGGCCACAAATTCCCACCCAGAACAGCCTTCTTCATAGCATGTTTGCCCTGCCTTTTAGAGATGTTATGTTTGGGACAAGAATTGCTGTGTTTCTGGTGGGCTATATAGCATTGATGGCTAGATGGATCGTCTTCAACCATTAGCTTGCCAGGGGGCTGTGCCCTGTCCTTTGAGACACAAACCCAACCACAATGATCTGTGCAGCTGCCTCCTCCAGGCTTAGCTATTGCAACAGGCTGGAACTGAGGATGGATCTGAAGGCTACCAGGAAACTGCCACTGATGTAGTGCTCACCACTGCAACTACTAAGTTGGAACTAGTATTTTTCTTCACTTCCTGTTCTAAAGTGTTGTGTGTATGTTATTGTGCTGCTGCGTTCTACCCCAGAGGTGGCTGCATTCTGTGGGTCTAGTCTGCAAAGCACTTTGGGGTGCTGGGGTATGAAATACACTATGAAGAACCTTCACTACAGTTATAGGCATGGATGTTTCCCCCAGGGTTAGACTCTTGTTTTAATTATGCCGTTGCGACGCATCTCTGCCACTGAACGCAAAGGAGCTGCATTCCTTATAGCTTGCCTGGGTTTGAAGTTGACTCTCAGACATTCTTGCACCCGAGTGATGATTAAATAGCACACGTAGCAATGCAGAGTGGCTCTAATTCCCTTCCCTGGGGTTCCCCTTTCCTCATAGGGATCTACTCTAAATTTGCCTCCTTTATCTCCTGCCTTGAGATCCAATAAACTTGCAGCTGATTACCATGGATGGTGTTGTCAAGATGACAGGAATTGTTGTAGGCAAACCAGTCGTTCCCTCTTTTGAGCCATTTCCCCCTTGATACAATTACATCCCCTTCCCCATCGGAACATCTCCTGCTGGGACAAGCTGCGTACCCAGCCCTGGGGGGTGATCACTGCTGATTTGTACAAGGCAATGAATCCTGAACACTCTTTCCTTTGCTGGATTAATGCACCAGCTAGGGGGTTTGACTGGGAACATAAGAACGGCCACACTGGGTCAGACCAATGGTCCATCTAGCCCAGTATCCTGTCTTCCGACAGCGGCCGGTGCCAGACGATTCAGAGGGAATGAGCAGAACAGAGCAATTATTGAGTGATCCATTCCCAGACATCCAGTCTCAGCTTTTATCAGTCAGAGGTTTAGGGACACCCAGAGCATGGGGTTGCGTCCCTGACCATCTTGGCTAATAGCCATTGATGGGCCTGTCCTCCATGATGTCCCATTAGTGTCTGAGCCCAGTGACTATATAGCTTGGTATTAATCTTCCAGTTGACAGCTCTCTCACAGACATCAAGTGATAGAGGCCTGTGCTTGTGGTGCTGCATCCTGGGTAACCACCATGCTGGCTGGATGTCTGCTACCCAGGGTTCATTGCAAACAGTCATTCCATGCACCTTTGTGTGAACTGTGAATACAAAGGCCATTCAAGTGAATAGCTGCCCAGCACTGGGATGAGGCTTCACAAATGATGTTTTTCACCAGGGTTTCAGACATACACGTGATGCTCTTCTTCATTGTTTTCCCAGGACACTGACGGTGGGCTAGGCACTTGGCAGAACAAATAGCAAGCCCTAGTCCCAGCCCCAAAGAGCTTCCAGTCTTGATAGGGGTGGTGAGGCTGACAGACAGTGGAGTGGGGAAGGGAGGACAAGGTTAATAGCAACAAGCTCAAGCTGGCCAAGTTCACAGCTAGATGACTCAGTTAACAGCATCTAGTAATCATCATAACTGACTCACAGCTTGTGGGCATCGCAGATGCTCAGATACCGTGGTGAGGGGCACGGTATAGAAACCAGGGGAGATCACAGCAGCAGGGCTTGGAGAGGCCCAGCCAAGCCACCCTATCTCCCAGGCCCAGATTCTAGTGGGGGGAATCTCTGTGTAAACACCCTCTCCCCTTCCCCCCGGGACAGCAGGTTCTAGCATATTCTTCACCTCCTCCAAGTATTAAGACCTCCCAAGATGCAGCCAGACCCCTGGAGCAGCAGGAACTTCCTCAGTAACAACTGGACAGCAGCAGGGCAAGGAAAGGCCCAGCCAAGACCTGCGTCCTCTCTCATTCTTCTATAGCCCAAGTGGCTCTCTCTTTGCATCCGTTCGTCTTCCTCTTCCCCTTGCCTTGCTCCTGTTTCCTCAGGGACTGGGCCTCCCTGTGTGTTTGTACAGCTCCCAGCACAATGGGAAATGGGCTCCAAATGGGCCTTCTGGGCATCGCTACGATATTAACAATGATAACAGAAGAAGGGCATCTTAAGGAGTGAACTGAATGGAGAGAGGGTGGTTGCTTGGTGAGCCGGCTTTTGAAGCTAGGGGTTAGCATGACATCCAGGTTTAACCAATGTTGGCTGTAGCATTTTCAAGGGATAGAGTTAATCTCTGTGCATCATGTCTCTTGAAAACAGGTGTTCTGTGTTTGTACTGAGCCTAGCACAAAGGGGGTTTGGTGAGTGATTGGGGTTCCTGATGCTACTGCAAGACAAATAATAAATAGCAATAATAATTCACTCGTCTGTACCTCAGTTCCCAGAGATGGGGGTATCTGGGATAGTGAGGCCTACCATAGCCTATAAATAAGATGGTTACGTTTATAGACGGTGGTGTTGGAAACCCCCTTCTCTTGTAATGCTTTGTTCCTACTGTTAGGATTAAACGATACTTGGATTTGGGAAAGGTGATTTGGATCTGTGTTCACTACTAGCCACAGCTCCTGCAGAGAAAACCTGCAGGGAGGAAAACACAGTGGGGCCTGCTGGGTAATCACAGTGGTTAGTCAGGGCCCCTTACCTGGGCCTGGTTTGAGAGGGAGAGAATCACAGGATTCCACCCTCAGGTAGGTGGGGGCGCAGGGCCTGTCACCTGCAGGGTGCACTCTGAGAAACTAGGCAGGGTCAAAAGTTGCAGCAAGCCCTGAACTGGGCCAACAGTGAGGGTTAGAAGGTTTTTGAGGTGGAACAGGAATAGAAATTTTTCTTATTAATGAACCAATCAAACCAGGGAAAATAGCTCTCTCTGGATTTTGCCATTCCATGGTGCATTGCGAATCCAGGCACAGCATCACCAGGCGAATGCACGAGAAACAGCGACTGAAACAGGGTAACTGCCCAAAAAACTCACCATCCAGCCATCTTGTGTATCTAGGCGAACCAGCCGGGGTATTTATAGGGCACTCATTGCTGCAGCTTTTAGGCCCCAAGTCTCAAGGCCAGGGGCCAATTTCTGAAAGGCTCTGTAGGCCGAACAGGGCAGGACTTTGAACACTACTGAGGAGGGATCATGTGGGGTTGTTTCAGTGAAAGGATTTTCTGTAACCATTACACCAACAATATTATGGGGCAAGCCTGATTTAGAGTCTCACTTGGACTGGAGACCCACTAAAGGCCTGCATTTCCCCCTCTTGCCTAATGCCTGTTAGACAGCCACAGATGGTGCTATGCCACAGTGTCCCCCCACAATCTCTCCTAGCATTCACACCCCCGGCTCCCAAATCCCTACAGATCCATAGTGAATTACTAGCTTATAGCCTTCCCCTGAAGCAGCTGGTGCTGGTCGTGGCTTAGATGGACCATGGGTCTGATCCAGCGTGGCCATTCCTAGGTTCTTTCACCCTCCCCCACCCACTAGCTAGTAACTAGGTGGGGTTGGTAGTATCCTATTAGAGCTCCCATTAGTTGTTGGCACTTGCTAGCTGCTGGGTGGAAATAGAGTAGAAATTGCGGTGGTGGAATTTGTTGGTTGGCAAAGCAGCATCCCCGGGAAGCCAGACGGATCAGCTTTTTAGCTGCCTCCTCTTCCCCCACACATATGGTAGGTGAAGTCTTGGAGCTCCTGATTCTCAGAGAAGATCCATGTGAATAAGGATATTGTTCAGCAGGCGCCCTGGGGAAAACCCATTTCCCATTACAGAAGGGCAGACCTCTCCGCTATATATTACTTGTAGGGTGCTTCAAGCAGCCAGCAAACCTTTCAAGCTTTTTGTTGTACTTCCAAACTCGCCTGGAGCATCCAGCTATGGAATCGATATTTCCAGTCCAATATTTAGATTCAGTAATAGCAGAAGGAACGCCGCAAAGCATCGAGCCTGCTTTAAAACCCCAGCGGCAGGTGACCCATAAGCAGTTGTCCTTAACAAGGGTGATAATGGCAGTTGGTTTGCGCTTGTTTCAATGTTGTGGGTTCTGTGCTGCTGTCCACCTGTCCAAAGCCGTGAAAGCCCTGCCTCCTAGTGAGAGAGGGGCCACAGAGCCTAGTCATCAACCCAATACCGAGAACAAAGAGAGAAGGGGTGCAGGGAAGAGGGGCAAAATGAGGTGTGGATTGAAGTGCTGTAGCCACAGAACAGAAATCACACTGGCAGCGGCAGGGCGAGGTGTCAGGTCTAGGTACAGAGAATTACAGTAATCCGGACTGGAGGTCACTAGGTTGTTGTGGTGACTGGCTGCCTTAGAGATCTGAGTGCAGACAGTGTCCCTGCAGAGTAATGCCCCGGAGGTGGTGAGCTCTCCCAAGTGTTCTCCTTAACTCACCAGTATCCCTCAGTCCCTGGCTGATTCCCAATCATTCCCAGGGGCTTTTTAGAGATATCTGACAGGATGGGGAGAGGCAGGAACCCAGGAGGCAGAGAAGTAGGTGCCCATATGATTCTTGGGGTGTGCTGGAGAGGGGCAGCAAAAACCATTGCAGTGAGGTGCCACTAACTCCAGCATGTCTCTGGGGCGGGACAGCCGGGCTCCATATAGAATGCTGTGGAGAGGTCTGGCAAGGTGGGTCTAGGGGTCCTTGCGCTTATCCAGGAGAGGGCCAACCTTCAGTGCCGCCAGCACAGTCTCTGTTCCATGTCCCGAAGCCTGGCAGGGACATTGGCAGTGTCTAGGGAGCGTCGCTGGAGACAACCCTTGGTGAGCTTGCTCAGGAACCAGAGGTTCATTTATAATATCCCTACAGTCAGGGCCGGATTTAGGGGGAGGCAACCATCTGGAGTGCTGGGCTTGGGGGGCACTGGGGTTTGGGTCCTGATTTGATGCAGGTCAGCAAAGCCAAGGACTATGCCATAAGAATGGACTGCACTCCCCAACATTCGTCACAGTGAAAAGATGTTGTTTGCTGTAAGATTTGTTGACGACGAGGATGGTTATATCCAAGTAAAGGAACACTTATCTGTTTCAGGTTTGTGGACGACTCTACTGGGAAAGGCCTAACAGACTGTTTTTGAATGAGAACAAGATACAGCTTCAGGACTGCCGCGGCCAAGGCTACAACAAAGAACATGAAGGGAAGGAACAGTGGCATCCAGGCACAGATCCTTGCACTGAATCCAAGAACTTTCTTCATGCCTTCTGGCTGCCATTCCCTCAACCTGGCTGTGTCAGATGCCGCGTCATCTTCTATAGATTCAGCGTCTCTCTTCGGAGTACTGCAAAGGATGCACATCCTGTTTTCAGCATCAGCTATCCGGGGGAAGATCCTCACAGATAATGTTACAAATCTGACTGTGAAGCCGCAACATGACACTTGCTGGAAAGCCGCATTCACAGCGTAAGGCCAGTGAGATACCAAGTGACTGAAGTTTATGATGCTCTGATGGAACTGGCACAGTTGAGTAAAGCCGACGCCAGAATTGGACGTGAGGTACAAAGCCTGGCAAACCAGACCACTGACTTCAAATTTCTGGTCTCAAACTGTGGTTTGGCACAATGTCCTGTTCCAAGTAAGTGTTGTAAGCAAGGCATTACAAACTCAGTCGATGAGCATTGCGACCATTTCTACTTTGATGAGAAGCTGCCTTGATTTCCTTGTGGCCTACAGAGACAATGGATTGAAAGATGCCATAACTGCTGCCAAAGAAATGGCAGAAAAGTTAGGAGTTGAGCCTGTTTTCAAGGAAACTGATATTCTCCAGAAGAAGAGACAGTTTAGTTACAAGGGCAGAGATGTGGTGATGGGAAGCTCAGAAGAAAAATTCAAGAGGGAGTCTTTTTGCTCATGCATTGATACTTCTTGAGTATCCATCGAACAAAGGTTTGGAGCACCATGAAAAGACCTAGGGATTTCTGTATGACCTTAGTAAGCTGCCAGCAGACAGGAAAACACTCTTGAACAATTGTGCGGACCTTCACTGCATGCTGACACCTGGGGAAAGTTTGGACGTCAATGATAAAGACTGCTATGTTGAATTGGACAACATCTGTCACATTTTGCTACATGGGAAGCATTCTCCACTTCAAGTTGTCCAAGCTTCAGAACTGCTACGGCCAAAGCTACGACAAAGAACATGAAGGGAAGGAAGAGTGGTGTCCAGGCACGGATCCTTGCACTGAATCCAAGAGCTTTTTTCATGCCTTGTGGCTGCCATTCATGATGCAGAGCTGAAGGACACTTTTCCTAATGTGGGAATAGCTCTGAGGATTCTGCTCATGCTGCCGGTCACAGTCATGACTGGTGAGCACAGCTTTTGGAAATTCAGGCTCATTAACACATATCTTTGATGATGATGGACAAGAGACTGACATCACAGGCTATTTTATCATTTGAAAATGCCATTGGCCAGTCTCTGGATGTCTCTGACACTGTGCTTCTATTCGCGTGGGCAGAGGCGAGAAAAACGACCTGTTGAACTAAAGGACTATGGTTAACGTTCTGAGGCTGTCACCTGCTGCAGCACTATCTAATACTGCTCCACCCAATGTCAGTGCACAGTGAAATTTCTTGATGTTACTACATTTCAGTTATTCTTAAAATTAAAAAGTTTCTATAAGCTTAGAGGAAATGAAGGGTTTTTATTTATTTATATATGGCATGAATAAATACAGATTTACAGAGCCTAGCGTGCCAATTTATTTTTTTATATGACAGAGATAAATCATGCGTGCAAATCATGTATCAAAGTCATGAAATAGGCTACAAATGCAATAAAAAATAAGGTATTCAAAAGTTTAACAAATGGAGAGGGAGGCGCCAAAGATGTTCCTTTCCTGGGGTGCCATTTGATCTAGGGCTGGCCCTGCCTACAGACAGCCCAGCCTTTCCTCTCCACCTCTATGGACAAAACCTTCTCTTACACCCTCTCTTGCTTTCTGCCCCAAGTCAACCTTCCTGGTTCTCACCTTCAGGGCTGTGGACAAGTCCACACCTGTCCATACCTCTGCTGATCTTGTACTTCCTCCTCCCAGGCTGCCTTTTATGCGTGGAGCCTCCCCACCACCCCAGCGCCCATCATGTGCCAGATGCCCAAACCGTGCCTTCCATGAAGCCACTCCAAGATCATCCACCATGAAGAAAGGTGTCTGCTCTGCTTTGAGAATGGATCTTCCAGTCCCTGATGACCAGGTGCATTATGGGTCTGAACAGTGTTAGCCATCCAGTTCAGACTGTAAGCTCCTTGGGGCAGGGATGAGGGCTTCTTCTGCTTTTGGTGCAGAGCTGAGCTGAGGGCATTGAGCCAAGAACCACAGTCACTATCGATTTCATCTGCAGCGGCTGGCACGCAGTTGTGAGCCTCAGTCATTTTTAATCACTGTTTTACTTTCTTTCAATAATTGCTCTATTAAATCTGAATTAAAACATGTACCGTGTTTGGGAAAGTGCCACGCACAAGCCTTGACTCAATCTGCTCACAAGCAGACAGCAATCAGCCAGGACCAGTCACTGAACTGAACCACGTGGAGCTGTGTGAGGGGCCAGGACTGGAGCAGACCAGGGTGCTGCAGGTCAGGACTGGAGACCATTGGCAGGGGTGTAGGGAACCGTGTGGAATAACATATACACTAATTTACCCACAAGAGAGAGGGGAGACAACCCCCCCTTTTCCTTCCATCTCCACCTTTCAGCTCTTCAGTTGGACCATTGCAACCCAAAAGCCCCTTTGCAATCTCTCATCCGATTTCCTCCCCGTCCCCTGCCGCTTCCTCCTTGCAATGCAAAGGCAGCTGGAGAAACAAAAATTAGTGTTTCAATGCTTAGCCAGTGAAAACATGGCACAGTCCACAGGACGCCATTCGGAGGCCAGTGTCAGGGATATTAAGATCAAGGAGTAATTTGGCTATAGGCAGTTTGAAGAGTGAGGCCATTTTCTCCTCTAGCGTTAGACAGAGGCAGCTAAGGGATATGTATTAATAAATACTCAAGGGTCTTGTGTGAAGTAGGAATGGAGCAGAGGCTGGAGAACAGCAGCAGGAGACTGCCAGCCTCAGTCAACCTTAAATAATGGCTCTTTGCACTTTCATCTCAGCATCTCAAAGCACTTTCCAGAGATTGTAGGCTCCTCAGTGCAGGGTCTGAGTCTTCCTTGGAGTTTATACACACAGTGCTGAACAAAAAGGGACTCTGATCCCAATCAGTGCCTACTGCAATGGGTTCATGTCGCACATGGGGAAACTCAGGCACAGGGAAAGGTTGTAAGTTGCTCAAGGTCACCCAGTGAGTGGGTGACAGAACTGGGAAAAGAACCATGGCGAGCCAGGGCCTGCTGCCTTCCTCTGGCCAGCAGCCTGTGCTGCCTCCGAGGTCACATTCCGCCTGTAACCCATCTCACCGTCTGCTAGTCTGTTCGCCCCTGCTCAGTGGCAGGGTTTGACAGTCGCAGACACACAGGGAGGGTCCCCGTGAGGGATCAGTGGCTGAACGGAACCACAGGTGGAGCTGTGCAAGGGGCCAGGACTGGAGCAGATGGGGCTGCTGCAGGTCAGGACTGGAGACTAGCTCTCAGCACCTTCCAGAAGGGACTTCACAGGATCAGGCCCAAGTAGGGTGACCCAGATGTCCCGATTTTATAGAGACAGTCCTGCTATTTGGGGCTTTTTCTTACATAGACCCAGGGCTGGTGCTACCATTAAGGCGAACTAGGTGGTTGCCTAGGTCGCCAAGATTTGGGGGTGCCAAAAAGCGATGCCCCCAATTTTTTTTTACAGTGGTTCCTCCCCGAGCGTGCAGTCACTGCTCCACTTCTCCCGCCTCCCAGGCTTGCAGCGCCAATCAGCTGTTTGGTGCTGCAAGCCTGGGAGGAGAATTAGAGCAAGGGCAGCGTGCTCAGGGAGGATGCAGAGCAGAGGTGGGGTGGGAAGGTGCTACACGGCTCCCCGGGGGGGGGTAAACTGCTGTGGGGAGGGCGCCTCAGGGCAGGGGGGACGGGGAGCTGTCTCAGGGCTGTGGCGGGGGGGGGCGCGCAAGGTGGAAGTTTCACCTAGGGCGCAAAACTTCCTTGCACCGGCCCTGCATAGACCCCCCCACACCCCTCCCATCACGATTTTTCACACTTGCTATCTGGTCACCCTAGGCCCAAGTGGAAAGAGCCCAGGGAGTCTGAAAAGTGATACATCCTATATTGCTGCAGTTTAACCAGCAGAGGGAAGTAGAAAACCACATATAGTGTAACCAGGTGCATAAAGGAGACAGAGGGAGCCTGTGCTGTGCTGATGAAACTCACTGCCTGCAGCATAGCACCCTGGAGGACAGCGTTGCAGGAGAGAACAGACCCTAAGCAGGGGCCCTTGGTGGGACTGCTGTGGCTGGGGGAGCTGTGGCCCTGGATCCTAGGCAATTGGCTAGCGGGTGCTGTTGGGAATAGAATGCTTCAGGGGAGGCTGGGTGTCTGCTCTTCACTTCGCACTGAGGAGACCCCTTGCAAAGCCCAACAGAACCAGACTGCCCCGTGCGTCGGTTTGTGGGTCCAGCAACAGGTATCGGTTAGCATGATGCCACTCTAAATGTAGTATGTGAGGCCTTTATTTCATAACAGGGTCTGAGCCTTTTCTGGTGTCTTTATGAGGGAACAAGATGGGTTTTATTTAAGAAGAACATAAGAATGGCCATACCAATCTGACCAGTGGTCCATCTAGCTCAGTATCCTGTCTTCCGACAGTGACCAGTGTCAGATGCTTCAGAGCGAACGAACAGAATAGCACAATTATGGAGTGATCCATCCTCTGTCATCCACTCCCAGCTTCTGGCAGTCAGAGGTTTAGGGACACCCATTGCAAATCTGATTCTATTACTCATGCCCACAAGGGAAAGCTGCTTTCCTGACTGCTGACTCAGCAGATCAGCCGGGGCTGCAGGTTAGAATTGTATAAAGAGGAGGAAAGATAACGGCAGATGAATGAGCCCAGAACTTCTGAGAATCAGGCCTCTAATATCTAGATCCTGGCATTTCTCAGCCTTCAAACCTTCCCTCATGTATGGCACTAGCCATTCAAACCTGTGGTGAGTGGCCACAACATGGGACACCTGGGTTTTGTTGCATGTCGAGGCGTAACTGACCAATCACGGTGGTTTTTAGCTGTAGCACAAAAACATTCTTGTTGTGAATCAAATCCACCACTTCTTGGAGGGGAGGGGGCCCTTCCCCAGGCTGCTGGGGGAGTATAGAGCTGCTGTCGGTGCTGTCCTCTGTCACACCCTAACAGTTACTGCTGCTGGCCCAACCCACAAGGTTTAGGATGACCAGATGTCCTGATTTTATAGGGACATTCCCGATTTTGGGGGCTTTTTCTTATATAGGCATCTGTTACCCCCCACCCCCATCCCGATTTTTGACACTTGCTATCTGGTCACCCAAGCAAGGCTCCAGTGCTGTCCCCACTGCCCTGTTGGGTCCAGAAAGCCCCCGGCTGCCCTTTGTGCCCCATCCCGCTCTTTCCCTTCGCTCCAAGCAGCAGAGCAAAGGAGACGAGCTGTTCTGGGGTGGTGGAGGAGGGAGAATACAGCAGCTCCACTCTTTTCTCTCCCTGCATCCCTGAGAGCAGTGTGCCAGCTTGACTCCTTCCCTTCCAAAAACCAACCAGGGCTCCTTCTCAGTGGCCTCTCTGCTCCTTGGAGGGGAGAGGCAGAGATGAACAAGGGGCCCTGAGCCGCTCTTTCCTCTGTCCCTGCCAGCCAGCAACTACTGCTCCCAGCCCAACAGAGGAGCAGGGGGAGTATGCAGTGTGCCAGGACTAGTATCCCTGCAGTGCAAAACCTAGCTCTGGTTGCAAGCAAAGTGCAGAGGCAGAAGCTTGGAGAAGGGGGTTCGCTGCCACTGACCTATTCAGGGGCCTTGGGCATGTCACTCTGGCTCACGTTTCCTTCTCCCCCCATCACAGGGCCAGTGGGAAGCGTCATTAGTAATATTTGTAAGTGATACAAGAATGAGCTGAGCCCCGGTACACAGTGAGAAATCCAACCAGCTCAATCGGTTTAGCTTTTCGAAACGTTTCAGAGGCACCTTGATCGTTGCCTGCAAGTACCTACGTGGGGAAGAGATTTCTGATAGGAGACTGCTCTGTAATCTAGCAGACCAAGGCACGACAAGTTCCAGTGGCTAGAATCTGAAGCAAGACAAATCCAGACTAGAAATAAGGTGTCACTCTTTAACAGTGAGGGCGATTAGCCATTGGTACAACTTACCAAGGGACACTCTCCATCACTTGAGAGCTGTACCTCGAGACTGGATGTCTTTCAGAGAGATGGGCTCTGGTTCCAGCATGTCGTTGGGCCACACGAAGGACTTGCTTGTTCAGATTTGCAGCCTGTGACATACAGGCGGTGAGACGAGGTGATTTTGAGGCCAGAAGGGCATGTAACAATGCACGAGTGGCTCTGAGGGGCTTGGACAGAGGCTGCCGTAGAAGGGCCATGTGCTGTCATTAGCAATGAGAGGGTTTCACTTTGTCAAGCCAGTCCCTTTTAACTAGCAGGAAATTTACTTTTTGAAAAGTCAAATTAAAGAATAACAAAGAAGCGCAAAAGCCAGAGTGAGGAAGCCTGCAGTGCGTCAGAGACGTCTGTATCACTGGCGCAGCACTGGAGATGAAACCTAAGTGGCTCAGGATTAGAATAAAAACAACAAACCAAAGGACATTTGAGTCTGATGGGTTTCATTTTATCCTTTGATATTTTTTCATTTGTATCCCACAATGACATTTCTTTTGAGCCTCTACCTGCCTGCACATTTTATTCTGTAGCTTGATTTGACGCTACTGCTGCACACATCGCTGGCTCGCCAGATTCTTAACTTTGTCCTTCTCAGCGAACAGAAAGGTTTCTGGCATGCTGGCTGTGGATGCTTTCACAAGCCATTTCCCCAAGCAGCTCACAATATTCCTCCGGCACTGCCTTTTCTGCTAGAGCAAAAAGAATAGCAGCGAGTAACAACTTGCCAATTTGTCGGTGGCATCCCTGTGCAGTTAAAAAGCCCTGCATCTTTCTTGCCTTTTCAGGCCTCAAGCAGAATGGAGAAAGCCAATGATGAGAGAAATGTATCAACTGTTCTTCTAACTTAATTAGACTCATTTAGCTAGAACAAGAGGAGCAGCATGATGGGAGTCAGGGGCACAGGAGGCGGAGCAGCACTGCCTAGTAGGGAGCTAGTTGTAGGGATTCCTGGGTCTTATTCCCAAAGCTGTCACCAATGCAGTGCGAGACGAGGCCTGCCTGTGCCTCAGTTTCCCCATCTGCAAAATGGGGATAATATCAAGATACTAGACAACAGGTGAGGGTTCAGTGCTGCCCCTCTGTGGGCATCTTTGTGCCCTCCTGATCTTGGCCTGCTCCTGGACTGGAGAACCTCCTGGTGTAGTTACGACTGCCTTGGGAGCTGTGTAAGTTACAAGCTGTAACTCCTGGGGCTGAATTTTATTTTGTTGATTTCAGACCATTTCTCCAATCTGTCAAGGTCCTTTTGAATTCTAACCCTGCTCTCCAAAGTGCCTGCAATCCCTCCCAGCTGGGTGTCATCTGCAAATTTAACAAGCTTACCAGGGCCGCCCAGAGGATTCCGGGGGCCTGGGGTCTTCGGCGGTGGGGGGCCCCCGCTTCAGTGGTAATTCGGCAGCGGGGAGTCTTTCCACTCCGGGACCCGCCGCCAAAGGGCCCCGAAGACCCACGGCAGAGGCCCACCGCCGCTGAATTACTGCTGAAGCAGGACCTGCCGCCAAAGTGCAGCCAGATTACCGCTGAAGACCAGGCTGCACTTTGGCGGCAGGTCCCGCTTCGGCAGTAATTCGGAGGCAGGGGTTCCTTTTGCCCCGGAGTGGAAGGACCCCCTGCCACTGAAGACCTGGAGCGGAAGAAGCTCTGGGGACCCAGGCCCCGTGAGAGTTTTCTGGGGCCTCCAGGGCGAGTGAAGGACCCCACTCCAGGGCCCCCAAAAAACTATCCTGGGGGCCCCTGTGGGGCCCAGGACCTGGGGCAAATTGCCCCACTTTCCCCCCCTCCGGGTGGCCCTGAAGCTTACGCTCCACTCCATTTAGCAAGTCATTAATGAAAATATTGACTAGTACCGGACTCAGGGCTACCCCTGCAGGATCCCACTGGATATGCCCTTCCAGTTTGACAGAGAGCCACTGGTAACTACTCTTTAAATACAGTCTTTCAACCACTTGTACACCCTATTATTAGCCCCTGCTCTAACAACTGGAAACACAGCTACTAAGGCTGCTGTATAACTTTGACTAACACACTACTTTGCAAACCATTCTTTTCAGGTATTTTCTGTGTTTAGACCTTGGAGCAGTTTGGCTACTCCCTACAGGGAGAGAAAGGGGAGAACGTGAATGGAAAGAGAAGTAAATCATAGAAATGAGACACGGAAAAGACCTAATAGATGACTTGTCCTTTTCCTGCTAATGCAAGAATGTTCCCTCTGATGAGCTTTTTAGAGCTTGTGCCAGTCCTGTTTTCAATATCCCAAGTGACAAAGGTTTCCACAACTTTCCTTAAACAATTGCACAGTCCAAGTGATCTCAGCTCTGGGACGTTTTCCCCTTATAGTCAGCCTAAAGTTTCAATTCCCCATCAGCTCTTGTTAAATCCTGTTGCACCAAGTTAAATATTATCAGTTCCTCCTAGAAATTTACCCCATTCTTATAAATGGCCACCACTCCGGAGCCAAAGCGTGTGTATATTTAGCTTTTTAAATCTGTCCTCCATTGTGTAGGGACCTAACGCGGTACAAAGTGGAATGGACTGGGTGTCGTGTGTGTGTGTGTGTGTGTGTGTGTAAAACAACCCCCTGCTTGGGATTGAACCCAGGACTAATGGCATAAGCTGTAGTGCTTTAGTTAAATAACTTTACTAGCAGGCAGCAGCAGTAGGAAGACATGCGCATCACTGCCAACTGCTGGATGGAATCAGAACTGCACCGTGCTAACACCTACAAGAGATTCTCCTTTAAGTAGCAAGGATCAAGGGACAGTGCTTCTGGAGCAGGACGATGTGAATCCTACCATGACCATCATCTCCACTATTCAGAGTTTTTATTATTTATACTGCAGTATCCCTTAAAGGCCACAGTGAAGATCAGTGCCCCATGGGAATAGGTGCTGTACAGACACATCATAAGTGACAGTCTCTGCCTCCAAGAGTTTATGCTCTAAATAGAAGAGGAAGACAGAGCATGGGAGGAGAACTAGTCTCCCCAATTTACAGACAGGGAACAGAAGCCGCTAAGTGACTTGTTCAAGGTCACAACATAGGGGGCTTGCAGCGGAGGAAGGGATTGAACCCACAGATCCTGCTAAGTGCTTAATCACAAGGCCATCCGTCTGCTACACAACGCACAGCCCATAGTGTAGCTCCAACCAGAGTCCTAATTAGCCATTGATTTTGGGTGATGTGGACTTCAAGTTGACAAACTTTTCAGTGCCTTCCTCCCACCGCCTCTAGGGGCCCGGAGCTTTTTCTTCGCCCCTTTAATTTGCTGATAGGTTTCTTGCTGGATGGGAGAGAACACAGACAATACAGAAATAATCATCTTTGCAATAAAACCTCTCCTCCTAGACACAGATGGAACACTTTCTATTAAAGAGCGGGCGAGGGTGAAAATTGGCTGTCTGAGGAAAACAATATTTGCTCAGGTTCGGTTCAGGTTTATCTGATAGTTGCTTTCATATAGTGTTTTGGTCTCTCTTGCTTTGCTCTAGCCTAATACAATCTCCCCCGCTCCCCACACTACATATCATAAAAAGAGAGTCCAGCTGCTCCTCCCCACACACTCAGTTTATATCCATCCTTCTTTATGGCCAAAGGACGGGAAGGGCTGAGTGAGCATCCCCTTAAAATCATGAGATGTTACAAAAGAACAAATGTGGGCAGAGGTAGTGGATGGTTTCCTTCTGGTCTTGGAGCCTTTAGGGGGTCCATTTTCAAGCTTTTCTCCACAAGTATCAGGGCTAGAAACGTACATGACATTTCTCTTGGAATGGAAGCAGAGATTCTCTGGTAATCATGAGATTGCCAGCGCTAGGGCTTTAAGTCAACTTCCAGTCGTCACAAGACTTGTGACAGTCACAAGAGGCAGCAGCCCTGGGTTTGCACTAATCTGGGCCCGGTTTCCAAGAAAATTAGGCCTGGTTTATAGCTTCCCTTCAAATGATGAATTCCTGCTTCCCGAACGAGGGTGTATTTGGAGCTTTCAGGCTGGAAAACAAAGAAATTCATGTGACTATCAGACTCAGCTCTGCTGTGGGCATATGCTACCTTGTGCGGTCACTAGATGGTGCCAGAGCATACATATGTGCTAGAGTCCAAACTCCAATCTGCCTCCCCTGGAACCAAGAGGCTATTTATGGTTAATACTTGTTTTCTCCTGAATGTCATACACACATTTTTGGATAATTATATTTGATCTTTCCCCTGTTTATCCACATTGAACCTTTCAAGGTTTCCTCACCACAAGACCTTAGTCTAATAAAGTAATTAGATTAATAGTTAAACAGCAATTCAATGTGTTTGTTTATTTAGTTAACAGGTAAATAGCAAAGCAGCAAGCCATATTTTTGGATCATAGAATATCAGGGTTGGAAGGGACCTCAGAAGGTCATCTAGTCCAATCTGCTGCTCAAAAAAGGCCCAATCCCCAGACAGATTTTTATTCCACTTCCCTAAGCAGTCCCATCAAGGATTATATTCACAACCCTGAGTTTAGCAAGTCAATACACAAACCACTGAGCTACTTGGTTGATTTAAAAGTGAGATTGCTAGGAAAAAGACAAAACTGTGGTTGTGCCCTTTGACAGTTTTCTTATAATACAGGCAGCAGACTTGAAAAGTTTAGAGAAAAAAATCCTGTTTGAATTTCACATTAGAAGGCATTTAGGCTCATCCTGTTTTTTTTCTAAAAGACTGAAGGGAACAAGAGAACCAACAGGGTTAAGACATGAAACACTGAGGAAGTAAAATGTGATTAATTGTGAAGGACAGGAAGGGATGTTTAGTGAGATTCAGTTGTTGTTTTTGTTTAACACCTGTTTAACTCAAAGGGCCTGAGAAACCATTGGGAGGAAAAGCTCCTTTGTTGAAAATTCAACACCCTGGCCCCTTCAATTAGAGATAAGTGAAGTTCAAAGTCCATAGCCATGGGCTTTCCAAGGGAATATTTCCAAATCCTCGGAAAAACAGTCTGGAAAATCCTGATCTTTCTAACGATAAAATTAAAAAAGTGAGAAAAAAAACTCCTTGTATCTGAAAACCAACCGCCCATGTCAGCCCTTTATATTTTAAAGAAGCAACAAGAGGACACCAACTCATTCTTATTTTCCCATTCCGTCATCAGGTCATCATTAGGGACATAATATTCCTTCTCTGTGGAATCTCCATCTCTGGAGATATTTAAGAGTAGGTTAGATAAATGTCTATTAGGGATGGTCTAGACAGTATTTGGTCCTGCCATGAGGGCAGGGGACTGGAAACGATGACCTTTCGAGGTCCCTTCCAGTCCTAGAGTCTATGAGTCTATGAGTCTGATCCAAAGCTCATTGAAATCAGGGACGTTTCCCCATTGATCTTGCTAGTGAGTCCGGCCATTTCTGTTCCTGCACCTGGAACAGAGCACGTCCTTTTAAGCGAGATATTGACAAACCGGAGGTGAGTCTGGAGAAGCGAAGCTAAGATAATGAATGGGCTGGAGGGAGGGACACACGAGGGAAGGTTAAAAGAGCGAAGAATGGCAGAGCGGTGACTAATGAGGTGGGAATGTGAGAACGCTTTGCTAGGGCTTGAGCCCAGAGATGGAGTGTGATTGTTCAGCATGGGTCTGAACAGCAGGCACGATGGGGAGATCTAGCCACAGGTGCTAGAACTGGGGTGCTGCCGCATCCCCTGGCTTGAAGTGGTTTCCATCACATACAGGGTTTACAGTTTGATTCAGTGCCTCTCAGCACCCCCACTATACACATTGTTCCAGCACCCCCAGGATCTAGTAGGACGTGGAACAGTCTCCCAAATGAGGTAAGTGAAGCCTGGTTGTTTGCGCCATTTAAAGCTAGTCATAAGGGCAGGGTGTGAAATGCACAATAGGGGCTAATCTTGCACTAGCAGAGCGATGGGCCTGGCAGACTAACAGGATGTCCCCATCTCGCCCGACACCTTTGGCGCTAAAAGAAGCCAGTTCTTATTTTATTCCCCTCCCCGTCCGCATTCTTATTGTCACTACTTGAAAGGGAAGGTCCCCTGAGCGAGACAGATCCTGGGGCTGGGATTGCCAAAGGTGCTGCTCCGAGTGACTTATTTCCAAAGAGAATCCAGTCTGGGTTTTTTCTTGTTCAGCTCCAGTTGCTCCCACTGAACTCAAGATGGCAGCAACGTGCTGAAACACAAACCCCCACAGTTCAGTGGGGGTGACTAGCCAAGAAACACAGCTTTCTCCCTAAGGGCCCAGCCCCTCCCTAAGAGATTCTACTCTTGCTGGCCACTCGCCCACCCTTCCCTGGCCGCGGGCCTGCCAGCCTGGCCTCTTGGTCTAGGATGACCAGACAGCAAGGGTGAAAAATCGGGATGGGGATGGGGGTGGGGGTAATAGGAGCCTATATAAGAAAATGACCCCCAAATCGGGACTGTATCTATAATATCGGGTCATCTGGTCACCCTATCTTGGTCTCCCTGCCACTATTGGGATGTTAGAGAGGAGGAAGCTGGATCTTCAGCTTGTCCTTTATGATATTAATATTGGGTGATGATTATTTTAGTCAGTAGGGGGCAGCAGTAACCCATTCCAAGCACTGGATCTGCTACACGCAGTGAACAAGGGGCACCAGGCCCTGGTAGGGAGCTGTGCTAATGCATTGATCTGCACTACGCTTGCCCTCTACTGGACAAACATTTTCCTTTAGCTCAGTGGATAAGGGGCTTCTATTTTGGGAGCAGAAAGTCCTGCCTGCTGTCCTCTTTGAGGGCCTAGTCATCCATGAGGCCAGGACCGCAGGGTAGAGTTGATGACTGTACATCTGCAGCCTATGCAGGGGTGGCAGTGTGGTCCAGCCCCTAGACTCCGGCAGACAGGGCACTAGCTGGGACTCAGGATGGGTTTCCATCGCCAGCTCTGCCACTAACTTGTTGCATGGCCTTGAGCAAGTCACTTTGTCTGCTTCCCTCCCATTGTTTGTCTGTGTGGACTGTACACTTCTTGGGGCAGGGACTGCTTCTCACTGTATGTATTTGTACAGCACCTTGCACAATGGGGCCCTAATTTTGGCTGGGGCTGCTCGGTGCCACTGTAATACAATATTTAAAAAAATATAATAATCTGATTGATCTGATCCCCCATGGCCATGTCCCAATAAGGTGTCTCTTTTGCCTGCAAGGTGGGCACAAGCCATGGGGACCCATGTGTTTGAATCAATTTAACTATTGCCAGTGGGTCTACAGGGGTGGGAGACAGAGGTTTGCAACAAGTGCAAGAACGCGGAAGGGCCTGCTGGATCAGGCTACTCAATCATAACCGTCAAACATGCCTTTTTTGGAGTTACTCGATAGTATCAAATCTGAGTGAGTTTGGGGACTAATAGAACTGGATGGACCCTGGCACAGGGTAAATATAGCTCTGCTAAAGTATCTCAGGTCTAACCTGCTGCATCAGCTGGTAGTCCAGTCCTCCACTGCTCACCCAGCTGTCCCAATGGATCTCAATCCTGACCTGCAACCCTCCTTTCTAGTCCATTACTGGCTTCTGTGCAGGCTCTTCTAATACAGCAGAGGCCTGACTTGACACCCTTTGCTAATCCAGCAAAGAGGCAGTGGTTTATACTGAATTGAGCCGTGCCGATTTTCTTCAGATGTAGACACACTGGGGCAAGGATGAGACCACTAAACTCATTTCACAGGTGCGCATGGCTAGTTCAGCACGCACCTCCACAGAGATGAAAAGTCAGCCCCTCATCCACTGCACCGCAGGAATGGATCGTCTGTGATGCACCCTGCTAAGTCCTTTCTCACTACTAATTTGCACCGGTGTAATTAACCCCAGGGTTCTTTAACCTCGACAAGCAGGTCACTGATTTCTCACTGCTTGTGAACACAGCCAATGACGCCGATACGTAATGCTTTCCATTCATGGATCCCCCAAGCACTTTCAAACTGAGGTGTCCTGCCAAAGCCCCACTTGAGATGGGGGCTGGATGGTGAAAGGGGTTGAAAATTAGATATTACATGGACAGGGAACAAATAGTTTAGCCTCTACTGACAGGAGCAGAAAGCAAGCAAGCACACCCAAGAGATCTTTCTGAGCACCCTTCATGGTTTTGGAAGGTGTTCAGATACCGCTGAGATGGGCATGTGACCAGAGGCACCAGAACGGGGTGGAGGGAAGAGGTAGTATGGGGAGCAGCCTCAAGGGAAGAAGTGGGGGCTTGAGGAGAATGGGCAGTGGCACAAGGGAGGGGGCTCGGGGAGAAGGAGTGGGGCAAGGGGCCACAGTTCGGGCACTGGTGATCCTCCCACTTTTACGAAGCTTCCTCCACTCCTGCACGTGACCCTCAGTAGATGGCCTGTCTCCAGCCCACACTGCTAGCTAACGGCATTACCATGTGTCGGCTGTTCATTGCTGGTGGCTCCTCGGGGACAGGTGACCGTATCACGAATGTCCCCCTTGTTGTCAGTGTGTGCAGAGGTCAATGTTAGGAAGGGTGCATGGGGACTGAACTTCCTGAGAGGGGGTTGCACCAGCGCAGAGCAAGGAGAGGCAGTTCCTATCCACAGAACAGGAAGAGCCTGGACAGTGACACAGGTCACTGGGCCTGTTGACTGGGCACAAAAAGGACACATAAGAATCAACAAGACCATGTCACTTGTGATGTGAAGCACTGAGGTCTTGACACAAAAGGAGGGGAGGGCTGGCAATGGGAGCAGGCATCAGGCCTGAGAAGTTTCCACTGGGTTAGGTCTGGAGAGGCACTTTGGCAAAGAGTTTGTGCCATTAGTCATTTACATAGCACGGTGGGAGAGACGGCCCAGACCAATCAGAGCGTTTCTGCCTCTATGTTTTACAGTCCAAGGGCCATTACACTTGACTGCTTGGAGCATGCGTTCTGGGACTTCCATCAGCTGTGGTACATTTTTGCTACAGTGCAAGAGACTGTCCTGACTTCAGTCTGTTATGGATCTTCAGTGCCACCCAGAGAGCAGGTTTTGTCCCACGCCATGGGCTGTGGCTCAGCGGAGGAAGGCAGAAGGAACACCGTGGCAGACTCAGTGAGTTATGCTACTGACCATGGAAGCAAGTTGAGCCCCCATCCTGGGAGCAACGAGGACTCGGATGCAGCGGAGGGTGGGCGGGGCAGGTGCTGTGTCTTCGAGGAGCTCTCCGCAATGGTCGACAGCCTTGTTTCTAGAAGGGGCTGAGAGCGCCACCCGGTCTCCAGAAGAGACGTTCTCCCCAACGCCAGAGGGGGATGTGGTAATATGAGTGCACCAGTGCCCTCTGCTGCATGAAAATGAAGCTGCTCCAATCATTTGCGTTTATAGCTAGGGCCCGGATCTGCGGTGCCTTTTCTTTTCCCATGACTTTCCAATTCACCACGTTGTGAATGCAGAACAATGTCCTCAGCATGATGACGGAGCAGCAGCTTGCTAGTTGCCGGCTCCAGTTCCTCCGCAAGCAGGGCGGTGTCTGAGAATAGGACTGGGTCGCTGGGGTGGAACATTAACCACTGGCTTCGCTGGAAAAGGAAACAAATGCCTGGATGTGAGGCTAATGAAGCTGGGCAAGGATTCTGAAGACTGCCAGAGGAAAGAGCTGTTTCAGCACTCTCCCTATTGGGGATGCCCATAATTCTTGAAAGGAGGGATACAATCCAATCAAATCATACACAGATCATTTGATCCCCAGGGGGAAGAAACCATTGTCCAATATTATCTATCTATCGATAGTTATTGGAAAGGGAAATGGAGCATTTGGAGAAAAATCTGCCTGCTAAATACGAAGATAAGAGTTTGGTGTTGGTCCTGAAGGGGAAAAGCCATCCGGGCTTGGCTTGACTGGCTGGATGCTGCAGGGTTTATTGCTTTTATGACGAAATATAGCCTAGGAGATCTGTGTGGCATTTGGTTTGGCTGAAATGTACCATGGATTGCCAGAGTAGCAGACAGCAGCTCGGGCACATTATGCAAGGCTGAATGGGAGAACAGAGACCCCCCCCTGCGGGCCCAGGGGATCAAAGGCATTTTGGATGGCTTAGTTACATGCAGTGCCTCTGCGCAGCCAGGGACTGACTAGACACGCTTGGGTTGCTAGTACTGTGAGCTCAGAGATCTTCACCCTGCTCTGATGTCTGGGGAAAATAATAGTCTCACCTGATGGGCTGGGGGAAACCCCTCCACCCCCCAGAATTAGTTTGAAAGGACAGACTGCAGACAAGGCCAAGGGCAAGGTTCATCTCACACTCTCTCTCGTCACTGACACACGTTTAGTGCTGGTGACTGACCAGCCCTGCAGAGTGAAACCCTCTCGCCAGCCAGGCGGCATCAGGGCAAGCTTTCTCCACACACCACCCTCACCAGTGTGCCCTCACCCTGCTAGGGAGGGATCACAGCTAGGGCCCAGAGGGGAGTTGGCTCTCACTGGGTTTGGGGAGCTCAGTCTGTGTCACTTACCCAAGAGAAGGTGACTAGATCATAGTCTGCACGTACCTATGTGCCGAGAAGGTTTCTGAGAGGGGAGGGTCCTTGAATCTAACAGGCAAAGGCATGACAAGAGTCAATGGCTGGAAACTGGAGTTACACAAATTCGGACTAGAAATAAGGTCTGCATTGTTGAGAGTGAGGTTAAAGAACCACTGGCCCAACCTAACCAAGAGCCTGGTGGATTCTCTTTAAACCAGTTCTGGGCGTTTTTCCAAAGAAGGTGCTGGAGCTCAATCAGAAGCGATGGGCTTGATGCAGGAAATGCGAGGTGAGATCCTCTGGCCTGGATTATGCAGGAGCTCAGACTAGATGATCAGAGACATCCCTTCTGGGCTTAAAACCTATGAATTTTGCTCCAGGCTTGGCCTCTCTCTGCTGAGACTGCCCATGAAGTCAAACTCAGGTCAACGATAGTGGCTGGTTTCAAGGAGCTTCATCAAACACAGACCTGGAATGATCCCTTATCCCTTCTGACTTAGCTCTGACTGGTCCTGTCTCACTGAAGGCCGTTAATTCAGCCAGAGCCCCATCCACCTGTCTAGGTCCAGGCCTTTGACTGAGAGCCCGAATGGGCCTATGCTCTGGCATCCCCAACCCCCGTGTTATGTTTTGTCAGAGGCTGAAAGTTGGTTGCACCTTTCTCCTAGGGGGCTCTGCATGAACATCTGCTAAGAAGTCTAAGATCCCCCAGGATCTTAAATCAAGCAAACTGAGGTTGCTAGAAACCAGGGGAGATTGGGTTGAATGAAAAACAAAATGGTGCAAAGTCACATTTGGCCTTTGCCGGTAATAGACGAGAGGAACAGAAACCGCTTCCGTCTGTAGGCTTGTGCATACCAGAGTGCAGCCTGTCAATCCCGGATCAGAGTCTTTGTCAAGTATCGCTCCATACACCTCTCACAGACTCCGACCCCTGCATTCCCTGTGCCCTGGAGAGTGTGAGGTCCAAGAAGCGATTTTGCTATAACCAGCCCACACCAGGCATTAGCATAGTCACAGTAAAGCTCCCAGAGGGGGTCACAAAACCATTGCAGAGCCGTTGTTGTGACTCAGCACACTGTCAATGAAGTGAGTAGGGGCTTTGCTCCCACACCTTTGGTTCTTCTTCTCTAAGCTGGCACCTTAGCTCAGTAAGGCATCCATAGCAGCCGGGCCCCACTCAGAGAGAGGGAAAAACACGGGAAAGCTAATCCACATCAAACCGGGATTCTCCATGGAGGAAGACTGGACTGACCCAGGCCCCAGCTCCTTTAGGGCACCCAGCGAACAAACAGCTCAGAAAGACGGGCTGGTTTTGGAGAGAGGAAACAGAGACGAGGGTTGAGGAAGGTGGCCTCGGTCACAGGGGCAGTCAGTGGCAGAGCCAGGACAAAACCTTTGGGGATCTCCCAAGTCCCAGTTCTTTGCATTAACCACAAGACCATCCTTCCCATACCCCCTGCTTAGACCTCATTACTGGGCTGGTGAGCTGGAGGGCACGGCTTCTGTACCCCATCACCAATCCCCAGAGCCACACTGTCTCCCTAATCCATCCCTTCGGGACGGTTCCCTGCCGTACTTGGCGAGAGCAGGGGTTGCCTGTGCTGTGGAATAGTTAGAGTGCCACAGGATGCTTAGTATTCAGTCAATGGCTCTGCTTTTGCTCAGGGCTCCAGGAAAAGGCTCCAGCAAGAAAGAAACTGTTTCCTTCTCTTCTATTTCATTCTCCCTGGGCCTCCCCTGAATGAGATCAGAGCCTCCCCAGGGAGGCCGGCCTCCTGGCTCGTGTCACATTGTCTTCCCTGCTCCCTGCGGCTGTACCAGTCCCCGAAGCAGCAGCGAGAAGGGTTCTGCTGGAGGCTGCAGAACCAGGGCAGGGGGAAAGAGCAGACACTCATGCCCCCCAAAGGGAAGTGCAGTAGCAGGGCCAAGCAGGGAACCGAGAGAGCCTGAGATTCAGAGCCCCCTGAGTGTGGTACAGGAGTTTGGGCGCTTTGCTCAGCACCACATGGGGTGGGGGGTATTTGAAAGGCCCTCTCATGTCCTCTGCTGCTAAGAGGGGAGGGGAACCAGTTACGAGTGGAGGGAGGATCCCACGGCACAGGGCCTCCAGGGTGTGTGTGACTGGATGGAGTGGGTTTGGCCAGGTAACAGCTGTTCCTGGCATCATTCTTCAGCAAGCCTGCAGTGAGACATCAGAGGGGATCAATGCTGATCCTGTCTGTTCTATGCCAGCCCACCAACTAGGGCAGTGGTCCCCAAACTTTTTCAGTCGTGTCCCCCTTTACCTGGTCTGTGCCTCCCTGGTAGCCACGGTAGGGAGCTGACTCGGTGCTGGGAGCTGAGGGCTACAGGCAGGGCTGGGAGCCAGGGGCCACTGCTGGGAGCGGGGCTGTGGGCAAGGCCAGTTTTATCTCCAGCAGCCTCAAGAGAGAATCCCCTGTATGGTCACTAGGACTGAGCTCCATCCGTCTCTCCTGTGAAAGGGCTGCATGAGCCCAGCCTTTGGCGGGGGAAGAACAATGGTCCAGGGAGGAACGGCCTGAAGCAGGGAAGCAACACTGAGCAAAGCAAAGTTGAGGCCAGAGCCCAAGAAAAGCTTCCGGATGCTGACGGTGACTAGCTTGTACAACACTCATTGCTGGAGGAAGCCATTCAAACGTGGGCCTGGCAGAGCACTGGGTGCATACTGGAGGGAAACCCTGTAGATGCTGAGTGGGCTGGTCTGGGTAACCTAACACTGCAAGGGGACTCTTCCTTTCTCTAATGCCTCGGTGATGGGTGTGGACCTGGCTGAGATGTACAGAAATAAGTCAGTATTGCAGAGGAACTGGTCAATACACTATCCCACTTGTACTGGGGGCAATTCTCTAGGTTAGGAGAGTGCTGTACCTTTAACTACTTGACGCTGCTAAAACTCTCATGGAGAGGGCTCCTGTATCACACGAGGTTAGGGAGATGTGACTGTTTCCCTAGTCTAGGGGCTGGTCCCGCCAGCTCCGGTGTTCTCCTATAGCTCAAGTAGGAGGAGTCACTGCTAAAGGGCCACGTTCAATCCCGGCTGACTGCGCAGACGCAGCCAGGTCAATACACTGGAGTCCCATTCTGCCCTGCAATTTCAGAGCAGGGAGGGGCACTAGGACAGCCCAGTGGAGCTCTCTCAACTTTGCAATATTGATTGCCGCTGTTTCGCTAAGACTTGGGCAGATCCCATTGCCGCTAATAAATCCCACCTATTAGGCATCTGGCCCTTGTACCTGCAGCCACGGGGGAAGAAACTGAACCAAACATCCCTGGACTCAGGGAACGTCAGCTCTGAATCCAGCCAGTCGTCCACCCTGATACAGGCAGATCTAGGTATCCAGCCTCTGTGGGGGTGGACAGGTGACCATCAAGGTCGCTTCCAGCCCTATGTCTGGGACTCTCTGATCCCCTGAAGCGAACAGCCCACTGAAGACAAAAAGGCTGTTGAGGAGCAAGCACCTGACCCCCAGCAAACCCCCAGGCTGAGCCTGGCTATGATAGAGCTGCCGTGCTGTGGAGGGCTTAGTGGGCTGGAACATTTGATCTCCCTAGAATCCCAAGTCTCGGGTCCCAGTAATGTCAATTCACCGCTTTGTCCTTCTTAGGTGCACACTGAGTTCCATGCCATTTACTTCCAGAGCTAAGGTACTGCGGGGGCATTAAAGATTTCTCTACACTTGCTGGAAGAACTGGGCTTTGTCCGGTGTCCTTAGCTAGATCTGCACCCTTCCCCATGCTGTTCCTAGCATTGTGCACACTGCCCGGCTAGCCCAGTCTACCCCACAACTGGCTGCACTTCAGTGGTGGCACAGAGGAGCCTTTGAGATGGCAGACACCACATGAGCATAAGACAGCTGCTATCTGAGCCACATCCAGGCAGTGGTTGTCAGGTTCAGGACCAATACCCCTGAGCCTCAAGGTCTGACCAATTCACTTGTCATAGCCTAGCCAAATTCACTCCCCACCCACCCCATAGAGTTTAAAGAACCGCTCTAACCTGCTTCCTGCAGGCTGGGCTCAGCATCCCACTCTAAACAAACAGAGCCCACCCTCGGTACAGCAGCTCTGTACAGCTAACATTTGAGTTGGGTGAAACAGAGGCATTTCCAGCTAATATCAGCTCCCTTCCCCCTAGCATCAACCAGCCAAGCACCCTGCCACAAGCTTCTCTTATACTTTGCTGAGGAAACTTAATTCAGGTCAGCTGCAGCTCCCTGGATTTAGAGCCTGCAGCTGTGGTTGTCCTTCTATCAGAGAGAGATAACCCTTTCCTTGCCAATCCTCAGCGACAGCACAGCCACCCTGTGGCATTGTTATTGTTAAAGAAAAGGCCTGTTTTTAACAGGCAGCCACTCCGTTAATCAAGGAGCTGCTAAGAGGTGGCTCAGCACAGGAGCAGAGATGGAGATCACTGTCATCACAATTAATACTTTCCTCTCTTTACAAGGATCTCAAAGCACATTAGAGAGGCTAATTCCCAACCTTTGAGGTGGGAAAAAGTAGTGGAGCCTTTTTAACATGAAATTTTATTTAGCCTGTGGGATTTTCACTACAGCAAGAGAGGCCCTGACCTTTTTTGGAGGGGTGGGAGGTGGGGGATCTGTCTCCTACACTGGGGCTCAGACCAGACTAAGGAAGGTCAGGATTATGCACATTACAGATGGGGAAACTGAGGTACAAAATAATTGTACTCACTAAGCTGGCAGCTTACTCTATGGGCTCAGCGGAGTGAAGCTTCTTCAGAGAGAATTTGCAAGGCATCCACTTGGATTAGGTCTTGTGAATTCACTAGACATTCCAAGACTGATGGCCTACACTCCCCAATTCCTATCCACTGCAGCCTGGCATCTTCAGATCCCTGCTTTGGGAGGAAGGTCCTACGCGCAGGGGTAACATTTCAAAAGAGAATTAAAACTCCCGTGAGACCTTGTGGAGCCTTGAGAAAATATTTTGCTTTATTACCTCTGTAAGGACCCGACTCTACATTGCCAGTCGCTTCCCATGGACGAGGGCTGTCTGCCACACAACCATCAGAGCCCAAGGAGAGCTGTTCTCACCTCTTAATTTTTTTGCTCTGATGAAAGCAGCGCTGGCAGGATGATCCCAGCCATCTGACTGGATACGATGGATGGCTGCAAAGTCTTTGAAAGCAATGTTTTCCCCATGATCTCTTTAAATATTAATGGGTCGTGGTAGCTCGTCTATGATTTAGTGTGTCTGTTTATGCCGGCTCGGAACAGGAGTTGTGGTCTTGGTGGGTACGCAGTGATGGGGTGATATTTAAGATGCTTAGTTGTCCATTAACAAGCTTAATAAGGGCTCTTCTGGCCTGGAGAGTCAATTGCATCATGGGAAGTAGGCATGTGGCTAGGGCACTGGATTGGGATTCAAGACACCTAGGTTCCCAGCAAGCTACATCCCCTGTCTCTGCTTCAGTTTCCCCTCTGTGCACTGGGGGTAACAATACTCACCATTCTTTGTAAAGTGCTGTGAGATCTACAGGCGAAGTGATGACTGTTATTAGTGGTCTCTGTCAAGCTGTCTGCAGTGGCTTAGGAGAATGACTGGGCAGGCTGTTAAGAAGCAGGCACAAACCCCAAACTGGTTATGAGTTCTATGCTTTGATTTCACCACCCAAGTATCCAGTGTGAACTCCTCGAGCACTGTAACAGCCTTACCCTGGAGTCACAGCCATTCCCCTCGGGCGCTCCAGGCTATCTTGCCACCCAGGCTAGCTTGCCTTTGTCATAGATGGTCTCTTAAACCAAAAATCATAACAACATTCAGACTACACCCAGTCTGAAAGGACCAGTCACTTACCCCAGGTCTGCTGCAACGTAGATCCTATACCCGTGGTCTTCAAGCTTTTTTCATTTGTGGACCCCTAAAAAATTTCAAATGAAGGTGTAGAATCCTTTGGACATCTTAGACATAGTGTGCCAGCACCCCCGGGCCACAGGTTGAAAACCACCGTCCTACACCAAAGACAATGCTTGTAGCCAATGCTATAATAAATTAACGAAAAATTTATAAACTAAGAAAAGGAAATGAGAGTTATTTGCAAGGTTAAAGCAGGTAAACATATGCACACAAGTAAGTTACAGTCAGGTTCCAAAAGGTAATAGAGGCTGCTGTAATATGCAAGTGCAATATGTCCTTTAGGGCTAACCCAGGCTAAGCACCTGGGGATCCCTTGCTTATGCTTAGAAGTTTTACCCTCCCAAACTCTAAGCAACATAGAGATACAGTTTCTTCTTGACAAGTCCACATGCAGGTCTCCTCTTCATGGGTGTGGGGGGAGCAATCCACGATGTCTTTGTCCTTTGATGTTTCCCAATGGCTTATTTGGTTTCATTGGGCCCTCTGCTGTGCAGGGCCCCATGTAGGAAGCTAGCTTTTACATTAATTAATGCTTCTTTCCTGTTTGCTGAGTAACACAGTTACAGAGGTTTACAATGCAA
The DNA here is from genome assembly GCF_025201925.1 of Gopherus flavomarginatus. Lineage (NCBI taxonomy): Eukaryota > Metazoa > Chordata > Testudines > Testudinidae > Gopherus > Gopherus flavomarginatus. The sequence continues at coordinate 10,948,396 of NC_066617.1, read as the reverse complement.
ACACTTACTAAAATCTTATAATATGGGGGCAGGAGGCAGTTGTTAACTAGATTAACACATGCAGCATCCTACAAGCATTTCATAAAATCTAACCACTAAACATGTTTTATAAACATAATACCCATTTTAACCCCACTAACACACAGGGGAGCCAGATTGGTTCCCAGCTCTGTATTTGTCTGTGTTCAGTGAGGCCTAGGGGCCTTGGCGTGAGTTGGCACCTGGTTTGCCAGCATCACAGTATCACTAACAGGATGTCATGGTTACAGGGTGAACTGAGCTTTAGGCCCCTTCTAGTCCCTCTCAAGCGCTCCCCTGCCCCTCACCTGGGTGGAACCCGCAGTCCGACCTCTCTCAGACTGGGGCTCTGGCCTGCAGCTCTCCTGGCTCCTACGGTGTTCACAGGACAGGCCCAGCTGCACAGGGCACTTATCAGCCCGTTCGTTCCAAGGGCCGGTGACCAGTGAGCTGAGTACAAACAGCATCTTCCAAACAAAGTCTTATTTATTCCTTCCCCCAAGGAAGAAAGCATGCCGAGAAAACCAAGCAAAGGCCTGCGTGCCTGGGTCACACTTACACCTTAACCTTTTCTTGCCGGCATTGGTGAGTTCCCCTCAGCCCAGCTAACCCCCGTCTCTGGCTGGAAGAAAACAGACCGTCCTGCCTGCAGCATGCACTTTCTGTTTTCTTGTCCCCTTACTAGCCTGTCAACTCCATCCTTTCCGAGGCCCGGGGTTCTGTGAGGGCTCAGCGTTGGCTCTCGCTCTTCTCAGCCTTGGCAAAGCACTTCTGTCCCCAGGGCTGGGGCCATGGAGTCGCCTTTTCACGGCTCTGAACCTGGCTAGTGTGTTTACTGGGGTACGTCTCCTGTAGGCCACTGTTTCACCTTTCCTGTTCCGTTCGCTTAGCAGCCCCTTTTGGATCTAACTGCACAGCAAGTGACCCATAAGAAACACCCACCCCAGAGGCATGCGCTGTGGTTGTAAAAGATAATACAGCCAGCCCCAGTTTGTCTCCCAGTGCATGAGGCTCAGCTGCATTTTCAGTTCCCTCGAGACTCTGGTGGGCGCAATGGGGAGCACAGGTTTCAGCTTTCCCTGGGTGCTGTGCCCCGAGGCCCCTTGCCCAAAGGCTCCACCTCTTCCCACCCCTGCTCCTCCCCTCCCCCAAGCACACACCATCCCCACTCCTCCCCCTCTCCCCCAGTGCCTTCTGCTCACCACCAAACAGCTGATTGGTGGCAGGCAGGTGGTGCTGGGGGGAGGGGGGCAGCTGATCGGGGGACTGCCGGTGGGTGTTGAGCACCCACTACTTTTTTTCCATGGGTGCTCCAGCCTCGGAGCACTCATGGAGTCGGCGCCTATGCCTGGGAGGGCCGGTAGTGTGGTCGAGAGACGGGGCATTGGGGGGGAGCTGGGCCACCGGGGATCTACCGTGGTTCTGTCACTGCAAGAACTTGGGCTAGTCACTCCATTTGTGTCTCTTCTCCCTCCCTTTGGGGTAGGGGACAGTCTCACTTAACAGTACCACCTGCCCAGGTTTTCCCAGGTTTATTCCTTTTTTGAGGTTGCTGCCCTGGGAAATCTGCCAGGGTGCTCCGCACACACTGCCAGCTGGTCACTTTTATGGGCTCAGGATCGTCCCGGTTAGCCTGGTTTTTTGTACCTCAGAGGTGGCAACCCTATTCTTACTATGTGTATGCACAGTGCTGGAGACAGTGATCTCCTGTGGCACCTCTGCATGCGACTAAAATACAAATAATTAATAACAACTCCACCAGTGAGGGGAAATTCACAAAGGAGGGGTGGACATGAAAATCCTAAAATAGTTAGTGGGGTCTCTTGGTGCTACTGTAACATAAATAATAATGCAGAAAATTAGTTCTATCTTGGCCTATCACTTAAACTCTGCTAATCTCACAGTGGGCCTTTTAGTTCATTTTATTTATTTAAAAGGAGAAAGCTCGGGAGCTGGAGTATGGGTTACATATGGGTGAGGCTGTTTTCTGGGATGGATTTGTGTCTTGGGTGGGTTTTGCCTTCCAGGTCACCATGTTGCAATTTCTATTGCTGAATTTCTGGGCACGTGGTTACAAGCTGAGACTCTGATGTAATCCAGAGACTCCAGAATGCCAGGCCCTACACACAGGCCTATGGTACCTCCACTTTAATCCAGCCGGGAGGAGAGTTACACCTGGGTAACTGATGGGGTGTTGGCTCGGAACGTACCCGCCAACTGTTAAAAACTCTCTCTCATGGTCAGGTTAGTGGAAAGCATCCATCAACTCTGGGTCTGTGGGTGGTGCGTGGGTTTATGGGCGGGGCCACCTCTCCCTCCTTGCCAGTCTGACCCCTGCACATAACCACAGCAAGTTGCAAACTAGCTGATAGCCATCATTGAGAATAATCTTGAGGGCTTTTTATTCTGGTTCTGCTGCGCTATTGAGTAATCCCTTTTGCTACACAGGGTTGTTTGGTAGCTGTGCCGGGAATTACCTCGTGTTTTCTTCATTCACACCCCCCTAACTAGCAACACCAGTGGTCAAGCAAAAAAGGCAGCATGTTAGAACAATGATCTCTGTTGTTGTCGCCGTCATTATTTAGATGCCGAACCAAAGGCCCGACACTCCCTTTGTCTCACCTTCAGTACTGTCTGTCACCAGTCAATGCTGCAGATGTTGACTTAGCCCCGATGCTAGCAGGAGCCTTTGTCATAGTATAATTCCCAGATCTGAACCTTAGCGTCCAAAATATGGGTACTAGCATGAATTTCCCTAAGCTTAATTACCAGCTTAGATCTGATATGCTGCCACCAATCAGGACTTAGGTAGAGCACCTGATAGACTCTGGTCTCCCCCAAAACCTTCTCTGGGGACCCCAAGACCCAGATTCCCTGAGTCTCACAACAAAGGGGAATAAACCATTTCCCTTCCCCCTCCTTTCTTCCTCCCAGCTCTTCCCACCCTGGGTATACTAGGAGAGAGAGACAGATTCAAGCTCCGTGAATCTAAACAAAGGGATTCCCCCTTCACCCATCCTCCTTCCCCTCACCCAGGGGCAATACAGATTCAAGCTCCGTGAATCTAACACAAAGAGGAAATTTATCCTTCCCTTCTCCCCACCAATTCCCTGGTGAGTACAGACTCAATTCCCTTGAGCCTCAACTGGGGAAAAAATCAAACAGGTCTTAAAAAGCAAAACTTTTAATAAAAAGAAGGGGGGAAAAAAGTACAAGTTATCTTTGTAATTTAGATGGTAAATATTACAGGGTCTTTCAGCTTATAGACAATAGAAAGAAAGCTTTCTCCAGCAGAAATACAATTTAAAATACTTTCACCCAAATACACATTAAAACTCTTCCAGCCAGATACACAGTTGCAAATACAGAAAAACAATTAAAAAGACTAAACTGTCTTTCTACTTTTGTACTTACAAAATTGGAACAGAAGATTAGAGAGCCTGTAGGTATGTGTGGTCACTCTCAGAGCCTAGAGAGAACAAAGCAAAACCCAAAACTACAAACAAAGGCTTCCCTCCACTGAGATTTGAAAGTATCTTGTTTCCTGATTGGTCCTCTGGTCAGGTGTTTTTTCGGTTCCCTGTTTGTTAACCCTTTACAGGTGAAAGAGACATTAACCCTTAACTATCTGTTTATGACAGCCTTTAATATCTTTCAGATATGACAACAAAGAACAGATGCCAATTCATTGAGAGTGGAGAGAGATGTTTTGATCTGGGTTTTGGCAATAAAGGCAGCATGAAAATGCATTTCCAATTTGATAGGTTTTTGTTCCCCCTGGAATGCATATTAAATGCTGTTAGCCTGTTACCTTTGACCTTTCTAGCTTGTGAATTTGAAAATCCAATTCCCTGTGAAAAACAATGAATACAACCTGGACTTTGAAGAAAATGCCAATGTGTGCGTTATTTTCTTTGCAGATCCTGCAAGAGCCTACAACAAGCAGAAATGAGGCTTCTGCATAACTTGGGTGGAAACAGCTGTCTCCGCCTCCTTTCAAGATGGAGGTTTTGGAAACTCTGCTATTGGAGATTTTGAAGGGCAGGTTAGACAAACATCTGTTAGGAACAGTCTAGATAATATTTAGTCTTGCCATGAGTGCAGAGGACTGGATTAGATGATCTGTCGAGGTCCCTTCCAGCCATACAATTTTATGATTCTATGGGGGACTTTATTGTACACCCATTGTGGAGGGAGAGACCTTTGAACCGTAGGGAGAGCTTAGAGGTTCAGTTCCTCCTTTGTTTTCATTTTGGTTACAATACACAGTAACCTTTCCAGTGCTACCAGATGTGCTAGGTGCATCCTGCTGGAATGCTCCTCCAGATGTGCCAGTTATGTCCTAGTGGGATATTCCTTAAATGCCACCAGATGTACTGAGTGCATCCCAGAAGAATGTCCCTCCCTTGTGCCAGATGCACCCTAGTGGTACACCTCTCCAGAGGAGTTGGTAAGTCCTAGTGGAATATCGCTCACGTGCTGCCAGATGTTCCCAGTGTTTCCTGGAAGAGTGTCTCTTCCTTGCTGCTGGCGAGTTCTGGCAAAGTGCTCCCAGTGCAGCTAGATATTCTGATCAACTCCCAAAAAACCTTGAATTATTTTCTCTGAGTGACACAAAATGGTTCCCAGGGAAGATCAATATCCTGCTAACTCCATGGTTCTTGCATTACCAGGGCTAGATGACTTGAAATCTGCATCAGGTGTCGTAAAGAACGATGCTGAACAGAAAATAATTTTGAATGACAACGCCACCTTCATAAAGCTGAAATGTTTGCTGGAGCTTTGGCATTTTTATAACCCAGTGCTACAGGGCAAGGCAGTCATGGAATTAGTGACTCAGCACAAAATACTCCCCACTCATCCCAGCTGCGTAGTCCATCGATGCCAATGGGATGAGTGAGCAGTGAACAGGAGAGAGCGGACAGGAGTTCTGTGTCTTAGGCCAAGCCAGAAATTAGGGGTCCCTTGCTTTTCCAAGTGCACTGCAAATCTCTTGGCACCACACGGCCATGTCTGGTGGTTTAAGAGCAGCACGAAACCAGAAAGCCTGAGGAAAAGGTTCTGAGAGTGCGCCTAGGCGGGTGCATAGTTTGAGGGAGAGTGATGGAGTGTCCACCCCACATAAGCCCTTAGCTGGTTACTGTGGGCCAGGAGGAGCCAATTAACCTTAGGTGCCGCCCCTGGAGGGAAACCAGGGATTGACAGGGCCTAATGGCAGATGAAGCCCAGCTGGGGGAGGGGCTGGGTAGGATTGTAAAGCCAAGAAGTTGGAATAGGAAGGGGGCTGCAGGGAGGAGGTCTGCAGTCAGGCCCTAGAGGGAAAGGGAGTTGGCCAGGGACAAGGAGGAGATCCATGGGGAGAGTAAGCCCAAGGGTCCTGCCCTGGATGAGGGAGTCCAGCAAGAGGCCGAGAAAGACAAAGCAGCCACAGGGAGCAGAGAACATAGGCAAGGAGAGGTGGGGTAGGGAGGAGCCCAGGGAAACCGCAACAGGGTCTGAGACTGAGCACACCTAGGCTGCTAGTCATGGGATCTCTGGGCAGGAACCCGGAGGAGTGGGCAGGTCTGGATTTCCCAGTAGCCACTGGGAAAGTGGTACAGGACCTGGTCACCTGAACACTGCCTGGACAGCTTGTCTGGAAGGGGCGGGGGATTGTATAGTAACCTGGCCAGAGATCCACATCATGAAGAAGGAGCATGCCGAGTCATGGAGAGAGAGTGGGGCAGCATGAACAACCAGTGGAAGGGGGTGCCACACAGGCAGGAGCTAATTCCCAGACCCAGTCACTAGAAGGCACACCTGGGGTGAGTGGAACCCCCTTCACAGGGGAAATAGTGAAACCCAGCTTCTTAATAACATGGTCTTGATAGGAAACCAGATCTAGGACACTGGCTTTTGCAGGTGACAATGTCTCCCTCTAGTGGCTGCCCCCAAAGACTATAACAACCTGCTATTTTTGCCCAGACACAGGAGTTTTGCTGTGGATCAGGTGTCGACACTAGCGTTTTCAATGATGAAGATGCAGATTTCAATCCCAGGATGTGAGCTCTTTGGGGCAGGGACCATAACTTACTATCTGCTTGTTCAGTGCCTGGAGTAATGGGGGGCCTGTTCCTTACTGGGGCCTCCAGATGCTACCACAATATAAATGAGACAGAATATATGCATATATGCAGCTGTATGCAAGTAGCCATGAGTCGTTACACAAATAAAAAACGTCCATTTTGAATTAGGTTTGTTTTGATTTTGGCAGCCTGTGTGAACCCCAAACTTGGTGTGAAATTCAGGGACTGTGAATGCCATTGGATTTAATCCCCTGCAAGTTTTGCATAACCCCTATGATCAAATCCACCAGGATTTGAACAGCCCTAGGGCAGGATCTGGCCCTTTTTGGTGGTCTTTGGAGTATCAAGTGTGTTTGGTGCTTACATGTTTCTCTAATTTAGTCTAGTTTGGGACTCAGCAACTGCCCTAACGTTCCCTTCTCTGGGGAGGTGCATGAAGAGGGACAGATCTAGCCAAGTTTGTTAACTGGAAATGAATCCAGAGTTTAGGGACAGGGAGGATTACCAGCTCTGGCTGGGCCCAGGCATAGTGCAACCATATGTGATCGAAGCCTGTCCTTCATCCCCCACAGGAGAGCTCAGCCTGCTGACATCCAATACCCTGTGCCATTCCAGCTTTCTAACAGAGATCTGCCAACTCACTGTGCTCCTGACCTGCGGCATGCCCCAGTCCTGCCCAAGCCTTACTTACCCACATTCATTATTTGTACTATCGTAGCATGTAGAGGCCCCCACTGAGATCAGCACCCCACTGCACTGGGCACCGCATAGAAACATAGTGGAAGAGAGTCCTTGCTCTGGAGAGCTTCCAGTTGAAATAGACGATCCAGACAAAGTGTGGGAGAGGAAACCAAGGAACAGAGAGAGCCAGTGAGTTGCCCAAGATCATGCAGCAGGTCGATGGCAGAGGTAGGAATAGAACCTAGGTCCTATGTGGGTGCCTTGTCCATCAGACCACATGGCCTACATTAGAAACAAGAGCAGAAGCCACCACCCCTCTAGTCTGGCTGTGCAACATGCCTGGTTGCTCTCGGGAGCTCTCCTGGTGTGCTGTGTAGCATACAGATGGGTGCTGGGCTGAGGACATCGCATATATTTGAGCTTGTGACTTCAGGCTGGATTTGCATGCCAGAGGGGAGAGGCTCGTACCCTCAGCCTCTGAGTCAGCGACGTGCCAGGATCTTATATCCTGGCCTGCAGCGTCCCGAGCTGTGGTAACAACCTGACCATTTCTTCTGTCTCAGTGCATGCATTCCCTGGCTCAGCGAAGCGTCCCTGCTGTAACTCCATGCCCTGGGCTGCTCATCACTGCACCCGTTCTGGATCTCTCCCCCCTGGGTCCCTGTCCCCAATTTCCTACAGCTTAACCCACCTGGGAGAGACTCCTGGTGTGAGCTACCCTTGCCCTGACTGATGGCGGACGTGTTGTCTCGGGAGTGACACCTGGAGACGTGGGTTCTAGCCCCAGCTGGGCCATGTGGATTCTGACAGGTCATGCAAGGCCTTGTTTTTAGAAGTACTGAATACCCCTGGCAGCTGCATATGCTTAGCAGCTCTGAGAATCTGGTCCTTAATCTGTGTGTCCCTCATTAACCCCCTAGGGATAATAATATTCAGTCATCCACAAGGGTGTGCAGAGGCTAGATTCACTGATGTGTGTCAGCTGCTTCTCCGGCACCATGAGGACCTCAGAAATCTCTATAAATCCCTAAACCCCAGTAACCTGGTCCCATTAGAAACTGGTTCTGGGGAAATAATCGTGTGGGCCTGCTCCTGTTCTGACGTATGCCTGTGTAAATAGGAGTAACTAGATATCATAAATCTTATCCCAGATTTGGACCTTAGCGTCCAAAATATGGGGGTTAGCATGAAAACCTCCAAGCTTAGTTACCAGCTTGGACCTGGTACTTGCTGCCACCACCCAAAAAATTAGAGTGTTTTGGGGCACTCTGGTCCCCCTGAAAAACCTTCCCTGGGGACCCCAAGACCCAAATCCCTTGAGTCTCACAACAAAGGGAAATAATCCTTTTTCCCTTCCCCCCTCCAGGTGCTCCTGGAGAGATACACAGACACAAGCTCTGTGAATCCAAACAGAGTGACTCCCCCTCCCCGTTCCCAGTCCTGGAAACAAAAGCACTTTCCTCTTCACCCAGAGGGAATGCAAAATCAGGCTAGCAAATCCAACACACACAGATCTCCCCCTGATTTCTTCCTCCCACCAATTCCCTGGTGAGCTGCAGACTCAATTTCCCTGAAGTAAAGAAAAACTCCAACAGGTCTTAAAAGAAAGCTTTATATAAAAAGAAAGAAAAATACATACAAATGGTCTCTCTGTATTAAGGTGACAAAATACAGGGTTAATTGCTTAAAAGAAATATGAATAAACAGCCTTATTCAAAAAGAATACAAATCAAAGCACTCCAGCACTTATATTCATGCAAATACCAAAGAAAAGAAACCATATAACTTACTATCTGATCTCTTTGTCCTTACACTTAGAAACAGAAGATTAGAAAGTAAAACTACTACTCCAAAGCTCAGAGACAGCAGGCAGACAGAAAACAAAGACCTCAGACACAAAATTCCCTCCACCCAAAGTTGAAAAAATCCGGTTTCCTGATTGGTTCTCTGGTCAGGTGCTTCAGGTGAAAGAGACATTAACCCTTAGCTATCTGTTTATGACATGCCCCCCAAATTGCAGACAGTGGGGAAGCTCACTGGCGGCGATTTCCTTCTAGAACTTTAAAATAAACAGATTACTACAACACATGCACCTTTACATAGACTACTAAGTATATAACTAACAGACTTCTACATTTTAAGAACACTTTTTAACTACTGAATTCTGGGAAACTCTTACGGGAGAGTGCATCAGCAACTTTGTTAGAAGCTCCTGTGATGTGCTGAATTTCAAAATCAAAATCTTGGAGAGCTAAACTCCAACGAAGAAGTTTCTTGTTGTTCCCCTTGGCAGTATGAAGCCACTTTAGTGCAGCATGGTCAGTTTGTAGTTGGAACCGCCGTCCCCAAACATATGGGCGTAGCTTTTCCAGGGCGTACACAATGGCATAGCATTCCTTTTCACTGACTGACCAGTGACTTTCCCTCTCAGACAGTTTCTTGCTGAGAAACACGACAGGATGGAAGTTGTGATCTGTTGCTTCCTGCATGAGCACTGCTCCTATACCACGCTCAGATGCATCTGTGGTTACTAGGAATGGCTTGTCAAAGTCCGGGGCCCTGAGCACAGGGTCAGACATGAGCATCGCCTTAAGCTGGGTAAAGGCCTTTTGACACTCATCAGTCCACTTAACGGCATTTGGCTGGGTCTTTTTGGTCAGGTCGGTCAATGGGGCAGCGATTTGGCTGTAGTGTGGTACAAATCGCCTGTAGTATCCGGTCAAGCCTAAGAAGGATTGGACCTGCTTCTTGGACCGTGGGATAGGCCACTTTTGGATAGCATCCACCTTGGCCTGTAGGGGGTTTATGGTTCCTCGACCCACCTGGTGCCCCAGGTAAGTCACTCTGTTTTGGCCTATTTGACACTTTTTGGCCTTAACAGTTAGTCCAGCCTGCCTGATGCGCTCAAAGACCTTTTCCAGGTGTAGTAGGTGTTCGGGCCAGGAGTCTGAAAAAATGGCCACATCATCGAGGTAGGCAACTGCAAATTCTCCCATTCCAGCTAGTAGACCATCTACCAGCCTCTGGAAGGTGGCAGGTGCATTTCGAAGGCCGAAAGGAAGGACATTGAATTCATACACCCCCGCATGGGTGACGAATGCTGACCTCTCCTTGGCAGTTTCATCTAGCGGTACTTGCCAGTACCCCTTGGTTAAGTCTATTGTAGAGATGAACTGGGCACGTCCCAACTTCTCCAATAGCTCATCGGTACGTGGCATTGGATAGTTGTCCGGATGAGTTACAGCATTTAGCTTACGGTAGTCCACGCAAAAGCGTATTTCCCCATCTGGTGTGGGTACCAGAACCACTGGAGATGCCCATGCACTGGTAGATGGGCGGATTATACCCATCTGTAGCATGTTCTGGATCTCCCGTTCTATAGCAGCTTGGGCATGAGGAGACACTTGGTAGGGTGGGGTTCTAATTGGATGAGCATTACCTGTGTCAATGGAGTGGTATGCCCGTTCAGTCCGTCCTGGGGTGGCTGAGAACAATGGGGCGAAGCTAGTGCACAGCTCCTTGATTTGTCGCCGCTGCAGACGTTCCAGGGTGGTTGAGAGGTTCACCTCTTCCACGCCACCGTCTTTTTTCCCGTCATAGTAGACACCGTCAGGCCACTCAGCATCATCTCCCTGGACTGTAAACTGACAAACTGTAAATCTCTGGAATAGAAAGGCTTGAGAGAATTAATATGGTACACTTTAGGCTTTAGTGAGGAATTGGGAAATGCTATGAGGTAGTTTACAGTTCCCAGGCGCTCTTGGACCGTGAATGGCCCTTCCCATGATGCTTCCATCTTATGGGCCTGTTGCGCCTTCAAGACCATAACCTGGTCTCCTACCTTGAAGGAACGTTCTCTGGCATGTCTGTCATACCAGGCCTTTTGCTCTTCTTGAGCATCCTTTAGGTTCTCTCTAGCAAGGGCTAAAGAGTGTTGGAGGGTGCTTTGAAGGTTGCTTACAAAGTCCAGAATGTTAGTTCCTGGAGAAGGCGTAAACCCCTCCCATTGCTGCTTCACCAACTGTAATGGTCCCTTAACCTCGTGACCATACACAAGTTCAAATGGTGAAAACCCTAAACTGGGATGTGGTACAGCCCTGTAGGCAAACAGCAACTGCTGCAACACTAGGTCCCAATTATTGGAGAATTCGTTGATGAATTTTCGTATCATGGCCCCCAAAGTTCCATTGAACCTTTCCACCAGGCCATTGGTTTGATGGTGGTATGGGGTGGCAACCAAGTGATTCACCCCATGCGTTTCCCACAGTTTTTCCATGGTCCCTGCCAGGAAATTAGACCCTGAATCTGTAAGGATGTCGGAGGGCCAACCTACCCTGGCAAAGATGTCTGTTAAGGCCAGGCACACAGTGTTAGCCCTGGTGTTGCCTAAAGCTACTGCTTCTGGCCATCGGGTAGCAAAGTCCACTAAAGTCAGTACGTACTGCTTTCCTCTGGGTGTCTTTTTTGGGAAAGGACCCAGAATATCCACAGCTACTCGCTGAAATGGGACCTCAATTATGGGGAGTGGCTGGAGAGGGGCCTTGACCTGGTCTTGAGGCTTTCCCACTCTTTGGCACACCTCACAAGACCGGACATACTTGGCAACGTCCTTGCCCATCCCCTCCCAGTGGAAGGACTTCCCCAACCTGTCTTTGGTTCTGTTCACCCCAGCATGGCCACTGGGATGATCATGGGCTAAGCTTAAGAACTTCCCCCGGTACTTCGTTGGAACCACCAACTGTTTTTGCGGCTGCCATTCTTCCCGGTGTCCACCAGAAAGAATTTCCTTGTATAAAAGTCCTTGGTCTATAACAAACTGGGATCGATTAGGAGAGCTGAGAGGTGGTGGGGTGCTCCATGCCGCCGCCCAAGCTTTCTGAAGGCTGTCATCTGCTTCCTGCTCAGTCTGGAACTGTTCCCTTGAGGCTGGGGTCACCAGTTCTTCCTCAGACTGTGGACTTGGGCTTGGTCCCTCTGGAAGCAATGTAGGTGATGGGGTTGTTTCCGGTGCTGGTGAACCACTCTCCGCTGGTGCACCTGAGGTTATTTCAGGCTCTGGCTGAGCCTTTTGGGTATGGCTGTCTGTTGCTTCTGCCAGTTCTGGCTCGCTGGCGCCCTCTGGCGTTGAGTTTGAAGATGGGGTTGCAATTGCTGGTTGCTGTTCCAGTTCCGGGCCTGGGACTGGAGGTGCTGTGGCTGTTTCAGTGGTTGGCATGGAATCTGGATCCACTACCTCTGTCTGGGTCTCTGGTAACCCAGACGGGGCGTCTGTGGACGGTTCAGGAACAGGAATGGGTCTGGAAGCTTGCCTGGTTTGGCTACGTGTAACCTTTCCCACTCTCTTGGCCCGCCTCACCTGGATGGCCAAGTCTTCCCCCAGTAGCATGGGGATAGGATAATTGTCATAGACTGCAAAAGTCCACATTCCTGACCAGCCTTTGTACTGGACAGGCAGTTGAGCTGTAGGCAAGTCTACAGCTTGTGACATGAAGGGGTAAATTGTAACTTTGGTCTTTGGGTTGATGAATTTGGGGTCAACGAAGGATTGGTGGATAGCTGACACTTGTGCCCCCGTGTCTCTCCACGCAGTAACCTTCTTTCCACCCACTCTCAAATTTTCCCTTCGCTCCAAGGGTATTTGAGAGGCATCCGGGCCTGGGGATCCTTGGTGTGATGGTGGTGTAATGAAGTGCACTCGCATGGTGTTCTTTGGACAGTTGGCCTTGATATGTCCCAGTTCATTACACTTAAAGCATCTTCCATCTGATGGGTCACTGGGCCGAGGTGAGTTACTGGAGATGGGTGAGGTGGAAGAGTAGGGCGTCTGTGGCTTTACTTGGGTTGTATGTGGGGTCTTTGGCTGTCCTCGGTTGTAGGGTTTATGGTCGGTGTGCCCCCTGGGGTAATCGTTCCCCTTGACAGTAGCTTTCTTGCTTTCTGCCACTTCCATCCATTTGGCTCCAATCTCCCCCGCCTCAGCGAGATCTTTGGGTTTTCCATCTTGTATGTACCGTGTGATGTCTTCAGGAACACCATCCAAGAACTGCTCCATTTGTATGAGGAGGTGCAGTTCTTCCAAGGTTTGAACGTTGTGTCCTGTTATCCAGGCCTCATAGTTTTTTGCAACGTAGTAGGCGTGTTTGGGAAATGACACATCTGGTTTCCACTTTTGGGTTCTGAAGCGCCGACGGGCATGATCCGGGGTTATCCCCATTCTGTATCTGGCCTTGGTTTGAAAAAGTTTATAGTCATTCATTTGCTGCTTAGGCATTTCAGCTGCCACCTCTGCTAAAGGTCCACTGAGCTGTGACCTTAATTCTACCATGTACTGGTCTTCGGGGATGCTGTACCCAAGACAGGCTCTTTCAAAATTTTCCAAGAAGGCCTCGGTGTCATCACCTGCCTTGTAGGTGGGAAATTTCCTGTGCTGTGGAGCAATAATTGGCGATGGGTTGTTAGGATTGACTGGAGTCTGTTGCTTAGCCTTTTCTAATTCCATGGCCTGTTGGTAGGCTTCCCTCTGGAGTTCTATCTGTCTTCTGTGGGCTGCCTCGTCTTCTGCTTGTTTCCTTCGGTGGGCCACCTCTTCTTCTTCTAGTTTTCTTTTGTGTGCTGCCTCTTTGGCTGCCTGTTCTCTTTGGTAGGCTGCCAGTTTGATGCTTTCTTCCTTTTCTTTCAGCTCCACCTCTTTTTGTCTTTTTTCCAGTTGTCGCCTGTGTTCAGCTTCTTTGAATTGTTCTTCGGCCTCCATTTTTGTCTTGGTAGACATGGTTCCTGTTTTCTTGTGTTGGGGTGCCCTCCGGTGTTTATATTCTGAACTGCAGGCTCTGTTGCCTCCTGGAGTCTACCTAGCAACAGAGCCTTTAGCTAATCTTCAATGTTAAGTAAACCTGAAAAAACCACTTTATTTGCATGTATATAGTGCTGGTAATGACTCTCAATGGGAGTGCTATTGTGTGACAAAAGACTCTTAATAGCACCTTAATGGTTTCTTGCTTAAGATGCAAGCCACAAACTGCCAGAGAGAGCAGAAAAAAAAATTCTTTTTGGTTCCCTTTTAAAACCAACTGTTTCTCTCTGCTAAAAAGCCCTTAGCAGAGAAAAGAAAAATATAATATTCCTACTGGCTTCTGGATTCTGTCTATCATCCCACCGCTGCTACTCATATCATAAACCTTATCCCAGATTTGGACCTTAGCGTCCAAAATATGGGGGTTAGCATGAAAACCTCCAAGCTTAGTTACCAGCTTGGACCTGGTACTTGCTGCCATCACCCAAAAAATTAGAGTGTTTTGGGGCACTCTGGTCCCCCTGAAAAACCTTCCCTGGGGACCCCAAGACCCAAATCCCTTGAGTCTCACAACAAAGGGAAATAATCCTTTTTCCCTTCCCCCCTCCAGGTGCTCCTGGAGAGATACACAGACACAAGCTCTGTGAATCCAAACAGAGTGACTCCCCCTCCCCGTTCCCAGTCCTGGAAACAAAAGCACTTTCTTCTTCACCCAGAGGGAATGCAAAATCAGGCTAGCAAATCCAACACACACAGATCTCCCCCTGATTTCTTCCTCCCACCAATTCCCTGGTGAGCTGCAGACTCAATTTCCCTGAAGTAAAGAAAAACTCCAATAGGTCTTAAAAGAAAGCTTTATATAAAAAGAAAGAAAAATACATACAAATGGTCTCTCTGTATTAAGGTGACAAAATACAGGGTTAATTGCTTAAAAGAAATATGAATAAACAGCCTTATTCAAAAAGAATACAAATCAAAGCACTCCAGCACTTATATTCATGCAAATACCAAAGAAAAGAAACCATATAACTTACTATCTGATCTCTTTGTCCTTACACTTAGAAACAGAAGATTAGAAAGTAAAACTACTTCTCCAAAGCTCAGAGACAGCAGGCAGACAGAAAACAGAAAACAAAGACCTCAGACACAAAATTCCCTCCACCCAAAGTTGAAAAAATCCGGTTTCCTGATTGGTTCTCTGGTCAGGTGCTTCAGGTGAAAGAGACATTAACTCTTAGCTATCTGTTTATGACACTAGATCCAACTGAATGGGTTACAGTGGGGTAAGGCTGGTGCATGGGAGATCAGAATTAGCATTGTCTGTATCACAGCAGTGCTGAGAGGGCCCCAGCAGGGTCAGGCCCCCATTGTGCTGAATGCTGCATCAAGCCCTCTGCTTTGGTGTGTGTCTCTTTGCACGCATGCAACAGCACCAGGAAGAGAGATTTTGTCTGGGCTCCGTCTGGAGTTTGAACTCCGTGGGACATGCTGAAGCAGGGCACCAAAGCGTGATGCACGTGCAGGCCAGGGCCATAGAAGATGGAGGGGTTTTGGCAGGCATTGCTGCCAAACAAAGCTGGGATTGCAAATCACAGACAAGAAATGGTGCTTTTTGACCAGGTATAACTTGGCCAAACCAGAAGGGATTCTTATGAGGCCAGCAGAAGGCACCAGGAGCACCCTGCTGCAAAGTCCTGCTGCAAACAATGGAGGTGTTAGAGCTCCTCAAAGAAACAATGGCAAGAAGTTTTCAGAATGGAAAGTGTTCGGCAACCAGAAGGCAGAGATTGCTGCTTCTCCCCTTGTACTACAGAAGATAGGTATAGGCACAGGAACTAAGGGTGCGGGGGGTGCTGCAGCACCCCCAGGTTTTAGGCAGGCCACTGGCCCCGTGCCCAGGCCTTCACTCCCCAACCCAGGGCTTGGGTGCTGGCTGCCGGCCCTGCTCTGGCTGCTGGTCCTGTGCTCGGGGCTCTGCCCCCTGCCCTCCACTCCCAGGGCTCTGCTACCCTGCCCCATATGTGAGGTCCCAGCTGCGGGCCACATCTCCGCCCCCAGCCTTTGCCCCCTTACCCCTGTCCTGGTCCCCCCCTCCCAGAGACACGGCCCTGCTCCCAGCCCCAGCTGGGGGGACATAGACAGGGGTAATGGGACTGGCTTTCAGCACCCCCACTATCCCAAGGGTTCCAGCACCATTGAAGATAGATCTGTGTTCTGGTTTCGTAAGCGTGCAAATAGCTCAGGTTCATACATGGCATCCACCACCATAGTATCCGGGCACCTCACAACGGTCGGGAAGGGAGGGCCGCTTTATTGTCATAATCTCCTCTTACAAATGGGCAGGTGAAACACAGACGAAGCTACTTGCCCAGAGTCACACAAGATGGTTTTAGGAGCACAGGAACTCTGCAGGGAAGTAGGTTAACCGTTACCACATCCTCCCTCTTCTCTGTGGAGCCTGGCTATCGCTACCATTGTACCAGGGGGATGAAATGAGCCAGCAAAGGAAACCAGGGATTGTTGGTCCCCTCAGCCAGTGCTCTAGTCAGCCTGCCCTTAGCAGGCCATGAAATTGACAGGTGTTACAAACCATATGGCATCAGAGCTTTAGGGGCTGCAGCCCAGGGCCCCAGCCCCCAGCTCAAGATGGCCCTGCAAAAATAAATCACAGGCAGTGAGCTCCGGGCCGCCAAAAGGGGCGCTCAGGCAGGCTGCCTGCATGTCGTGGCCCCATGCTGCTCCCAGAAGCGCCTGGCTGCTGGCACATCTGTGCAGCCCCTGGTGGGGGGTGAGGAGGGGTGGCTCCACCTGCTGCACCCACCTCCAGCACCATTCCCACAGCTCCTATTGGCTGGGAACCGACCAATGGGAGCTACAGGGGCGGCGCTTGCGGGTGCAGGCAGTGCATGGAGACATGCTGCCCCCTCCCCCCAGGGGCTGCAGAGATGTGTCAGCAGCCAGCCACTTCTGGGAGCAGCGTGATGCAATGGCAGGCAGCCTGCTGGAGCTCTGCTGCGCCGCCGGCCAGGAGCTGCCTGTGGTAAGCGCAGGGGCAGATCCAGGCACCAGCACGCCAAGCGCGTGCCTGGGGCGGCAAGCTGCGGGGGGCGCTCTGCCGGTCACCACGAGGGTGGCAGGCAGGGTGCCTTTGGCAGTTTGCCTGCAGAGGGTCCGCTGGTCCTGCGGCTTCGGTGGACCTCCCGCAGGCACGCCGCGAACCTAGAGCTGCCCCTGGGTAAGCGCCTCCTAGCTGGAACCTGCACCTTGCAACCCCCCCGCACTAAACTCCCTCCCAGACCCCGCACCACCTTCTGCACTCCAACCCCCTGCCCCAGGTCAGAATCCCTTCCTGCACCAAACTCCCTCCCAGACACCACATCCCCTCCTGCATCCCAACCCCCTGCTCCAGCCTCCTCCTGCACCAAACTCCCTCCCAGACCCCACATCCACTCCTGAACCCCAACCCCCTGCTCCAGCCTCCTCCTGCACCAAACTCCCTCCCAGACCCCACATCCACTCCTGAACCCCAACCCCCTGCTCCAGCCTCCTCCTGCACCAAACTACCTCCCAGACCCCACATCCACTCCTGCACCCCAACCCCCTGCTCCAGCCTCCTCCTGCACCAAACTCCCTCCCAGACCCCACATCCACTCCTGAACCCCAACCCCCTGCTCCAGCCTCCTCCTGCACCAAACTCCCTCCCAGGAAAAAGACTTGTATACAGGGGCCTCACAAAATCTAATAGCTCCAGGCCCACAGGAGAGTTAATCCAGCCCTGTCTGGCATAGGTGGTGTTTCTCTATCCCCCCCACACCCCACTTCTCTCTATTTAGACCTCAAGATTAAATTCAATTTAATTAGAAGGATTCTACATCATATACATTTAACATTTAATATGCATGCTTAGGTGTTCTCTCCCCGCATCTTTATGACAGGGGTCCTAGGAGGGATGTTACTGAGTGCTGGTGTAATAAAGAATAGGAAGGAAGGGGCATGAGGAAGGGGGGCTGGAGACTCATGGAGCAGGGAAGGAAGAAGGGGATACTGGCTGCACAGGAAAGATTGCTCAGACTGCTGCTGCTGTCTCCCTGCTGCTCGGGGTGGGATAGATCCTGCTTCCACTGAAATCAGTGAGAATTTTGCCATGGAATTCAGAGGGAGCAGGGTCTGGATTAGAGTGTGTGTGTGTCCTGTCTGATCTTTGATTTCACAGGCTTTAATCCCCTCCCTGGTTTACCCAGGTCAGTGCTGATCACCCAGGGAAAGCGCTCTCCTCTGAAAACATCTGTCAAGCTGTTCTGCAGTAACTTGAAGGCAGACTTAAGGACCAGGGCACAAACCCCAAATTACTTGAGAGTCCTATGCTTAGATTTCACCAACCAATTATCAAGTGTAAACTTCTCAGCCACTATAACAGCCTTAACATGGGGTCATAGATAGTACCCGGGGGTTCTCTGATACACCCAAGTGAGTCTGCCTTTGCGATAGATGGTTCCTTACGCCAAGGATCACAGCAATAGTCAGGTTAATCCCAGTCCCAAAGGACCTGTCAATTACACCTTAGATCTCTCACCAAACACTATGCTGGTAGTCAGTCCTATAATAAACTATACAGAGGTTTATTAATAGAAAAGGAAACAAGAGTTATTTACAAGGTTAAACCAGATAAACATAGATACACACATGAGTTACGCTCTTAAGTTTCAAAGGAGCTTTAATCATAAGCAAGCTCTAGATGTCCTTTAGAGCTAACCCAGGCTAAGCAGCTGGGGATCCCTTGCTTCTGCCTAGAAATCTTGTCCCCTGGAGTCCAAGCAGCACAGAGATACATTTCACTTTGTATGGGGGTTTTATTCCCTCCCTCTCACCCCTCCAGCCCTATGTGCAAAATTCACCTGATGGGAGGAATTCACCTGCATAACTCATCTTCATGGGCGGTGGATAGCAGAGCAACAAAGGCTTTTGTCTTCTTTAATGTTCCACGCTTTAGTTCATCTGATGCCCATGGGCCTTTCTTGTTGGACAGGACATAACACCAGCTGGAGACAAGCATTTCACACAAAGGCTTTGTCTACACTACACGGCTTTTAGCGACACGGCCGTGTTGACACAGCTGTGTCGCTAAATGTCAGGCAGCGTAGCTGCTGTTGGTCAGCACTTTTGCTGACAAAATACTTCCACCCCCAACGAGCAGCGGTCGCGTTGTTGACAGGAGAGCGCTGTTCACAAGGACACTTGCTGCTGCAAAACTTTTGTCTTTCGGGGACATGGCGGGGAGCCCCTCTGAATGACTCATAGACTCATAGACTCTAGGACTGGAAGGGACCTCGAGAGGTCATCGAGTCCAGTCCCCTGCCCTCATGGCAGGACCAAATACTATCTAGACCATCCCTGATAGACATTTATCTAACCTACTCTTAAATATCTCCAGAGATGGAGATTCCACAACTTCCCTAGGCAATTTATTCCAGTGTTTAACTACCCTGACAGTTAGGAACTCTTTCCTAATGTCCAACCTAAATCTCTCTTGCTGCAGTTTAAGCCCATTGCTTCTTGTTCTATCATTAGAGGCTAAGGTGAACAAGTTTTCTCCCTCCTCCTGATGACACCCTTTTAGATACCTGAAAACTGCTATCATGGCCCCTCTCAGTCTTCTCTTTTCCAAACTAAATAAACCCAATTCTTTCAGCCTTCCTTCATAGGTCATGTTCTCAAGACCTTTAATCATTCTTGTTGCTCTTCTCTGGACCCTCTCCAATTTCTCCACATCTTTCCTGAAATGTGATGCCCAGAACAGAGTGGAAGAATGACTTCTCGTGTCTTGTTTACAACACACCTGTTAATGCATCCCAGAATCATGTTTGCTTTTCTTGCAACAGTATCACACTGTTGACTCATATTTAGCTTGTGGTCCACTATGACCCCTAGATCTCTTTCTGCCATACTCCTTCCTAGACAGTCTTTTCCCATTCTGTATGTGTGAAACTGATTGTTCCTTCCTAAGTGGAGCACTTTGCATTTGTCTTTATTGAACTTCATCCGGTTTACCTCAGACCATTTCTCCAATTTGTCCAGATCATTTTGAATTTTGACCCTGTCCTCCAAAGCAGTTGCAATCCCTCCCAGTTTGGTATCATCTGCAAACTTAATAAGCGTACTTTCTATGCCAACATCTAAGTCATTGATGAAGATATTGAACAGAACCGGTCCCAAAACAGACCCCTGTGGAACCCCACTTGTTATACCCTTCCAGCAGGATTGGGAGCCATTAATAACTATTCTCTGAGTATGGTTATCCAGCCAGTTATGCACCCACCTTATAGTAGCCCCATCTAAATTGTATTTGCCTAGTTTATCCATAAGGATATCATGCGAGACCGTATCAAATACCTTACTAAAGTTTTGTTGCTCAATTGCCAGTGTAGTCATAGCCTTACAGTCTGCCGCCTGTCTGGTGATTTACACAGTTACAGAGGCTTACAATACACAGGCTGAAATATTACCTTACAATATGGGATACCGAGGTTATTAGTGAGATTAATGCAAGCAGCAACGCACAAGGGTTCAATAAAGTCTAACCACTCAATACATTCTTGGAGTGTTAATACCTATGGGAGCAATAGTAACACACAGGAGACCAGACAGGTTCCAGCTATGTATTTGTCAGAGTTCAGCTCCCACATGGGGACGTTGGCATGAGCTGACACCTGCTCTGCCAGCGTCACCACACCCGTCACTTTGCTCTGTGAATTGACTGACAATGGCTGGCTGTAACAATGCTGCCCGTGGGAGCCAGCTGAGGTCACTCAGAATGGGGCAGACAAACCCCAAAAGCTAGCGGATATTCCAATACTTAGATTTACCAAGCCACCCCAAAACAGCCTCTGTGTTACCTCACTGGTTACTCAGAAGTCCAAACAATGCAGTTCCCATAAAGTTTCCAGTCTCAAGCCTCCATCCAGACATACATGTTAAACATATGATGATAAATTCTGAAAATCTTATCTCATCATGTAAAAGAAAAGGCTCTCCTGATCCCAAAGGACCAAGCCTCAGACCCAGGTCCAATGGTAACTTAGATCTTACCCACAATACACTCTTATAGCCAATTCTTGTTAATTAAACTAAAATTTATTAAAAAAGAAAAGAGTGTTGGTTAAAAGATCTATATATATACAGACTTGAGTTCAATTCTTGAGGTTCAGATACATAGCAGAGATGAGCTTGTAGTTGTCAAAAGTTATTTTGGAAATAGTCCATAGGTTATAGTCCAATGTCCATATTCAGGGTGACTCCAATCAGTGACTGGGGATCTCAATCCTCATGCCTTAAGGTCTCCCCCTCTTGAAACCCAAAGCAAATCTGAGACGAAAAAGGGTCATTTTCTGCAGCCTTTGGCCTGAGAAAACAATAGACTTAACTTTCCTTCTCCTAAACATCATGGCAATTAGCACAGGATAATTTATCCATTAAACAGTTCAGATACAGGTTACTACAATCTTCAAAGAGACTTATAGACAATACTAGAGAGATATATATATATATAATAGATAATACTGTTTCACTCAAGTGTCTTCTTAAATGTTAATACTACTTTTTTGATCTTTGAATCAAAGCTACAGCAATAGGGAAGACTTGTTTGCTTACATCACAAGACCTGAACAAACATCTACCCTTCTATCTATAACAATACAGGCTTGCATTTCTAAGCTCTATTCATTTACGTGTCTTCCTAACCAGTCTCTAAAGTTCGGCCATGGGTCAGGTCAGTCTGTGAGTTAATTAACTCTTTCTGGCCCTGTCACCTTTTAATGAGATATTATAAATTACACTCATAATGTCACACAGGCGAAGAAGACATCCACCCATGTGACCCAGACAGCTTGGGGGATCCTGTCACCTCCATACCTCGAAAGCTCTCACTGCCCCACTTTCTCTGTCTCTCCATGGTACTAAATGCCCTCCCCCCTGGCACAGTAGCGCCCCAGATTTTAAGGGCCTTAGCCTAACCACGCCCCAGTGAGATAGGGCAGTGCACTATCCCTATAGCACAGATGGTAGCTGAGGACAGAAGCCTTATCTATATCAACAGTGATGGAAGCTCCCTAAAAATGTGGGGGGGGCCACCAGCGCCCAAACTGTGGCCCCGTCCCCACACCACTCCTTTCCCCGAGGGCCTGCCCCTGAGCCGCCACTTCCCCATAAGGTCCTGCCCTCACACCGCCCCTTCCCCCGAGGTCCTGCCCCTGCACCGCCTCTCCCCCCTAAAACTCCACCCCCACTCACTCCTCTTCACCCCCTCCTCCCATCGCTTGCCCTTACAGCCAGTAAAAAGTGATGGGGCCACAGACCCCTGCCCTCCCCCCTGTCCCGGCGCCCCTGCAAACGGTCCGCAGCAGGTGAGATGTAAATCTACCTTGCACTAGCCTGACATGTGCTACCTGTCCGTGGAAGGTCTGTAGTGCGCAACGTTAATGCACAGCAGCAGTAGTGCAAGGTGGATTTACATCCCAGCCTGCCACACACTAACTCTTTATGTAGACAAGTCCAAGGTGGCTTGCCCTGGGTCACATAGTACAAAATTGAACTCAAGCATCCCAAGTCCTAGGGTAAGGCCCCCTAATCACTGGACCATCCTTCTCCACCATATCAGGTTTCAACTTCTTGTCCTCCCCTTTAGATTCGGCAGCTAACTTGGACATTGGATCCTGGTTGCTGCTGGGGAGGCAGGGTTCAGACACAACTCCCAGTCCCATCTCTAGTGTGGGACTGCGGGTGCCAGGAGGAAGAGGAGGA
Source organism: Gopherus flavomarginatus (assembly GCF_025201925.1). Classification (NCBI taxonomy): domain Eukaryota; kingdom Metazoa; phylum Chordata; order Testudines; family Testudinidae; genus Gopherus; species Gopherus flavomarginatus. The sequence goes on along the minus strand of NC_066617.1, from coordinate 10,926,046 downwards.
GCAATGGGAATGGAAGAGGGGATAGTTTTGTATGGCAGATGGCTCTTCGTATCACTGTTCTCCCTGAGCTCAGTTCCCCTGCCTCTGGTCAGGATTCCCCTCCTACCTGCAATGAAAGGTCAAGGCAGCAGTTTTCCTCTCAAGCTGCTCCGCCACCCAGACAGACTGAGCATAAGGCCAGTCTCACTTGCTGATTCCAGAGCGCTGAGTGGCGCCTGGGCAAGGCACTGTGATTTCACATGGCGGCTCGGCCATAGCTGCCTTCCCCACCACCCCCTTGCCACTTTTGGTGGGGTCACTCAGCATCGTGTGCGTGCTGTAAAGACTCACTCCTCTTGTGCTCGCTCACCAGCAATGTTCCCAGTGCAAATAGCACGTCAGGGCATCTTGCAGGGAAAGAGAGAACCTGCTGTGTACGGGGAGGAAGACAAGGAGGAATCTAAATGCATCATTGCTAGGCCAGAAGGGCAGCAAAGTTCAGCCAGTGGAGCGATCGTGGGTCAGCATGGTACGTGGATAGCTTCACGCTCACCTCCCAGCCCCCCTGCACAGGATAGCTGTAATTACAAACCGGGATTATGCTGGAGGTAGATGGAATCGGCAATGAAAACCCCGCGGACAGCAGGGGAGTTTAGAAACCAGCTGCTCTTGTGCGATGGAGGCAGAGATAGGACTAATATATATGTGTGTGCCCCGTGTGTGTGAAACCTACGGGGATTCTGATAGCAGGATTTAAACTGGAGGAAAACATCTGATTAACACGCTAATGCCCAACAATACGCTGAAAGCAAACAGACCTCTGTAATGAATCTCGCTGAGCATGGGGATTCTGCCCAGCGCCCTCGTAACAGGGCAGCGACACGGGCTTCAGGTGGGAAAGAGAGACACACTGGACTGCAGTGGTGCAGCGTGGAGTGGCAACATGGCCAGGGTGGAGGAAGACAGCGCAGCAGGGGACTCAGGGAGAGGACCTGGTGGCAGATCCAGGGAGGATGCTGGGAAGGTGGCGCAGGACCTCATGGTGCTAGGTGCTGTACAAGAATAGAACAAAAATATTATTCCTGCCCCAAAGCGCTTACAATGCACCACAGGAAGAAACCACAAGCCAACCCAATGTTCCTCAGAAGACATTTGTTCAGAGAGTCCTGTTTAAAAGATACTTCTACCTGCCTCTCAGTGTAGGCAGTGATTGGCTGTAAACAGCGCCTTCTGTGGATACATAAGAACCTGTAGCATTGTTCATAGGACTGTAGGTTCAGCACTGCAAATGGCTCCTGACAGAATTCCTCGCTGACATGAGAGATGGCGAGTGGTTTCACAGTTTGCATGTAAGCAAGACTCAGCGTCCTTCAACCTCAATTCCCAGTCTTCGAGCACTGCCCCTCGTTGCAGCCCCAGTGGGTCGAAATCAAGGTGAGCTGCGACTGCTTTTGCCTGAGCCAAGAGCCTTCACTGTTTGCATTCTGAAGGCCACTTAGGAGGAGAGGGAGTGTAGCTGTCTAGGGTATTTATATGTCCCCTGTCAATGAAGTAGCAAGCTCCTCACAATCTTTAATGGCTTTATCCTCACAGCACTAGGCTAGGGCAGTGCTATTGTCCCCACTTACAGATGGGAGCTGAGGCACAGAGAGGTTAAGCGACAGGCCCAAGGTCACCCAAGAATTGGGTGTCGCAGCAGAGAATTGAACTCAGGGCTTCTGGAAAGCGCCCAACCCCGGGACCATCCTTCCTCTCAGAGCTTCCTCTGAACCCTCCCCATCCACCAACTTCTCCAATCTCGGGAGTTCCACTTTCGAGCCCCGAGCTTCAATTTGAGGAGGCAGATGAGGGGCTTGGTGATGGGACCTCAGAGCCTTTTGACACCACAGTCCTGTTTGAAACACGTGGGCTGTAGCTGAAGTAAGGAGCTGGCGTCGGCTCAATGACCCATCTGAAAGGAGTCGGTGGCTCTGTTCGTAGTGCGCCACGCATCAACCTGTGCAGCCGGCCCTCATCAGTAACTGTGGCCTGAGTCTTCGCAGAGAGCACAGAGGTGGAGTAGGTCATGGAGAAAAAGTGGTTTTAACCTTCAGAGGTCATCTTTGCAAGGGCCAGTGTGGAAGGCTGGCTCAGCTGTCGGCTCCCTGTCCCGGTCCTAGAGATAGGGAGAAGGCTTTTAGAGGCAGTGCAACCTAGTGGATAGGGTACAAGACTGGGACTTGGCAGTTGTGGGTTTTATACCCAGCTTTGTGCCTTCTGTCTGACTTTGGGCAAGTCACTTCAATGCTCCCTGCCTCAGTTTCCCCATCTGTACAATGACGATAATGATACTGACCTCCTTTGTTCTGTGCATGGAGATCTACTGGTGAAAAGTGCTATCTAAAAGTGAAGCATTATTGTGAAATAGACCGACACCTTCCATCGGAACTAAATTCACCAGCGTTCAAAGAAAAGACTTCTAAGGGTTGCTCCTACTTACACTGTTTCAAGCCAGGCTGGGGCACCCCTATTTGCTGCACATTAGTAAAGGATATTCTCTTTGTAGCTCACTCTCAAGCATCACTGAGAGGAAACCAGGACGTTTCAAGGGCTCCCAGCTAGTTCACTCAGTAGCCCTTCTGTTTCTAGCCAGCAGGAGGGGGCCTGTCCAGTTTTAAAGCTGGATGCTGGTGGAAAGCCCTCTCTTCTCCAATGCCCTTTCACTTCTCTCCTTGCAGCTCTGCAATCACTGGTGCCTGCAGCGTTGCACTCCGCCAGCCTTGCCTCTCTGCCCCACCGTGCTCAACCAGTGCCTCGGGAGAAACACTGGATCCCACCAGAGGGGGCGCTAATTCAATGCAGTGCCACAGTGTGTCTCCTACAGGCATTATGTGGCATAGCTTACTTCCCAGTGCTGAAGGGAATGTCTCTGTGGCCAGGGTGATAGGATCTTGTAAGGAAGGACCTGTGATACTTCAGGCTGTCCTATTGTGATAGATTACATGAGAGGGCAGAGTTAAGGTCACTAGGGGAAGCTTTACTCTGAAATCCTTGGGTCTTGTGGCTATAAAATCACAGCCTTCATGTTGTGTTAACCTATCTATTGTGCCTTTGAATGCGAAGAATCCTCAAGTGCTCAGGCAGGAGCTACTGCAACTCATCACTATGGACTTCAGTGGAGTTGCAGTGGTGATCCGAGGGCTGACTAAGTATTGCAAGGTCAGTTCAGCACAGACCTGGACTTTTGAGATACCTTCATCCCCCCGGGAAACCATTTATTTAGGTCTGCGAAGGTGAACCCCCTTGCTCCACAGATGCCCAGGACTGGTATTGCCATTCAGGTTGCAATGCACAGGGAGGCCCCATTAGCTCTCCAGTGTGTGACCCCCTGTGTTCTGTGGGTATGTGTACACTGCATTGTGAACCCAGGTCTTGGGGACTTGCTGTTTCCAAGTCCAGGCCTGAGCATCCACACTGCATTGTAAACCTGGGCTTACAGTTGCTGGACCTGGGGTCTCACAGGTGTGCTAGCATGTCCATACTGCACTACACAGAGCTTCTGGCTCGGGGCTGTGGCTTGAGCTGTGTCCACACTGCAAAGTCATAGAATATCAGGGTTGGAAGGGACCTCAGGAAGTCATCTAGTCCAACCCGCTGCTTAAAGCAGGACCAATCCCCTTAAGGATTGAACTCACAACCTTGGATTTAGCATGTCAATGCTCAAACCACTGAGCTATCTCTCCCCTCCTTGACTGGACTTGGACCTGGACCCTGACTCAAGTCCTAGTAGGTCATGGGCTCTGACCCACTCCCCAAGCAGGGTCCTAGGACTCGGGACCTGAGAGCTTGCTGACTGATTTCTGTGTGTGTGGAAGAGGGCTTGGGCTCAAACCTGAATCAGAGCCCAGGCTTGGTGTGAAGTGTAGACAGGCTGGTCACCCAGAGTATAGTTGGTTGCATTACCTACCCAGGACACTTGATGGCTGCAAACTGCACACCTCCACTTTTGCACTGCCCTGTGCAGAAACCAGGGATCTCACCAGACCCACCCTCGCTGTTGGAGGCAAATCAAAATGGGCGAGAAGAGCTGAGGAATAAACCGCCCATATTGCCATTCATCGGAGGAAGAAAAAAAGAAAAGGGGATAAGCTATTGTTTGGGTACAATCTGTGTTTGTAATTTTCCACATTGGTTCTTTTTATGAACACTAAAAAACAAGACAACAAAACGTGCGGCTTCAATCTGCACGGGGCTGGGAAACAATGAGAGAGATCGGATTTTAATAAACACTCAGCGAGGCTGTAATTAGATCTTGGGTTCTGTTTGGAAAACAAGAATCTCATTTAATGCACTTGCCCTGCGCGCCGTCACATCTGCACCCGTGTTTTCTTGTGGGCAATTACCGAGCTCTCTGCAAACTGATTAGCAGCTACAGGTGCGGCGGAAGCTCACTCAGTGAGAGCTGCATGGGAGGGGGAGGAGGAGGAGGAGGACAGGGGGTCACGTGGAACCCCCAGGCAAACTGGGCACCAGCCCTGCCCAGGTGTTACACAGCCTCTGCAAACTGGCATTGAGATTCCAGAGGCTAAACCTGCCACAGCCTGAGTGCAGGGGGTGGGCAGCTCGCGCTCTAACATTGTTACATTCGTGTGCTAGCAAATGCAAGAAGACTCAGATCTTGTTAGCGCTCCGTAGCAACATGCAGGCTCTGCCGTAGTTCTTTGCCATTGATCCATGCTCATCGGATCCGTGGCCCAGGTGGAGTAGCTGAGCAGGATGCTGAGCCCATGGATGGGGGGCCAATGGGAGGAAATTCTCCCACCACAGTTTGCTGCAGCCCGGTGGCTGGAATAGCCTCTCTTGGTCCTTACATGGCATTCTGTGTTTGAGGGGCATGAGGGGAGCACTGATCCTCTGGCCCAGGGGTGGCCAACCTGAGCCTGAGAAAGAGCTAGAATTTACCAATATACATTGCCAAAGAGCCACAGTAACATGTCAGCAGCCCCCCATCAGCTCCCTCTCTCCGCCCCCCCAGCTCCCAGTGCCTTCTGCCCACCGGCAGCACCAACACTTCCTGATCAGCTATTTCATGGGGTGCAGGAGGCTGGGGGGGGGAGGGGAAGGAGCAAGGGCACAGCAGGGGAGGGGGCGGGAAGGGGTGGAGTGGGGGCAGGGCCTGTGGCAGAGCCAGGGCTGAGCAGTGAGCACCCCCCGGCACACTGGAAAGTTGGCGCCTGTAGCTCCAGCCCTGGAGTCGGTGCCTGTACAAGGAGCCGCATATTAACTTCTGAGGAGCCGCATGTGGCTCCGGAGCCAGGGGTTGGCCACCCCTGCTCTGGCCCCATTCCTGTTGCTCACCTACCCCCCCACCTACCTCCCACTCTTGCAGCAGGGCTCTGCACAGCTCAGAGAGCATGCACAGCTCCCATGTGACCAGCCTCCCTCTCAACGGCTGCCTCGTGTCTTGTGTGCTGGACCCAGCTCAGTTCTGCTGTCAGGGAACTCTCTGCAGCTGTGGAGGCAAAGGCAGGACTTGCCCCTTATCAACTCCCTGTCTCTCATTCTGCCTCCAGGCCTCGGCTTTGCTGTTCTATCAGACATCACAAGCTGGGTGCGTCCTGAGTCACTCATGGCCACGGCAGAGAGCCGTTCACCTTCCCATCTGTTAGGTGGGGCTGAGTCTCACTCCCCAGGAACACTAGGCCTCTTTCATACTCCATGGCATCCATGCCCCACAACAGCAAGGTAGAGATGGCACCCACTCGGGCAAGCACCCCTGAATCCTAGCTTAGATGCGGAGATCAGATCACACAGAGAAGACAGGATGGTCCCGAAGCCAAAGCACAGGACTGAATGTCAGGGGAGCTGGCCACACCCTTCTTGTGTCACCTTACATGATGACCCCTCGGTACTTCAGTTCCCTCTGGGGACAATGACAGTCCCCATAGGAGGTGATGAAGCCTATCAGTGCTTTGAGATTCATGGGTGGAAGGACAAAGCATTATGATGTCATTTGCTTTTCATAGAGCATGGACACCCCTGGATGGGGATGCAACATGCACCCAAAGCACAATCCTCTCCTCACCTAGCTGGAGGAGAACTCCATTTGCCCGGAGCAATTAGCAGGCTGTTGCAGTGGCTCAGGGAGAAAGGGTCACAAACTACAGTAATTCCTCACTTAAAGTCATCCTGGTTAACACTGTTTCATTGCTGATCAGTTAGGGAACATGCTCATTTAAAGTTGTGCAATGCTCCCTTCTAGCGTTGTTTGGCAGCCGCCTGCTTTGTCCACTGCTTGCAGGAAGAGCAGACCGTTGCAGCTAGCTGGTGGGGGCTTGGAACCAGGGTGGACCGGCAGCCCCTCTATCAGCTCCCCACTCCCCTAAGTTCCCTGTGCAGCAATTGCCCAGCAGGCTATCAATTGCCCATAGTTCAGCTGTCCCTCCCCCCACTGCCATGTGCTGCCTTGGAGCTGCTCTCCGAGACTCCTGCTTGCTGTGGCCGGGGGGGAGCAGAAAAGGAGGGGGGCTAATGTCAGGGTGTCCCCCTCCACCCTGCTCCTGCACCCCGCTTACCCCATCTTCCATAGAGCAAGGGGGACACGACAGGGCTCAGGATGGAGGGAGCTCGCTGGCAGCAGCTGCGGCCTCAGCAAGCTGATCTAATTAACAAAGCAGTGTACTTAAGAGTAGTGTCAGCGTACTTAAAGGGGAAATGTGCATCTCTCCCTCTCACACACATAGTGTGTGTCTCTGTCTGTGATACTGTCTCCCCTCCCTCCATTCCTGCTGCCTTGTACAATGTGAGAGTTAACCCTTGAGGGCTCAGCCAATTGCTAGTTCATCATTTAGCAGTCAGGGAAATATCTCACCCTCTGACTCCTCCACCTCAACCAAGCTTCACAATCATCATCACTGCATACCAGTATTAAATTGTTTCTTTAAAACTTATAATGTGTGTGTGTGTGTATATATATATAATATAGTCTTTTGTCTGGTGAAAAAAAATTCCCTGGAACCTAACTCCCTCATTTACATTAATTCTTATGTGGAAATTGGATTTGCTTAACATCATTTTGCTTAAAGTCGCATTTTTCAGGAACATAACTACAACGTTAAGTGAGGAGTTACTGTATCTTCGTGTTTCAGTATCCCTAGTCCATTGAGAAGAGGCTGCTGTGGAAAGAGCGTGCAGAATTTCTCTCTGAGATGTCTGGTATGTTTCAGCTCCAGCTCTGCTAATTATGTGCAAGGGCTGGCTGAGAAAACCCTGATCTACCACCTACTAGATGGGCTAGATCCTCAGCTGGTGTCAATCGACATCGCTCCAGCTAAGAATCTGGCCCTATGTCTTTACCACCTCTCCCTTGATTGCAGTGAGAACACTAACGCTGCTGCCGCAGAGGCTCTGGGAACCCCACATGTTCCTGCTTTAGCTTTTCCTGCTGATTACTGAGGAGTTGCTGCTCCCTCGCTTTGTCTGCCTGAGCCAGAGAAAAGAGGCTGCATTCAAAGTTCATTTACATTCCAGAAACACAACTCCCTTCGCAGTATCTCCTGCCATCAATAAACCGATGCAAACAGAGATAAGCCAGGTAAAACAAAAGAAGGTCACTTCTCCGGCACAATGACATCCAGCATGGCTATAAGTGAACTATCTCCCCTCTTGCTGCGTTTAGACAAGACACCGGAGACCTGGCAGCTACACACCTTCCCTCACGGCTCGGCAGAATTCCAGAGTCTGGGCACAGGCAGCTTGCACAATCCCCAGAGTGAGACACTGGGTGGGGAGGGTCTCTTGTGGCATGGATGAACTCAGCAAACTTGCCTTCTTTCAGTGGCTTTTATATTCATTTAGCATTTGTGAAAGATGCCCTGAAGCTGAGCCAGAGCCTGCTGTAAATTTGCACCCCTACTTCAAATACCATGGAGCTACCCTGATTTATGCTGATTTACACCAACTGAGGATCAAACCCTGAATTCTCTGTTTAGCCTCAGCACAAACAGTGTCACGCCAAGTTGTTTTTGCCTCCACCTTGACCTGGAGCAAGTGAGGCTGTTTAGTACTGAGAGGGGATTTCACTCTCCATAGCCCATTGAGGATTGGGCTGCTCCACTGGGACTGCTGGGAGCTGGTGAGTATTAGCTGTGATGGTGTTTTCAGTGAGGTAGTCAGTCATGGATTAGCCCCTGGGCCAATGGGGCCCATGTCTAGGGGCCCTGGCCATCTGGAAGGCCCCTGGAAAAATGAGCATCCCTGCACCCCAACACGCTCCGCCTGCCCAGTGCTCCTGTTGGGGAATGGGGTCAGGGCATGGGGGCTTGCCCTGGTGGGCAGAGTGGGGTAAGTCCCTGCGCCCCAACCCCATTTCCCTGGCAGGAGCGCCGGAGAGAGGGGGCGGGGGGAATACAGGCTAGAACTCCAGCTACCTCTCTGGCTTCAAATTCTTCTTGTCCTGGGTGGACAAGAATCTTCCACTCTCTGAGCAGATCTCGTGACTGAAATGTCTCTAGATATCAGTCTGAGGCACAATGGCAGAGAGAAGCTAGGCCTCTTTATCTGTGCTGGGATGGTGAGAATGGCCTCATTACCCCAGGAGTTTAGCACTTCACCATCACTTTGGCCCAATGGTCCCTAAACTTTTTCGTCTGGTGGGCACCAGGCAAAGGACTGTGGCGGCCACTGAAATTCGGCGGCATTTCGATGGTGACGCCTCTGGATGACACTGCTTGTCGGCAACAAGCAGTGTCATCCAGAGGCGTCGCCGCCGAAATGCCACTGAGTTTCGGCGGATTTTCGGCAGATGCCGTGTCGGGACCCCTGCTTTAGCCTCACAATACCCTGGAGAAGTCAGGAAGTACTATTGCCATTTTGTAGGCCCACACAATGAGTTGAGCGGTCACAAGTCACAGAAGATGGTGGCTGGGTTGGAATTGATCTCCAGTCTTCTGAGGCCTTGTCTCAAGTGTTATCCAGTAGACCACCCTTGTAACACAGTGAGGCACTGTGTGGAGGGATATGTGATTCTGTCCAGTGATTTCCCTACGCCTCCCATAGGGGTGTTTACCCCCCTTGAATTTCCCCAATCCCTCCACCCCTCCTAGTTTTGTGAACTAGTTACATGCAGTGTTGCCAATGTAGTGATTGTTTGGAAATTTGAATTGGAATTGAAATATGAATAGACACTTTAAAAGCATATACAGTGTATGATAAAATATGGGTATCTGAAAAAAGTATAATAGATTTGAAAAGTATGAACATAGACTAGCTTCCTTGTACAGATGTTTATGACAATGTCAGTGCATTCATTTCGGTGATGTTGGCCAACCTAATAATTTTAAATTATGATTTGTAAGCAAAGTCTAAATGAGCTGTCCCTGACAGCCAGTGATGAGCTGGGGGCTGGGAGGAAAGATTTCAGGAGCAGATTGTATTTACATTCACACCTAATCTACCTAGGTATCCAGCAAACAGAGCTGTGTTGCCCAAGTGATAGATTTTGGCTGGGGTTGGGTTACAAATCACTTAAATGCGGGGGGAGGGGGAGGGAGAAGAGAGTGGGTAATGTTATTCTTATTGTATGAGTAAAGGGCAGTAGAACTGTACTTAGCCTGTGCTGATTGAGGGCATTGAGAGAAGGTGGGGACAGGTGTTTTGCTTGATGGTCTGCCTGAGTCACAAGTACTATTTGACCTGCCCCTCTCCACTGTTTCACGACAGAGCTGAATAGGCTCCATAGATAGTCTTTTGTTTTCTTAAGTGACCACTAGAGCGAAATCACTGATAATCAGGTCTAAGTTCTTAGACCTGCTGTGAGACAGTGTTTCTGTGGAAGAGATGCCCAGTTTGCACTAGCAGAGAGGTTCCCCCACTGAAAGCTCAGCTGAAATCACTGAGAGCTGGTGGAATCTCAAGAGACCAACTCGTAGAGGTAACAGGGGCAGGTGGCAGCAGAAGGTGATGGCGCAGGGCCATTGGCAACAGAGCAATGGAGTGAATGGTGGCACAACGAACAACATGGTCCAAGTGAATACGGAGCAGCTGGAGGAACAAGCAAGATGCCTTCTTGCCCCCCACTGGGAGATGAACTCACGTGAAAGCACCTCTGAACTCTGAGTCTCTACTGACCAAGGACAACACTGGTGAGTGTTAATGAGGCTGTTAAGAATGTTGGAGACTGTCATAAACAGATAGCTAAGGGTTAATGTTCTTTTACCTGTAAAGGGTTAAAACAGGGAACCAAACACCGGACCAGAGGACCAATCAGGAAACAAGACTTTTTCAAATCTGGGTGGAGGGAAGTTTTGGGTGTGAGTCCTTTGTTCTTGGTCTGTTCTTTTCTCGGCTCTGAGAGTGACCACAGGAATCTCCAGGCTTTCTAATCTTCTGTTTCCAAGTTGTAAGTACAAGGATAGTAAGACAATAGGTTTATATTGGGTTTTTTTTGTATTTACATGTGTGTAGTTGCTGGAGTGTATTCTTTTTGGATAAGGCTGTTTATTCATTTTCTTTAAGCAATTGACCCTGTATATTGTCACCTTAATACAGAGACCATTTCATGTCCTTTTCTTTCTTTTTATATAAAGCTTTCTTTTTAAGACCTGTTGGAGTTTTTCTTTAGTGGGGACTCCAGGGAATCGAGTCTGCAGCTCACCAGGGAATTGGTGGGAGGAAAAAGTCAGGAGGAAAATCTCTTTGTGTTAGATTTACTAAGCATGACTTTGCATACCTTCTGTGTGAGGGGGGAGAGAGGTTAGATCTCTCGGTGCTTGTGTTTCAAGGACTTGAAACAAGGAGGGTGGAATCCCTTTGTTTAGATTCACAGAGCTTGCTTCTGTATAACTCTCCAGGAACCCAGGGAGGGAACACCTGGAGGGGAGGAGGGGGAAGGGAAATGGTTTATTCCCCTTTGTTGTGAGACTCAAGGCATCTGAGTCTTGGGGTCCCCCAGGGAAGGTTTTGGGGAGACCACAGTGAGCTAGGCACTGTATAATTCCTGGCTGGTGGCAGCAATTACCAGGTCCAAGCTGGTAACTAAGCTTGGAGGTTTTCATGCTAACACCCATATTTTGGACGCTAAGGTCCAGATCTGGGAAGAAATGTTATGACATGGTGGCAGAGCGGTGTGAATAGATAGAATCCAGAAGCCAGTAGGAATATTATATTTTTCTTTTCTTTGCTAGGGGCTTTTAAGCAGAGAGGGTTTGGTTTTAAAAGGAACCAGAGAGAATTTTTTTTTCCTGTTCTCTCCTGGCAGTAGCTTGCATATTAAGCAAGGAACTATCAAGCTGTGACAAAGGGTCTTTTGTATACAATAGCACTCCAATTGTGAGCCAAGTACCCAGCAAAACACACATGCAAATAAAGTGGTATTTCTGGTTTAACTTACATTTAAAAGATTAGCTAGAGCAAGACAAAAAGGCACTGTTGCTAGGCAAACCCTAGGGGACAACAGAGAGCCTGCAGTTCAGACGATAAACACCAGAGGGCACCCCAACACAAGAAAACAGGAACCATGACTTCCAAGGAAAAAAGGGAGGCAGAGGGACAAATCAAAGAAGCAGACCACAGGCGACAACTGGAAAAAAGACAAAAAGAGGTGGAGCTGAAAGAAAAGGAAGAAAACATCAAACTGGCAGCCTACAAAAGAGAACAAGCAGACAAAGAGGCAGCCCACAAAAGAAAAGAAGAAGAAGAAGAGGTGGCCCACAGAAGGAAACTAGAAGAAGAAGAGGCAGCCTACAGAAGACAGATAGAACTCCAGAGGGAGACCCACCAACAGGCCATGGAATTAGAAAAGGCTAAGCAACAAAACACAGCCAATCCTAACAACCCTGCGCCAATGATTGTTCCCCACAGCACAGGAAATTTCCCACCTACAAGGCAGGTGATGACACCGAGGCCTTCTTGGAAAATTTTGAAAGAGCCTGTCTTGGGTACAGCATCTCTGAAGACCAGTACATGGTAGAATTGAGGCCACAGCTCAGTGGACCTTTAGCAGAGGTGGCAGCTGAAATGCCTAAGGAGAAAATGAATGATTATAAACTGTTTCAAACCAAGGCCAGATTCAGAATGGGGATAACCCCGGATCATGCCCGTCGGCGTTTCAGAACCCAAAAGTGGAAACCAGATGTGTCATTTCCCAGACATGCCTACTACATTGGGAAAAATTATGAGGCCTGGATATCAGGAAACAATGTTAAATCCTTAGACGAACTGCACCTCCTCATACAAATGGAACAGTTCTTGGATGGTGTTCCTGAGGACATAACATGGTACATACAAGATGGAAAACCCCAAAATCTCACCGAGGCGGGGGAGATTGGAGCCAGATGGATGGAAGTGGCAGAAAGCAAGAAAGCTACTGTCAAGGGGATTGAATACCCCCGAGGGCACACCGACAATAAACCCTACAACCGAGGGCAACCAAAGACCCCACCTACAACCCAAGGAAAGCCACAGACACTCTATTCTTCCACCTCACCAGTCTCCAGTAACCCACCTCAACCCAGTGACCAGTCAGCTGGAAGATGCTTTAAGTGTAATGAACTGGGACATATAAAGGCCAACTGCCCAAAGAACCCAAACCGAGTGCAAGTCGTTACACCACCATCACACCAAAGATCCCCAGGCCCAGATGCCTCTCAAATACCCTTGGAGCGAAGGGAAAATTTGAGAGTGGGCGGAAAGAAGGTTACTGCGTGGAGAGACACGGGGGCACAAGTGTCAGCTATCCACCAATCCTTCGTCGACCCCAAATTCATCAACCCAAAGAACCAAGTGACAATTTACCCCTTCATGTCACAAGCTGTAGACTTGCCTACAGCTAAACTGCCTGTCTAGTACAAAGGCTGGTCAGGAATGTGGACTTTTGCAGTCTATGACAATTATTCCATCCCCATGCCACTGGGGGAAGACTTGGCCAACCACGTGAAGCGGGCCAAGAGAGTGGGAATGGTTACATGTAGCCAAATCAGGCAAGCTTCCAGACCGATTCCTGTTCCTGAGCTGTCCACAGAGGCCCCGTCTGTGTTACAAGAGACCCAGACAGAGGTAGTGGACCCGGATCCCATGCCAACAATGGACACAGCCACAGTGCTTCCAGGCCCAGACCAGGAAGTGGAAAAGCAGCCAGCACCAGAACTGTTGCCAGCACTGACGACAGTGCTTGCAAATCCATCTTCAACCACAATGCCAGAGGGCGCCAGCGAGCCTGAACTGGCAGAAGCAGCAGACAACCCTACCCAAGAGGCTCAGCCAGAGCCTGAAATAACCCCTGGTGCACCAGCGGAAAGCGGCTTACCAGCAACGGAAACAACCCCATCACCTACATCGCTTCCAGAGGGACCAAGCCCAAGTGCCCAGTCTAAGGAAGAACTGGTGTCCCCAGCCTCAAGGGAACAGTTCCAGACTGAGCAGGAAGCAGATGACAGCCTTCAGAAAGCTTGGGCGACGGCACGGAGCACCCCACCACCTCTCAGCTCTTCTCACCGATCCCGGTTTGTTATAGACCAAGGACTTTTATATAAGGAGACTCTTTCTGGTGGACACCGGGAAGAATGGCAGCCGCAAAAACAGTTGGTGGTTCCAACTAAGTACCGGGGGAAGCTCTTAAGCTTAGCCCATGATCATCCCAGTGGCCATGCTGGGGTGAACAGAACCAAAGACAGATTGGGGAAGTCCTTCCACTGGGAGGGGATGGGCAAGGACGTTGCCAAGTATGTCCGGTCTTGTGAGGTATGCCAAAGAGTGGGAAAGCCCCAAGACCAGGTCAAGGCCCCTCTCCAGCCACTCCCCATAATTGAGGTCCCATTTCAGCGAGTAGCTGTGGATATTCTGGGTCCTTTCCCAAAAAAGACGCCCAGAGGAAAGCAGTACGTACTGACTTTAGTGGACTTTGCTACCCGATGGCCGGAAGCAGTAGCTCTAGGCAACACCAGGGCTAACGCTGTGTGTCAGGCCCTAACAGACATTTTTGCCAGGGTGGGTTGGCCCTCTGACATCCTTACAGATTCAGGATCTAATTTCCTGGCAGGGACCATGCAAAAACTGTGGGAAACTCATGGGGTGAACCACTTGGTTGCCACCCCATACCACCATCAAACCAATGGCCTGGTGGAAAGGTTTAATGGAACTTTGGGGGCCATGATACGTAAATTCATCAACGAACACTCCAATAATAGGGACCTAGTGTTGCAGCAGTTGCTTTTTGCCTACAGGCTGTACCACATCCCAGTTTAGGGTTTTCACCATTTGAACTTGTGTATGGCCACGAGGTTAAGGGGCCATTACAGTTGGTGAAGCAGCAATGGGAGGGGTTTACGCCTTCTCCAGGAACTAACATTCTGGACTTTGTAAGCAACCTACAAAGCACCCTCCGACACTCTTTAGCCCTTGCTAAAGAAAACCTAAAGGATGCTCAGGAAGAGCAAAAGGCCTGGTATGACAAACATACTAGAGAACGTTCCTTCAAGGTAGGAGACCAGGTTATGGTCTTGAAGGCACAACAGGCCCATAAGATGGAAGCATCATGGGAAGGGCCATTCACGGTCCAAGAGTGCCTGGGAACTGTGAACTACCTCATAGCATTTCCCAATTCCTCACTAAAGCCCAGAGTGTACCATGTTAATTCTCTCAAGCCCTTTTATTCCAGAGACTTACAGGTTTGTCAGTTTACAGTCCAGGGAGATGATGCTGAGTGGCCTGAAGGTGTCTACTACGACGGGAAAAAAGACGGTGGCGTGGAAGAGGTCAACCTCTCCACAACCCTGGAACGTCTGCAGCGGCAAAAAATCAAGGAGCTGTGCACTAGCTTCGCCCCATTGTTCTCAGCCACCCCAGGACGGACTGAACGGGCATACCACTCCATTGACACAAGTAATGCTCACCCAATTAGAACCCCACCCTACCGGGTGTCTCCTCACGCCCAAGCTGCTATAGAACGGGAGATCCAGAACATGCTACAGATGGGTATAATCCGCTCATCTACCAGTGCATGGGCATCTCCAGTGGTTCTGGTACCCAAACCAGATGGGGAAATATGCTTTTGCGTGGACTACCCTAAGCTAAATGCGGTAACTCGTCCGGACAACTATCCAATGCCACGCACCGATGAGCTATTGGAGAAGTTGGGACGTGCCCAGTTCAACTCTACAATAGACTTAACCAAGGGGTACTGGCAAGTACCGCTAGACGAATCTGCCAAGGAAAGGTCAGCATTCGTCACCCATGCGGGGGTGTATGAATTTAATGTCCTTCCTTTTGGCCTTCGAAATGCTCCCGCCACCTTCCAGAGGCTGGTAGATGGTCTACTAGCAGGACTGGGAGAATATGCAGTTGCCTACCTCGATGATGTGGCCATCTTTTCTGACTCCTGGCCCGAACACTAGAACACCTGGAAAAGGTCTTTGAGCGCATCAGGCAGGCCAGACTAACTGTTAAGGCCAAAAAGTGTCAAATAGGCCAAAACAGAGTAACTTACTTGGGACACCAGGTGGGTCGAGGAACCATAACCCCCTACAGGCCAAGGTGGATGCTATCCAAAAGTGGCCTGTCCCAAAGTCAAAGAAACAGGTCCAATCCTTCTTAGGCTTAGCTGGGTACTACAGGCGATTTGTACCACACTACAGCCAAATCGCTGCCCCACTGACCGACCTGACCAAAAAGACCCAGCCAAATGCAGTTAAGTAGACTGATGAGTGTCAAAAGGCCTTTACCCAACTTAAGGCGATGCTCATGTCTGACCCTGTGCTCAGGGCCCCGGACTTTGACAAGCCATTCCTAGTAACCACAGATGCATCCGAGCGTGGTATAGGAGCAGTTCTCATGCAGGAAGCAACGGATCACAACTTCCATCCTGTCGTGTTTCTCAGCAAGAAACTGTCTGAGAGGGAAAGTCACTGGTCAGTCAGTGAAAAGGAATGCTATGCCATTGTGTATGCCCTGGAAAAGCTACGCCCATATGTTTGGGGATGGCGGTTCCAGCTACAAACTGACCATGCTGCACTAAAGTAGCTTCATACTGCCAAGGGGAACAACAAGAAACTTCTTCGTTGGAGTTTAGCTCTCCAAGATTTTGATTTTGAAATTCAGCACATTTCAGGAGCTTCTAACAAAGTAGCTGATGCACTCTCCCGTGAGAGTTTCCCAGAATCCAGTAGTTAAAAAGTGTTCTTAAAATGTAAAAGTCTGTTAGTTATATACTTAGTGGTATATGTAAAGGTGCATGTGTTGTATTAATCTGTTTATTTTAAAGTTCTAGGAAGAAATCGCCGCCAGTGAGGTTCCCCACTGTCTGCAATTTGTGGGGCATGTCATAAACAGATAGCTAAGGGTTAATGTTCTTTTACCTGTAAAGGGTTAAAACAGGGAACCAAACACCTGACCAGAGGACCAATCAGGAAACAAGACTTTTTCAAATCTGGGTGGAGGGAAGTTTTGGGTGTGAGTCCTTTGTTCTTGGTCTGTTCTTTTCTCGGCTCTGAGAGTGACTACAGGAATCTCCAGGCTTTCTAATCTTCTGTTTCCAAGTTGTAAGTACAAGGATAGTAAGACAATAGGTTTATATTGGTTTTTTTTTGTATTTACATGTGTGTAGTTGCTGGAGTGTATTCTTTTTGGATAAGGCTGTTTATTCATTTTCTTTAAGCAATTGACCCTGTATATTGTCACCTTAATACAGAGACCATTTCATGTCCTTTTTCTTTCTTTTTATATAAAGCTTTCTATTTAAGACCTGTTGGAGTTTTTCTTTAGTGGGGACTCCAGGGAATCGAGTCTGCAGCTCACCAGGGAATTGGTGGGAGGAAAAAGTCAGGAGGAAAATCTCTTTGTGTTAGATTTACTAAGCCTGACTTTGCATACCCTCTGGGTGATGGGGGAGAGAGGTTAGATCTCTCGGTGCTTGTGTTTCAAGGACTTGAAACAGGGAGGGTGGAATCCCTTTGTTTAGATTCCCAGAGCTTGCTTCTGTATATCTCTCCAGGAACCCAGGGAGGGAACACCTGGAGGGAAGGAGGGGGAAGGGAAATGGTTTATTCCCCTTTGTTGTGAGACTCAAGGCATCTGAGTCTTGAGGTCCCCCAGGGAAGGTTTTGGCGGAGATCACAGTGAGCTAGGCACTGTATAATTCCTGGCTGGTGGCAGCAATTACCGGGTCCAAGCTGGTAACTAAGCTTGGAGGTTTTCATGCTAACACCCATATTTTGGACACTAAGGTCCAGATCTGGGAAGAAATGTTATGACAGAGACACAACACAGTTCATGCGAACAAACATGGCCATGGCATCATACTTTCTGTTTAAGCAAGAGATACCACACACTACAAACTGGAGGCTAATGTTAAGTGCATTGTCACTTCTTCATCCTGGAGTTGAACACTGGTTCCGAACAAGACCAGCAAACGCTCACTATCTTTCTGCAAGAAATTCAATTGACTGGCTAGATGCATGTGGTGCAACAGTGAAAGACTCAACAGTTGAAAAAGTGAAGAACTCTCTCACCACATTCAAAAAATTTGCATACATGGCTGATGAATGCAACAATGCAAATAATCATCAAGTATTAAGTCATTGTGTATGTTATCCTGATGTCAGTGGTAGGCCAGTAGATGCATTTCTATATGTTCAAGTTATAGAAGATAGATTGGCTGTATCTGTGACAACCCACATCTTAGAAGAGTTAAATGCTTGTTAATTGGACTCCAAACAGATGGCTGCTTGTGCGTTTGATGGAGCTGCAAACCTCTCTGGAAGACATGGTGGAGTACAAGCTTTGCTCAGAGAAAAATGTAACCTTAGCCTCTCCTATACACACTGCAGAGACCATCTACTCCAACTAGTACTAGTATGAGCTGCAGACTCTTCAAAAGACATTTAAAAAGCTGTAAATGTGATGTCTTCATTATATTCTTTTTTTCAGCAAGAGTCCAAAAAGTCTGAATATCTTGGAAAATATAGAAGATACACTGTCCAACCTGGGAAAACCCGTTGGCTTTCTCATGAGCAATCCTTGGCTGTTGTCTTAAAATCACTCCAGCCATTATTACTGGCTTTGGAAAGTATCTACCAAGATGGGATGGATCTAAGTAGTGAGGCTGGTGGATTACTTTTGCTACTACATTCAGAGAAGACTATTGCCATTATCTCTCTTGTAAATCTACTGTTGAAACCACTTGGATCATTAAACAATGCCATCCAGGCATCTGCTCCAAGAGTAGTAGACCTTTGTCCAGCAATAGAAGCTACATTTGGATCAATCAGAGAGCTATCCATTGAAAAAGTACTGGAAGAAACAAAGACTTCAGTCCAGAAGTTGATTAATGAAGGCATTTATACTGAATCCTTAAGTGAAGAGGACAAGAAGTGTTTGTTAAGACAACTGAAAAAGTACACAGACTTGATTCTTAAAAATCTGCAACAGCGACTTCTAGATTCTATTCAACCTCTACGTAGGTTATACAGATCCCTGTCATAAAACACTGACAGTTGAGTGTCAGGGGCTGCCATGTGCTCAGGACAGAATAGAGAATTTGAACACAGAGTGGAATATCATACTACAAATGAATGAAGATTTGACTTCAACTTCTTTTTTATCATCACTAGTGGCTCGACTCGATCTTTATGCTCTGTTTCCTGGACTGAAAGAAGTAGGAATTTATCTCTTGCTACTCCCAGTCACAACAGCTACAGCTGAGTGTTCTTTTTCATCATTGAATATAATTTTGTGTTCTGAAAGAAGTCGCCTTCTGCCTGTTCATGTGAGCAAATCAATTGAAGGAATGGAAGTACCAGATACACGAGAAGCCACCAAAGATGAATGCATTGCATTCAAAAAGTTCATTAACAGAGTTGTGCAAAATTATAACAAGAAACCAAGAAAGATGTAGATGTAGTACTTCATAGAAGGCTTGAGTAGCCAACTTTAATTCATGTGATGATTTTAAAATCTAACAAAATGGTCATGAAACATTTTTCAATTTTTACTATGGTGCCATACAGCCCACCTTCACCCACACGGTCTCACCCCACATCGGCCCTGACCTCCCCTCCCTCCTTGTAAATTTGAACCCCTCCCCCTAATTTCAATTCCTGGGGAAAACACTGATTCCATCTCTGGGGCTGTAGATCCAGCCATATTCACTAGTCCTAAACACACTGGAAAGCGATGTTAAGAAAAAAATAAACTAGGGAGAAGGAAGCCTTGTTCTTTCCCTTCATAAATTAGGTGCCATCTCATCTCATTAGGGTTCATTGGCTTCATTCCTCTCGGAGATTGTTTGGAAATCAGTCCCTATCAGCAGCATGCAGCACAACACCTGGCCAGCTTGGTAGTAAGCTGTTTTCAGGAGCTATCATTTTGATTGCATGTTAATGTGACCCTAATGGCCTCATTAGTTTTAATTTGTTTGGCCACCAGATTTAGATGTGCCTCATTCTGGTGATAGCATGAGACCTGGAGAGAGTGAGAACAGAGACAAATGGATGCAGTTAAAGTGATTGCCTGGGGGTGTCCAGGACAAGGCTGGCGTTTGGAGGCTCACAGTCAAGCACCTGGCCACTGCTGGTGGCAGCCATTCATCCACAGGCTTTGCCCTGCTGAGTCTCAGAGGTGGAAGACAGAGAGGGCAAGATCCGAACTGGAGGGACAAAAGAAATCCAGTCGAAATTCCCGTCCCAGGGATATTTTGCTGCCTAGCGCATTTAAAGCTTGATCCAAAGCCTGTTGGTATCAGTAAAGACTGACACTGAGTCCAATGGGCTTTGGAGCCACCACATAGTGCTTGTGTGAAGACAACTGTCTGCTAGCTCTGGAGAGCAGGTTCACAAAGGAGGTCCTGCACAGGCCCTAGCAAGGGGCCTTACCCAGCCATTTGCCTTGTCTCTGCTACAAACATCCCTCACTCTTGACAACGACTGTCAGGAATGGGGGCTGCACACAGACAAGGGCAAATGGGGTCCCGGACCAGTAGGGCTGCTGCACCTGTCACTGCTGGCATAAAGCTATGTCCCCACACCCTGCCCTGCATCCCCCTCCCGGGGCCCTTTTGCAGAGGGCATGTTAAGAGTCTCCTGGAGGGAGTCAGAACAGGGAAGGAAAATTTCCACCCAACGCTCCGCAGGCTTTGGGTGGGTTTTCTAGTGAGCACAGCTGTAGTTCACTGAGCAGTGTGTGTTACACGGTCGCCTGGCTCATAAAGGCTGTGAGTCTTACAGCTCGTGGTTAGAAAGTCTGGCTTTTTAGCTCTGGACGTCCTCAGTTCAATGCCGGTGTCAGCTAAAATGGTGGCCGTCACATTGTGCCAGACCAGTATTGGGCCCAGAGCCTGTGTAAATATGGTAAGGAGCAATCCTGCCCTGGCAGAGGGAGGGTATGGCAATGGGTTGGGTGAATGGGCTAAACAGATTTCTACGGCCAGTCCCTCAGCGAGTATAACTGGGCCTGGCTCTATTGACTTCAATGGTGCTACGGTGATTTACACCAGTTCTTAGTGTTTCTGAGCCCAGGAAACTGAGCTGGAAATGCAATGAGAAAAGGTATCAGTATTATCTAGTATTCCTTGGCACTGCTCCTGTGGGAATTACCACACACAAAGCCTCGGTCATGGCACATCTGTGCCTCTGCTTCTGTGCCAGACTAGGGAGTGGGGAGGAGCAGCCCCAGTCGAGCGCCCCCTGCTGGACACTCATCAGGCTGCTGTGTTTGGGTCCCACAATACATGTGTTCTTAAGCTTCTCTTGGTCTGGGTAGTCTCCAGCACTCTTGCTTTCTTTAGCCTCTCTGGCACAGAACAGGCTCTCTGTCTGGTACCCCTCTTCTGGAGGGAGACCTCCTGACCCAGCTGCCTTGGGTGCCAGGGCCAGTGCTCACCCTTTCCCCCAAGACGCTCCTGCATGGTCAAAAGAGAAAAGGAGGGTTAATCTAACCTTCCCAGATCTCAGAAGAAAGTTAGTTTGGATGCTGGTGTTTGGTGTGAGTTGCGTTTTATTCTAGATGAGTGAAAGATATGGCAGCCCCAGGTGTGAACAGCCCCAGATTTCCAGAGTGTTATCAGCCTGCCCCACGTGTGGATTTTTTAAAATAGCCCCCCTTCTTTCTGAGGGGCTGACCCAGAACCCCAGCCAAGCATTTGCAGTTGGAAGTCCTCAGACCCCAAGCACCATGCTGAGGCAGTGGGTTAGGACTGCCTAAAAGGAAGAGCCTCATACTGAGTCACCATCACTGCTGCCAAAAACCCCTATGCCAGCAGCAAAGCTATAAAGGGCACATCCTCATTGTATTGCCTCTTCCCAAAGTGGGGAATGACAAAGTTACTGGGATCCTTAAGCCATACCAGAAGAGAAAACAGCTCCTCCAACCCCATCCCCTGCCCCGTCTCCATTCTCCGGTGCTAAACAGCGTCATGGTGACGTATTGCTGCAGGCTCTGAACGGGCTGGGGGCTGTATTTGCAGGGTGTGTGTATTTGAATCACGCTTGCTGCTGCATGCTCTGAGTCATGGCTCGTTGCAAGATCTATAGAAGATGTTTATTGGGCCTGGAACTCGCTGTTCTGACACAGGCACCTCTGAGCAGAGAAAGGAAGGGGCTGAATTCTAGAGAGCAGAAAACTCCTGCCAGACAAGGGACAGAGACAGACTTTCTGCATCAAAAATATCCAATCCAGTTTTCCACTGCCAGGATGCAGGTCTTCCCAGGGCTCTCTGCTTTGTGGCAGCAGTTCAAAAGCCACTGGAAAGTGGAGGGTTTGCAGTGTTAGTGAAAGGAATGAGAATGACTCCCGCTCCTTACAAACACGATCCACTGGAGCACAGATTCAGCTGGGCTCAAATTGAGACCATGGCTTTAAAGAGGGGAAGACTTGGGCAACCTATGTATCCAGCGTATGCCTCTGTATACAAAGAGGAGAAGGGAGGCTGAAAGCTTGTTTCTTATACAGATCTGTGCACAACGCCAGTTATTTCCAAAGAGGCCTGACACATCTCCTGCTCTGATTTACTCAGCGATTACCCAGGGCAGCTCCTACTAACTTCAGTGCCAGAGGGCCAGCTGAGTAAACAATCACAGAATCATAGACTTTAAGGTCAGAAGAGACCATAATGATTATCTAATCTGACCTCCTGCACAACACAGGCCACAGAATCTCACCCATCCACTCCTGTATCAAACCTGTGTCTGAGCCATTGAAGTCCTCAGACCATGGTTTAAAGACTTCAAGGTGCAGAGAATCCTCCAGCAAGTGACCCGTGTCCCACGCTGCAGAGGAAGGTGAAACCCCCACAGGGCTTCTGCCAATCTGCCCTGGAGGAAAATTCCTTCCCAACCCCAAATATGGCGATCAGTTAAACCCTGAGCATGTGGGCAAGACTCACCAACCAGACACACAGGAAAGGATTCTCTGTAGTAACTCAGATCCCCCATCTAACATCCTATCACAAGCCACAATGATGCTTGCATGGCTTTTTCCCCAATAACTGCAGGCAGCAACTCCTCTGCACCTTTGGGGATGAGATCCCAGAGCCCAAGCCTTTGACCAAATGTTTCTGCTCTGCTTCCACCTCCCCTTGCAGGGCAGGAGTGAGGACCCCCCACTCATCCTTCCTGGGGACCTCCAGCCTTGCTTGTCCCCACTAAAGTCACAGTCACAGCCAGGGGCGGCTCCATGTTTTTTGCCGTCGTAAGCACAACAGTCAGGCAGCCTTCGGCGGCGTTTCTGCGGGAGGTCCACCCCGGTCACGCGGATTTGGCGGTGTTTCTGCGGTTGATCTACTGGTCCTGTGTCTTCGGTGTACCCGCCGCTGAATTGCTGCCAGAGCCGCGGGACCAGCGGACCTCCTGCAGAAATGCTGCCGAAGGCTCCCTGACTGCCGCCCTCACAGCGACCAGCAGGCTGCACTCCCCGCAGCTTGCCGCCCCAGGCACATGTTTGTTACACTGGTGCCTGGAGCTGCCCTTGGTCACAGCTTCCAGATGAGGGTACCAAAGGTATAACAGAGAGATAATCGAAGCACAGTGACAGCAGAATGAGAGATGCCTAGTCTAGATGCTGAGCAGCAGCCTAGCAAGACGAGGTGTTGTCTAGTTACAGTCTATTGAGCAAACAGGATAAAGCCTCTTGCATCTCAGCAAGGTCTGCATTGCTCTTGCCAGCTGTGCACTGAGAGAGCCCAGCCTCCCTCTCCCTGGTTAGTGTGTGTCTCTCTGGGCTTTGTGTCCTCTTGGCTTCCTGTTAAGCTTTGGGATTAAGATGTCAAACCACCTCACTAACAGGCATGATGACAGAATGAACCCCTGTGTCCACACCTTACACACGATTATAACAGTCTTTGTACAAGCTATGCCTTGTGGGGTATCATTTGAAAACTCATAACTTGCTGATCAATAATATCATGGGAAAATGCAGGTTGCAGAGCTATATGTGAAGTTATAAACACAAGCTGAAACCGTGACAAAAAGGATGCTTTCCAGAGAAGTCTGGAGAGTGGCCAGACCAGTTTCTCAGAGACAAAGGGCAAGCTGATGCCTCAGCCAGGCTGATGGGGCCTTGCTTGCTAAGTGGCCATTCTTTGGCAGGAAAGAGGGCAGGGGCAAAAAATCTACATCCTAGCAAACAAACAGCATGGAGTTCCCATCCACACAGACTGTAGGGTTGCCACCTTTCTAGTTGCTGGTAACTGGACCCTCAAGTGCCCACTCCATTGCCCCTTCTCTTCCCCCAAGGCCCAGCCTCAATCTGTCTCTTCCCCCCAAGTCTCTGCCCCGCTCTACCTCTTCCCTTGAGGCCGTGTCTCTTCTCTGCCTTTTCCCCAGATCCTGCCCCCTTCTCCCCCTTTTCCCCAAGGCCCCACCTGTGCTCTGCCTCTTTCTCCAAGGCCCCACTCTCATCGCATGCTCCTCTCCCCCCACATCGCCATTACTTGCTGGATTGTCTCCACCTCCTCCCATCCCCAGCTGGGCTTCCTCTGTTCTGAGGCTGGGACAGAATCTGCTGCAGCCTGACAAGGAGTCTGCCTGCATTTAGGAGGTGGCCCTGGCTGAGCAGGGACTGGTGCAGGCTAATAACCCATGGCCTCTCCCCACTCCATAGTAACCAGACTTTTGTCATCTGGTCAGTACACTGACCGGACACTGCCAGGTCCCCTTTTTGACCGGACTTTCTGGTCAGAAATCAGGTACCTGGAAACCCTAAATGGCACTCAGACACAAGCCAAAAAACAGATTATCTGAACCCGGCTGGGTGGCAACCCTAACAGACTGCCTGTCACCTTGCTCCCAGCTGGAAATGTGTCCCAAAGGAGCAGCAGGACTATAAAACAAAGGAGCAGACACCCCAACACCTGCCTCCTCCTCCTCCTTCTCTCTCTATCCATCCATTCACTGCACGAGAAGGGACAAAGGAAGTGGCTATTAAATAGAAGAAGGGGTCCTGGCTTAAGAAGTTTGGCCAGTAGGACTGTTGAGAGCATGTGGTGAGAAAAAATTTGCTTTGAATTTAATATAGTTTCTAAATTAGGCACCAGTTGCGGTTTATCTATATTTTTCTTATAACCATTGCTGACTTTTATACCTCATTACTTCTGCTCACTTAAAATCTCTCTCTTTGTAGTTAATTAACTTGTTTTATCGTTTTATTGAATCCAGTGTATGTAAATTGAAGTGTCTGGGGAAATTCCATTTGGGGTAACAAAGTGTGCATGTTAGTTCTACTAAAGAAATACAGGCATTATATGAATTCGTTTTGCCCAGGAGAGGGCTGGGCAGTACAGGACATGCATTTCTGGGTGATAATCTAGGACTAGGGGTGCAGTGGGGTCACCCTGCAGTATAAACAAGTCTGGTAAAAGCCAAGGTCTGACTGGCTGGCTGCAGCACACAGCCCTAGCTGGGAGTGACTTGCATGCTAGAAGCTGTTTGGGAGCAGTCCAAACTAGAAGCCACAGCAGCAAAGCCGTGTGGGGGGCACACCAAGTTAGAGGACAGGGGTGACACAGCTACTCATTGATCTGGATTGTACCCTGGGTACGTCACGTGTCATTAAATCCCTTCATGCTATTAGGGCAGGACTTTGTCTGGGCAAGTGTGAGTGTTCTGGAAGGCAGGGAGGAGGGGACAAGACCCTGCCAGTCTTGGCCTGGCTCAGGACCAGACACAGCCCCGGTCCTTGGGATCTGGAAGAGCAAAGCGGGTTGACAGTGGCACTTCCCCCTGGGCAGCGCAGACTCAGCATCAGCTTTACAGGATGGGGAGCACATACTGCGCTCTGTAAGAAGGCCTGGCAGGGGTCATGCTCTCACTCTGCTCTTGGAGGCAATCTGTGCACCATGACCCTAGTGCCCCCACGGCCTTGTAGGCACCTGTGGCAGAGTGCTGGCAGCAGCACCCTGATCACTGACCTTGCTGCAGCACAGAAAAGGCTGCAGGCTCAGGGAAGCAGCTAGCCACTTTTCTGTTGGGGTATTAAGAGCACCGGGGTGGTAAAGACTAAGCTAGTGATACAATTGGGAGGAGCTGGAAACATGGGGAGGAACTCAATGGGTGAGCTGTGCAGTGGTCTCCTCCTGCAGGATACCCATGGCATGTTCTGTTTGCTGGAGAACGGAGGATGTGGTGAAAGGGAAACAGCCTGAGTGTGTTTGTGACTGAGGGACCCTGGAAGCAGGCTAAGCAGTGAGATGCACTGAGTAGCCAAGGGAGCACCCTGTGACAATAGCATGGAACCATTTGTAACTGAACTGATTTGGGCCTACACTAGCCACCCTGAATTGGTTTATATTTTGCCTTGCATCCCCTCTAGTGCTGTCACTTGCAATGCCCGCTGGGTACCTATCTCAGCTCAGCTCCCAGAAGCAGTGCATTGTGGGAGATTCTTCAAGGCCACCCTTGCACTGTGGGACAGTAGTGGGAGGACTAGTGGGGTTGTTTCAGCCTCTCTGCCTCTCCAGGCATTAACGCATTTCAAACTGAACCAGTTAAGCTCTAGCCAGTTGTTAGACGTGTCGAGAAGAAGTTAGTTCTAACAGGTTATGAGACCATTTGAAAACCCATGGGGCTGCGTTTGTGCAGTGGACACTGGGTGTTAGCTGCTTACATTTCTGTAGAGCAAACTAGAGCGGGGTGGGAAACGGTTTTCTCTTACTATGAAAATGTCCGCGATTTCAAAACATTCTGTTTCTGCATCAGGATGAAAGTGAGCGCTGTCAAGACTTTTTGTAATAGTCAGGGACAGGCAGGGAAAGAGACCTAGCCCAGCAGCTTGGGCAAATATGTGGCTAGTGGAAGACAAAGGTTCAAATCCCTATGCTGGGTAATTCAGAATAGGGACTCCCCACATCCCCAGCTACATGTATTAATCTCTGGGCTGTTCTGAGGTAGGTTGCATTCTCTCTCTGGTTTTGACCAGACATTTCACTCCTGCTCCTGAGAAACCTGACCTGTTGGAACCGGGATGTTCCCGCAAAATTTTGCTTTCGAGAAATTTTCCAGCCAGCTCTCCTCTAAACCAAGCCCCAGAGCTCCTGAAGCCAAAGCACTTCTGTGCAGTTGGGGATAGTCAAAAAACAGTACAAAATGTCAGTAAAAATGTTCACTGGATTTGTTCTGTTTTTCTCCATCAAAATTTCAACCAGTTAATTAAGTTTCTCATCCCCCAAATGTTGCTGAGGGACACTGGGGGATTCCTTCCCTGCTTGCCTTTGGGGCATAGTGAACATATCCAAGTTCAGTCGCTCACATCCAAGAGTTCTTTTGATCCTCTGTCAGCGCTTGGCAAATGCACAAATAAGAATTCCTCCCTAGTTTAACCCCTGAGCATCATTCCAAACAATGGTGTGCCCTGCTGTTGTCTGGGCACACATTCCTTTTGGAAGAAGGTCTATTAGCATTTCAATAGCCTCTCCCTCCCAGGAGGTGCCTTGGCTGAGTGGTTAGTTAGTTTAGCTGACTATTCGAAACATAAGTTTAAATGTACTGTTCTTCTATAATAATTGCAATGCGTACTGAGCAATCATGTTTTCAGCTGTCACAATAACAAACCGCTTAATATATATACATTAATAGGCAATGGTCCCAGCTCCTGAGAGGCAAAGGAGAGTTTGGCTCAAAGAGTGAATTATTTCCTTGCTTGGAGAGAAATGAGTCGATATAGGATAATCTAGATATAGGATAATCTAGACTAGTCTTTGTTGACAAGTATAGCCAGGACTTGGCCACAGGTAATTATCCAATGAGATAAAATATTTCTCCTGGATATCACGTAGGAGATATCTTTTAATCTACTCTGTCTAGCTTTGAGATCATGAACGCTAAGCCCTAAATTCCCCTCTCCTCATCTTCCTCCATCTTTTGTGTGGCGTTTTCTATTATTTATTTGTATTATGGTAGCAAGTGGAGGCCCCAAACCGTTATGGCCCCATTGTCCTGGGTGCTGTACATGGGCATACGAGACAGTCACTTATCTCTAAATAGACAAGACCAAGAAGGGTGGGAGGAAGGGGGTATTATCCCCATTACGCAGCTGCGGAAGGAAGGCACAGAGATTAAGCAATTTGGCCATCAAGGTCACCCAGGAAGCATATGGAGGATCTGGGCATGGTTGTTGCATATTATTTGTATTATGATAGGGCATGGGGGGTCAGTCTTAGATCAGGACAGGGCTTAAATTCAGCCAGAGGTGTCTGGAGCAGAACTCCAGTAAATATTTTCAACCCCCGTAGAGTTTTTATGGCACATTGGGGGGAGGATGTGGGGGGCTCTGGGAAATATTCTCTAAGAATTGAAGCCCAGGATCAGGACCCCCATGTTCAGGGCACTGTACAAACACAGAATAAAAGACAGTTCCTGCCCCCAGGAGCTCACAACTTAAGTGCAAGATGAGACAACAGGCAGATATAGACAGATCATAGCATCATAGAATATCAGGGTTGGAAGGGACCTCAGGAGGTCATCTAGTCCAACCCCCTGCTCAAAGCAGGACCAACCCCAACTAAATCATCCCAGCCAAGGCTTTGTCAAGCCGGGCTTTAAAAACCTCTACAGATGGAAATTCCAACACCTCCCTAGATAACCCATTCCAGTGCTTCACCACCCTCCTAGTGAAAAAGTTTTTCCTAATATCCAACCTAAACCTCCCCCACTGCAACTCGAGACCATTGCTCCTTGTTCTGTCATCTGCTACCACTGAGAACAGCTGAGCTCCATCCTCTTTGGAAACCCACTTCAGGTAGTTGAAGGCTGCTATCAAATCCCTCCTCATCCTTCTCTTCTGCAGACTAAGATGGAGCACAAGGAAACTGTGAGACTATTAAATAGATTTGAACCCACTTTCTGTCCCTCTCATGGGTAGTAAAGGATGAACCTCAGGATGTTTGCAGTTAAGGTTCCGTTTGGATCTGCACCAGAATTTTGGCTGCTTCCCGCAACTACTGAATCCTCCTGAGTTGGCATATCTGGGCTGGCATTCTCCCCAGGAGCACTCTCCCCATGGCTTGGCTAATGGTTCTTGTACCATGCCCATCACTGCGCTGTGAGAGGCTTTCTAGTGCTTTCTGTTTCTAGATGTAAAACTGGAGGAGAGTGCATAGCGAATGATGCAGAGGCCACCTCACTGAGCAGTATATATGGAACAGCTGCTTCATGTGCTGTTGCACGGTCCAGCCTGCAGACTGAACAAGGCTGGGGTTCTGCAGAAAAATTGCTAAGGAATCAGGACAGGCTAGCAGAGCCTGTTCAGGAATGCACGGCTTTTTGGTGGAGTAGCCCTGGGCTCACATACTAAACCGTCCACCTGTCAGGCTAATTTCTGCTGGACAATTAGCCCTAACCAGGATATAAAGGGGCTGCGTGTGTCTCACTGGGAGCGTTTTAGAGGGAATCTCTAAGAAACACCTAAATTTGGTGAGGACATTTTGGCTGAGATTTGCATTATGGTCTGACAGTTACCAATAAAGCCAAGCTCCAGGGCACTAACTCAGCTTCTTTCAAGGATGCCGGTTCTTGGCAATCGGCCTGAGCAATCATGCAGCTAAAAGATGCATTGTAATGCATGTGCACAAGGGGGCAGACTATATTGGTGTTTCTTAGGCCATGTCAACTCTGTGAGTTAGGAGTGTGATTCCCTTGCTTGGTTACGCAAACTTGCTGAGCGAATGCCAGTATAACTAGTAGTGTAGCTGCACTAGTGGAGGCACAGCTGGGCCGTGCTGAGCGCACGTCCACTGGTTTCTGGTGGGTTCATAGTTGGCCCAGCTCAGCCATACCTTTGCTGCTGTGACCTGCGCTACTGCGGCTACACTGCAACTCATAAGCACGCTGCGTACAGGAGCGGGGGAATCACACCCCTCGCTCAAAGTGTTGACCTAGCCTTGGCTTCACTTTGCAACTCTAACATAGAGTAGTTTTTGCCTGGAATTTATAACAAAAGCTCTGGGGACTGTGCTGCAGGGAACAATCCTGTCAGGGCTCCTGTTGACACTAGTAAGTGTCTCTATAATTTCTGTATTGAGTCCTTGCACTCCTCCATCTATTGAATCATAGAATCATAGAAACATCGAATATCAGGGTTGGAAGGGACCTCAGGAGGTACCTAGTCCAACCCCCTGCTCAAAGCAGGACCAAACCCCAACTAAATCATCCCAGCCAGGGCTTTATCAAGCCTGACCTTAAAAACCTCTAAGGAAGGAGATTCCACCACCTGTTGTCTTATACTAAGATCTGATGCTCCTTGGGGTAGGGATCGTCTTTTTGTCCTGTGTTTGTACAGCACTGAGCACCATGGGCTCCTGTTGTCTGACTTGGGCTCCTAGGTGCTGCGGTGTTATAAAGAACAATAATTTAGATGATTTGGTGTCATTAGCTGGAGCCCAGGCACATAACAAGATGTATATTCTAGGTATCAAAGAGAGTAACAATGGAGACCCGGGCTGCTATGGGACATGCACGGGCTCTTACACTTCTCCTTCCTGCTGTTTTATTTTAGTATTTCTTTATTGCTGTTAAATTAGAAGAGAGCTGTTTTTTCCCCTCTGATGCGGGCTGGGTATGAAATGAGTTGTCAGTGACACAAGCCTAAGACCAAATCTATTTGGTGTGGTGCTAAGCTTCCCTGTCCATTCTCCTCTGCACAGTGGCTGGGTGTAAGGGGTCTACCCAGGGGAGAGGGTTTCATAGTGGCTATAAAAGAGTATCTAGCATGTGCAAGTAATCACTGGAATTAACATACAAATGGCCTGCCTGAGACAGCCAGTGCTGCAGGCAAGGCATCCATCTGGGGAGGCCGGCACTTAGCAGCAGAATAAATACAAATAAAAGCAAATGGCAATGGCAGGCATTTATAAATGGGAAAGGGAAGGCAGCTGAAACCAAGAGTGCCTGCAAAGGGCTGCAGAATAAGGGGTGTATAGGTATGAGGGTGGGGGAAGGGTTTGGGGCGAGGCAAGAGGGACCCACTGAACAGCTGACAGTGTGTTCCCTTGACTGCATTCCATTCATAAAGTGGGGTTCCCAGAAACCCTCCTCATCAAAGGGTGGCAGGAAATCGGACAGGCTGCTGGAGGAAATATAATCTATATGGCCATAATCCATGCCATATGGATGTTTTAGCGGGGCATTTGTGGAAAGGGTAGGTTGATGGATTTTTGTGCAGGCATTCAGGGCAATAACAAATAATGACCATGTTCCGTTCTGAAACCACCACAACAATATATTTTCGATACAATTTATGGAGCAAGAGACCATAATCTATAATGTGTAAAGAAAATCATAAGCATTTTTGGCCTGGCTTTCAGCATTGCTGTGTACCCACAACTCCCAGTGATGTTGGCTTGGTACCTCTGAAAAAATCCGACCATATGGTCTTTATGGATTGAAACAGATGTGGTGGTTGACGGCTGTATTATAAAAGAACCAGAATAACCACACTGCGCACTATATAAGGACCACATTGACCAGAGGTGCCAACTTTCTGAGTTCTTGAGGGGTGCTCAACCCCCACTCCGCCCCTTCCTGCAAGCCCCACCTCTGCACCCTCCCACCCCCGCTCCTCCCCTAGCGCCCTGTGCACGCTGCTGAACAGCTGATTGTGGAGGTGCTGGAGGAAGGGGGAGGAGCTGATCCCCTGGGTTGCCAGTGGCGGCTGAGCACCCACAATTTTTTTTCTGTAGGTGCTCCAGCCCCGGAGCACTCATGGAGTCAGCACCTATGACATTGATCCTATATGTTATCGCACGGAGGTCTAGATCTCTGCCAAAAAAAAAAGCCATAAT
The DNA here is from genome assembly GCF_025201925.1 of Gopherus flavomarginatus. Classification (NCBI taxonomy): domain Eukaryota; kingdom Metazoa; phylum Chordata; order Testudines; family Testudinidae; genus Gopherus; species Gopherus flavomarginatus. The sequence continues at coordinate 10,894,833 of NC_066617.1, read as the reverse complement.
CTATAAAAGCCATTTTTACTGTACAAATCCTACAATCCATATTATACAACTTCCCAGGCACTGGTGGGACAGGGATGTCCAGGCAGAGAATAGGAATAGGTGGCTTGATAGTGTGCTCAAGGGAAAAGGGAGCCAAGTAGCAAGGCAGTGCGTGCCGGGGGAGAGGAGGGGAAGGGATGCAGGGGAACAAGGGATGAGAGAGGAGCAGAACTCATGAGAGAGGAAATGAAGAGCGAGAGGTGAGAGCAGGACAGACCTTTTTGTAAAGGAACCCACCAATTATTGCCTTAAAGTGAGCCAAATGCAGTGCTTCCCGCCAAAGCCACAGCTGCAGTTGCCACGGGGATGTAGCGGGAGGGGAGGTGGCAGTGCACCCAATGGCCTCTCTATTAAGATGTGATCTACAGCATGAACATTTCGGACGAGCCGCTGCCCAGGTCTATATCCCTGCACGCTGCGGAAGGAGCGGGGGATGGAAGTGGATATAACTCCGTCACACCTGCTTCTTGAAGGGTGCACTGGGAGTGGGCAAAAGGTGCGTCTCTCTCTGACAGGCTCAGGGGCTTATTCCTTCCTCCTCACTTTCAGGACAAAAAGGAGCAAGAGGCAGAGGATATTGTGCTGCTGCTGGCATCAGACAGGTTGTCATGTCAACAGAACGCAGTGGAGAGCAGCCTGAGCCTGTAAAGCAGATGTGCATTATGTAGCTACTCACGGACAGGACCTCTGGTCTATGGAGGGCCCCAATCCTTAGGGAAGGATTGAAAAGACTTAGCCTGCTGAGGCCCCATAAGACAGTGTGCTTGTTCTGAGCTGAAGCCCTGATGAACTTGAAACCACAAGGAAACCCATTGGGTTGGGTACAGAAGGACTGCTCCTGTCAGAGCCCTTGTTAGGGTTGGGATGATCTGGTGCTATTTCATCTGAAGAAATAATACTCACAAGTCTCCTTTCGGAGCTATGTGTCATTGAAGGGGGAGTGTTTTCTGTGTGCGAGTGTAGTGGTGCTGGGAGATATGGGCCAGCTTGAATTCTGGGATGGTGAGAGCCTAAGCCCACCTAGGACAGAAAGCCTTGATCAAGGGAGGGTCGCCCAGAGGATTCAGGGAGCCTGGGGCAAAGTGGAGGAGCTGCAGAGCTTGTACTCACCGAGTGGCAGTCTGGGTCATCGGCGGCATTTCGGCAGCAGGGGGCCCTTCAGTCGCTCTGCGTCTTCGGCAGCACTGAAGGGCCCCCCGCCGCCAAAATGCCACCGAAGACCCGGAGCGTCTGAAGGGCTCCCCACTGCCAAAATGCTGCTGAAGACCTAGACCGCCACTGGGCCAGGGCTCACGGGGCATTTAGGCGGCAGGGGGCTTTCAGTTGCTCCGCGTCTTCGGCAGCACCGAAGGGCCCCCCACTGCCAAAATGCCGCTGAAGACCTAGACCGCCACTGGGCCAGGGCTCACGGGGCATTTAGGCGGCAGGGGGCTTTCAGTTGCTCCGCGTCTTCGGCAGCACCGAAGGGCCCCCCGCTGCCAAAATGCCGCTGAAGACCTGGATTGCCGCCGGGACAGGGCTTGCGGGGCCCCTCTGGGGCCCAGGGCAAATTGCCCCACTTGACCCTCACCCTCCCCTGGGCGGCCCTGGCCACAGAGCCCAGAAAACAGATTCCTGGGACAAATAATGAAAAACCGAACAAACCGGCAACAAGAATGGGGGGGTTAATGGTTCAAAATGAAGTTACCAGCTGGGGACATCAAGCAGAGAACCCTGGACAGTACCCACCACTCTGGGAATAAGTCCAGCTGGAAAGCGTGGCCCTATTTGGATCCTGAGGTGGGCCTAAGAAAATCCTAAACTAAAGTCCTACTCCTAGCTTGAGCATGTTGCTGGTAATGTCGGCTTACTGCCTATGTGTCTCTCTGACTAGGAGTAATTTTGATCTAGCTCCCATCTCTGTGTTGCACCCATGCAAGGAAACAAACATGACATGATACTGAAATATCACAAGCCACAAAGTTGACATTCTGATGCCAAGCTCAGAAGTGTTTGATTCAGTGCTTTGGTTTGGACCCATCTACAGTTTCAGATACTAAATATGATCTTCCTTGTAAATCAGCTGGAGAAACTGAGGCACCCAAGCCAAGTGACCTGTCCCAGGTCACCCAGGAACTCAGCAGCAGAGCCAGGAACAGAACCCAGGTGTCCAGTGTCATCCTTTATGAATAAATCCTTGAGAATTGACTTCCATTGACTGCTGCATCTTTGGTAAATTTTTACCTTGATCTAAAATTCTGTATGTGACACCAAGAGGCACAAGAGCAGGTGGTCCAGTGCTGGGACAGCCTCAGGATAAACATTTACTAAAAATCCAGCAGTGAAGGGAAGTAAATTTCCAAGGATTCATGAACAGACCACCAGGAGATCAGGAGTCAGTATTCCTGCCACTGCCACTGAATGGCTGTGGCCTTGGAGAGGTCACTTAATTGCATACCTCACTTACTTCAGCTGTAAAAGTGGGCACAGCAAGATTTAACTGCCGTGCAGTGAGGCTTTGTTGATGCTTAGACTGGGCTTTGAGATCGTTGGGTGATAGATGTTAAACAAAGGCGCAATATTGTCATCATGGCAAATCCCAAAAGGAGATGACCTCTTTGCAAATCCAGCGCTACCCAGATTGATTTCTGGCAAGGTGCTTTAGATGGGCTGGTTGTATATTCAGTTTACATCTATCACTGTCAACTTTGTCACCCTGTTGAAGCTTCTGATGCCCATGTGATCACTGGCAGCTTTGCGGCATCCTGCACTTTGGGATGTATTGTTCTTCCAATTTAATAATTAGAAAATACTGTTAAAATTATTACTAATTTTGACGTGATAATATCCCAGCTATGAGTGGATGTCAGAGAGGGGTCTCTGTTTTTCAGAGCACAATTTTGCACCTGCAAATTACTGTGCCAGCTTCTTTGCACCCTTGGGGTGAAACTCCCCCTCTCCCCTGTGCAGAGGACAAGGACAAAGCCCAGGCATCACTGAAATCTCAAGGCTTACGTTCCCTGAGGCTTAAGTGGTCCATAGGTTTTGTGCTGATCTCCTGTACAGAGATGAAATTCACCCACAATGGACTGCTGGAACAAACAGCTCTGTACCTCATTGTGACATCGATGTGTTTGCACCCAGAACCCAGGCACTTAGGGGCTGATTCAAAGTCTGTTGAAGTCAGTGGATGATTTTCCATACGTTCCGAAGGACTTTGGATCATAGACTTATAGACTCATAGACTTTAGGGTCAGAAGGGAGCAATATGATCATCTAGTCTGACCTCCTGCACAAAGCAGGCCACAGAATCCTACCCATCCACTTCTATAACAAACTCCTATTGGGATCTTGATGTCCAATTAATATTTGTATATGTTGCTATTATTTGTATTACAGTAGCAGCTCGACACTGCAGCTGAGATCAGGGCTCCATTGCGCTAGGCACAGTACAAACGTATTGCAAGAGACACTGTGACTACCTACTCTCTGTTTAAAATCTAAATAGACAAAGGAGGATGGTATTATCATTCTCGGATTGTTACGGGGAACCAAGGCACAGAGAGATAAAATGACTTACCTGAAGTCACACAGGGAGTCTGTGACAGAGGTGGGATTTGAACTTAAAACAGCTGACTCCTTAACCACTTAGACCATCTTCCTTCCTGCGGATGCACCTGGTGAGTGCATGATCACAGATTCAGTTATTTGTTACTGTCGAGATTCTGTTGAAACCTGTCTGAAAATGAGAACGCTAAGGAAATAAGGTTTATCTTTAGGAGTTTTCCATAAGGGATGAGATGAAATCTGAATCACATTGTTTATTAATTATTATTTATTATTATTATTATTATTATTATTTAAATAAATCCTAGTACAGAGCCATGGACACAAAGAAGGTTACACTTTTTGACAGATGCAAACTGATTTTTAATGCACCCAGACCAGACAGCTCTGCTAATCCCTTTCAGAAAGGTGCAAATTGTTAATCTGATTTGAATGCTTGCTTGGCTGCTTTTGTCTTGCCAATTGGCATCAAATTCACTAGTCGGTGACTAATAAATGAAAAGTTCTGACCAGGCTCCTACGTGAAATGAATTTCTGATTGGCTTTTGCAGGCATCATCCCTGGGGCTGCTTTGTGCCTTTAAAAAAACTTAAAAGGGTGGAAACAATTAAATAAATAAAATAAAGGGAGACTGTTAATTAAGGTTTAAGAGCGCATATCACCCTGATGACAGGCAGGTGGTAGATGGTATTAGCACATCTCTATCCAACTCATTATAAAACAGACTACATCTGTGTGTTTTAATAGTTGGGGAAGGGATATTTAAATATCTAAGTTTCTTCCTCAAAGGTAGTTCTTTTTTATGTTATTTGTATTACGGTCACACTCATCCCAGTCAAGTCATTGTGTGAAATGAATTGTTGGTTCCCACAAGCAGGCAGGTGTCCACATTCCGGAGACCCAGTTTAATGGTCACTAGAAAGGCCACATATTGAATGAGCCCTGAAGGCTGTGCTAGGAATGGGCAAAACACTGGAGCTTAGATATGAACTGATCTGAGCCTTTGCCCAGGACTTGTACCTCTTGCTTCAAAAATCTCCTGTCCAGTTTATTTTAATGCTCTGGAATACAGATTTACTGATCCCTGCCTGTCCAGACGTCCCTATTTACTGACCAGCTAGTGTGTTGCTCTGTAAATAGGGAAGTGCTGATAGGGGTGTGGTATCTCAGGAAGCTGCAGGCTTCTGCGCTTAAGCTCCCCAGGAGTAGAACTCTTCTTCATCTGCTGTCAAGCTTAGGAGATCTACAAGAATAGAGCCACAAGCTTCATTCTTCTAGCGCTCCTGAATGTAGGGGCTCTAGAGAGCACTTAGGTGCTGGATGGGACTGAAGCCTACAGGTAAGTTGGAAGTCTGGTGAGTGGGGCTTGCAGGCGTCTGTTTTTCAAAAGTGAGTAGGTGCCGCGCATGTGGTTTCGATCCACGGGCGGCTCCAGCGCTCCAAGTGCGTGCCTGGGGCGGCAAGCCATGGGGGGCGTTCTGCCGGTCGCCGCGAGGGCAGCAGGCAGGGTGCCTTCGGCGGCTTGCCTGAGGAGGGTCCGCTGGTCCTGCGGCTTCGGTGGACCTCCCACAGGCGTGCCTGCGGAGGGTCCACTGGTCCTGTGGCTTCAGCAGACCCTCTGTGCTTGAGGTGGCAAAAAGTCTAGAGCCACCCCTGCTTGGATCACTAGGATGCTCCTGTCTTTCAGTTTTGCTCTGCTCCTTCACTTCCCAGTTCTATCTGGCACCAGTAATGGCTAGGGTACTAGGCACTGGAGGCACCAGGAATCTAGAGAGAGCATTGCAGACTCCATAAACACAACTAGATTGGGAAATCACCTGGGATGGTTGATGCGAGCATACATGAATTGCTGAAGGCTTTGAATCCCATATCCTGATGGCTGGAGTCCCTGGGCCAAAGCCCCTCCTTTCCTGTACACCCAGGGCTTAAATTCTCATAGAATATTTCCCAGAGCCTCCGGGCTCAGGGCTTCAGCCTGCAAGAAGCACCAGGATTAGGGCTTCTGCCCCATGGAAGGCACCTGAGCTTGGGGTTTCTGCCTCACAGAGGTGCTGGGGTTTCTGCCCCTGCTCCCGGCCCCAACTCTGGGTGCTGTGCAGACCAGGGCAAGGGGGCTGGCTTCCAGTACCCCTACGATTAAAAGTGTTCCAGTGCCACTGCATATACTGGTTCAGGCTGGATTCTCCAGAGACCAACAGGGCAAAGAAAGGACTTTCGGATAAACTTGCCTGAGTTGAAGCTGACTCACGGCCTTCCTTCTGATCCAGCAAGCAGACAGGCCTTTCTGTCCAAGGGGACCCCAATCCTTTCTGGGAAAGGTTGGAAGGATGTTTGGCCTCTGGAGGCCCCATAAGTCTGAGTGATCTCTGGAAAGCTTGTAGCATGCATATAGGAACTTTGATTGTTTCTAATGTTTTCTCTGTAATTCTCTCACCTTAAGAATAAATGCTTGCTTATCATGGCCTGTGTGGTAACATATAACTGCTGGCAATTACAGCTGTTCATAGTCTTCAAAGAGAAAGCAACATGCAGTTGCTGGCCTGTTTAGGCAGTCTGGCTTGTTGGGGAATAACACAGTGAAGGCAGGAAACTGCGCAGCCTGGGAAAAAACCCGATCAGAAGGGGGAGAGACATAGGTCTCTGCCCAAGACGGGATGGCTGGCAGCCAGAAACCTAAAAGTGGGTGCCCTCGCTGGTCCATGGAGGGGGAATACACGTGCAATTGCCCTGAATTTTTACTTTGAGCACCTCACAATATTTCACATACTGTATTTATTCTCACAACACTTCTGAGAGCTATGGAAGTACTATTCACACCATTGTACAGATGGAGAACAGAAGCACAGAGAGGCTAAATTCACACAGGACATGTGTGACAGAGCAGGGACCCGAACCGAAGTCTCAAACTAGCACCTTCATCACCAGACAATCCTTCAACTCCTATCCAGATTCAAAGGCTACTGGATTTTTGCACAATACAGCCATTAATCCCACACAATGCCCAGCTACTGCAGTAGGTCTGATGATTCCATTCTGTGACACTTTGTTACCCAGCAGTGTTATCAGGTCCATAACACAACATACTGTAAGTCATCATTAATTAACACTAAGTTACCAGGCACTTCTAGGGGAAACGACATATGAAATTGACATCAATACAAGAAGAGTTCATTATGGTTAATGTTGTGACAATAAAAGCCTGAAGAATTAATGATGAATTGCAAGGCTGAATGTTGCTATTCATATGCCGCAATGCATAAGTGCTGACTCCATGGGTGCTCTAGGACTGCAGCACCTATGGAAAAAAAATTTGTGGGTGCTCACCACCCACCAGCCACCCGCCACTCAGCTGTTCAGTGCCTCCTCATCAGCTGTTCAGTGGCCCCTCTCAATCAGCTGTTTGATGGTGGGCGTGAGGCGCTGAGGGGAGGGGGCAAAGAGGGGATGGGAAGAGGCAGAGTGAGGGTGAAGGGTGTAGGGTGCACATACAGCCTACATCCTAAACCCAGGCTTCCTGACACCCCTGGTAGAGAGATTGTGCCCTCCTCACACACATACACATACTCCAATACCACTGCCATACATGTGTACATATAGATGTCCTATAGAACCCCACCCACATAGAGACACCCCCCCATAGACAAACCTTACTGGCCCACAAAGAGTTATAAATGCCTATGTTTATGCTCCCAGGGATCAATTTGGTGGGAGGTTTGCCATTGACTGATTTCCCCCCATCATAAACAGATAGTTAAGGGTTAACCTCTCTTTTACCTGTAAAGGGTTAACAAACAGGGAACCAAACACCTGACCAGGGGACCAATCAGGAGACAAGATACTTTCAAATCTCGGTGGAGGGAAGCCTTTGTTTGTGTTTTTTGGGTTTGGCTTTGTTCTCTCTGGGATCTGAGAATGACTGGACGTACCACAGGCTCTAATTTTCTATTCAAGTAGTAAGTGCAAGTAGAAAGGCGGTTTAGTCTTTTTAATTGGTTTTCTTTATTTGCAAATGTGTATCTGGCTGGTAGAGGTCTAATGTGTATTTGGCTGGAAGTATTTTAAATTGTATTTCTGCTGGAGGAGGCTTTTTCTCCAGTTTCTAGAAGCTGACAGACCCTGTAATATTCCATCTTGAATTTACAGTGATTTTCTTTATTCTTTTTTCTTTTATTAAAAGTTTTGCTTTTAAGACCTGTCTGATTTTTTTCCCCTTGTTGAGGCTCAAGGGAATTGAATCTGTACTTAACAGGGAGGGAGAAGGGTGGAATCCCTTTGTTTTAGATTCACGGAGCTTGAATCTGTATATCTCTCCAGGAGCCCAGGGAGGGAACACCTGGAGGGGAGGAGAAGGGGAGGGAAATGGTTTATTCCCCTGTATTGTAAGACTCAAGGAATTTTGGTCTTGGGGTCCCCAGGGAAGGTTTTGGGGGGACCAGAGTGTATCAGGCACTGGAATTCCTGATTGGTGGCAGCTTATCAGATCTAAGCAGGTAATTAAGCTTAGAGGAATTCATGCTAGTACCCCAACTTTTGGACTCTAAGGTTCAGATTGGGGAAAGATACTATGACACCCCTGCATTTAAGGACCTACACTCCCTACAGATCTACATATATATACGTCCTGATCACACCCACCCATCCCTTCCACTGTTCCCACACATATACACTCTCCTATGTCTCTCACCCCAGAGGCGCAGACTTCGTGATTTCTGTGGTGGTGCTGGATCTCTGCTCCGCCCCAGGCCCTGCCCCCATTCCACCCCTTCCCCCAAGCTCCCACCCTGCCCCACTCTTCTTGCTTGGGCAGGTCGCAGTGCTCCTAAGTGAACGCGACCGCCCTGGCCAATTGTGCCGGCCTGCAGGGCCCCCTAAAGCATGGGGCCCGGAGTGGTTGCATGCATCTAGGAGTGATAGGTGGTCCCAGAAGTGACAGATTCGTCACTTCCACCCCGGGCCCCACACCCCCCAGGGACAGCCCTGGCCTTGGGGACTGGAATTGCTGTTGGTGCAGGCTTGGGAGGACAGAGGTGGAGGCACTGAGCACTGCTTTGAGGGTGTCTGTGGGGATGTCTGAGAGTTACCAGAGAGCGTTGCAGGGGAGGCAACTCAATTCAATCAACCTGAGCATCATGAAAATGGACACAAAGTGCTGCCAAAGTTATATAATCAAGTATCTGCCAGGGATGATGGGGCTTTACACTCACCCTGATCCTCTGTACCTTGTGTCCATTTGATACTATTGTTCAATTCTAACCCAGCGGCAAATTGTCACATCCTGAATTCAAGCTATTTCTGTCATCTCACTTCTTGGCAAATTATGCTCTTTTCCTCCTTGCTTTTTACTGGGTGATTTTCTGATACCTTCAGATAATTTGAGGAAGTGTCTTTCTTTGTATTTCTTTGTACCTGGAAAAGTGGAAAGGAAAACGTCTTTCACTTTTGTCTCTTCTCCTAGGAGAGGAGTCATTAAAGTCATTCATCCTTGGGTTTCCAGTTTTCATTTCAGGACTGTGATCACTGATGCTGTACTTGGTGGGGGTCTGTCTGTGTTTTGCAGGTAGCCTGCTTGCATCAAGCTCCTGTGTAGCGATCTACTGCAATCTATCTACTTGGTTTTGCTCTGATCTTGCTAGCACCTCATATATTGTTTTTTTAGGGTTTGCTCGGGGGTTTTAAGCATATTTGTTGCTCAGTGGGACTGTTTACATCAAGAATCTTAGTATCAGTGTTATCTCAGTCTGGAAGTGCAGCTATATAGGAGTGGAGTGTGGTTTTTATTGAATTTCTGGTTTTGATCTTCTGGTGCTTTATGACGGGGGGAGTGTGTGTGCCTTTGATTGAGATCAGAACCGCAGGAACGTTTTGTATATTGATTAGCCAAGGGAATTGTCCTAGTTCTGCTCGGCAGCCATTGTTGGGTGAGTTTCTGTGTAGGCATATGAGCCGTGTGCAGAACTGCAGGGGTTCTGTTTGCGGTGTAGTTAGACGACCCAGCTGGGAACCATACTACACCTCAATTTCCTAAAGCAGAAATGATCCTTTGGAGTATACTCATCAGTGGGCTGGATTTCGGAGGAGTTTTCCTTATTGCACAGGAAGCCTGCAGAGGTTTTTAGGTGGAGGAGTGTGTGCGTGCATGCATCTGGTAAAGGTCCCTTGGGGTACCTCTACACTGCAATTAGACACCTGTAAATGGCAAGGACTGGGGCACCTACTTTTGAAAGTGGATGTGCCTGAACTCAGGAGCCTTCCCCTCTCGCAGGGTCCCAGGCTGAACCTGAATGCCTTCACTGCAGTTCAACAGCCCCTTAGCCTGAGCCCGTAGCGGTGCTGCCTCTCTGATAAAATGTTAGTGTGGGAGTTTTTTTCTGAAAGATCATGACCTCTAACTCCCCAGCCAGACCTGCCAGGCTAACGTGTCACAGTTAAGTCTTTATCAATTGGCTAGTTTTTTGAGGCCAGGCTGTGTGAGTGACAGGAGTAATGATCCAGTAGTCAGGGCACACTCAGGAGACACATGCTGAATTCTCTGCTCTGCCACAGCCTTCCCGTGTGACCCTGAACAAGCTCTAAAGGCTGCGCTGCAAAGGTTAGTTCCCGTTCTAGTGGGCTGGTCCACACTAGAAAGTTAGGTAGACCTAGCCATGTTGGTCAGATATGGTGAAAAATTGACACCTCTGAAAGACGTAGTTAAGCCAACCTAAGCTCCAGTGTAGACAGTGCTAAGTCAATGGAAGAATTCTTCAGTCGACCTAGGTACCGCCTCTCGGAGAACTGGATTTACTACAGTGATGGAAGAAGCCCTTCCCTTGCTGTAGTAAGTGGGTGTTGTATCAACCAGGCAAGTTACTAACAACTGCAACACTACACTTACATAACTGCAGCGTTTCTAGTGTAGACATACCCTCCCTCTAGAGCAAGAGCAACCACACTGTGAAACAGCTCAGGCTCTGGATTAGCAGCACAGAGCTACTGGGTTAGCAGCTGTGTTGTTGTAACGCTGCATCCTCATACTAGCTTGAGCATCAGCAGCCCTCAGGCTTCAACCCACCCTGCTGATTGGACAGCTGGATCAAGCTACAGGGTCACTTTAGCTAGAGATTTTGGAGTGTCGATGGGGGGTTGAGTTAGGGGCAAAAAAACTAACCCTGCAGTGAAGACGTGCTCTGAGTCTCTCTGTGCCTCTAGTCCTGATTCATAAAATGGGAATCCCTACTTCACGGGTTGTTGTGAGGATAAACACATTAAAGACCGTGCAGTGCTCGGATACTATGGTAATGAGAGCTACATAAACCCCTGAATTAGACGGTAGGTTAGAGTTCGCTATCCTGCTGTATAAATAGAGCTGCCACAAGGAATGTTCGTTTAGCAAGGTAAAAGAGGCAAGGACATCGATAGGCAGAACGGGAATAGCGTTCACCTCACCTGGCTACCTGGTAGTAACCACTACAAGTGTCTTGCCGCCCGTTAGGATTTTAGAGCGAGATCGCTAACACGGTCAGTGACCTTGCGATAAGAAACACTACTTAGGCTCTGTCTACGCTTGCGATGGCGAGTAGCCTATGTGAAAGTAGAATGAATGATATTGTGAAAATAGAAAGGATTAAAGAAATGCTGTCTGTACCTTTAAGCAAAACTGTTGGAATGCTGCAATCCAGGTGTCAGGAATACAGATATTAACATAGAACAATTGCACCGTTTAAGGGCAATTGGTGAAGTATTAGCCTCAGATCGATAAGAGTTAGTAAGGAAGTAGGATATGCATGCTGTGCCCCAGGTGAATTTTACTGTTTTGCTTTCTTTGTCCCTTTGTCTAATTCCCGCTCTTTTATCTGTATAAATAAGACTGTCTGGGTCTTGCATGGCCACTTACATTATCTGGGTGTTATTGGCGGAGTGCTGCGCTAATAAAACAGAGTGGTCTGACAAATTGTGAGTCCTGATTCTAACTTTGATAACTACAACACTGCACGCTGCAGTGAAAAGGCAAGCTGTGTACACCCTTAGTGCAGTGGTTTGTAGCTACACGCTCCAGTGAAAGGCTCTGGCACCTCCCTTGTTGTCGAAGACTTTCACTGTGGTGAGGAAAGACTCCGGCAGCAGGGAGGCAGTGGGACAATACCAGTGTAGATGTGGGAGGCGTGGCTTGGGCATGCAGGGAGCTGTGTAGGGTATATAGCTTGGCAGTTCAGGCATGTAGGGCACTCTACTCCACTCTCCTGAGCCAGGCCTCACCTTCTGTACTGCTGTTTATACCCATGATAGCTGGGTGTGCTGTGTCTGGACTCGGTATGCTGCCAAAAGAGTAGACGTATTCTTTGTGCCAGTGAAGAGAAAGTCTCGGAATCTCTAAGACTACGTCCACACTGGGACCTAGGGGTGTGATTCCCAGCTCAGGGCTGCCCAGAAGTTTCAGGGGACCTGGGGTTTTCAGCAGCAGGGGGCCCCCGCCGCTGAATTGCCGCCGAAGACTCGGCACTTCAGCGGGGGAGGAGGGCGTCCTTCCGCCCCAGGACCTGCCGCTGCGGGTCTTCGGGGCACTTCAGCAGCGGGTCCCGGAGTGGAAGGACCTCCCGCCACTGAATTGCCGCGGAAGATGCTCCGGGGGCCCGGGCCTTGCGAGTTTTCCGGGGCCCCCAGAGCAAGTGAAGGACCCCGCTCCAGGGACCCCAAAAAACTCTTGTGGGGGCCCCTGTGGGGCCCGGGGAAAATTGCTCCATTTGCCCCTCAGGCGGCCCTGTCCCATCTCATACTCATACTAGCAATCAGCTGTTCAGCGGCATGCAGGAGGCATTGGGGAGGAGCAAGGGCAAAAAGGACCAAGGGTGGAACGGGGTGGGAAGAGGCCCTTTTAAACTGCCCAGGCCCCTGGCAATTGCCCCCTTTGTCTCTCCCATCAGCAATCCTGTTCCCGGGTGCTCCCATATATCCATAGCTCACTAATTACTAACTGTGCAGATAATTGGTTTTACAATTCACTGGCAGTTCTTCCCCCCAAATGTTCAAGATCATTTCAGGATGCACTGAAAATGAAAATTTTCAAAAGCTTTGGTGAATTAAAAAGTTACAAACAAAACAAAGCAAAACCATGTTGCAGGTGAACGACGTGTTTCATATGCATTTGGAGCTCTTTTTTACATTTTTGAATTTTTAAAAAATAGAATTGAAGGAAATTTGTAAATGAAAAGTTGTTTTGAACCCAAACATTGAAATGTTTCATTTACAAACTGTCGAAATGAAATTATTCAGCTTTTGCAGATTTTTTTTCCAGCACAAACAATTCACCAAAACCAACATGAATCAATGAAACAGTTTGGTTTAGCTGGATCTGCATTCTTCATCAAAAACATGTTTTGGCTGCAAAATTTCACCCAGCTTTACTGCTCACATACACCTACCCACCCTTATGCCTGGTCTACACTGGCAGAGGAGTGGGGGATCAATCTAAGTTACACACCTTCAGCTACGTTATTCACATAGCTGAAGTCGACGTACTTAGATCTACTCACCGCAGTGTCTTCACTGCGGTAAGTCGATGGCTGACGGTCTCCCATCAACTCTGTCTGCGCTTCTCGCCCTAGTGGAGTATCGGAGTCAACGAGAGAGCGCTCGGCGGTCGATTTATCATGTCTAGACTAGATGCGATAAATCAACCCCCGCTGGATCAATCGCTGCCCATCGATCCAGCGGGTAATGCAGACAAGTCCTTACTGTCTACTTCTTACAGCCCCGCCCAGACATATAGGAATTGTCATGCCAGATCAGATCCCTGGTCCATATCTAGTTCACTACCTGTCTCCAGCAGCAGCCAGCACCAGCTGCTTTAGAGGACGGTGCAGTAGGTTGCAAAAGGCACATACAGGATAACCTCCCCCCGGGGATGTTTCCTCCTGACCCTCAATACACAGAGATTGACTAAAACTCTGAAGCTTGAGATTCCTATCCCTATTTGAATAAAGATGTACTATTATAACTCTGGATTCTAGGGATCCAGACTGTGACGGGGTGTACTTGCCCTATACTGGGGATGAAAGGCTTAAGAGAGCACTCTTGGCGGTGAAAGCCACTCCCCCTCACCGCTGCTGGGCATGCTCCAACTGCTGCTGCAGTATAAAAGGCAGCAGCCTAGTTCAGTCTGGGCTGACTGCTGAGGAGCAAGGATGCACCTTGCTGGCTACAGCTGAGGAGCAGCTGGGATCCCGGACCACAGGAGCAGGAGACGCTGAGGGCCAGGCAGGTACCTGCAGATGCTCAAGGGAGATTGCAGCTGCCACCCGAGGAGCCCAGAGACTCCGAAGACATCCCAACATCAACTGCTGGAGTCATGGTAGGAAGTAGTCCATGGAGGGGCTATCCAGTGTCCTGGCAGCAGTTGGCATGTTGCGGGCAGATTCCCCTCTGACTTAGTGGCGAATCCATTCTTCACTACCAGGGCCACTACCTTGCCCCAGCCCCAGAGTGATGGGGTGTACTTGCCCAGGACACGGATGCATAGTTCATCCCTTTTTGAATCCTGCTTAACTCTTGGCCTCAAAGTTATCTTGTGGTGGTGAGTCCCACAGGCTAAATGTACATTATGTGAAGAAGCATTTCCTTCTGTCAGTTTTGAACTTGCCACCTTTCCTTGTCACTGAATGTCCAAGCCCTTGTGTTATGAGACAGGGACACTAGATGATCCCAATCTGCCTTCTTAAGACCATTAATTATTATATACACTTTTATCAGGTTTTCTTTCTAAGGTGAACTATCCCAATCTTTTCTCTCTCTTCTTAGGATACTTTGTCCATCACCTGCTCTGACTCCCCTGTAATTCTGCAGTCTCTTTCCTGACATGGGATCACCAACGCGGAACAAGGTATTCCAGAGGATGGTGGATCATTGATTTATACAATGATTTCATATACATAACTCCCTACACCACACATACACTCCAAGCCACCTCCTCCTTTCACACACCAACAATCTCCACAGTGAATACACAACAGCCCCAACCTCGAAACACTTTTGTACATACATACTGTACAGTCTCTCTCTCTCTCTCTCTCTCTCTCTCACACACACACACACACACACACACACACCATTTAGCTGGCGATCAAAGCCACTAATTGTGCAAAGTTAAATGATTATGGAGACAATTACAGTGCATATCCCATCCCCTTACTAATTCGCCATTCCCTGCATGGAGTAATGCCCTTTTGTTTCCATGGATAAGTTCCTAATGATGTTAGGGGCCATCAGAAGAACACAGTGGCACCAGGGTGAGCTCATTAATGAGATTAGCAGAGTTTTAATTTAGATGAAAAGCAAGCAAGGCGAGGACCATGGTCTTGCTGTTAGTTAGCATTACAAAAGCTGGGCTTAGAAGTCAAAGAGAGAGATGGATGCTCCAGTCAGAGGCTTGGGCAGAGTGCTGCTGCTAGAAGAAACCGGACTCTGTGACTTCTCTCCCGCACTCCACTCCACCTCTCCGACCTGCCACATGTGTCATGCTCATGTGCACTAGCAGCCTAAAATTGGATGAATTAAGAGCTCAGTCCAGCCCAGTCAAGGGCTTTTCTTTATTTAGTCAGGGTGTTTAACTGGGGTGTCATCTACAGAGCATCTCTCCTGCCCTATGCAATCCCTTTTCTTTAGGGTCTTTTCAGGGTCCCATCCAGATTGCTCCGAGGTTGGCCAGAACAACTGTTGCATGCACAGAGACCTGAAGCACTCATGATCTCTCCAGCCTGGGGGTAAAGCCAGTAGCTCCCAGGAACCCAGCCCACACTGCAGAGCATGGCACTGCCCGCAGAGGCACCAGGCTGAGGCCCTGCTCAGCTGTGAATAGACCTCTGGTGAGTTACAGCAGGGCAGGTTTTAGGTTAATTTTTACAGTGGCTTTGAGGAGCTCTTAGAACATCACCCCCCCGAGTCAAATCAATAAACCACCTGACAGAGATAACCAGAGTCTGATTGTCTCTTCGCTGCATCTAATCTCTTTCCCAGTCCCTGGCATGGCTCCAGCATGTGATTGCTCCATGCAGAGGCAGCCTTCCCAGCTACCACTTGGACTGGGCATTTATCATAACCTTAGTCCCAGATTTGGACCTTAGCGTCCAAAATATGGGGGTTAGCATGAAAACCTCCAAGCTTAGTTACCAGCTTGGACCTGGTACCTGCTGCCACCACCCAAAAAATTAGAGTGTTTTGGGGCACTCTGGTCCCCCTGAAAAACCTTCCCTGGGGACCCCAAGACCCAAATCCCTTGAGTCTCACAACAAAGGGAAATAATCCTTTTTCCCTTCCCCCCTCCAGGTGCTCCTGGAGAGATACACAGACACAAGCTCTGTGAAACTACACAGAGTGACTCCCCCTCTCTGTTTCCAATCCTGGAAACAAAAAGTACTTTCCTATTCCCCCAGAGGGAATGCAAAATCAGGCTAGCAAATCCAACACACAGATCTCCCCGATTTCTTCCTCCCACCAATTCCCTGGTGAGTACAGACTCAATTTCCCTGAAGTAAAGAAAAACTCCAACAGGTCTTAAAAGAAAGCTTTATATAAAAAGAGAGAAAAATACATACAAATGTTTTCTCTGTATTAAGATGATACAATACAGGGTCAATTGCTTAAAAGAATATTGAATAAACAGCCTTATTCAAAAAAGAATACAAATCAAAGCACTTCAGCACTTATATTCATGCAAATACCAAAGAAAAGAAACCATAGAACTTACTATCTGATCTCTTTGTCCTTACACTTAGAAACAGAAGACTAGAAAGTAGAAACTACTTCTCCAAAGCTCAGAGAAAGCAGGCAGACAGACAAAAAACTCAGACACAAACTCCCTCCACCCAGAGTTGAAAAAATCCGGTTTCCTGATTGGTCCTCTGGTCAGGTGCTTCAGGTGGAAGAGACATTAACCCTTAGCTATCTGTTTATGACAGCATTATCACCCGGTCACTCCAGTCTTGTACCATTGAGTAAGATGTAGCAGTCATGTGGCCATGCTTCCTCTCCAATCCACACACCAGCTAGTGCAGCTCATGCTGCCATCTCCCAAGGGCAGGCCCAGCAGCTGTGAGCCTTAGAAGCTCAGGGACACACGGTGCTTCAGGAGATCTCACAGGCATGGTGCATCTCTGCCTCACCTGTGCTGATGAGTAACAGGTATAATCTGGCCCTATTTTATTACATGTTCTTACAATGGACACTTGAATCAAGAGCCCAGGGAAATGTCAGCAGCAGCTCTTACTTTTGGCCAACAAAGGTAGGAACTGCTTCAATTGGCCTCCCTTCCATGACCCTCTTTGGATCCCAAGAGCCTGCCAGAGAGGACAGGAGTCAGGCCATGCCAGGCTTCTACCTAAGATCAGCTACTGAGTCCGACGGTGGGTGACTGGGCCTTGCAGGTGTGTAGATCAGCCTCAGGTCAGTGGAGACAGATGAATCTGTGGCGTTTAGCAAACAGCCTGGGTAGGATGCCTTTAGATATTGCACAGCAGGTGCTAGAGATTAAATTCAGGATCCTCCTATTTGTCACTGGTAGTTAATGGCCTCTAAAAGGTCCCACCCGAACCCAAATGTTGTTTGTGTGTCGTTATTATTGGCTCAGGCTGAGTCTGGAGGTGACATGGCAGCTGTTGGGCACAGGTAGGAACGTTGTAAGTTAGCATAGAAAGCAGAGACGGTTAAAACCTGTCAGGCCCCTTCTGGACCATTCCCTAGGCCATGGGATTGTTCCTCCCAGATCCAAGTTGAGAGAGGATTTGAATCCATCCCTGGCAGGATCCTCTTCAGTGTACAAGCCCCTCGGAGCACACTCTCAATAGGGTAAACCTCCTTGGCTTCATTGTCTCCTGGGATTAACCACAGAGCCTTCAGCACCTCTGATTCATGCTGCAAGCTCCCTGCAGAGAATCCACCGCAACAGGACACCTGGGGAAGCCTGGCACACACCACCCCCAACAGGGAGCCATGCACCCCACCCCCGTCCTCAGTAAGCAGTGACTCTCAGCCAGCGTTGTAAAGACAAAAGTGTTTATTAGTTGCCTGGAAGAGGGGTTGTCAACCTTTTTCTTTCTGAGCCCCGCAGCGCCTCCCGCCTCCCCAACATGCTATAAAAATTCCATGGCCCACCAGAGCCCCCCAAACTGTTTTTCTGCATATAAAAGCCAGGGCCAGCATTAGAGACTAGCAAGCAGGGAAATTGCCTGGGGCCCCACACTACAGGAGGCCCACACAAAGCTAAGTTGCTCAGGCTTCAGCTTCGGCCCCAGGTGGCAGGGTTCAGGGTCCCAGGCTTCAGCCCTGCATAGCTGGGCTTTGGCTTTCTGCCCTAAGCCCCAGGGAGTCTAACATTGATCCTGCTTGTCAGACCCCCGAAACCTGCTTGCAGCCCCCCAGGGGGCCCTGGAGCTCGTCTGGAACACAGTGTAGAAAGTTCTTTGTTAGCACAGAAAGCAGGAAATTACAGCAAAGACCATCTGGGTGAGTTTTGAGCCCGAAGGACCTCTCCCTTGACCCATCCTGACCCCAGTCCAGAAACGTCTTTCCAGCAGCCCACATGTAGCTCCCCCCACCTGGACCCTCCTCAGTCCTTTGTTCCTGTGCCAGCAATGCCCCTCTGCCATGTATATTGGCCAAACTGGACAGTCTCTACGCAAAAGAATTAATGGACACAAGTTTGACATCAGGAATCATAACACTCAAAAACCAGTAGGAGAACATGTTAACTTGTCTGGTCATTCAATGACAGACCTGCGGGTGGCAATTTTGCAACAGAAAAGCTTCAAAAACAGACTCCAACGAGAAACTGCTCAGCTGGAATTGATATGCAGACTAGATACAATCAACTTAGGTTTGAACAGGGACTGGGAATGGCTTAGCCCATTACAAACATTGAATCTCTCTCCCCTTGTAAGTATTCTCACACCACTTATCAAACTGTCTGTACTGGGCTGTCTTGATTATCAGTTCAAAAGTTTTTTTCCCTTACTTAATTGGCCTCTCAGAGTTGGTAAGACAACTCCCACCTTTTCATGCTCTCTGTATGTGTATATATATCTCCTCACTATATGTTCCATTCTATGCATCTGAAGAAGTGAGCTGTAGCCCATGAAAGTTTATGCTCAGATAAATTTGTTAGTCTCTAAGGTGTCACAAGTACTTCTGTTCTTTTTGCGGATACAGACTAACATGGCTGCTACTCTGAAAAGGGTCACCAGGTCTCCTCCTGACTCACTCTTTGTTCTCCAGCTGAGCTGTCATAAACAGAGTGTTAAGGGTTAATGTCTCTTATACCTGTAAAGGGTTACAAGCAGGAAACTGGACACCTGACCAGAAGACCAATCAGAAGACAAGATACTTTTAAATTCGAGTGGAGGGAAGTTTGGGTGTGAGTTCTTTGTTCTTCTCTTGGAGGGTCTGAGAGAGACCAGACATTACTACAGGCTCTCTAAGTTTCTTTTCATATAGTAAGTAAAACAGGCGGTTTAGGCTTTTTAATTGTTTTACTCTATTTGCATTTGTGGATCTGGCTGGTTAACTTTTATATGTGTAGTTGCTGGGAATATTTGATTTGTATTGGTACTGGGGGGAAAGTCTCTTTCTGGTATCTGTAAGTTATAGGACCCTGTAATAGTTACATCTTGAAGTTACAAAGATAATTCTTTCCTTTTTCTTTCTTTTATTAAAAGATTTCGTTTTAGAGAACCTGATTGATTTTTTTTGTGTGTTTCCCTTGTGCTATTCCAGGGGATTGGGATAACTCACCAGGACGGGTGGGGGAGATGGGAGGAGGGAGTGATAAAATCTCTCTGTTTTCCTTGAATCTGTTTGCCTCTTTGTGGAAGGGAAGGGAGATGCTTCTCTGTACGGTGATTTAAGAGGTTAGATCAGTATCTCAGGATAGCCCAGGGAGGGAAGTTCTGAGAGGGGGAAGGTGGGGGAATGGTTTATTTCTCCTTGTTTTAAGAACCCAAGAGATCTGGGTTCTTGGGGTCCCCAGGGAAGGTTGGGGAGGTCAGAGTGCCCCAAAACACTATATTTTTGGGTGGTGGCAGCCTATCAGATCTAAGCTGGTAATTAAGCTTAGGGAAATTCATGCTAGTATCTCATTCCTGGACTCTAAGGTTCAGATTTAAGAAAGAATGCTATGACATTTCTTTCTCATGAGCAAACCAGCTGGCTTCCCATAGAGGGTCAAGGTCATCAGTTGCTAGGAAACAAATGGCCAGGCTCTGCCTGGATTTCTAGATGCTTCTTCAAAGAAAACACCTTTCCCCCTCCCCCTAGTTAATCATGATGTACATCAGGGAAACTGAGGCACGCACACTATGCATACAAAATATTCTGAAAAAATCCCACTTCATCTCACCTGCACACACAGATTTGTTCTTGACAAGACAAAGGAATGGCTTACGTGCACTGGGGATAACATCTCTCATTCCCCTGTAGGTAAATGCAGGGAGTCAATGCTGCATGCATGGAAGGACTGTGCCGGGGTTTAGAAGAATGCATGTTCCTTCACCACAACACCAGGGAATCTGCAGAAAAGCTACTGCAGCTTGAGACACAGCCAACCAGGCCACGGAGTCCCCATTCAAGGAACATTTCCATGGAGGTCGCCAGGCACAACCAATCTTTCAATAATACAAAGAATCCCCCCAAAATCTGACACACAATATCAACATTATATAATGCTGAGATCCACCCACCTCCCTCCCACTGTACCGAGACAAAGCAGAGACCCACCTCATCTCAGTCCCTCTGCCAGAAATAAATCTGCTCTCCAACATGTTCTGAAAGTCAAAAGCTCCATCTCTCTCTGCCCTAGGCAGGGAAGCGCCATTATGAATGCCCTGCCACAGCCCCAAGGGACTATAGGCTGCAAGAGTCCTAGTTAGGATGCTAAGAATGAGCAGATCTGACCAGTGGTCCATCTGCTTCAGCCTCCTCTCTCCAGCTATAGCCAGTACCAGATGCTTTAGACCACGAGTGGGCAAACTTTTTGGCCTGAGGGTCGCATATGGGTATGGAAATTGTATGGCGAGCCATGAATGCTCACAAAATTGGGGGTTGGGGTGAGGGCTCCAGCTGGGGGTGCGGGCTCTGGGGTGGGGCCAGAAATGAGGGTTTGCGGTACCGGAGGGTTACAGGAGGGTGCTCCAGGCTGGGACCGAAGGGTTTGGAGTGCAGGAGGGGGATCAGGGCTGGGGCAGGGAGTTGGAGCACAGGAGGAGGTTGGGGTGTAGGCTCCAGGCGGCACTTACCTCAAGAAGCTCTTGGAAGCAGCGGCATGTCCCCCCTCTGGCTCCTATGTGGAGGCACAGCCAGGTGGCTCTGCGCACCACTCTGTTTGCAGGGTGCCGGCCCTGCAGCTCCCATTGGCTGCAGGTCCCGGCAAATGGGAGCTGCAGAGCTGGCACTTGGGGCGGGGGCAGTGTGTGGAGCCCCCTGGCTGCCCCTACCTGTAGGAGCCAGAGGAGGGACATGCTGCTGCTTCCAGGAGCTGCATGGAGTGGGACAAGCCCCCAACTCCATTACCCAGCGAGAGCTTGAAGGCCGGATTAAAAGGTCTGATTGGCTGGACGTGGCCTGCGGGCTGTAGTTTTCCCACCCTTGCTTTACAGGCAAATGTAATTCTCTTACTCCCACCAATAAACAGTTATGCACCAGGATACCCATGGGGGAAGTATTTTCCTGATCACATAATTAATGACTGGCTCATGCCCTGAAGATTTATATCTCTTATAAACTTTTATCCCCTCTAATCGGAATGTGGATGTTTTCATTATCCATATAAATGTCTAATCTTTGTTGGAAGCCTGCTAAGCTCTTGGTCAAAATCATATCATGTGGCAGTGAGTTCCACAGGTTAAAGTAATGTGTAAAAAGGATTTGATCTTAGTTGCTGGGTTCACACACAAGGAGAGTGGCTGTGTCTAAGATATGTAAGCGCCAAATAAATTAGAGCTTTATACCTAAAAACAGTATCTTGATTAGCACCTAGCAATAAACTGGAAGCCACTGCAGCCTCTGGAGAATGTACGCTGGCACGTGCTCACAGAGAGAAGAACTGCTAAAGAAGCAAGCAGCCAAGTTTGGCACCAAGAGGTCTTAAAATGTAGCCTCTAATAGAGCTTAGTAGAGTAATCCAAGCTGGAGGTGTCCAAGTCACGGACAGAAGTTTCCCAGTGCAGAGATAAAAGGAAGGGCAGCAATTTTTTGAAGGTCAGAAGGGTACAAGGGTTTCAGAAACCGGTCCAACAAGACCCCTAGGGCTTCACTGGTGCTTCAGTAACATGGCTACAGGTTGCCTCAGAAACACCTGAGGTGGATGAATGGATAGATGAACAGGTTCAGCCCAGCTTTGCTTACGGGGTCTGATGAGACCACATCAATATGACTACTAGGCTTTTGCTTGTTGTAGTTATTGGGCCAAATTCTCAGTGTCACTCCATTGACGCCAGTGAAGTTATGTCCATGTACAGCAGCTGAAGATCTGACCCCACTGCATTTGCAACATCTTCAGCCCATATTAATTTTTCCCCAATATTTTATATTTTAGGAAGCAGCCAGGCCAGAGACGTGTGTGTGTGTGCGCGCGCACATGCAAAAGAATAATTTATCATTCAGGTAGAAGATGCCACAAAACCTTTCCATGTAGAACAGAAGAATAAACCAATATTGTAGCCAGCCCTGCCTGATGACTTCTAAACCCTTCGACTCAGCTGGAAAAGCATGTGCCAGTCTGCAGCGATAGAGGCCCCAGAAGCAGCGATCAGCTGGCAGTTCTGCTGCTCTTTGCCAGATTAGCATCAGTAGCATCCCTCATTACAGCCCCTGAATTCAGATGTGGGAAGCCAATATGCCTCTGCCAGCCGTTTGTTCCCCTCTGACTCCAGGAGGTAGCAGGAGCTGCAGCATCTCTGCACTAAGCAGGAACTGCATGGGCAGCGCGCACTCCCTTGGGGCTGACATTAATTTTGAATGAGCATCTCTCTTTTTCTGTCTCCCATAGATCTTGGTGCTTTTCATGCAGAGCTTTTTTGCTTTTATATCGGACAATGTCTGGGTTAATAAAAATGCCTGAAGAACTGAATCTGGATGCTGAAGCGTCTCTCTCTGTGGGAATGGAATGGGAGGAAAAGGGAGTATAATCCGGCTGGTGTGATCTTAAAAGGCATAGAGTACTGTGCAGTGATCCCTATGGCTGCCCCAAATAATGGCACTTGTAGGCATCTGTAGGCATAATAATACTTTGCACTTGTGGGGTGCCTTCCATCTGAAGATTTCAAAGTGCACGGCTGATATTAATGAATTGAGCCTCATAATGCCTCTGTGAGTAGGGTGGCCAGACATTCTGATAAAGAAAAATAAACTGTCCCGATTTTTCACACTTGCTATCAGGTCAACCTATCTGTGAGGCAGGCAGTATTATCCCTAGATAAAGAACCAAAGGGACAGAGAGATTAGGAGCCTGGTTCATCTCCCACTGAGTGGGAGTCTTTTTGTGGATTTCCACAGGAGTTGGATGAGCCCCAAGTGTGTTGGTCACAGCCTGGCACTGAAACTTTAACAGAGACAGGGATAGTACCCAAAGCTCCTGCTTCCCAGGCCTCTGTCTTACTCACAAGACTATCTATCCTTTGGGGCGTGGGGGAGAACATAATAAAATGTGACATAAGCTTGTCTCTCAGCTGGAGGTGGGCCAATCACTGCAGATAATAATAAACCTCTTCCACAAGGATCTGACTAAATCCCGAACCAACCCCTGGCTGAGGCTGGAAAACATTTGGTTATTTCCCACTCCAAATTCTATTTCATTTCAGTGGTTGCTGCTGCAATTGCAAGGTCCAAAAGGAAGAAAAACTCATCAGATACCAGGAATAAAGCTGTGGCCCTAAGAACATAAACTATCAGTGTTTTGGAAGAGGGAACAAGATGGTAAGCTGCTACTTTGGAGACGGTTGGGGTCAGCAGATAAACAGACGGCTAGCTGGGGTGAACACGCACATAGACCAGTCATGTATGTTCAGTTTCCAGGCAATCACTCAGTGACAGCTGTCCCAAAATGTGGGGAAGGCAGAGTGAGTGCTACCAAAGCTGTCTCTGGTCTGCAACTCAGATTACAGAAGCCAGTGGGACACCCTGGCAGATAGCTCCATCATGGCCCATTTTTGCAGGGGTTCTGCTGGACACCGCACGTGTTGGTTTCTGCATACCTCCAGTTCATTTGTTATCACCTCCATCTTAAGTCAATGAAAACACTCCTATTGACTTCATTGCGCTTTGGACAAGGTCTCTAGTCGTCTGGAGAAAATCCAGGGATCCTATGTTTTTTCTCTATTACAAATCTGTTCCCTTCTCCATCACCACCATCATCATTTTCACCAAAGTGCTCTGCTTCTGCTTGCTGATGAGTGCCCCAGTCCATAATAATCATTGGCCACCTCTGAATCTCTCAACTCCTCTCCCCTTCAGGTGACTTCAGTGGCAGGGCTGCTCATGGGATTAAAGTTATGCCTATGCTTAAGGCCTTTGCTTGAGAGGTTCCAATCTACTAACTACCCCATCTCTAAGTTCTGTGATTCCCAATCTAACTAGGTTCCCCTGGGGGTGAAGTGACATCAGATCACAGTGTATTTCATGTCAGATAACGCCTGTGTGGGGCTGGAGCAGTCTGGCTTGGGAAGCTTTGTGCGCATTGGGTCTGAGGTGAAAAACAAAGCACTGAAATAATCTATTGGGCATTAAAAGGGTTATTAAATCAGATGTGCTGTGAGAGTAACTGGGTTTTCCCATAAAGTGATTACTGGAGCACACTTTCTTCTTATTTAGCCATTTTTATTATGGAAAAATTTTTAGATTGACACTGAGCCTTTGGCAGAGAGATAATACTCTCCCTTTATGTAGTACTTTCTACCTGGAGAAAACAGTCTTCCAGGGTGCTTTAGAGACAGTGGGCCAGATTCCAATCACACTCACGCTGGTGTAAATCAGGAATAACTCCACTGAAATCAATGCAATCACACCAGCATAAAAGATCTTGAGTTTGGATTCAGTTCAACTAGCCCCCCAGATGCTGGGATGCTAACCTGGACCTTGCTCAAATGATATAACCCTCTGGAGTTGGGAATCTAATGAGAAACACCTTTCTTTCACTTCCTGCTCTGAGACGGGACAGATTCTCACTCTGCTTTCTGATAGTTTTGCCTCTAGGCCAGTGATTCCCAAACTTTAACAACCTGTGAACCTCTTTCACTAAAATCTCAAGTCTCACAAACCCCCTCCTAAAAATGAATATTTCTAGGGATTTTTTCCTTTACCTGCATATAAATTATAAAAGCAGTGATCTTGGAAATATAACATTGGTTTTTATGACATGATTATTACACACTATTTATTATTAATTATTTATCATTACAGTATTTTTTTTACATTATGAAAACGGCAACACTTTCCCAAGATCTCGCTGTCGTAGCTTGTATCACTTTGAATAAGCCTGTTATAAAACAAGGCTCCTACGTTTCATAAAGGAGTATCAGATGTGAAGCAGCATGAAGGTATTTAAGAAGCCAACTCAGAGAGTTCCTCCTACACAAGCATTCAGGTCTTGAGTTGTCCAGGCAAACAGCGCACGTTACAACAAAGCTTAAATTTGTTCTTCATAATAATTTAAAAACAATACTAGCTGCCTGTTTCATTTTAAAAACAGCAAAAAATATCCACCTCCCTTTCCATTTCTTATAAGGAGTCTTGAAGTTTAAATCTCCTCAGTGTGATAGATATGTTTGCTTTGATCTGCTTAGCTCTTGGAAGTCCAGGGGCTCTGGGCTGCTGGTCCTGTGCTGCCCAGGGTCCCTAGGGAAAGCTCTGTCCGCCATTAGGGAATTTTTTCCTGAGAACCCCCGTAACATTTCGCAAACCTCCAGTTGGGAACCACTGCTCTAGTCCCTGCTGGAAACCTGAGGCATCAGCTAAAACAAGCTTTATAAGAGCTGGGTGGATTTTTTCAAACCTCAGGCTGAAGGACAGACTCATGGGGTGTGGACTGGCTGTGATTTGATTATTCACCCAGCCCTGAGGGCCAGAGCATGGCTTTAAGGGGGCGCATTTGCAGGGCCGCCTAGAGGATTCAGGGGGCGTGGGGTCTTCGGCAGTGGGAGACCCCCGCTTCGGCGGTAATTTGGTGGCAGGGGGTCCTCCCACTCCGGGACCCACCACTGAAGTGCCCGAAGGACCCCCTGCCGCTGAAGACCCAGAGCGGAAGAAGCTCCGGGGGCCTGGGCCCCGCGGGAGTTTTCAGGGGCCCCTGGAGCGAGTGAAGGACCCCGCTCCAGGGCCCCCAAAAACTCCTGTGGGGGCCCCTGTGGGGCCTGGGGCAAATGCCCCACTTGCCCCCCCCCCTCTGGGCGGCCCTGTGCATTTGGGGCAAGTGAGTGTGCAGGGTCTGCATTGCCAGGTGAGTCCCTCCCTGCTAGGATTCTGGCTGACCTCAGCAGAAGATCCACTACTTTCATTTGGTGTGGAGGGAAAGGCAGAGCCAGAGATATGGGCTAGAGGCAGCAATTGCACTAACCACCAGGGGCGTCATTTCAGATTTTTTTGCAGGCGGGGTGGAGGGGGGAGGCAACTTTAACCATGATTCCAGGGACTCCTTAGGCATCTGAAAACTGTAGGATTTTTTTGCAGATAATTTAGAAATTAGCTCACAGGAATACTATCTAATTCCTATATATATAAAAAAAGAATTAAATAGTATTAGAGCGAGTGGGTCTAATATTTAACATTTTCTCACATACTGTGTCAAGTCACTTAAGGGACATTGGTTAGGTTTAACATTTTAATGTATATTCCTACTTTGTTACCAACTCCTGATTACAACAATTGAAACAATTGTAGAAAAATCTAGATTACTTTCTGTCATAAACAGATAGTTAAGGGTTAACGTCTCTTTTACCTGTAAAGGGTTAAGAAGCTCAGTAAACTTGGCTGACACCTGACCAGAGGACCCATCGGGGGACAAGATACTTTCAAATCTTGGTGGAGGAAAGTCTTTGTTTGTGTTCTTTGTTTCAGATGTTGTTCGCTCTTGGGACTAAGAGGGACCAGACGTCCCATCCAGGCTCTCCAAATCTTTCTGAATCAGTCTCTTATGTTTCAAACTTGTAAGTAGCCAGGCAAGGCGGATTAGTCTTAATTTTGTTTTTCTCAACTTGTAAATGTTTCTTTTTGCTGTTAGGATTTTACCTCTGCTTGCTGTAACTTTGAACCTAAGGCTAGAGCGGGTTTCCTCTGGGCAGTATAAATCTGAGTACCCTGTAACGTATTTTCCATCCTGATTTTACAGAGATAATTTTTACCTTTTTCTTTAATTAAAAGCTTTCTTTTATTAAGAACCTGATTGATTTTTCCTTGTTTTAAGACCCAAGGGGATTGGGTCTGGACTCACCAGGGATTGGTGGGGGGAAAGGAGGGATGGTTAATTTCTCCTTGTTTTAAGAACCAAGGGGTTTGGATCTGTGTTCAACAGGGAATTGGTGAAGCCTCTCAAGGCTGCCCAGGGATGGGAAAGTTTTGGGGGAACAGAAAGTGCCCCAGACACTGGAATTCTGGTTGGTGGCAGTGTACCAGATCTAAGCTAGTAATTAAGCTTAGAAGTGTCCATGCAGGTCCCCCACATTTGTACCCTAAAGTTCAAAGTGGGGAAAAAACCTTGACACTTTCTATTACTGTTTTGCAGTTCACCGAGCTTGGAATAAATCATTTAACTTTGGAAACATCCTACTAGGGTAACACCTGAGTTTATACTGCACCTGCCTGGGGCTCTAGGGTTGTTACTTCATTACAAATAGACTAGAAACTGACCTTAAACAGGAGTGAAACTGACACTTTTGAGTTACTTTCACAGTATTGCCAATCCCAAATGTTCAAAAATTATGAATCAGGCTCACCAAAAATCATAAAATTGAAAATTGAGATTATGTAAATATAAAAGATTTGGGTTTTTTGGTCTTCCGCTTTTTGAGCCTTTAGGATGCACTAGGGTCACATTTTGAAACTTCCTCCACAGCCAGGAGGACTAGAAACTTCATTTTTCTTTAAGAATGAAGGCTGAACTCATGACATATCACTTGACTCCAGGAGCTGGGGATTTAAAGAAAACAATTATCATGAGACTCATGCCAAAATTATGAGAGTTGGCAACACTACTTTCACTTCTGTTTAAAGGCTAGCTTATTTCCAGAAGGCTCTTAGGCACAACACTACAATGATGAAGTTGCAGTTCTCACAGGAGAATATCTAAAACCAAACACCAAGAAAATTCCACATTTTAAAGTTGAGAAAAAAATTGAGACTTCTGAGTTATTATCAGGGCCACTGCAAGCAGGAAAGGAAAATAAACAGGCACAGGAGCTCTGGGCAACTCTTCCACTTGGAAGAAAGTTGGAGGGAAAAATCTTCTAGTTCTTAATCTAGTAAAACTTCAATTACCATCAGTTCCTCCACTCATAGATATTAACATGTGCTTAATAACTATACACTTCATACTTAAATATCTGAGCCATCTTATACAGGGCTACACACTGCCTTAAGGACTACATTTTCTGAACAGTGCTGAGCATACAGATGGTGCCCAGTGAAAAATACAGATCATGTCAATAATTATTGACTTTATGGACTCTGTGGATGCAATTGCTGTTCTTTGTTCTGGAATGATGTGTGGTAGCCTCGAGTGGCAGGCACACATAGCAAAAGAGGATGATTTAGTTGGGGTTGGTCCTACTTTGAGCAGGAGGTTGGATTAGATGACCTCCTGAGGTCCCTTCCAACCCTGACATTCTATGATTCTATGAAGAGCAATCAGCCAACATCTGCAAGCAGAGCCTATCTCCTTTCTGCTCTCAGTGGAATACAGAAAGTGGGAGTACCTCTCTAGGGAGAGGGAACCAGGGCAGGGGAGGTCCTGCAGGGAAACTCTAGGCACAGCCAGGGCTGGCTCTAGGTTTTTTGCAGCTCCAAGCAAAAAAATTTTTGGCTGCTCCCCACCCCGGCCCCGGGCTCCCCCCAGTACTCCCCTGCTGCCCCAGCGCTGGGTTCCCTCCTTTCCCCTCCACCAGTGCCCTCCCCCCACCTGCACCCCCTGCTGCCCCAGCCCTGGGCTCTTCCCCACAACCTGCACCCTCCTGCTGTCCCAGCCCTGGATCACTGGTAACTCACTCCCAGGGCAGGTCATTCAGCAGGAATTTTGCATGTGCACAGAACACAGACAGGATTGGTTTCCATATGGTTACAGAACTGCAGTAAAGTGGAACAATTTTCAGCTTGTGTGATTGTAGGATATCTGGATGCATATTATAAGACTATCCGACATAAATAAGGAAAGGTTGAGGTGCCTTTATTATTCTTTTGTTCCACTCTTTCTTTCTATGGGGAATTTGCTAATGCAATATCACTGTCTTCCTTTTAAACAAATAAAACTTAAAAAAAAAGGCAATGGCTGTTGAAAATAGCAATTCCAGTCCTAAAAACCACTGGGAAGCATTTCTTGCTCAATTTTATCCTACTTTTTCTACAGCAAGTTACAGCGGATCAGTATATTTGATTTGGGAGAAATGAAGTAACAGCTACCCAAATTGAGCTTGAGCACTCCTGAACTTTGAGGGTGTTCAGATCTGGAAGGCAGGTGCTAGATTCCCTTTCTGAATATTAGCTAAATCTGAAAAGGAAAAGTCAATTTCTGCTTCCATTGCTCAGAAGTGGATATCCTCCTACGTGCCTGGTATCTAAAGCTGCCGAAATCCCCTGGATTCTAGTGGGATCCATGCAACTCCCTTGCTAGGCTTCAGATAGAGAGGTGCACTACCCATTTAGTCCACCCAATTCCTTCTTTGGGGGCTGCAAGGTGAGGTCACACCAGTATCCCTAATCCAGTCTGAGGAAATCTTTGGAAGGGGATATCTGGGGCAAAGCCTACTCCTTGGGCATACTTGTTCCCCATTCACAGTGCCACCCCCTTCTAGCAGCTCTCCAGTCACAGCAAGCTGTAGCCTGGCTTACCTATCTCACCCCATTCCCCTCCCTTTCCTGTTGATAGCTGCCAAGGGAATGCTGGGAAATGTAGTTCTTTCCCTGCTCCAGGGCTGGCTCTGTAGGCAGGGAGCTAGGCAAGGAACTACAACTCCCAGGGTCAATCCCCAGCTGCTCCATGGCTCTGCTTCTGCAGGGTTGAGAGGGGAGAAAGTGAGTTTAAAAAAAGATGGCTTGAATGCTACCGTGTGCAAATGTGCCGCCCCAAGCACCTGCTTGTTTTGCTGGTGCCTAGAGCCGGCCCTGGGCACAGCCAAGTGTAGGCTGAGGTTCATCTTGTGTTATTGTCTAATGAGCTACCACTCAAGTCCAACCCAGGGTTGCAAACTCTCATGATTTTATCATCAGTGTCACAATATTGGCTGCTTTGCTGAAGTTTCTTTAGCTCGCAGCATCCAGTGATTTTGTGAGACTCTCACTTTTCATTAAGAAAAGTATCTGTCCCGCAAGGTTGCAGACCCTGAAAATATGGCCTCAAGGCTTAAAACCCAGATGGCAAATAAAGAGAACCCAACATGTACCATCACTGCTTTTTACATGTGTTGCTTTTAAAGCAGTGGTTTTCAAACTTTTTTTCTGGCAACCCAGTTGAAGAAAATTGTTGATGCCCATGACCCAACGGAGCTGAGGATGAGGGGTTTGGAGTGTGGAAGGGGCTCAGGGCAGGGGCATGGCTGGAGATCAGGGCTCTGGGCTAGGGGTGCAATCTCTGGAGTGAGGCTGGGGATGAGGGTTTGGGGGGGCTCAGGGCTGGGGCAGGGGATTTGGGCACAGGCTTACCTCAGGCAGCTCTTGGTCAGCAGCGCAGTGGGGATGCTAAGGCTGGCTTCCTGCCTGTCCTGGCACCGCGAATCACGCTCTGCCCTGGAAGCAGACAGCAGCTCTGATTCCTAGGCAGAGGCACACAAGTGACTCCAAGTAGCTCTCGCCCGCAGGCACTGTCCTCCCTAGTTCCCATTCCGGCCAATGGGACTGCGGAGCTAGTGCTTGAGGAGGGGGCAGTGGCATGGCCCCTCCGCCTAGGAGCTGGACCTGCTTCTGGCTGCTTCCGGGGCACAGTGCAGTGTCGGAATAGGTAAGGACTAGCCTGCCTGAGCCAGGAAGCACCGCCCACAGGAATCGTAACGGCCTGGTCAGTGGTGCTGACCAGAGTCCCCGGGACCCAGTGCCTTACATTCCACGAACCAGTACTGGGTCACAAGCTGCAGTGTGAAAACCACTGCATTAAAGTGTTTATTTACAATATATAATGCAGCCACTAGATGTCTCTGTGCACTGTATAGAATTGAGACAGCATATGGTCCCTGGTAAACAAAGGAGACAAGGCTAGAATTTAAGCTGTTTGGAAATCTGGTTGCCCACATTTGTGGTTGTTTTCGCTAATAAAAGCCTTTTGTTCAAGACAGACAGCGAGTCAGTGGATTGTGACAATAGAGACACACTCCACACTCTCTAGTGAGAGAAATCAAGCCAATTTCCTGAAACCAAATTAAAAATAGCCATGGACAGTGCTTCTTTTGTCCTCATAGTCAGGGGCAAATGGTTACGCCTTTTGATGGTGCCATGGTTCACTTTTGCCTCTGAGTGCCCCCTTGTGGCTCAGGAAACTCATACCAGGCTTACTGCCTCAGTTTCCCTTCCCAGCCTCCTAAAAATCTCCACCACAAGTTCTCTTAGGTCCAGTATTACCCTTACCTGGGAGAAGTTTATTATGCCACATAGTGCAAACAGTCCATGCAAGTCCCCAGACTCAGTTCAATGACATACTTCACATCCAAGTTCTACCACACCCAGGCTTCCTTCAGTCCCCACCTGCTCTTATATCATAACCATCACCACAGATGGAGTCTTTCCAGTCTGCTTCCTGGCTTCCAAGTCTCTGCCTGGGAAAGATCAGTAGGCCTGTCGCTCTGCAGGTCTCCTTGCCCTCAGCCCTTTTCAGCGCCTCCCAGCACTGGCTTACCAGAGTCAGCAGGTTTACTGATCTCTTACCCTCAGTTTTCCTCAGGGAACTCCCCTCCAGTCATGGTTGTCTTCCTCTCATTTATAAACTCCAGATGCTGCCCCACCTTCTAAATCAGATCAACCTGGGATGAATCCCGGCTGGCACAGGGGGAACTGGACCCATTTCACTTAAAGGGGCCAGCCACCCTGTAACAGACAGTTGCATGCACACCTCCCAGGATAGAATTTGGCTGCTGGGCATTCATGTGGGCTTGCTGCCCGCTGTGAAGTAACAGAGAGCCTGGCTGCCTGGAAATATCTTCAGCACAATTAGCTTCCCTGAACAATGGGCCCTTTATTCTTCATTATAAAAAGGACTGAGAGAGAGAATTTGTTTTCAGAGATGTGAAATGAAGCCCTATCTGAACAAGTAACCTTGCAAGCCAGACACAATAGCTGGTATCTAATCATCGCTTCCCCCGACTCTCCCTCCCTCTGCACAGATGCTTTTGAATGAGAGTGTTTTTGTCGGCTCCCCCTGCCCGGGAATTATCCTCATTAATAATATTTCATTTCACAGAAGTAATGAAAGCAACACAATAATAAAGGTGCCTCAGAGGTTCCTGCTGTAAGCCTGGGCTGATTGCTCTGCTTCCCCAAGTGCAGGAGGGTCACTGCTGCAAGCTGGACAAGTGCCCATTCTGTAGAGAAGCTCTTTTATCAGTTCTATTCAGATTAGGTAACCTCTGTCTGTACTCTCTCTCCTCCAGCACAAAGTCTGGCCTATAACAACCTTGTATTTTTAAAGAGTTACTCTCAAATAGCAGAGTCCCAAATCCTAGGCATAAAAGCGGTGTGACATCCTGATCTGCAGCTTGACAGCATTAAATCGCAACCCACTTGCACTTTAGGGACATTTGAATCTGAGCATCTGACCGCTATCTTCATAGTTTGGGCTCTTTCTGTGAAATGGAGCTGAACAAAGACCCCTGAACCAAATATCCCTCTGCTTTGATCCAGACCTGGATGCTGAGCTTTGTGGCTTATGATTGAGGGACGTGATCATTCCCCTCTATTCGGCATTGGTGAGGCCTCATCTGGAGTACTGTGTCCAGTTTTGGGACCCACACTACAAGAAGGATGTGGAAAAATTGGAGAGAGTCCAGTGGAGGGCAACAAAAATGATCAGTAAATGCAGAAAAGAGTCCTGTGGCACCTTATAGACTAACAGACGTATTGGAGCACGAGCTTTTGTGGGTGAATACTCACTTTGTCAGACGCATGTCCGGACGCAAATGATCAGAGGGCTGGAGCACATGACTTATGAGGAGAGGCTGAGGGAACTGGGATTGTTTAGTCTGCAGAAGAGAAGAATGAGGGAGGATTTGATAGCTGCTTTCAATTACCTGAAAGGGGGTTCCAAAGAGGATGGATCTAGACTGTTCTCAGTGGTAGCAGATGTCAGAACAAGGAGTAATGGTCTCAAGTTGCAGTGGGGGAGGTTTAGGTTGGATATTAGGAAAACGTTTTTCACTCAGAAGGTGGTGAAGCACCGGAATGGGTTACCTAGGGAGGTGGTGGAATCTCCTTCCTTAGAGGTTTTTAAGGTCAGGCTTGACAAAGCCCTGGCTGGGATGATTTAGTTGGGAATTAGTCCTGCTTTGAGCAGGGGGTTGGACTAGATGACCTCCTGAGGTCCCTTCCAGCCCTGACATTCTATGATTCTATGCCCGTATTCACTAATAGGAATACAAATGCTATGATAAGTTTTTGTTTTAAGTTCAGTGAAAACAACTTTCTTATTTAAACTTTCCCATGAAAGTCTAGAAAGCACAGCAACATTGCCATAGCATACCAGAACCAGGCGCTCTCATACTACCCATTAGAATGGCTGTGTAAGTACCTAGAATCCTAGATAAATAGAATCAGGAAGTGAAATTGACCTGTAACTGGGCAGCAAAGTGAAATTGATCAGTCTAGTTTGCCGACCCCTGCACTAGCCAATGCTGAAATGAAATAGAATGGGGACAGGGGGAATATGGTGGGGAGAAAATTTACCAAACTCTTTGAAACATAAAAAAAAATCTGGTTCAATTCCTCGGTGAAAGCTAAGGGGAAGGGCTTGGCTCATTCATACTTTTAAAGCTGCTTCATTATTGGAGTCTAATCCTGCCCTTAGAATAACTTCATTATTCATTAGGAGACTTCTGTGTCCAAAGGCCTGATGGAATCTTTGCCTCGGTGCTCTGAGTCCTGAGTGGGTCATGTGGCTGGTGGCCCAACAAAGCGTTTTCCCTTATTCAGGTGAGAACACAATATCACCAGTGATGAGCGGCCAAAATCTTAGGAACCGGTTCCCTACTGGGTCTTCAGCGGCACAGCTCCGGCGGGTGAAGGACCCACCGCCGAAGACCCGGTAGGGAACCTCCCGGTGAGTATACCCCCACCCATGTCCTGCCCCCGACTGTCCCCCTCAGAAACCACAACCCATAACCACCCCCCGCTCCTCATCCCCTGACCACTCCTTCCCGAGACCCCTAACCCTAACTGCCCCCCAGGACCCCACCCCCTGCCCAACTCGCCTTACTCCCTGCCCCCTGACTGCCCCAACCCCATCCACCAACACCCTGACAAACCCCCAGAACTCCCATGCGGTGCCTACCCAACCCCTCCATTCCCTGACCGCCCCCTAAGAACCTCTGCCCCATCTAGCCCCCCCCTCCGCTCCCTGTCCCTGCCTTATCCAACCCCCCACCCCCAGCCTTGGCCTCTTACCCCCGCTGGGGCTGGTCTGGAGCCGCGCCGCGCAGCCGGAGCTGGAGTCGGGGCCTGGGACAGGGCCCAGCCCGGAGCTGCACTGTGTGGCTGGAGTCGAGCCGGGCCAGGCGGTGCCTGGAGCCCTCCTCGCGCCCTGTCCCCACCCCAGCTCACCTTCAGGAAGCCCTGCTTCCCGCGAATCAGCTAGAAGCCGGGGAGGGGGAGGAGAAGCTGGGGGAGAACGTCAGGGGAGGAGGTGGAGCTAGGTGAGCTGGGGCCGGGGGCAGGGCAGGAAGCTGCCACAGATTTTGTTAAATTTAAAAGCCCTTTTAGAACTGGGACAACCAGTTCTAAAAAGGCTTCTAAATTTAACAACCGATTCCTCCGAACCAGTGAGAACCAGCTCCAGCTCACCACTGAATATCACCTGTTGAAACACTGAGCCTAAATCAAAATGGGCTCGAGCCACCGAATTCAGGTGTGGATCTGGATTTTCATCGCCCTAAGCCTCAGGGCTGTTCAGAGACATGGCCAGCCCTTTGTCCCTTCTAGCTCCCGTTGTGTTACTTCTGCAGTGCAAACGGACTCAAAGCTTTGGGCAACTGGGATCTGCCTGGCGGCTGGAAGTCCCCAAGTGACATAAAGCCTGGGTAGCAAATCTTGTGCCAACCCTCTGGGGAAGAAGATGGAAGGAGGGTGGGAATGGGTATAGCACTCTGCAGTTGTCATAAACAGATAGCTAAGGGTTAATGTCTCTTTCACCTGAAGCACCTGACCAGAGGACCAATCAGGAAACCGGATTTTTTCAACTTTGGGTGGAGGGAATTGAGTGTCTAAGGTCCTTTGTTTTCTGGCTGCCTGCTTTCTCTGAGCTTTGGAGAAGTAGTTCTACTTTCTAGTCTTCTGTTTCCAAGTGTAAGGACAAAGAGATCAGATAGTAAGTTATATGGTTTCTTTTCTTTGGTATTTGCATGAATATAAGTGCTGGAGTGCTTTGATTTGTATTCTTTTGGAATAAGGCTGTTTATTCAATATTCTTTTAAGCAATTGACCCTGTGTTGTATTATCTCAATACAGAGAGAACATTTGTACTTATTTTTCTTTCTTTTTATATAAAGCTTTCTTTTAAGACCTGTTGGAGTTTTTCTTTACTTCAGGGAAATTGAGTCTGTACTCACCAGGGAATTGGTG
This sequence comes from Gopherus flavomarginatus, assembly GCF_025201925.1. Lineage (NCBI taxonomy): Eukaryota > Metazoa > Chordata > Testudines > Testudinidae > Gopherus > Gopherus flavomarginatus. Next base: position 10,859,277 of record NC_066617.1, on the reverse strand, counting down.
GGAGGAAGAAATCGAGGGGAGATTTGTGTGTTGGATTGCTAGCCTGACCTTGCATTCCCTCTGGGGGAATAGGAAAGTACTTTTTGTTTCCAGGATTGGGAACAGAGAGGGAGATTCACTCTGTTTGGGTTCACAGAGCTTGTGTCTGTGTATCTCTCCAGGAGCACCTGGAGGGGGGAAGGGAAAAAGGATTATTTCCCTTTGTTGTGAGACTCAAGGGATTTGGGTCTTGGGGTCCCCAGGGAAGGTTTTTCAGGGGGACCAGAGTGCCCCAAAACACTCTAATTTTTTGGGTGGTGGCAGCAGGTACCAGGTCCAAGCTGGTAACTAAGCTTGGAGGTTTTCATGCTAACCCCCATATTTTGGACGCTAAGGTCCAAATCTGGGACTAAGGTTATTACATGAGTGGCAGCTGGTGGGAGATAGACAGAACCCAGAAGCCAGTAGAAATATTATATTTTTCTTTTCTCTGCTAAGGGCTTTTTAGCAGAGAGAAGCAGTTGGTTTTAAAAGGGAACCAGAGAGAATTTTTTTTTCTGCTCTCTCTCGCAGTTTGTGGCTTGCATGTTAAGGGTCTTTTGTCATGCAATAGCCCTCCCATTAGGAGGCAAGTACCGGCACTTATATGCATGCAAATAAAGTGGTTTTTCTGGTTTCCTTTCATTGAACATTAGCTAGAGAGAGAAAAGGAAAAAAGCACTGTTGCTAGGCAGACTTCAGGAGGCAACAGAACCTGCAGTTCAGAAAATAAACACCGGAGGGCACCCCAACACAAGAAAACAGGAACCATGACTTCTAAGGCAAAAATTGACGCCGAAGAACAAATCAAAGAAGCTGAACACAGGCGACAGATGGAGATGAAAGAAAAGGAAGAAAGCATGAAACTGGCAGCCTTCCAAAGAGAACAGGCAGCCCAAGAGGCAGCACACAAAAGAAAATTAGAAGAAGAAGAGATAGCCTACCGAAGGAAACAAGCAGAAGAAGAGTTGGCCCACCACCGAGAAATGGAAAAACACCAAAAAGAAATGGAAAAAACAACAAAAAGAAATGGAAAAACAACAAAAAGAGAATGAAGAGAAGGAAAAACAGAGAAAACATGAACTGGAGTTGGCAAAAGCTGGGCTGCATGTGCCAGCCAACCCTAACAACCCGGCGCCAATTATTGCTCCACAGCACAGGAAATTTCCCACCTACAAGGCAGGTGATGACACCGAGGCCTTCTTGGAAAATTTTGAAAGAGCCTGTCTTGGGTACAGCATTCCCGAAGACCAGTACATGGTAGAATTGAGGTCACAGCTCAGTGGACCTTTAGCAGAGGTGGCAGCTGAAATGCCTAAGCACCAAATGAATGACTATAAACTTTTTCTAACCAAGGCCAGATACAGGATGGGGATAACCCCAGATCATGCCCGTCGGCGCTTCAGAACCCAAAAGTGGAAACCAGAGGTGTCATTTCCCAAACACGCCTACTACATTGCAAAAAACTATGAGGCCTGGCTAACAGGAAACAACATTCAAACCTTGGAAGAACTGAACCTCCTCATACAAATGGAGCAGTTCTTGGATGGTGTTCCTGTAGACATCACGCGGTACATACAAGATGGAAACCCCAAGAATATCGCTGAGGCGGGGGAGATTGGAGCCAAATGGATGGAACTGGCAGAAAGCAAGAAAGCTACTGTCAAGGGGAACGATTACCCCAGGGGGCACACAGACCATAAACCCTACAACCGAGGACAGCCAAAGACCCCACATACCACCCAAGTAAAGCCACAGATACCCTACCCTTCAACCTCACCAGTCTCCAGTAACTCACCTCGGCCCAGTGACCCATCAGATGGAAGATGCTTTAAGTGTAATGAACTGGGACATATCAAGGCCAAGTGTCCCAAGAACACCATGCGAGTGCAATTCATTACACCACCATCACACCAAAGATCCCCAGGCCCGGATGCCTCTCAAATACCCTTGGAGCGAAGGGAAAATTTGAGAGTGGGCGGAAAGAAGGTTACTGCGTGGAGAGACACGGGGGCACAAGTGTCAGCTATCCACCAATCCTTCGTTGACCCCAAATTCATCAACCCAAAGGCCAAAGTTACAATTTACCCCTTCATGTCACAAGCTGTAGACTTGCCTACAGCTCAACTGCCTGTCCAGTACAAAGGCTGGTCAGGAATGTGGACTTTTGCAGTCTATGACAATTATCCTATCCCCATGCTACTGGGGGAAGACTTGGCCAACCAGGTGAGGCGGGCCAAGAGAGTGGGAATGGTTACACGTAGCCAAACCAGGCAAGCTTCCAGACCCATTCCTGTTCCTGAGCCGTCCACAGAGGCCCCGTCTGTGTTACCAGAGACCCAGGCAGAGGTAGTGGACCCGGATTCCATGCCTACCACTGAAACAGACCCAGCATCTCCAGTCCCAGGCCCGGAACTGGAACAGCAACCAGCACCAGCAAGTGCAACCCCATCTTCAAACTCAACGCCAGAGGGCGCCAGCGAGCCAAAACTGGCAGAAGCCACAGACAGCCATACCCAAAAGGCTCGGCCAGAGCCTGAAATACCCTCAGGTGCACCAGCGGAGAGCGGTTCACCAGCAACGGAAACAACCCCATCACCTACATCGCTTCCAGAGGGACCAAGCCCAAGTCCACAGTCTGAGGAAGAACTGGTGACCCCAGACTCAAGGGAACAGTTCCAGACTGAGCAGGAAGAGGATGACAGCCTTCAGAAAGCTTGGGCGGCGGCACGGAGCACCCCACCGCCTCTCAGCTCTTCTAATCGATCCCGGTTTGTTATAGACCAAGGACTTTTATACAAGGAAATTCTTTCTGGTGGACACCGGGAAGAATGGCAGCCGCAAAAACAGTTGGTGGTTCCAACTAAGTACCGGGAGAAGCTCTTAAGCTTAGCCCATGATCATCCCAGTGGCCATGCTGGGGTGAACAGAACCAAGGACCGGTTGGGGAAGTCCTTCCACTGGGAGGGGATGGGCAAGGACGTTGCCAAGTATGTCCGGTCTTGTGAGGTATGCCAAAGAGTGGGAAAGCCTCAAGACCAGGTCAAGGCCCCTCTCCAGCCACTCCCCATAATTGAGGTCCCATTTCAGCGAGTAGCTGTGGATATTCTGGGCCCTTTCCCAAAAAAGACGCCCAGAGGAAAGCAGTACGTACTGACTTTAGTGGACTTTGCTACCCGATGGCCAGAAGCAGTCGCTCTAGGCAACACCAGGGCTAACACTGTGTGCCTGGCCCTAACAGACATCTTTGCCAGGGTAGGTTGGCCCTGCGACATCCTTACAGATTCAGGGTCTAATTTCCTGGCAGGGACCATGGAAAAACTGTGGGAAACTCATGGGGTGAATCACTTGGTTGCCACCCCATACCACCATCAAACCAATGGCCTGGTGGAAAGGTTCAATGGAACTTTGGGGGCCATGATACGAAAATTCATCAACGAATTCTCCAATAATTGGGACCTAGTGTTGCAGCAGTTGCTGTTTGCCTACAGGGCTGTACCACATCCCAGTTTAGGGTTTTCACCATTTGAACTTGTGTATGGTCACGAGGTTAAGGGGCCATTACAGTTGGTGAAGCAGCAATGGGAGGGGTTTACGCCTTCTCCAGGAACTAACATTCTGGACTTTGTAAGCAACCTACAAAGCACCCTCCGACACTCTTTAGCCCTTGCTAGAGAGAACCTAAAGGATGCTCAAGAAGAGCAAAAGGCCTGGTATGACAGACATGCCAGAGAACGTTCCTTCAAGGTAGGAGACCAGGTTATGGTCTTGAAGGCGCAACAGGCCCATAAGATGGAAGCATCATGGGAAGGGCCATTCACGGTCCAAGAGCGCCTGGGAGCTGTAAACTACCTCATAGCATTTCCCAATTCCTCACTAAAGCCTAAAGTGTACCATGTTAATTCTCTCAAGCCTTTCTATTCCAGAGACTTACAGGTTTGTCAGTTTACAGTCCAGGGAGATGATGCTGAGTGGCCTGACGGTGTCTACTACGACGGGAAAAAAGACGGTGGCGTGGAAGAGGTGAACCTCTCAACCACCCTGGAACGTCTGCAGCGGCAACAAATCAAGGAGCTGTGCACTAGCTTCGCCCCATTGTTCTCAGCCACCCCAGGACGGACTGAACGGGCATACCACTCCATTGATACAGGTAATGCTCACCCAATCAGAACCCCACCCTACCGGGTGTCTCCTCATGCCCAAGCTGCTATAGAACGGGAGATCCAGAACATGCTACAGATGGGTATAATCCGCCCATCTACCAGTGCATGGGCATCTCCAGTGGTTCTGGTACCCAAACCAGATGGGGAAATACGCTTTTGCGTGGACTACCGTAAGCTAAATGCTGTAACTCGTCCGGACAACTATCCAATGCCACGTACCGATGAGCTATTGGAAAAGTTGGGACGTGCCCATTTCATCTCTACAATAGACTTAACCAAGGGGTACTGGCAAGTACCACTAGATGAACCTGCCAAGGAGAGGTCAGCATTCGTCACCCATGCGGGGGTGTATGAATTCAATGTCCTTCCTTTCGGCCTTCGAAATGCACCCGCCACCTTCCAGAGGCTGGTAGATGGTCTACTAGCTGGACTGGGAGAATTTGCAGTTGCCTACCTCGATGATGTGGCCATTTTTTCAGACTCCTGGCCCGAACACCTACTACACCTGGAAAAGGTCTTTGAGCGCATCAGGCAGGCAGGACTAACTGTTAAGGCCAAAAAGTGTCAAATAGGCCAAAACAGAGTGACTTACCTGGGGCACCAGGTGGGTCGAGGAACCATAAACCCCCTACAGGCCAAGGTGGATGCTATCCAAAAGTGGCCTGTCCCAAAGTCAAAGAAGCAGGTCCAATCCTTCTTAGGCTTGGCCGGATACTACAGGCGATTTGTACCACACTACAGCCAAATCGCTGCCCCACTGACCGACCTGACCAAAAAGACCCAGCCAAATGCAGTTAAGTGGACTGATGAGTGTCAAAAGGCCTTTACCCAACTTAAGGCAACGCTCATGTCTGACCCTGTGCTCAGGGCCCCGGATTTTGACAAGCCATTCCTAGTAACCACAGATGCATCTGAGCGTGGTATAGGAGCAGTGCTCATGCAGGAAGCAACAGATCACAACTTCCATCCTGTCGTGTTTCTCAGTAAGAAACTGTCTGAGAGGGAAAGTCACTGGTCAGTCAGTGAAAAGGAATGCTATGCCATTGTGTACGCCCTGGAAAAGCTACGCCCATATGTTTGGGGACGGCGGTTCCAACTACAAACTGACCATGCTGCACTAAAGTGGCTTCATACTGCCAAGGGGAACAACAAGAAACTTCTTCGTTGGAGTTTAGCTCTCCAAGATTTTGATTTTGAAATTCAACACATCACAGGAGCTTCTAATAAAGTTGCTGATGCACTCTCCCGTGAGAGTTTCCCAGAATTCAGTAGTTAAAAAGTGTTCTTAAAATGTAGAAGTCTGTTAGTTATATACTTAGGAGTATATGTAAAGGTGTATGTGTTGTATTAATCTGTTTATTTTCAAGTTCTAGAAGGAAATCGCCGCCAGTGAGCTTCCCCACTGTCTGCAATTTGGGGGGCGTGTCATAAACAGATAGCTAAGGGTTAATGTCTCTTTCACCTGAAGCACCTGACCAGAGGACCAATCAGGAAACCGGATTTTTTCAACTTTGGGTGGAGGGAATTGAGTGTCTAAGGTCCTTTGTTTTCTCGCTGCCTGCTTTCTCTGAGCTTTGGAGAAGTAGTTCTACTTTCTAGTCTTCTGTTTCCAAGTGTAAGGACAAAGAGATCAGATAGTAAGTTATATGGTTTCTTTTCTTTGGTATTTGCATGAATATAAGTGCTGGAGTGCTTTGATTTGTATTCTTTTGGAATAAGGCTGTTTATTCAATATTCTTTTAAGCAATTGACCCTGTGTTGTATTATCTCAATACAGAGAGAACATTTGTACTTATTTTTCTTTCTTTTTATATAAAGCTTTCTTTTAAGACCTGTTGGAGTTTTTCTTTACTTCAGGGAAATTGAGTCTGTACTCACCAGGGAATTGGTGGGAGGAAGAAATCAAGGGGAGATTTGTGTGTTGGATTGCTAGCCTGACCTTGCATTCCCTCTGGGGGAATAGGAAAGTACTTTTTGTTTCCAGGATTGGGAACAGAGAGGGAGATTCACTCTGTTTGGGTTCACAGAGCTTGTGTCTGTGTATCTCTCCAGGAGCACCTGGAGGGGGGAAGGGAAAAAGGATTATTTCCCTTTGTTGTGAGACTCAAGGGATTTGGGTCTTGGGGTCCCCAGGGAAGGTTTTTCAGGGGGACCAGAGTGCCCCAAAACACTCTAATTTTTTGGGTGGTGGCAGCAGGTACCAGGTCCAAGCTGGTAACTAAGCTTGGAGGTTTTCATGCTAACCCCCATATTTTGGACGCTAAGGTCCAAATCTGGGACTAAGGTTATTACAGCAGTACCCACTGGCGTCATAACCCTTGGGAGCCCTTGGGGTGGAGGAGCTGAAAACCTGTTTTGCCCCTTGTGATGCAGTAGGGACTGTCTGTGTGGGGAGTGGGAGAGCAGGGGAGGACTTTTGGGGATGGACAATACCAGGGCCTGTAACCTGAGCTAGGTAAGGGAGGGGAAAGGTCAACACCTTTGCCCGGGAAGGAGACAAAGGAAGGGAGTGGCTGGAGGAGAGCAGTTTGAGTTTGGGCTTGGGGCTGTGTGGGCGGAATTCAGGGTATCCTAGCTAGGATCCAAGCACCCTGAAAGCCCAGAAGGACTCGGTGGAGGGGTCCTGACTGTGCCTGCAAGCTGTGCTGTAACCTGTGTTCCTATTGTCCGATAAACCTTCTGTTTTACTGGCTGGCTAAGAGTCACTGTGGGTCCCAGGAAGAGGGGTGCAGGACCGGACTCCCCCACACTCCGTGACAACTGGTGGCAGCGGTGGGATATACTGCACCCCGTGGACGGTGCTTCCTGCAGTAAGTGACTGGGGAGCAGTAAAACGAAGGGGTGGTTAACCCCTGGGAGTGTGTGCCCAGTGAGAAGGACTTTGCAGTAACAGGGTCCCCCGGGGGATTGCAGCAAGCGGTCCCAGGGGCGGAGGAGTCTGCAGCTCGACCCTGGCAGAGAGGTGGTGACCTCAAGAAGGGCTGGTGCACTAGGGGTCCCCCTGGAAACCGTGGGGAGCGGCGAGCACCCCGGCCTGTAAGTGGCCAGCAGGAAGATGTATGCCAAGCGGCGCAAGTGCGACCTGCTGGAGCTGTGCAAGCAGAGGGGGCTGCACCCGGGGAGATGCACCAAGGACCAGCTGATTGCCCAGCTGGAGCAGGGAGACCGCATGAATGAACGAAGCCCTGTCTCTGAGGGAAGCAGCCGGGCAGATGCAACGCAGGCACCAGTGTCTGTCCCCACTGGGAGTGGTCAGCCGGCGGACGAGGGCTTCCCAAGACCCCCCCTTCCTGTGCCTAGGAGAAAGGCGGGGAGGAGCCCAGTGTATACCGAGGGCACCGTGACACCCCCGGCCAGCAGGGGATCCTCCCGGCGGAGCTCACCCCCCAGCAGGGGATCCTCCCGGCAACGCTCGGCATCCGTGGAGCGGATGCGGCTGGAATATGAAAGGGAGCTGAAATGGGAGGAGCTCGAGTTAAAGAGGCAAGAGCTGGAGGAGAAGGAGAAACAGCGTATACATGAGCGGGAGGAGAAGGAGAAACAGCGTAAACATGAGCTGGACCTGGCCCAGCTGAGGAGAAGTGAGGCCCCGGCTGCGGTGAGTGAGGGGGGACCCAAGCCTACAAAGAGCTTTGATAAGCACTTGCTGCCCCGGCGTAAGGAGGGGGAGGACATAGATACCTTCCTGACGGCCTTTGAGAATGCCTGCGAGCTGCCCAGGGTTGACCCTGCAGACAGGATCGCAGTTCTCACCCCCTTACTGGACTCCACAGCCGTGGAGGTGTACAGCCGACTGAAAGGGGCGGAGGCAGGGGACTACGAACTGTTCAAACAGGCCCTGCTCCGCGAGTTTGGGCTGACTCCTGAGATGTACTGGAAAAAGTTCTGGAGCCAGCGTAAAACCCGTGAGGTCACATATCTACAACTGGTCAACCGGGCGCAGGGGTATGTCTGCAAGTGGACATCTGGGGCCCAAACTAAAGAGGACCTGCTTGACCTATTCATACTGGAGCACCTGTACGAGCAGTGCCCGTCCGACTTGAGGCTGTGGTTGATGGACCAGAAGCCGGAGAACCCACAGCACGCATGCCAGCTGGCCGACCAATTTGTGGACAGTCGGGCAGGGGATGGCAGGGAGGAGTCTCGAAGGAGCAGGCCTGCCTCAACGCAGAGAGAGAGTCATCATGGGACCTCCCAAAGGGGGCCTATGGAGAACCCCCCCAAAAGGGGAACATCCAGCATCAGGTCCCTCCGACCCACTCAAGGGGACCCACGAGACATGGGCTGCTATTGCTGTGGCCAACGAGGTCACATACGGGCCCAGTGCCCTAAGCTCAGGGACAGACCAAGCAGACCCAACCCGCAGAAGGTGGACTGGGTAAAAACCCAATCGGAGGAGGGGCTACATTCCCAGGAAAGGGGGGCTGGCAACATACCACCTGTGGATGCTCCAGGCTCCGGGTTTTTGGTTTACCGGGTGGGCGCAGGGCTGCCCCTCCAGAAAGAGTGCATTGTTTCCCTGGAGGTAGATGGGAGGAAGGTCACTGGGTACTGGGACATGGGCGCAGAGGTGACGCTGGCCTGGCCCGAGGTGGTGGCCTCAGATCGGATGGTGCCCGACACCTATCTGACCCTGATGGGCGTGGGCGGGACCCCATTCAAGGTGCCCGTGGCAAGGGTACACCTGAAATGGGGGGCCAAGGAGGGCCCCAAGGATGTGGGGGTACACCGATATTTGCCCACTGACGTGTTAATGGGAGGGGACCTCGAGGACTGGCCTAGGAACACCCAGAGTGCCCTGGTCATGACTCGTAGTCAGAGTTGGCGAAGGGCACTGCACCTCGACAACGGGGAAGGTACTCGACCCGAGGTGCAGAACCCTAACCCAGGGAGCGGGGAACGCCCAGGGGCACGGTTCAGAGAGGCTGCAGCCTCAGACCCAGCCAGCAAGAGAGAGCCGGTCCCCATCCCTGTCCCAGCTGCAGAGTTCCAGGCCGAGTTGCAGAAAGATCCCTCCTTGCGGAAGCACAGGGACCGGGCTGACCTTAGTGCGGTACAGACCATGAGGAGAGGTTGCAAGGAGAGGTTCCTGTGGGAGAAGGGGTTCCTGTACCGAGAATGGGCTGCCCCAGGGAAAGTAGAGTCATGGGGGATCAGGAGGCAGCTGGTGGTTCCCCAGAAGTTTCGTCACAAGCTGTTGTACCTGGCCCATGACATCCCTCTCGCAGGGCACCAGGGAATCCGGCGCACCAGGCAGAGGCTGCTACAGAACTTTTACTGGCCTGGGGTCTTTACCCATGTCCGACAGTACTGCCAATCCTGTGACCCCTGCCAGAGGGTGAGGAAGGCCCGGGACAAGGGGAAAGCGGCTTTGAGGCCTTTACCCATCATAGAAGAACCTTTCCAGAAGGTGGCCATGGACATAGTGGGACCCCTCAGCAAGACAACCCGGTCAGGGAAGAAATACATCCTGGTGGTGATGGATTTTGCTACTCGCTACCCCGAGGCGGTGGCCTTGTCCTCTATCGAAGCAGACACAGTGGCAGATGCGCTGCTGACAATTTTCAGCCGGGTGGGGTTCCCCAAGGAGGTCTTAACGGCCCTGCTCCGGTTCTTATGGCAGAAATGTGGGGTCCAGCACAACTGGGCCTCAGCGTATCACCCCCAGTCCAACGGGCTGGTAGAAAGGTTCAACGGGACGCTGAAGATGATGCTAAAAACATTTATGAACCAGCACCCGCAGGATTGGGACAAGTACTTACCTCACCTGCTGTTCGCGTACAGGGAGGTACCGCAGGAATCTACCGGGTTTTCACCTTTTGAACTGTTGTATGGAAGGCGGGTAAGGGAGTCCCTAGACCTGATGAGGGATGAATGGGAGGGGAAGGCCGCTCCTGAGGGAGAGTCAGTGGTGGAGTATGTCCTGACCTTCCGGGAAAGACTGGCTGAGCTCATGGGCCTGGCCAGGGAGAATCTGACCTGAGCCCAGAGGAGGCAGAAGGTCTGGTATGACCGCACGGCATGGGCCCGTGCCTTCGCCACCGGGGATCAGGTGATGGTTCTCATCCCCGTGAGGAGAAACAAACTCCAGGCTGCCTGGGAAGGGCCCTTCAAGGTTATCAAGCAACTGAATGAGGTAAACTATGTGGTGGAGCTGTCAAACCGGGCACATCACCGTCGGGTGTACCATGTGAACATGATGAAACCATACTATGACAGGGAGAATGTGGTGTTGGCCGTGTGTGGACATTGGGAGGGGCAGGGAGATGACCCCTTAGTAGATCTATTCCCTGGGACAAAAGCTGGTCCCCCCCTGGAGGCGATTCCCCTCTCTGATCAACTGACCCCGGGCCAGCACGCTGAGATCAGGGGGGTGCTGCATCTATAACGACAGCTGTTTTCCAACCAGCCTGGACGCACTAATTTGACTGTCCACCGGGTGGAGACCGGGTCACATCCCCCTATAAGATGCTCCCCTTTTCGGGTCACTGGTAAAACTGCCCAGAATCTTGAAAGAGAGGTCAGGGACATGCTGGCTTTGGGGGTGATCCAGCCGTCTTCCAGCCCTTGGGCCTCGCCAGTGGTGCTGGTCCCCAAGAAGGATGGGTCAATCCGGTTCTGTGTGGACTATTGAAAGCTCAATGCCATCACCGTATCTGATGCCTACCCTATGCCCAGGCCTGACGAGCTCCTAGACAAGCTGGGAGGTGCTCGGTACCTCACCACTATGGATCTTACCAAAGGCTACTGGCAAGTGCCGCTGGACGCAGATGCCAGGCTGAAATCGGCCTTTATCACCCCTCTGGGGCTCTATGAGTTTCTGACCCTGCCCTTCAGCCTCAAGGGAGCACCAGCCACCTTCCAGCGCCTGGTGGATCAGCTACTGAGGGGGATGGAGAGTTTTGCCATGGCGTATATTGACGACATCTGCGTCTTCAGCCAGACCTGGGAGGACCACATATCTCAGGTTAAACAAGTCCTGGACCGACTCCGAAAGGCTGGGTTAACAGTAAAGGCTGAGAAGTGCAAGGTGGGGATGGCTGAAGTATCTTACCTGGGCCATCGGGGGGGAGCGGCTGCCTGAAGCCGGAACCAGCCGAGGTGGAGGTGATCAGAGACTGGCCTGCTCCCCAAACCAAAAAGCAGATCCAGGCCTTTATTGGGATGGCGGGGTACTATCGAAGGTTCGTGCCCCACTTTAGTGCCATAGCCGGCCCCATCACTGAACTGTGCAAAAAGGGGAAGCCAGACAAGGTGATCTGGACTGAGCAGTGCCAGGAGGCTTTCCGGGCGCTGAAGGAGGCTCTGGTTAGTGGCCCAGTTCTGGCAAACCCAGATTTTGACAAACCCTTTATGGTGTTCACCGATGCCTCAGACACGGGACTGGGGGCGGTGTTAATGCAGGAGGATGAAAAGGGGAAGAGACACCCCATCGTGTACCTGAGTAAGAAGCTGCTACCCCGGGAACAAAGCTATGCGGCCATCGAGAAGGAATGCCTGGCCATGGTGTGGGCCCTTAAGAAGCTAGAGCCATATCTCTTTGGGCGACACTTCACCGTGTACACCGACCACTCTCCCCTGACCTGGCTGCACCAGATGAAATGAGCCAATGGCAAGCTCTTGAGGTGGAGCCTGCTCCTGCAGGACTATGACATGGACGTGGTCCATGTGAAGGGAAGTGCCAACCTGACAGCGGATGCGTTGTCCCGGAGAGGGGGCCCTGAACTTCCCCAGGTCACTGGGCAGAGTGACCCTGCTCAGTTCAGTCTTGAAGGGGGGAGAGATGTGATGCAGTAGGGACTGTCTGTGTGGGGAGTGGGAGAGCAGGGGAGGACTTTAGGGGATGGACGATGCCAGAGCCTGTAACCTGAGCTAGGTAAGGGAGGGGAAAGGTCAACACCTTTGCCCGGGAAGGAGACAAAGGAAGGGAGTGGCAGGAGGGAAGCAGTTTGAGTTTGGGCTTGGGGCTGTGTGGGCGGAATTCAGGGTATCCTAGCTAGGATCCAAGCACCCTGAAAGCCCAGAAGGACTCGGTGGAGGGGTCCTGACTGTGCCTGCAAGCTCTGCTGTAACCTGTGTTCCTGTTGTCCAATAAACCTGCTGTTTTACTGGCTGGCTAAGAGTCACTGTGGGTCTCAGGAAGAGGGGTGCAGGATCGGACTCCCCCACACTCCGTGACACTCCTCCTCTCCCCAACCATGCCTGAGTGTGGTTCGAGTGGAAGCCGAGGAACTGGCACCATAGAGCTGTAGTTCCTCTATATCTCAGAGTGGATTTCAAATGTATTTGAAGTTTCGGGGTGCCCAGAGCCACCTCTTACTTCAATAATAGAAAGAAGCCACTATTTCTAGCATGCAGGTAATTACCTGGGGTGTATACCCTCCCAGTATATAATGGAAGTGTAACCCTTCTGCCCGTCTGAGTTGGCAGCAACAAGGGCCGAGTTCAGTATCCAGAGGTTCCGTTTCAATAACACAATGCAAAACCAGCTCGAGCCCCCACCCAGTGACCTGGGACAATTACATACCACCCTCCTGGGAGCCTCTAGGTGGCAATACTTCCGCTCTCGCAAGCACAGAGTCTGAGTGTAGCAAAATCCTTTTAATAAAGGAGGGAAACAATGCGGCATCATATTGGGGAAACACCACAAACAGGATTCATAACATCAACCATGAGCAAAAGACCCACCAAGTAAGTTTGGCAATGTCCTTTTTCCCTCAGGGTCTTAAGTCCAATCACCCCAAAGTCAAACAACCTAAAAGTCTCTGTCCCTGGTCAGTGCTGCCCCAGAGTTCAAAAATTTATCTGCAGAGTTTTACCCCCCCAGTTTGGGTGGAAATGGGGGGGCACACAGGGTGTTAAGGGGCACCTTATGTGGGCCAGGGCTGACTGCTCCGCCTCTCCGTGGAGTTCTGCTGCAGCCTTCACCACAACCGGCTCCACTCCACCAGCTGCACCACTCCTCCAGCTGATCTGTGAGCCACTCCAGCCGTCCCTGCAAACCACTCCACTCCGCTCCGCTCACTTGCTGTTCCGTGGGCTGCTCCAACTGTGCTGCAAACTGGTCTGCTCTGCTAGCTGCTTAGCAACAGATCTTCAGGCTCCCATACTAGTTAACACAGCACTCAGCTCAGTAAGTTTAGCTCTTTTAGTGATTTCAGCATGTAGTAAGGGAGCCCCAGTGCTGGTGTACTATTAGCCCAAAGTGAACTCAGCTCAGCAGCCTCTAGGTGAACTCCTAATAGAATCAAAATTAGTTCTGTTCTTCAACAGTGGAGAGAGAAAAAAATGCAATTGGCATTCCAGACACTCCAAAGGAGCCAATACCATCAGGTATACATACCAGTCCCCAACCTTTCTCAAGTTACTGGGTTTTGGAACCCATGTCCCTTGTCTAGCGAGTGCTACTTAGTTGATGGTGAGATCCTCTGTCATAAAACAGGTTCCTAGTCCTTCATTCACATAATCAGGGTAACAACACTTTATTCCTCCTGCCCAAATAACAGAGAAATTGAGGATCCCACAGCTATCAAAGTGACCATTTTAGGCTGCCGTGGGCTATGCTGGGTGGGGTGGGTGTGCCTATGCAAACAAGATCATCCCCTGAAATTCTTTTTCACACTCACCATAATTCACCACCAGATGTCAAGATAGAGCTCATCCTGACTCTGCTTACAGAAGGCACGGATTCTCTTTCCACATCTATATAGAAAAGGACCAGCCCTGCAGTCCTTACTCAGGCAAGACATCCATGAACTCCCATGGGAGTTTTGCCTGAGTAAATACACCAGGATTTGGAACCATGGTCAGCAGCCTATTGAAATTCAGTCATTCCACCTTTCAGGCCCAGTGCAGGCTACATCTTTAGCTGGAGTAAACTGAAATCCAATAGAGCTGTACTGATTTATACCAGCAGAGAATAGTTATGATCAATGGGTTGGTGATATAAAAATTTTTACTTTCTTAGTCTAGCTGCCTGACCACTATGAGTCATCAAATCATGCCTGCCGACTTTACTGTGAAATATAGGGAGTTTCATTGCACATAGCCTGGCAGGCCCCAGGAACCTCCAGCAAGGCAAGCTGGATTCCTTCCTGGGTCACGTTTCATAGCCAAACAGAAAATGTCTGCTCAGCTCCAGTTGCAGATCCTTTATTATCGGTGATATTAGAGGCAGAAAGGACCCAGCTGGGTTTCCAGATCCCAAGCGCCTGCAGAGCTGGAGGTTAGAAGAAGAGACTTTTGATCTGTGAGCTGATTTTACAAATAAAGTAGGGCAGTGATGATATGAAAAGGAAATCTCCCCGTCCCCCTCCAAGTGCATGGACATTACCTGTATAGACGTCCATCCCCAGGACCACAACTCCAACCCTCCCCTTTATGTATGGCAGCACAATACATCAGCTATAGGGATGCACTAGTCTCATTTGGCTGCCTGCCCCTAGACCTGTCCTTCTTAATAATTTACACTGGCTGGCTCCAAGTGGGAGGGGGTTTCTCTCCCTGCCTTGGGGATTCCAGAATGTCTCCAGTTCAGCTCAGGGTTTTTAAAGAGACACACAAACTACAGCTGCAAATGCAATCCCATGGAGATAGGCTTGTATGGTTTTTTTTTTTTTTGAGAGGGAGAGACACGGATAGAGACACTATGACCTTTATACCAAGGATACCAGTGTCCAAGTTCAGAGCAACTGCACCTGTATTTCCACCTCATGGCCCAGCAAGGGTGAATATTCTAGGCTCCTGGCTCCTCAGCTGTCACCTCTCTTGGGCAGAGACCCACCTCTCTCTCCCTCCTGACTGGGGTTTTCCAGGTTGCAGAGTTCCCTGCCTGTGCTGTATGTTGTCCAGCAAATTAGATTGCCTAAGCAGGTCTCCTTTGCTTTCTCCTTAGAGGCTATAAACAGCGTAATTGCCCACAGTTATAAGTCCTCACATAGCCCTGTCTAAGCAAGCACATTTATTCTTAGGACAAAAGCATTAAAGAGAAATTATATAAAAAGCCATTAAAGAACCTACACACAAGCTAATACGCTTACCAGAGATCACTCCAACTCCAAGCAAGGGCTCTGGCAGGTGATCAGTCCTTCAAACCCCATGTGACAGGCCAGATGGCTACAGGAGAGTGATAGAAGGCAGATATATTAGCCCCAGATTAAGTAGGTCCCCTTTCCCTGGGTAAGGTAACAGGGAAGGTTTCAGAACAATCAGGAACTTTCTGGAAACAATTAAAGCAGACAGGCTGATTAGCACACCTGCAGCCAATCAAGAAGCTGCTAGAATCAATTAAGGCAGGCCAAACAGGGCACCCGGGTTTAAAAAGGAGCTCACTTCAGTTTGTGGTGTGCATGTGAGGAGCTGGGAACAAGAGGTGCAAGGAGCTGAGAGTGAGATGGTATGCTGCTGGAGGACTGAGGAGTACAAGTGTTAACAGACATTAGAAGGAAGGTCCTGTGGTGAGGATATAGAATTTGTTGGGAGGAGGCCATGGGGAAGTAGCCCAGGGAATTGTAGCTGTACCAGGAGGCACTCTAGACAGCTGCAGTCCACAGGGCCTGGGGCTGGAACCCGGGGTAGAGGGAGGGCCCAGGTACCCCCCAAACCCTCCCAAATCCAACACAGGAAGATCTCCGAGGCTACCAAAAATCCACCAATAAGCACAGGACCCACCAAGGTAGAGGAGGAACTTTGTCAGGGTTTTTCTGTATTTACAAGTTCATAACAACTGTTAGCTCAGAACAAATACTCCCATGAATCTGTGCATCTCTCTTTTATACAACTGATTTGATCTTGTGATTGCAGGAATAGGTAAGCAGCAGAAATGCATCCGACAAAGTGGGTATTCACCCACGAAAGCTCATGCTCCAATACGTCTGTTAGTCTATAAGGTGCCACAGGACTCTTTGCTGCTCTTACAGATCCAGACTAACATGGCTACCCCTCTGATAATGGGTTCCTCTTCAGGGCGTAGCTTCAAAAGATTGGGCCTGGAGGTGGGAATTTGCATTCTACCCCTCCCAGGTATTTCCTAGGAAACCCACTTAACTTCGTTTGTCCTGAAAGTTCCCTTTTGTCTGGTACACTGTTTAAAATAGTCCTTTAAGCTCATTCAACTTCCCAGGGTTGACAGTGGTCACATCTCCCCCACAATTCCACCATAAGACTTTAACCTTGCATGTAAGTTTGTTTCCCTGCCACCCCCTTGCCGGCAAAGTTCTAGCACTTTGGTAGCTAAGCAAGGAGCTTTTCCTGTGATCAGATAATTAGCATGCATCAGAGAGGATCTGCATGAAATAAATCAGTGCAGGAGAGAAAAAAGGGTGGAAGCTGAAGTTTGTCAGCAAATGTGTTAGAGACAATGCAAGTTCTTCCCAGCTGCCTCTGTCCCCCACACATCTCCCTTCCGAGCACAATGTGGATGCCATTGCTAAGGTCACCCAGTCTGCAGTTTAACCAGCAAAATGAACAGATGAGCAGGGCTTCCTCCTGCTATAACACCATATGGTGGAAGGAGAGTGATTGACTGGTGCTCTTTGATTTTCAATAAAATGTCTTAAAGCAAGAAAAGTTCCAAGTGACTAGAAATAAGCAATCATCATGCCAGTCTTACAGCAAAAAGGGTCGTGGTCTGAGTGCAACAACCAGAGGGGAAAAGGCAGCTTTTTATAGCTAGTAATATCTCTTCTGACAATGGTAGTGAACTGCTTCCAACTGTACGTGGCTGGGAAAGTGCTAAGATGAATAGCTTTGTCTTTCAGTACGGATTATCGTGAGTACTGGGAAGAAGGAGAAATGGGCTGCACAGTAAGTAATATCTAAAGATCCCGTTTCTCTTCACAGGGACCTAATTAAAAAGAAACAATGTCCACCAGAAATTCGGGCAATGCACAAAAACCGAAACCCACCCAGCTTGGTAAACCACGTCAACGATGTGACATAATGAGTCAGGGCTTCAAAGTTAAACCCCCGTGCTTTGCTCAGAATTCACCCTCGATGTTCCAGTTTACCTAGCCAGTGCCTAGAGGCCACAACTGAGATCAGGGCCGTATTGTGCTAGGCTCTGTATATACATACAGCGAGAAACAGTATCTGCCTTTGTACAAGGAGACTTTGGCAAACCAGTAAAGTACCTGAAACTACTATGGTTTATTGTTAAAGACAGCCTAATCAGCAAGCTGTTAAAAGCAAGTCTCAGCTTGACCAAGGTAGGAGGGGATGGGGTTTTGGGTGCCACTGAAAGGGCAGCTTGACCCTGCATCATTCCTGATAAGAATTGAGTTAAAATTGCTGATACATGTGTTTTCAAAGCATAGGATATGCCCCAGGAATGTCTATTGAGGTCTCAAGGCTGGAAGTTCTGGAAAAACTCACACCTGGTTAATCAATAATCAGAAGGAAACTCTTGCTTGAAACTGCTTACTTAACAAGGTTTCTTTAATTACTAATGCATAAATAAGGGGAAACAGCTTGAGACAGGTGGGAGTCATTTCAGGACTGACCTCTCCCTCTGGATGCATCTTGTGTTCCCCAGTGGCAGATGGGCTGCTGCTGTATCACCAAGAGCCACACTCAGCTTTGGTAATTATCAAGGGTTGAGGGTGTTTTACTAACTTGTTGCGTAAGTGCTTGAGACTAAGTAAAGTTTAGCTTTAAGTGAAAGCACTCTTGTGTTGTCCTGTTTGTGCCAGCCATCTGTTGGTAGGACGGCCGTGTCTCCCCTGATTTATTTCCTGACACCTCCTTGCACAGAGTAAAGTTACCAAGAGCTTTGGGTTGAAAGAACCCCGGGTAACACCCTGATAGACAAAGGGTGGCAGGAAGGAAGTGTTGTTATCTCCCTTTTTCAGATAGGACACGGAAGCACCCGAGGGATTAAGTGACTTTCCCAAGGTCACATCCACGGTTTGTGGCCAAGCCAGAATTTAACCCAGATCTCCTCTCTCCCTGTCTTATGCTCTAAGGATAAGACTGCCCCTCAGTGTTACTGCATATAGGATATTGTCTCATTATCCAAGCAATCAAAAAGGGTTTTGTCTCCTGTTAGGGGCTAGTTCCTAGTGGGAAAGAAGGGACAAGGGCCTGGACCATCAGAAGCAAGAGCATGGATGCCTTCCACTTGCGCGAAAGGAGAATTCTGTTAGCGGTTCAGTGAGCGTCATGCTCTTCTCCTTCCTTTGGGTGGAGACATGAGGAAACACACACTTAGCCCATGTATAATTGACTCTTGTCTCTTAGACAAGGCTGCACAGGAGTTCAGACCCCAGAGCGGGTAAGGACTCACAGCAGGGGAGATTAGAAGCCAGGCTCTTTAGAACAAGTTTCTATCCTATGATGTAAAGAAGTTGCTTCACCAGCTGTGAGCATGCAGCAGGCTTTTTTCCTCATTGCAAGCCTACCACTAGAGGCACACTTGGTCTAATGTGTGCCAAGCCAGTCTATCAACCTGGCCTCAGCATGAGCTAGCGTGGACAGTATCACCAACAGCAGCCTAGGCTGGGGGTCACCATGTGAAGCCTGTAATCAGAAAGCTTAACATCTGTATGTAAATAAATCTCCCTAAACTTAAGAAGGCTTCTTGATTGAACAGGGGGCCCCTCAGCAGACCTCTTTTTGCTTGTAGAATGCTTATCTCTGCTGTGCCAGCCAAGAGATAAGGCAAGATCTTGAGATGAGAGCTCATCTAGCTTGCAGGAGCATGCATTACTAATTTACAGTCTGTAAAAGTTAATTTCCTAGTGTAATCCGGCTGGCTCATCACGCTATGCCTTAGATTATTATCGAGAAGAAATATTTGGTGATTTTATTTTAAGGTTAAAATATAATGTCTGCTGAAAAGTTTAAGTGGCTGGAAAGAGCAGGGGAAAATAGAAGACAGGAGCAGAGAGACGCGTAGATAACAACCATGCCCTTCCTAGGGTATCCATTGAAATGCTACAGTGCCCTTGCTTTCTGATCACATGGCTCATTATGGAGCGCCCTGGTGCATGGCACTGTCAGCTCTGAATCTGACAAAAGTAACTCTGCCTAGGCTGGACAGCAAAGCCATTGGCCTATGACCCTGTCACAGAAGCATCTGGGAGGAATTATGGGGTTGCTATCATCCTGTTAAATGCGATCATTTTTTTTCCTAAACAGGTGGGGGGTGGGGGGAAGCAGGGAAATATCCAGATTACAAACTGCGGGACCATCTATCTCAGCTCATGTTTTAATCAAACAAAGCACTTTTACCTTAGAAACAGGTGTGATCCACCCACTGAAATTGCCAGCAGTGATTCCACACCACATTGTTATCTTCAGTGTTATCAGTGCACTTATTTTGTGGGCGCTTCTATGACCTACCTCACCCTCCAACCCCCTCCTCAGCATAATATCCCTGCAAGCCTCCCCGCTAGCTGAGGAGTGTTTGAATGCAACTCTAGCGGGAAGCCCATCAGTGCCACTCTGAGCACCAGCTAAAGGGAGGGGGCGGGAATCACTTGAAAGTGACACAGTCCTTTCCCCGGACCTGCAGGGAATGAATGTGTTGCCAACTGCCACATCGGGAGAGAATTTAACATTGAATAACTTGCCTTGCTTCATCTCAGGGGCACACAAAGGCTCAAGGAAGCTGGGATCCACCAATATTTCAAGCCTCACAACAATCCACCCTCCTGGATGGACTTTTCCAACCCAGCTCTCACCTCCAAGGTGGACTTTTCCCAAGCACCTTAGGATAAACTCTTGCCTACTTTTTCCTACAGACAAGCAAACTACCTCTTGAGGCCAGTTGTGTGATTTGCTGTGGTCTCCTGGGTTGAAATCCAATCACTTGGACCCTGTGTCCAGTTCCTTCTTGCAGATATTTGAAGCCTGGTCTGTTAGCCTGTTTAGTGCCAAGACTCTGGTGATGGCTAGAGGAATTTGTTTTTTACTCATAGCCCTTATGTCTATCTATGATATCTAGCGCAGCACAGTACGCTCATCACTGTGGTATTTGTCTTAGCAGTGGCGTATGCTGAGGCATTGTTTCTAGTCTCAACTCAGTGCCACAGAAATGGTTACTCTATCACAGCTATCTGCGAGCAGGATATTCAGTGTCATATACAAAGCCACCATCAACAGAAAATGAACCAAACTTCTTCAAACTGCAACGTAAATTCAGTTCAGGTTTGTCTAAAGTTCTGGGGAAGTTTCAAGTCACCTCTTATTTCATCCGAGCTAGATCACCCGTCCCCCTAAAAATACCCTCCCCTCTCCATGACGCAGTACCTCCAGTGATCTCTTCTCCATGCCTACAAAGCATGGGTGGGTTAAACACAGGATGAGTTAAATAGCATATCTTTGTTTCTGTTGTATATGATGATTACTACTTTTTCAGTCTGAGGTGCAAGAATGCCTATAAGGCACATAAGACTCTAAGATCTCCTTTAAATCCTTAATTCCAAAAGATCATTACAATCAAGGAGACATTAAATCTCCAGATAAGTCTCTGTAAAGGGATGATAAATAGATATGAAGCAGCAACAGCTGCACCACCACATCTGCAGTAATATTCACCCACAGAACGACTAAAGTACTTTTACTGAGGGCAGGGGACTGTGAGAACAAAGAGACTTTCGAACCAAGGTGGGGAAATCTGCACTGTGCAATCTGGCTGGTGTGCAAGAGAGGGATGACATATGGGGAAGCAAAACTGGTCTCCTCCCAAAATATGGGACTTTCTCATTTTTGTCCTCCTCTTTCACATCTTATAACACCACTGTACAGGGCTCAAAATATACAGAACTCCCAGGCTGTTTCTGCATGGAAATGCAGTGGGTCCACCACCTCCATGAGACATTCCCTGGTGGGTTCATCTCCCCTGCCCGACTGAAATCTATTGAATTTGTGTGTGTGTAATGTTTCTGGCTTGTGGCTGATCCACAGAGAGGACAAAGGACCTTCTGCTACAGCCAGTTAAAGGGGAACATTGTTTAGCTCAAGTGTTTGAGGCCACATGTGTTGGAGCACTAGACATGACACCAGACTCTTGCTTCCCTTGGCATCATTCTGTGTAGCAGACTAGGGTTCAAATCCTGGCTATCCAGGCATACAGATGTGTGCTTTATACAGGGCCTGATTTTTAAAGGTAAGTCTGAACACCCTCAACTCTGTTTGAAGTCAGTGGCAGTTTTAGGTGCTCAACACCACTGAAAATCAGGCCCAGAATAATTGTTTGTGGTACATGTATTTGTATACAGTCATGCACTGCAGATCACCAGGAAGAGTTCCTGGGACCTACAGTCTGAGGATCATACAGCATGGCTAGAGCTAGACATGAGCATTCGTATCTAGTAATAAATAGGTGGGTTTGTAGGAGACAGTGCTGAGCTGTTCTGCAGTCTGATAATATACCAGAGTCAAGGAGCAGCCAATTATCGAATGAGTCAGCAGAGAAACCCAGCAGGTAAGACTGGTTAATTGTGATCATCTGTTTTTTCCTTGTGATAGTGTGAAATTGGGTTCTCACTGTGGTCTGGAATTTGTTTTCTTCTTGCAGGGCAGGGGGTTTGGATACAGAACTGGCAAAGTTAGAGGAGGAGGAAAGCAGCAATCACTGACAGTACATCTACACTACAGAATTATTCCAATTTTACATAAACAGGTTTTATAAAACAGATTGTATAAAGTCGAGTGCACGCGACCACACAAAGCGCAATAATTCGGTGGTGTGCATTGATTTCTGGAGCGTTGCACTGTGGGTAGCTATCCCATAGCTATCCCATAGTTCCTGCAGTCTTGCCCCCCCTTTAGAATTCTGGGTTGAGATCCCTATGCAGGATGGTACAAAAACAGTGTCGCGGGTGATTCTGGGTAAATGTCATCACTCATTCCTTCCTCCGTGAAAGCAATGGCAGACAATCATTTTGAGCCCTTTTTCCCTGGATTGCCCTGGCAGACGCCATAGCATGGCAACCATGCAGCCCGTTTTGTCTTTTGTCACTGTCACCGTATGTGTACTGGATGCTGCTGACAGAGGCGGTACTGCAGCGCTACACAGCAGCATTCATTTGCCTTTGCAAGATAACAGAGATGGGTTACCAGTTGTTCTGTACTGCCTGCTGTGCCATTGTAAATTGGCAATGAGATGATGGTTATCAGTCGTTCTGTACTGTCTACTGCTGTCATGGGTGCTTCTGGCTGACCTTTGCTGAGGTTGGCCAGGGACGCAAAGACAAAAATGGGAATGACCCCCCGGGTCATTCCCTCCTTTATGTTGTATCTAAAAATAGAGTCAGTCCTGCCTAGAATATGGGGTAAGTGTACTAGAGAAGCAGTGTACCAGAGAGCACAGCTGCTCTGTGTCAGATCCCACAGAAATGATGAGCTGCATGTCATTCTAGGGGATGCCCCTGCAACAACCCCATCTGTTGCTTCCCTCCTCCCCCAACCCTTCTGGGCTACCGTTGCAGGGTCCCCCCATTTGTGTGATGAAGTAATAAAGAATGCAGGAATAAGAAACACTGACATTTTAGTGAGATAAAATGAGGGGGAGGCAGCCTCCAGCTGCTAGGATAGTCCAGGCAGGACATTAAATGGTGTGTGGGAGAGGAGCCTAGCATCCCGCTGCTATGATAGTCCAGGCAGTACAGAATCTTTTCTTTAGACATGAAAGGGGGGGGGGTGATGGAGTTCAGCCCCCCAGTTGCTATGATGAGGATGGTACCAGCCATTCTGTACCATCTGCCAGGAATAACCAGGAATCATTCCTATTTTTACCCAGGCGCCCCCAGCCAACCTCACCTGAGGCCAGCCAGGAACACTCACAGGATGATGACAAGAACAGCTACCAGTCCTACTGCACGGTACCATCTGCCACCAGGGAAGGGAAGGGAGAAGATGCTGCTGTTCAGTGCCACAGCACCGCATCTACCAGCAACATGCAGTAGACATACGGTGACATTGAAAAAAATCAAGAAATGATTTTTTCCCTTTTATTTCATGGGGGAGGGAGGAGGAGTAAATTGACGATACCCTGAACCACCCCGGACAATGTGTTTGACCCTACAGGCATTGGGAGCTCAGCCAAGAATGCAAATACTTTTCGGAGACTGCTGGGACTGTGGGATAGCTGGAGTCCTCAGTCCCCCCTCCCTTCCTCCATGAGCGTCCATTTGATTCTTTGGCTTTCCATTACGCTTGTCACACAGCACTGTGCTGTGGACTCTGTATCATAGCCTGGAGATTTTTTTCAAATGCTTTGGCATTTCGTCTTCTGTAACGGAGCTCTGATAAAACAGATTTGTCTCCCCATACAGCGATCAGATCCAGTATCTCCTATACGGTCCATGCTGGAGCTCTTTTTGGATTTGGGACTGCATGGCCACCCGTGCTGATCAGAGCTCCACGCTGGGCAAACAGGAAATGCAATTCAAAAGTTCGCGGGGCTTTTCCTGTCTACCTGGCCACTGCATCCGAGTTCAGATTGCTTTCCAGAGCAGTCACAGTGGTGCACTGTGGGATACCGCCCGGAGGCCAATACTGTCGATTTGTGGCCACACTAACCCTAATCCGATGTGGTAACACCAATTTCAGTGCTACTCCTCTCGTCGGGGAGGAGTACAGAAACCGGTTTAAAGAGCCCTTTATATTGATGTAAAGGGCCTCGTTGTGTGAATGGGTGCAGCGTTAAATCGGTTTAATGCTGCTAAAATTGGTATAACGCATAGAGTAGACCAGGCCTGAGTCATTTGGAAAGAAAGAATCATTCTTACTTCGACAGAGCTGTGATTAGAATGACACTTCCCCTTGATTATTACAGACCTGCCACAAAAGCCCTTCAGCTGTCCCCCTTGAAGCCAATGTGAAAACTCCCATCGACTTCATCATGAACAGGAGCTGGCCTAGGATCTTGTGATATTTTAATTATTCCTCTCCCTGCTTGATAGTTTTGGACTTTCAGCAAGATTTCTGCAAGATTCTCTCTGGCAGCCTTTTTTCCCTGACAATTTGCCTTCTTTTTATACGCCCATGTACTGGAAATGACCAATGGAATTTAGGTGTTCGCGCTCTGCTCTCCTGAGCTATGCAAGGTACTGCCCAGGGTCCTTGCTTTCTCTGAAATCCTTCCGTCTCAGTATCAAGAGGGATGCCATCTCAATGTATTAGAGGCCTCAAAGGAGCAGAGTGCCTATCACAGCATCACAAAGCACTTTACAGGTCTCACAGTGGCCCCAGGGAGGTAGATGAATATCGTTATCCCTGTTTTAGAGATAGGGAAACTGGTTTAGTGATTTACTGAAGGTCACACAGGAAATTTGAGATAGAGCTGTGAATAGAACCCAGATCTATCCATCTATCATCTATCTCTTTTGTTTGCAGTGTTATTGTAGTTGTGTTGGTCCCAGGATATGAGAGAGAGAAGGTGAGGGAGGTAATATCTTTTATTGGACTAACTTCTGTATCCATCTAATCTATCAGACCTGGATGAAATTTTCTTTTTTTTTTAAATAAAATAAAAATGATCTTTTAAGCCAAAAATTTTGGGAAAAGCTTTCAATTTTTTTACATTTTCCAGATTCATAACCAAATGTTATGAAATTTTATTTTTTTTCTTTTCTCCTCCTTTTTTCCTTTTTGCTGCTCAATGCAATAGAATGAATGACATCTAGATTTTTTTCACCATTTTAAATTTTTTTCCTTTTTCCATTTTTCAATTTTTTAAAACGTCCTCCACTGTGGAAAAGTGAAACTGTAAATTTGCCATGCTCTCAGTTTTGCAGAGTTGGAGAAGTTTTGAAAAGGTATGGAGTGGAAAAATGAAAAGTGTGTGTGTGTGTGTGTGTGTGTGTGTGTGTGTGTGTGTGAGAAATCAGGGCATAATCCATTTTATTGATCTCTGGCAAAGAGGAAAAAAGAGGGAGAAAGGGGGGGAAGTATACAAATTCAAAATATTGAGGATCTGAAATGTTTTGAAAAAATGAAAAATTATTCCATGTGGAAGCCTGCAGCATAGAAACAACTTTGAAATTTTTCACATCGTTGCTTTCCTATTTTTCAACTAGTTCTGTTATCCAGGCATTTCTCACTGTGGCATTTGGGTACCTGTCCAGTGCTTTAACCACAAGACCATCCTTCCACCTATGTTTTTATGGGCTTTAAGGAGGAGAGGGAGAAAGGAATTATTAAATTGGCCAGGGGAAGAGCCTTCATTATTTAGTTGTTTACTGCAGAGATGCACAGTTGTCTCAGTTTATATAGATCCTTTGGAAATGGATATTGTTTGTTCA
Source organism: Gopherus flavomarginatus (assembly GCF_025201925.1). Lineage (NCBI taxonomy): Eukaryota > Metazoa > Chordata > Testudines > Testudinidae > Gopherus > Gopherus flavomarginatus. Next base: position 10,833,848 of record NC_066617.1, on the reverse strand, counting down.
ACTGGTTTTGCTCGAAGCAGATTTGCATTCACAGAATGCTAACATCTATGTTCAATCAATCACATTTCCAGATGCTTGAATTGCTTTAACACTAACTTTGGAATGTGTAAAATTTAACCATCTAAATTTATATGACCACTGACTATCTTACAGTGAGATAAGTGATGCCGTACTGATAAGTAATGAACTGAAAGCCAAACATATGCTGATGAGTTCTGAAACTTGTGTTTAAGAAGATCATCTGTAGCACTTCTATTAGGAGGTATAAAATATTTTTACAGTGATAGCCCTTAAAAACTGGTGCCTTCTTGATCACCTTAGTACATTACTGTAGGGTGCTCTGGTCTAATAAGTGGCAATGCTATAAATACCATGGTTATCAAAGGCAATGAAGGACAGTTTGTAAGGATGACATGTGTATCTTGCACATGAGGTTGTTTAGGGATATTGACTGCTTGGATATTGATGTTTACCTCCTCCTTATCATCTGGGGCTATATCTAGTTTGTGAAGTTGCCTTTGAGAACTAGGAAAAGTGGGGATTAATTATTGCAAACTCAAGAACATACTTGTAATTTCATTCAGTTAATAACATTGAGTAATTTTTTTTTGGATATTAACTTACTGATTGTAAAAAGGCACCAGCTTGACAGCATTAGAAACAAGTGGTGAAATTCTACCCCCTATATAAGTCAATGAGAGTGTGACATTATCTGATTAAAAGAGGCCCATGCAAATCAACTGTTACATATTTGCAACAAATCTTACACAAAGTGTGCCAAGAAGGTGTCAATAGAAAGGGTTAAGTGTCTCACAGGCTAGATTGCCCAGAGTCAACCTTTAGAGACATGTTAGAAAAGTATGTGAATGGTAATTAGGTCTTTTCCATGTTAGATAGGCTAGAACTTTGAAATGAAAACCTGTTTGGTTAGAGAATTAGGTGATACTAATTGTATGTGTTTACTTATATCTTGTTAGATGTTAACAATGTAATTGAGCAATCCCTGACTATGCTTTATTCTGTTAATTCAGAGATCAAAAGGGAATATTAACATTGTAATGAACTGTAAACATAGTGATATCACTGTATTCATCGCTCTTTGAAATGTACAGCAAATCACCTGTGAATGGTGGATAATAGGTAATTGCCTTATGTTAATCCATGTAGCTAATTACCAGTGATGGTTAGGAAATAGGTCTATTTCAAAGTCTCTTTTGATTGCCCATTGTTTGCCTAAGGACTCTGACCTGTCAAAAGAAGGCCTGGAACTGTATAAAGATGTCTTAAGTCCCGATCCTTTTAATCTCAGATTTGCTTGACGCTTCATGCAGGGGAAACTTAAATTGTAAAATTGAGATCTCCAGTCCTATCTGGATCACCCTGAATATGAACATTGGACTATAATCTATGGACTAATTCTGAAAAAACTCTTTGCAACTACAAAGCTCACCATCTCTACTATGAATCTGATCTCAAAATTGTATTCATGTCTGTATGTATACTGATCTTTTAATCAATACTCTCTCTTTTCTTTTTTAATAACATTTTAGTTTGGTTAATAAGAATTGGCTGTAAGTGTGTATTTGGGTAAGATCTGAAATATTCATTAACCTGGGAGGTAACGTGTCAGATCCTTTGGGACTGATAGAACTTTCTTATATGATGAATAAGATTTTCAGTAATCCTCATCAGATTTGACAAGGGTGTCTGGGTGGAGGCCTGAGGCTGGGTTGCTTTAAGGGAACTGTGTTGTTGGCTTCTGGGCAACCAGTAAGATATTATAGAAGCCTCTTTGAGCTGGCTTGGTGAATCTAAGTATTGGAACATCCGCCAGCTTTGGGGATTGTCTCCCACATTCTTTGCTGTTCACCTTCATTGAGTAACTCAGCGTGGCTCCCCAGGACTCTGGTCAAGGCAGTTTTGCCATTGAACTCAATGGAGCCAGAATTTCACCTAAGAACCCTCTGTCCATCCACTGAACAGATACGGCATGGATAGCAACAATGCAAGCTTCCCATATACTGCCCCTGAGCCTTAGCAATGACCTGGAGGGACCGCTGATAGGAATTTGAGGAGAGTCCAGTCTCCATGGCCCATGCAGTCCTCGACCTCTCTGCATAGTCTTCCACTTATGGTGCCAGTTGTGATGGTGCTTTTGCTCACCAGTGCTGCCAATTCATTTCCTAGAGGCCAATGGATAGTTGGGCACCTTTCAGGCATTATCATGGTGGGATCAGGAGCGCTGCCAGCTTTTTTGGCATCCTAGGCAGAGGAAATGGTGCCGCCGACAGAGGCGGAGGAAGGTCCCGCCCCCGAAATACCGACAACGACCACGGCGGCCGAAGATCCGGCCACTGCAGTCACCGCCCCCCAAATGTTAGAGCCCTAGGCGATCGCCTAGGTCACCTAATGGGTTGCACCAACCCTGGGTGGGATGCTTTCAAACCCACAACCTGGAGGCAAGAGGCTCACATCCCATAGCCAAACCCCCTGAGTCACTGATTTTTATAAATATTATCACAAAAGAAAAAATCAAGAGCTACCGAAAAAAAATCAATTGTAGTGGAAGTCAAAACAAGTTACTCTTATTATCCAAAGAATTTAAAATAAGATTAATACTCTGGCAAAACCTGCTTTGAGTGTAAAGAAAGCTTTTGACCCAAATGTCCATCGACATCTTCCCCTTGGCTGGAAGGCAGAGGTCATCACATTGAGGAGTCCATGAATATATCAAATCACAGCGAAATCAAACTAAATCCCTTGATAGCTTTGGACAGTAAACTGCTGGTCTTAATCTTAAACATCAGTAATGTTATCAAAATGGATTCTGTTTGCTTAGCTCTATCAGGGGATCTATGGCCCTGCATAACTACTTAATCACTGAATGGAGGGTTGGAGAAACACAATGATGGTGGCATTACACTGGGATGTTTGCCTCCTGAAGTGGCATTGTCAACCTCAGAGTTTTTACATATGAATGCAACAGCAGGGTATCTATCTACAAATACTTTCTGGCTCTCTGCAGCTCCATATAATAATGCTAAGTATTTGCATGTGTAAAAAAGCAAGAAAGAGTCCTGTGGCACCTTACAGAGTAACTGACGTATTGGAGCGCAAGCTTTCATGGGTGAATACCCACATCGTCAGACGCATGTCTGATGACATGGGTATTTACCCATGATGCACCTGATGAAGCTGGTATTCACCTAGGAAAGCTTATGCTCCAATACATCTGTTAGTCTATAAGGTGCCACAGGACTCTCTGTTGCTTTTTACAGATCCAGACTAACACAGGTACCCCTCTGATATTTGCATGTGGTTGTACTTTTTATTCAAGTGTGTCAAGCCACTTGCCACAAGTGGTTAAATGCTGTCTCCTCAGTTTTATACAAGGGAAAAATGAGGCTGAGGGGTTGAATTAATCCTCTTAGTAGTAGTATTACAAAATGGAGATTAGAGACCCATTTGTGCTAGATACTGTACAGAAACATAGAGCAAAACCTTGTCCTGAAGAGTTTATGATCTAACTAGACTAGGCAGACAAAGGAAGGATTGTTATTCCTATTTCACAGATGGGGAGCTGAGACAGTGAGAGATTATAGACCAGGTTTTCAAATGCAGTTGAACCCAGACCTTCTGAATTCTAGTCCAGAGCCTTAACCGCAAGACCATTCTTCCTTCTGCCATATAGCAAATCAATGTCAGAGGTGGGAGTAAGACCAAGGTCTCCTAGTCCTCTGACTCTATCTGCTAGACTGCTAGTTTCTCATTCAATTTTTCCATCTCTGTTGTCTAGGATTATCACCACTTCCTAATCAGAATATTATCAGGAGCAAAGAAAAGCTCAGACTAGAAGGAAAGCTAATTTCCAAGTGGTTCACAAGAATTATTTCTGGAATTTGATGTGATACTTTGAAGAATGTCTCTCAGCAGGTAGTTGCTGCTACTAGGTATAGATGAAATCTCCCAGGTTATAAAACCCATCACTGGACTATTCATATAATTACTGATTTCTCTTGGCTATTGCCTTGAAATTATTAACAACACATTTGGGAATGGAAGCTCTGTGCATGAAAAAGGAGAGAGTAAAATATCTGTATTAATTTGCCTAATTGAAAGTAAGTAACAGCATGAGGTTGGGTTCATATTCCAGGGATTCCAAAGGGAGCTCAGTGTTAACAATTGGGAAAAACCTGAATTCTTTACTCTTTCTTTATCATTCTTTACTCTTGGTCAAATCCTGAGTGGTCCTGAGCACTTGCAGCTTCTGTTGCAGAAGGCTTGGCCCTGAGAGTTTTGCCTGAGCTAGGACTCCATAGAAACTGAGGAATAACCCCAAAATGTTGACTCATTGTCATCATTAAGAGTTTTGCCTGAGTAGGTGTGACATTGCCCAGGGTACAATCTGGACAAGCTGATTCCCCTCAGCTCTCCAACCTAGAGTGCCTTTCACACTGCTTTGCTGGGAGAGAAACCACTCCTGATCAGCTCACACACAGCCTCCAGCATGTAAATCACTCCTAGTTATATTGTATGAGTGCATTAGCCAGCCACCCATGAATTACGCTGCACTGCAGTGAGTAGGTCTGAGTATGTTGACTTCGGCTACATTGCAGGGCAACATCAGCAAACTCCCAGTCCCAGACCTCCTCCTCCCAACTCAAATGTGTGTCTTCTACTGCCCAGCACCCTCTTGGACAATACAAACTCATATAAAGTCCATCATTTCATTAACAGAAAAGAATTTGCACAAATCTTGTTATCCCAAATGAAGTTTCCCAAATACACACTGTTTTAGATAAAATAAGTTAACTACAGAAAGATGAATTTTAAGTCAGGGAGTCGGCAGTAGCTGGGAGTTACCCTGAAATCTCTTGAGTCCCCATCCAGTGCTCTATTCATACATAAAACCACCCTTCTTAGGGTTTTTTCAGTGCAATTCATTTTTTCCTGTCGTCTGCACTTTCTTGTTTGTTTGTTCCCCTTGTTCATATCCTACAACTCACTAGAGAATGACAGAACGACATGCTGCTCAGGTATGAAGGAAGGGCAGGAAAGAGTCCATTGTTGTCCCTATGGAGTTAGACTACACATGCTATTTCATGCTGATTGCAGTGGGAGCCACCAAGAAACAGAGGGAACTATGACCGGGTTTTAAGGAGCTGCTTGCCTGTTTATCTGCAGGGGCAGGAGCTTGTCTACCATGGGAGGTGAGGTACATCCAAAATCATGCAGCTTTCCTTCTCCTCATTGCTCTTCGCAGTGTTCCTCCTGGATTTGTCTAGCAGGACTCTCCTCCAGAGGATTCTGACCCTCAGGTTGGGAGACACTGTACAACAGACTATAAACCTAAGACTGGAAGAAAATGTTGAGCTGATCAATGCATATGCTATTGAACAGCTTGAAACTCAGCCTAGAGGACTCAGATGTTGAAAAACTCTCTTACTCCCAATGAGTAAATGCATGACCTGTCTCTGTGAATTGAAACAAAGAGCTCTTATATCCTGCATCGTGATGAGCCTTGAAAAACCCGACTCTGCTATTCCAGATGTCCTGTTTCAGTTCTATAACTCGATAAACATAGGATGTAGCAAGAGGAAATGGCAACCTCTGGAATGATTTAGACATTTAAGCAAGAGGAAAGGTTAATGGAGTTGGGTTGATTCTTAACAGAAAAGGAGATAATTGGAGGTGACTTTACAGATATCGTCAGGCTTAGGAAAGAAATTGCTGATAGTATTGGCTGAGATGCATATTCGTCATGGTTCAATGACTAGGGGGTATAATTTAAAACTTAGGCCATTTGGGTGTGGATAGGGAGCCCTGGGAGAACTCCAGTGTCTCATGTTAAGTGTAATAGACACATGGAATAAGTTACAAGGGCAGCAAAGAGTTTATACATCATAATAATACTTTGGATTTCTACAGTGCCTTTAATCTAAAGATCTTAAAAGGCTTTACAGACATAGGGACTGATTCTTTACCTGCTGACACAAGTATAAATCAAGAACAACTATTTTGGAGTCAGTGGGATATACTAGTGTAACTGAGTGAAGAATCAGGCCTATAAATCATAACACAACATGCCGGAGAGGTAGGTCATTGTTATTCCTCTGAGGCACAGAAAGGCTGAGTGACTTATCTAAGGGTACCCAGGAAATTTGTAGCAAAGCCAGCAACTGAACAGAGGATGGCTGACCCCTGGTCTTGTTCTTAAACTAGCAATATATGGGGCCTGATTCCTTCTCACTTTTAAACTGATTCACCCGTCATTGAAGTCAATGGAAAGGATCATATTGATTTAATGGGAATTGGCTCCAGCCCTCGCACTGGCTTTATCACAGGATAATGCCACTGAAATAGTGCAGTCGCTACTGATGGAGAGAGATAAATAGTGGTGTCCTCCAGGGGTCTGTACTGGGACCAGTCCTATTCAACATATTCATAAATGACCTGGGAAAAGGGGTAAAGAGTGAGGTGTTAAAATTTGCAGATGATACAAAACTACTCAAGATAGTTAAGTCCAAAGCAGACTGCGAAGAGTTACAAAGGGATTTCACAAAACTGGGTGACTGGACAACAAAATAGCAGATGAAATTCAATGTTGATAAATGCAAAGCAATGCACTTTGGAAAACATAATCCCAACTATACATATAAAATTAGGGGCAAATTAGCTGTTACCACACAAGAAAGCGATCTTGGAGTCATTGTGGTTAGTTATCTGAAAACAACCACTTAATGTGCATCAGCAGTCAAAAAAGTTAAGAGTGTTGGCAATCATCAAGAAATGGATAGATAAGAAGACAGAGGATATCATATTGCCTCTATATAAATCCATATAAATATACCCACATCTTGAATACTGTGTGCAGATGTGGTCAGCTCATCTCAAAAAAAGATATATTGGAATTGGAAAAGGTTCAGAAAAGAGCAACAAAAATGATTTGGAGTATGGAACAGCTTCCATATGAGGTAAGAGCAAGAAGACTGGGACTTTCATCTTGGAAAAGAGACGACTAAGGTGGGATATGATAGAGGTCTATAAAATCATGACTGGTGTCGAGAAAGTAAATAAGGAAGTGTTGTTTACTCCTCATAACACAAGAGCTAGGGGTCAGCAAATTAAATTAAGGCAGCAGGTTTAAAACAAGCAAAAGGAAGTATTTCTTCACCCATTTCACAGTCAACCTGTGGAACTCCTTGCCAGAGGATGTTGTGAAGACCAAGACTATAAAGCACCTGGCAATAGTAGGGTGACCAGATGGCAAATATGGAAAATTGGGACAGAGATGTGGGTTTATCAGTGCCTATATAAGAAAAAGCCTCGTATATTGGGAAGGAGGAGGATCCGGGGAACTGCAGGCCAGTCAGCCTCACCTCAGTCCCTGGAAAAATCATGGAGCAGGTCATCAAGGAATCAATTCTGAAGCACTTAGAGAAGAGGAAAGTGATCAGGAACAGTCAGCATGGATTCACCTAAGACAAGTCATGCCCGACTAACCTAATTGCCTTCTATGACGAGATAACTGGCTCTATGGATGAGGGAAAAGCAGTGGCTGTGTTATTCCTTGACTTTAGCAAAGCTTTTGATATGGTCTCCCACAGTATTCTTGCTAGCAAGTTAAAGTATGGGCTGGATGAATGGACTATAAGGTGTATAGAAAGCTGGCTAGATCATCAGGCTCAATGGGTAGTGATCAACAGCTCCATGTCTACTTGGCAGCTGGAATCAAACGGATCGCCCCAGGGGTCGGTCCTGGGGCTGGTTTTGTTCAATATCTTCATCAATGATCTGGAGGATGGAGTGGACTGCACCCTCAGCAAGTTTGCAGATGACACTAAACTAGGAGCAGTGGTAGATATGTTGGAGAGTAGCAATAGGATACAGAGGGACCTAGACAAATGAGAGGATTGGGCCAAAAGAAACCTGATGAGGTTCAACAAGGACAAGTGCAGAGTCCTGCACTTAGGACTTAAGAATCCCATGCACTGCTACAGACTAGGGACCGAATGGCTAGGCAGCAGTTCTGCAGAAAAGGACCTAGGGGTTACAGTAGACAAGAAGCTGAATATGAGTCAACAGTGTGCACTTGTTGCCAAGAAGGCGAACGGTATTTTGGGCTGTATACGTAGGGGCATTGCCAGCAGATCGAGGGATGTGATCATTCCCCTCTATTTGACATTGGTGAGGCCTCATTTGGAGTACTGTGTCCAGTTTTGGCCCCACACTACAAGAAGGATGTGGAAAAATTGGAAAGAGTCCAGCGGAGGGCAACAAAAATGATTAGGGGGCTGGAGCACATGATTTATGAGGAGAGGCTGAGGGAATTGGGATTGTTTAGTCTGCAGAAGAGAAGAATGAGGGGGGGATTTGATAGCTGCTTTCAGCTACCTGAAAGGGGGTTCCAAAGAGGATGGATCTAGACTGTTCTCAGTGGTAGCAGATGACAGAACAAGGAGTAATGGTCTCGAGTTGCAGCAGGGGAGGTTTAGGTTGGATATTAGGAAAATCTTTTTCACTAGGAGGGTGGTGAAGCACTGGACTGGGTTACCTAGGGAGGTAGTGGAATCTCCTTCCTTAGAGTTTTTAAGGTCAGGCTTGACAAAGCCCTTGCTGGGATGATTTAGTTGGGGATTAGTCCTGCTTTGAGGGTTGGACTAGATGACCTCCTGATGCTTTCCCCTCATCCACAGAGCCAGTTATCTCGTTATAGGGGGCAATTAGGTTAGTTAGGCATGACTTGCCCTTGGTGAATCCATGCTGACTGTTCTTGATCACTTTCCTTTCCTCAAAGTCCTTCAAAATTGATTCCTTGAGGACCTGCTCCATGATTTTTCCAGGGATTGAGGTGAGGCTGACTGGCCTGTAGTTTCCCGGATCCTCCTTCTTCCCTTTTTTAAAGATGGGCAACTACATTAGCCTTTTTACAGTCATTCGGGACCTCCCCCGATCACCATGCAGTGCATCCAGACCCATGGACTTGTGCTCGTCCAGCTTTTCTAAATAGTTCCAAACCACTTCTTTCTCCACAGAGGGCTGGTCACTTCCTCCGATGTTGTGCCGCCCAGTGCAGTAGTCTGGGAGCTGACCTTGTTCATGAAAACAGAGGGAAAAAAAGCATTGAGTACACTATCTTTTTGCACATCCTCTGTCACTAGGTTGCCTCTCCCATTCAGTAAGGGGCCCATACTTTCCTTGACCTTCTTCTTGTTACTAACATACCTGAAGAAACCCTTCTTGTTACTCTTAACATCCCTTGCTAGCTGCAACTCCAAGTGTCATTTGGCCTTCCTGATTTCACCTCTGCATGCCTGAGCAATATTTTTATACTCTCCCTGGTCATTTGTCCAATCTTCCACTTCTTGTAAGCTTCTTTTTTGTGTTTAAGATCAGCAAGGATTTCACTGTTAAGCCAAGCTGGTCGCCTGCCATATTTACTATTCTTTCTACACATCAGGAAGGTTTGTTCCTGTAACCTCAATAAGGATTCTTTAAAATACAGCCAGCTCTCCTGGACTCCTTAATGCAGTCTTCCCTCCCCTCCCAGCTGTTGTGTAGACCTACCCTAAGAGACTTGCCCCAGGTCATACAAGATGCCTGTGATAGACAGGAACATAAACCCATGTCTCCCAAGTCCTAAACTAGTCTTCTAACCACTGGCCCATCCTTGCTGCCATACTATAATACAAATACTAGATGATAACTATGCTGCTCAGCTTTCATTAACAAGCTGTGATAGCACGCAAAGCTGCTCACGATGCCCTGTCCATTCTGCCCATGCTGATTTAACAACAAAGTTGAAGCATTTTTGAGGGATTCTGGGAAACGGCATCTCCATTGCCCTTGGGAAATAGCATCTGCTCATTTCCAGCCCGGCTTTAATTCCCCCCTGCCTACTGGTTGCCTCAGTGCCTAAAAGGCAGCTTGTTTTTCTCTCAGGGCTTCCTGGTTCTATGGGCCTTCTTATCGCAGCTACTAAGTTTATGGTCTGCACAGCCCAGCTTCCCTGCCCCTGCCCTCAAAGCCCTTCTCAGAGTATTAGCTCCTCTCTTCCTCAGAGCTGCCCAGGCAGCATAGTCTCTGTTGAGGGTTGTCAAATGTTGAGTGGGAGGGGACAGTCTTTCCTCTATACAGAACAGTCACTCACTCTCTCTTCCTTTATTCTTCTCCCTTTGTTTTCTCCCCTCTCTGCAGGTGGGAGCCAACCAATTTGGATACAATGAGGCTGTGATGCAGATCGGAGCATGGACCGCTGAGGGGCCCATGTGCTGATACCTTGGGCTGTGGCACAGACTGGATCAGGGAGCTCTGAGCAGGCCCATGTGACACCATGTCGGGCAGTGGTGCAGACCAGAAACATGTTCATGAAAACAGAGGGAAAAAAAGCATTGAGTACACTATCTTTTTGCACATCCTCTGTCACTAGGTTGCCTCTCCCATTCAGTAAGGGGCCCATACTTTCCTTGACCTTCTTCTTGTTACTAACATACCTGAAGAAACCCTTCTTGTTACTCTTAACATCCCTTGCTAGCTGCAACTCCAAGTGTCATTTGGCCTTCCTGATTTCACCTCTGCATGCCTGAGCAATATTTTTATACTCTCCCTGGTCATTTGTCCAATCTTCCACTTCTTGTAAGCTTCTTTTTTGTGTTTAAGATCAGCAAGGATTTCACTGTTAAGCCAAGCTGGTCGCCTGCCATATTTACTATTCTTTCTACACATCAGGAAGGTTTGTTCCTGTAACCTCAATAAGGATTCTTTAAAATACAGCCAGCTCTCCTGGACTCCTTAATGCAGTCTTCCCTCCCCTCCCAGCTGTTGTGTAGACCTACCCTAAGAGACTTGCCCCAGGTCATACAAGATGCCTGTGATAGACAGGAACATAAACCCATGTCTCCCAAGTCCTAAACTAGTCTTCTAACCACTGGCCCATCCTTGCTGCCATACTATAATACAAATACTAGATGATAACTATGCTGCTCAGCTTTCATTAACAAGCTGTGATAGCACGCAAAGCTGCTCACGATGCCCTGTCCATTCTGCCCATGCTGATTTAACAACAAAGTTGAAGCATTTTTGAGGGATTCTGGGAAACGGCATCTCCATTGCCCTTGGGAAATAGCATCTGCTCATTTCCAGCCCGGCTTTAATTCCCCCCTGCCTACTGGTTGCCTCAGTGCCTAAAAGGCAGCTTGTTTTTCTCTCAGGGCTTCCTGGTTCTATGGGCCTTCTTATCGCAGCTACTAAGTTTATGGTCTGCACAGCCCAGCTTCCCTGCCCCTGCCCTCAAAGCCCTTCTCAGAGTATTAGCTCCTCTCTTCCTCAGAGCTGCCCAGGCAGCATAGTCTCTGTTGAGGGTTGTCAAATGTTGAGTGGGAGGGGACAGTCTTTCCTCTATACAGAACAGTCACTCACTCTCTCTTCCTTTATTCTTCTCCCTTTGTTTTCTCCCCTCTCTGCAGGTGGGAGCCAACCAATTTGGATACAATGAGGCTGTGATGCAGATCGGAGCATGGACCGCTGAGGGGCCCATGTGCTGATACCTTGGGCTGTGGCACAGACTGGATCAGGGAGCTCTGAGCAGGCCCATGTGACACCATGTCGGGCAGTGGTGCAGACCAGAGTAGAGAGCCCTGAGGGTCCCATGTGACACTGTGTTAGGCCATGGCACAGTCGGAGCAGGGAGTGCTGAGATGCTGTGTGACACTGCCAGGCCTAGGGCTGACAACTTTCTATTCACACAAAACTGAACACCCTTGCCCCACCCCTCCTCTGAGGTCCCGTCCCCTGCTCACTCCATCCCCCCTCCCTCTGTCGCTCACTCTCCCCACCCTCACTCACTCGCTCATTTTCACCTGGTTGGCTCAGGGGTTGGGGTGGGGGTGGGGGTGGGGGTGAGGGCTCTGGCTGCAGGTGCGGGCTCCGGGGTAGGACCAGGGATGAGGGGTTTGGGGTGCAAGAGGCGACTCTGGGCTGGGGGTTGGAGCTGAGTAGTATGGGAGGGGGGTCCGGGCTGAGGCAGAGGGTTGGCATGTTGGAGTGGGTACGGGCTCTGGGCTGGGGTGTGGGTTCCAGGATGGGGCCAGAAATGAGGGGTTCAGGGTGCAGGAGCAGGCTCAGGCCTGGGGGTGCGGGCCCTGTGTGGGGCCAGGAATGAGGGATTTGGGGCCCAGGGGGGCTCCAGGCTGGGATCGAAGGGTTCAGATGGCAGGATGGGGATCAAGGCTGGGGCAGAGGATTGGTGTGCAGGAGGGCATCAGGGGTGCAGCCCCAGGCAGTGCTTACCTCAGGTGGCTTCTGGGAGCAGTGGCATGTCCCCCACTCTGGAGGCACAGCCAAAAGTCTCTGCGCGTTGCCCCATCTGCAGGCACCTCCTTCACAGTTCCCATTGGCCATGGTTCCTGGCCAATGGGAGCTACAGAGTCAGCACTTGGGGTGGGGGCAGAGTGTGGAGCCCCCTGGCTGCCCCTATGCATAGGAGTCGGAGGCTGAAGATGCTGCTGCTTCTGGGGGCTGCACTGAGCCATGGCAGGCAGGGAGCCTGCTTTAGCCCTGCCAACTGGACTTTCAACGATGGGCCACCAGGGTCCCTTTTTGACCAGACATCTGGCAAGCCTAGGACTCAGGTAGTGGTGCAGGCAGGAGTAGGGAGTGCTGAGGTGCCATGTGGTACTATGTCAGGCCATGGCACAGGCTGGAGCAGGGAGTGTTGAAAGGCCCCTTTGACTTTGCGTTGGGCTGTGGCATGGGCCAGAACAGGCAGTGCTGAGGGACCCATGTAATGCTGAGTCAGGCTGTGGTGCAGACCTGAGCAGGGAGCACTGAGGGACCCGTGTGACACTGTGACAGTCCGTGGTGCAGGTTGGAGCAGGGAGTGCTGAGGGGCCCGTGTGACACTGCATTGGGCTGTGGCATAGGCTGGAGCAGGGAGTGCTGAGGGACCCATGTAATGCTGAGTCAGGGTGTGGTGCAGACCTGAGCAGGGAGCACTGAGGGACCCATGTGACACTGTGACAGTCCGTGGTGCAGGTTGGAGCAGGGAGTGCTGAGGGGCCCGTGTGACACTGCGTTGGGCTGTGGCATAGACTGGAGCAGGGAGTGCTGAGGGACTTGTGTGATGCCCAAGTCTGGCTGTGGCACAGGGCGGAGCAGGAGGCACTGAGGGGCTCATGTGATGTCAACAGGGTTGTCAACTTTCTAATCTCACAAAACTGAACACCCCAGTCCCACCCCTTCCCTGAGGCCACGCCCCTCCCCATCCCTTCCCTAAGGCCCCACCCCCACTCACTACATTCCCCCTCCCTCAGTGGTGCATTGTCCCCCACTTTCACTCACTTTCACTGGGCTGGGGGAGAGGGTTGGGGTGTGGGACGGGGTGAGGGTGAGGGCTCTAACTGAGGGTGTAGGCTCCATAGTGGGGCCAGAATTGAAGGGTTTAAGGTGTGGGAGGGGGCTCTGGGCTGGGGCAGGGAGTTGGGGTGCAGGAGTGGGGAGGGCTCCGCCTGGGGGTGAGGGGTTTGTGATGCAGGAGGGGGCTCCTGGGTAGTGGGTGGGGCTGAGAGATTTGGAATATGGGAGAGGGCTGCAGGTTGAGGCAGGAGGTTGGGGTGTGGGAGGTGGTATGGGCTCTGGGCTGGGGGTGCAGGCTCTGGAGTGGGGTTAGAGATGGGGGGTTTGGGGTACAGGAGGGGTTTGGCGGGGCTCAGAGCTGGGATAGGGAGTTGGGGCTTGGGGTTGGGGCGTGGGTTTACATCGGGTGGCTCCCGGTCAGCAGTGCAGCAAGGCGAAGGCAGGCTCCCTGCCTGTCCTGGCTCCGTGCTGCGCCCTGGAAACAGCCAGCAGATCCAGCTCCTAGGCGGGAGAGGGGAGGCAAGGAGGCTCTGCCGGCTGCTCTTGCCCGAAGGCTCCACCCATACAGCTCCCATTGACCGCTGTTCCCGGCCAATGGGAGTGCGGAGCCAGTCCTCAGGGTGGGGGCAGCGCACGGAGTCCCGGGGCCCCTCTGCCTAGGAGCTGGACATGCATGGTGCCAGGACAGGTAGGGACTAGCCTGCCTTAGACGCGCAGCACCACCGACCAGACTTTTAATGGCCCAGTTGGTGGTACTGACCGGAGCCGTCAGAGTCCCTTTTCAACTGGGCATTCTGGTTGAAAACTGAACACTCGTTAATCCTAGATGCTGAGTCAGGCTGAGTCACAAGGCGGAGCAAGGAGTGCTGAGGGGCCCGTGTGATACTGTGACGGGTCATGGCACAGGCCAGAGCTGGGAATTCTGAGGGGCCCATGTGATACTGCGTCAGGCCGTGGTGCAGGCTGGAGCAGGGAGTGCTGAGGGGCCTCTGTGACTGAGGAAGTAGTTAAGGACATTGAGGTCAATGGTAATTGGGACAAATTACAACATGGTTTTACAAAAGGTAGATCGTGCCAAACCAACCTGATCTTCTCCTTTGAGAAGGTGACAGATTATTTAGACAAAGGAAATACAGTAGATCTAATTTACCTCGATTTCAGTAAGGCATTTGACACGGTTCCACATGGGGAATTATGAGTTAAATTGGAAAAGAAGAGGATCAATATGAAAATTGAAAGGTGGATAAGGAACTGGTTAAAGGGGAGACTACAACGGGTCGTACTGAAAGGTGAACTGTCAGGCTGGAAGGAGGTTACTAGTGGAGTTCCTCAAGGATCAGTTTTGGGACCAATCTTATTTAACCTTTTTATTACTGACCTTGGCACAAAAAGCGGGAATGTGCTAATAAAGTTTGCGGATGACACAAAGCTGGGGGGTATTGCTAACACAGAGAAGGACCGGGATATCACACAGGAAGATCTGGATGACCTTGTAAACTGGAGTAATAGTAATAGGATGAAATTTAATAGTGAAAAGTGCAAGGTCATGCATTTAGGGATTAATAATAAGAATTTTAGTTATAAATTGGGGACACATCAGTTGGAAGCAACAGAGAAGGAGAAAGACCTTGGAGTATTGGTTGATCACAGGATGACTATGAGCCGCCAATGTAATATGGCCGTTAAAAAAGCTAATGCAGTTTTAGGATGCATCAGGCGAGGTATTTTCAGCAAAGATGAGGAGGCGTTAGTACCGTTACATAAGGCACTGGTGAGACCTCATCTGGAATACTGTGTGCAGTTCTGGTCTCCCATGTTTAAGAAGGATGAATTCAAACTGGAACAGGTTCAGAGATGGGCTACTAGGATGATCCAAGGAATGGAAAACCTGTCTTATGAAAGGAGACTCAAAGAGCTTGGCTTGTTTAGCCTAACCAAAAGAAGGTTGAGGGGGGATATGCTTGCTCTTTATAAATATATCAGAGGGATTAATATTACGGAGAGAGAGGAATTATTTAAGCTTAGTACCAATGTAGACACAAGAACAAATGAGTATAAACTGGACACTAGGAAGTTTAGACTTGAAATTAGATGAAGGTTTCTAACCATTAGAGGAGTGAAGTTCTGGAACAGCCTTCCAAGGGGAGTAGTGGGGGCAAAAGACATATCTGGCTTTAAGACTAAGCTTGATAAGTTTATGGAATGGATGGTACGATGAGATAGCTTAATTTTGCCAATTGATCTTTGATTATCAGCAGGTAAGTGTGCCCAGTGGTCTGTGATGGGATGTTAGATGAGATGAGATCTGAGTTACTGCAGAGAATTCTTTCCTGAGTGCTGCTGGTGAGTCTTGCCCACATGCTCAGGGTTTAGCTGATCGCCATATTTGGGGTCGGGAGGGAATTTTCCTCTGGGGCAGATTGGCAGAGGCCCTGGAGGTTTTTCGTCTTCCTCTGCACTGCGGGGTGGGGGCATGGGTCACTTGCTGGTGGATTCTCTGCAGCCTGAGGTCTTCAAACCACAATTTGAAGACTTCAGTAACTCAGACATAGGTTAGGGGTTTGTTATAGAAGTGGATGGGTAGGATTCTGTGGCCTGCTTTGTGCAGGAGGTCAGACTAGATGATCATATTGGTCCCTTCTGACCCTAAAGTCTATGAGTCTATGAGTCTATGAGACTGCATCGGGCTGTGGCGTGGGCCAGAGTAGGGCACGCTGAAGGGCCCGTGTGATGCTGAGTCAGGCTGTAGCGCAGGTCTGAGCAGGGAGCACTGAGGGGTCTGTGTGACACCAGGTCAGGCCATGGCGCAGGCCTGGGCAGGGAGCACTGAGGGACCTGCATGATGCCCGAGTTGGGCCGTGGTGCAGGCCGGAGCAGGGAGTGCTGAGGGGGTCATGTGTCGCTGAGTTGAGCCATGGTGCAGGACCAAGCAGAGAGTGCTGAGGGACCCACATGATGCCTGAGTTGGGCTATGGCGCAGGCCGAAGCAGGGGGCACTTTGGCGAGACAGACTGTGGAGCAGGATGGAGCAGAGGGAGGCCTGTGTGGCTACATCAGAGGTAAGTGCTTTATCAGTGATAACGTGCAAGTCACACAGATGTCAACTCTTCTTCTGTGAGGCCGATAGTATTAACTCTTAGAATTCCTGCTGGCACTAGCTGCTCCCTTGGATAACTTGGGACAGTCCTGGGGCAACTCTATTGATCAGGGCCAAACTCCTGTAGTTTGGGCACCGAAGTAAAGAACAGAGCATGAGAACTATGCTGAGCAGATGCAATATTGTAACCTGAATCAACTGTGACATTTTTAAGGCTGGCCTATTAATACCTACGTAGCGCTCCCTATCCACCCGGTTACTTTCTTTAATGCCGGTTTGCTTACAGGTTTTGATGGACAGGTCTGGGTTCTTCTGGATCCCGCCACCACCTCAACAGGGTGTAACTTCTTTATTTTTCCCTATGAATTTATTTGGCAGTGCCTCCACCCCCCTCGTTCCTTCCTGGCAGGATCACCAGGGCAGCTTGGGAGGAAAATTCTAACCACAGGGTAACCCCCACTTATTTGCCAGATAGTTGAAGATTCCCAAGAAATAACACAAATACATGCAATATATTCAACACAGTGATTATATTAAAGAGATGACAAATATCACATAACAGCGTAAAACGCTATTATTAGGGTCACTGGTGCCCACGCTGATAACACCTGTGACTTTCCCCAGTCTCGTGACCTGATGTAGGAAATGTAAGATCAGTGTCCCGTTGTTACGAGTACTTTGTAGGGGCCCTTGATGACCTATGACCACGATATCTTCTCTGCAGTGGTTTAGCAGTGTGGCTGACTGAGTTCAGTATAGCCCAAAGGACTCACAAGTGGGAGGAGGTGGTAAGTCCCTCCACAGGTTTAATACGCAGCAGGTTATAAAATCCCCAAACCCTCACTCGCTGGCTTGAGGACACAGTTCAGGGACTAGGGGGTCCCCAAAACAATTTCCCTGACTGACTAAAAGCTGGTGCACTCACAAACCCCATGAATGATCCTCAGGTTCAGCACTTTGGACTCCTCAGTCACTGCAGAGGGGCTGATCTCTGCTGGCTGGGATCCTCTTCAGGCAGGAGTCAGGCTGTTTCGGTCCCAGGATTTCCCCTCACCACAAAGGGGTGCAGGGCTCAAGGTGCAGATTACACAACTGTACTAAAATCCAAACTGTAGTCTCCTATCCCAGCGTCCAGACACACTCCCAGCAGGCAGCAGCCCTGGACTAGCAGCCAGAGCAGAGCTGACCGTGTGGCGACTGGTCTCACCTAGGGAGCTGGAGGGTAGCTCAGCCTGGCTGGGGAAGTTTCCCAGCAAAATTCTACAAACTGGGAGTCTTCAGTGAAGAGGGAAAAGCCCAGCTGAGGGATCTTGCTTTCAGGTTCCTAGAGGCTAGTTCTCAGGGGGAACCCTGCATACCGGCCTGGGACTCACCAGCTCCCCAAACAGCCAGTCCTACCCTTGCCCTGGCTGGCTCAAGACTGACTCAAAAATGGATTCCCCCCTTTCCTGAATTCCCTGGGAAGGGCATCTCACTCCCTATTGGTTGCCAGGCTGACTCTGAGTCTGCCTTGGCTCCCTGTCCCTACCAGGGACAGTGCGCCTCTCCCTGAGCTGCCAGCAGACAGAGCCCCAGGAAGCTAGGTAATCTCCTTGGGGGTTACACCTACGTACAGAGATTCTTGGCAGCCTCAGCAGGGAAACCAGGGACCAGCAGGCCATGGAGAGTGAGCTCCACTCTGACCCTTACAGGTGATTTCTCACAGGAATGGTGGTTAGGGTGGCATGTGGCAAAAACCTGTCCTGCTGCTGCTGTTGGTGCTGTACCTCTCTGCCTCCTCCTTCTCACCAGTGCTAAATGTGAAAACCGAGGGTTTTGCAACACATTAACCCCAACGCGAGCAAACAGCATTCACCTGCTGTTTCCAGCATGCTGTGCCTTCTGCATTCCTGAATGAGAATGAGGGATGCTGGGCCACAGTTCAGCTTCCTGTGGATGTTGTTACATAGCCAGAGCCATTACTATGAAATTACCAAATAAAACATATACATTTTCTTTCCACATGATAATAAAATTATTGGAGTGCCTCTCCTGTGACAATTATAACAAGCTAATACACAACTCCTGACTGATTCCAATAGCCATAAAAAAAATCAAAGTGCATTCAACAAGCCATTAGTACTTGTCTTGGCTGCAAGCATTTCCCTTCTGAGGGGATAATAAGGTAATCAAATTATGTTTAAAAAGGTGAAAGATCTATTTTTAACCCCCATGACAAGTTCTCTCCAGAATAATGCCATTATGATGAGTTGCATGGGATGGCATGATTGTTTATTGCTTTTGGTCTAGATGCCAAAGTACATTAAGAAATTTCCCCCTTTTCCCTGCTTAGTGTAATGTTTATATTTCAAGCACTCAGACCCCTTTAATGATAAAGAGCAGTAATTTTTTCTGCACACCTAAAACTAACTAACTAAATCACTATATTAATACAGGTTTCAGAGTAGCAGCTGTGTTAGTAAAAAGAACAGGAGTACTTGTGGCACCTTAGAGACTAACACATTTATTTGAGCATAAGCTTTCATGGGCTACAGCCCATTTCATTAGATGCATGCAGTGGAAAATACAGTAGGAATATATATATATATACACAGAGAATATGAAACAATGGTGTCATGGTATAATTCCCCACTCTGAACCTTAGCGTCCAAAAGGTGGGGTACCAGCATGAATTCCTCTAAGCTCAATTACCAGCTTAGTACTTGTAGCGCTGCCACCAACCAGGAATTCCAGTGCCTGGTACACTCTGGTCCCCCCAAAACCTTGCCTGGGGACCCCCAAAACCCAGACCCTCTGGAACTTAACACAAGGAAAGTAAACCCTTTCCCCCCGTTGCCTCTCCCAGGTTTCCCCTCCCTGGGTTACCCTGGAAGATTACTGTGATTCAAACTCCTTGAATCTTAAAACAGAGAGGAAAATTCACCTTCCCCCTCCTTCTCTCTCCCCCTCCCAGACTCTCCCTGAGAGAGAAAGTAATCCTAACACAGAGAGAAATTAACCTTTCTCTCTCTCTTCCCTCCTTTCTCCTCACCAATTCCCTGGTGGATCCAGACCCAGTCCCCTGGGGTCTCACCAGAATAAAAAAACAATCAGGTTCTTAAACAAGAAAAGCTTTTAATTAAAGAAAGAAAAAACAGTAAAAATTACCTTCGTAAATTTAAGATGGAATATGTTACAGGGTCTTTCAGCTATAGACACTGGGAATACCCTCCCAGCCTAAGTATACAAGTACAAATTAAAATCCTTTTAGCAAAATACAAATTTGAACTCCTTCCAGCCAAATACACATTTGAACTCCTTCCAGCCAAATACACATTTGCAAATAAAGAAAACAAACATAAGCCTAACTCGCTTTATCTACCTAGTACTCACTATTCTGAACTTATAAGAGCCTGTATCGGAGAGATTGGAGAGAAACCTGGTTGCATGTCTGGTCCCTCTGAGCCCCCAGAGTGAACAACAACCAAATTCTAACAGCACACACAAAAACTTCCCTCCCTCAAGATTTGAAAGTATCCTGTCCCCTGATTGGTCCTCTAGTCAGGTGATAGCCAGGCTCACTGATCTTGTTAACCCTTTACAGGCAAAAGAGATATAAAGTACTTCTGTTCTATTAATTCCTACTATCTGTTTATGACAAATGGGTGTTACCATACACACTATAAGGAGAGTGATCAGTTAAGGTGAGCTATTATCAGCAGGAGAGAAAAAGAACTATTTGTAGTGGTAATGAAAATGGCCCATTTCCAGCAATTGACAAGAAGATGTGAGGAACGGGGGTGAGGGGAGGGAAATAAGCATGGGGAAATAGTTTTACTATGTGTAATGGCCCACCCATTCCCAGTCTTTATTCAAGCTTAATTTAATGGTGTCCAATCTGCAAATTAATTCCAATTCAGCAGTCTCTTGTTGGAGTCTGTTTCTGAAGTTTTTTTGTTGTAATATTGTGACTTTTAGGTCTGTAATCGAGTGGCCAGGGAGATTGAAGTGTTCTCCAACTGGTTTTTGAATGTTATAATTCTTGACATCTGATTTGTATCCATTTATTCTTTTATGTAGAGACTGTCCGGTTTGGCCAATGTACATGGCAGAGCAGCATTGCTGGCACTTGATGGCAGATATCACATTGGTAGATGTGCAGGTGAACAAGTCTCTGATAGTGTGGCTGATGTGATTAGGTCTATGATGGTATTCCCTGAATAGATATGTGGACAGAGTTGGATATGGGCTTTGTTGCAAGGATATGTTCCTGGGTTAGTGTTTTTGTTGCGTGGTGTGTGGTTGCTGGTGAGTATTTGCTTCAGGTTTGGGGGCTGTATCTAAGCAAGGACTGGCCTGTCTCCCAAGATCTGTGAGAGTGATGGATCGTCCTTCAGGATAGGTTGTAGATCCTTGATGATGTGCTGGAGAGGTTTTAGTTGGGGGCTAAAGGTGATGGCTAGTGACGTTCTGTTACTTTCTTTGTTGGGCCTGTCCTGTAGTACGTGATTTCTGGGTACTCTTCTGGCTCTGTCAATCTGTTTCTTCACTTCAGCAGGTGGGTATTGTAGTCATAAGAACACTTGATAGAGATCTTATAGGTGTTTGTCTCTGAGGGGTTGGAGCAAATGCGATTGTATCATAGAGCTTGGCTGTAGATAATGGATCGAGTGGTGTGGTATGGATGAAAGCTGGAGGCATGTAGGTAAGTATAGCAGTCAGTAGGTTTCTGGTATAGGGTGGTGTTTATGTGGCCATTGTTTATTAGTACTGTAGTGTCTAGGAAGTGGATCTCTTGTGTGGAATGGTCCAGGCTGAGGTTGATGATGGGGCGGAAATTGTTGAAATCATGATGGAATTTCTCAAGGGCTTCTTTTCCATGGGTCCAAATGATGAAGATGTCATCAATGTAGCGCAAGTAGAGTAGGGTTATTAGGGGACGAGAGCTGAGGAAGTGTTGTTCTAAGTCAGCCATGAAAATGTTGGCATACTGTGGGGCCATGCGGGTACCCATAGCAGTGCTGCTGATTTGAAGGTACACATTGTCCCCAAATGTGAAATAGTTATGGGTGAGGACAAAGTTATAAAGTTCAGCCACCAGGTTTGCTGTGACATTTTCGGGGATACTGTTCCTGATGGCTTGTAGTCCATCTTTGTATGGAATGTTGGTGTAGAGGGCTTCTACATCCATAGTGACCAGGATGGTGTTTTCAGGAAGATCACCAATGGATTGTAGTTTCCTCAGGAAGTCAGTGGTGTCTTGAAGATAGCTAGGAGTGCTGGTAGCGTACGGTCTGAGGAGGGAGTTTACATAGCAAGACAATCCTGCGTCAGGGTGCCAATGCCTGAGATGATGGGGCATCCAGGATTTCTAGGTTTATGGATCTTGGGTAGCAGATAAAATACCCCTGCTCGGGGTTCTAGCAGTGTGTCTGTGCGGATTTGCTCTTGTGCTTTTTCAGGGACTGACAGACAATGGCCTGTTTGGTTATCTAGTCTTTCCTGTTTCCTAGTGCAGAATTATTCCCCATAGTAGATCAAATTCCTTTAAAAGAATAATGCTTGTAAGGTTACAGAGGTTTTTAACAGTCTCTGGGAGCATCTTTGAACTACCCAGGGAACAGCATTTGTTAGCCTGCTTTCATGATCTCTTGGTCACAAATACACCCAGGCAGTTTCCCTTTCACCATGTGAACATTTACTTTGTGTAATGACTGATGTGATTAGGTCCTATGATGGTGTCCCCTGAATAGATATGTGGACAGAGTTGGCAACGGACTTTGTTGCAAGGATTGGTTCCTGGGTTAGTGATTTTGTTGTGTTGTGTGTGGTTGCTGGTGAGTATTTGCCTCAGGTTGTGGGGCTGTCTGTAATCACATCAGCCACACTATCAGAGGCTCATACACCTGCACATCTACCAATGTGATATGTGCCAGCAATGCCCCTCTGCCATGTACATTGGCCAAACCAGACAGTCTCTATGCAAAAGAATAAATGGACACAAATCAGACATCAAGATTTACAACATTCAAAAACCAGTCACAGAACACTTCAATCTCCCTGGTCACTCAATTACAGACCTCAAAGTCGCAACACTCGAACAAAAAACCTTAAAAAACAGATTCCAACAAGAAACTACAGATTTAGAATTAATTTGCAAACTTGACACCATTAAATTAGGCTTGAATAAAGACTGGGAGTGGATGGGTCATTACACAAAGTAAAACCTATTTCCCCATGCTAATTTTCCCCCTACTGTTACTCACACCTTCTTGTCAACTGTTGGAAATGGGCCATCCTGATTATCACTGCAAAAGTTTTTTGCGCCTGCTGATAATAGCCCACTTTAAGTGATTTCTCTCGTTATAGTTAGTATGGTAACACCTATTTTTCCATGTTCTCTGTGTATATATATCTTTCTACTGTATCTTCCACTGCATGCATCCGATGAAGTGGGTTTTAGCCCACAAAAGCTTATGCTCAAATAAATTTGTTAGTCTCTAAGGTGCCACAAGCAGGAGACATACACACAACCTTCCCTCTTCCCCCAGCTCACCCACTTCCTAGTCCTCCAATTATGTATACTCCCATTAGCTCAGCAACTACCACATGGGTGTCAGTAATCCCTGCCCTCTACCCAACAGAAACTGGTTAATTTCTTCCAGTTAAGCCCCCAGCCTTCTTTGTGCTAGAGACACCTCAGTGACAGCTAGTACTCTGTCACAATGACAACCATGATCTTCATCATCACTGGGAACTCCTGAGTGAAGAGTTTGATCTGCTACAGACACAGCTAAATGGCTAAATCCTTTAGCTGGCAGCTGCAGTAGACTCTTATCATCTGTTGATCAGATGCTGAGTGGGTTGTGTAATATACAAAGATCAGTGCCAAGTATTCAAGGCCAATAGCAGTTTAAATCTGAGGAGAACTCTTACTTTGGCAATGATTGTCATCTTGGTCCTTGCCAGAAATTGTACAGAGGACTTTCATGGCTAAGACCATCAACCTCTAATCGCTTGAGCTAAAGAATTAACTCCTGCAACTAGCAGCTGTAGCAAACTCACCTCCATTGTGGATCAGGCACAGAGAGGATTATTTAACACACACTGAGCAGTGGGTTAAAAACTTAAGGCATTGATGTGTATGGCAGCAAATGTGTGTGTGCACATATTGTCTTTGGGACAGAGAATGAGTCTTTCTGGGTGTCCAGAGCTGGTAACAGTAATTCCAGATAACATCTCGGTGGTTTTGAAAAAGGAAAAGGAAACTAAACCAAACATTCTGTATAATCTTCCAAGCTGCCTGTCAGTAATTCAACTCTGGATACTCTCCAGCCGCCACCATACCTGCAGCCATAGATCTGTCTCATCTTTTTTGTAAATGAGCCCCACTGTGGCAGGTAATATTTTGTCTCAGTACATAAACACACGTACCACTGTATATATTTTAACACTATCTCAGCCACAAGCCCCTCCAGTAGCGTAGCAGTTGGGTATTTTATCACCTCCTGAGTATCTTGGTTGCTGCTTCTTCCAATTCTCCCACTGCTCATCAGAACAGACAGATTGTTTTACCATGTCTGCTCTCCTTCTCTGAAAGTCATTATCCAGAATGCCAAGGTTCCTTGAAGTAGCACTGAACAAGCTGTGCTGTTTTTTCCCTGTAGGCTTTTTTTACAGCAGTTCTTGCAGGAAGAAGTAATTTATCCAGAATTAAAGCATCTGGTTATCCTGCTACCTGAGTAAGTTAGCATCAAAATAAAAGAGAAACATATTGTCATCATCACAGGAGCTTTAGAACCTGTCTTGTGGTTCCTTCCGGGAGCAAGAAGCCAAGCTCTCCCTGACAGAAGGACTGGGCAGGCTTAGCAAAGGGCCAAATTAGCTGAGTGGAGATGAGATACGTGTGCTGTTTTCTGAGGCTAAAGGTGTCAGAGTAAGCTGCTATTTTATCATGCACCATCCTTTTATCTATTTAATTCGTATAATGCAGTAGCCCCTAGAGGCCTCAGTAGGTTCAGGGTCTCACTGTGCTAGGCATTGTACAAACACAGAAGATTGTCCCTGATCTGAGGCTCTTGCCATCTACCTATTACTGTGTCTGTTCATGTGTTAAGTTTCTGTAGAGCAGCTGCTGGCAGAAAGGTGCCACATGTCTAGAATATCTGGGGCTAATGTCCTAACTTCGGTATAAACCAGTGATCAGACTCACCAGCTGGGGAAGGAAAAATAGAGTCAGAACTACAGGTCTCTTCAAATACCTTTTCTAAGCAGTTGCTTTATTTCCAAAACACAAACTCAAGACCAGAATACATCAACACAAACTACTGGGTAGTAAACTCCTGCCCCCTTTCCAGCTTTAGCTAGCTGGGTGGGGAGGGAATATGCCCATGTCCCCTTCCAAGTGATAAGCAAGCACTGGGTAACTCATTACGTGCCAGAGAGCCTTCATACCTTGTCACAGTTGGCATCTCTTACTACTGCTGAATAGTCTCCCAAGGGAAGTGGCAGAAGCCCCTTTGCTTGGAATATTGAAGACTAGAGTGGACAAAGCCCTGGAGAATCCTGGACTGGTCATTGATGCATGGATTAAATAACTTGCCAGGTGTTTCCCACTTCTCATTGCTATGCCTTTGTGTTATACAGAACTTTCCTACAGCAGGCTGGGTACTGGTGAGTCTTGCCACAAGTCTTTTGTACCTTTAGAGCAGACTACTCTGCTGTAGCTATAAATACGTTTGGCTTCCACTTACAGGCAGAATAGGCGTTTATCTAGGGCAGCAAAATATTCAAAGCAGCGGAAGTTCAGTAACTGTTTGTATGGGCGACTGCAGAATGGCAGGTTAGGACATTTGCCAAGGGCAGCAGAGCCCCTGGAGCCAACCCAGGGTATGAAGAGCTCTGCATTGTATGTAGGTATGCTGGTGAACTGGAGTGGGGTTGGGGCACCAGAGATCCCTCTCAGCCTCCTCTATTACTCTCTTTAAATTCCCTCCACCCTGTCCAGTGCTCCATTCCCCCCTTGTTACTCTGCTCCCTCCAATGCTCTCTCATTCTCCTTTGCACTATAAAGACTCAGCAATCCTGAGGGCTTAAATGGGACTTAGCAGATCACAAGCCTTGGGATTCCCTGCACGGGATGAATTTCACCCTTCTTGCATGAAATATGTTTACATGCAGCTGTATATTATTCAGCCATTTGATGTCTGTGCTTTATATCATTCCAAATGATATGGTGCTCCCTAGTAAACAAGGCAGTCGAAACTAGAACTCAAGATGTGGGTGTGACAGTTCTCAGGGTACAAAGGACTGTGAGTCACCCTGTTATCCTCTGCCTCGGCATGAGGGACTTGCTTGTGCTGCACTAGGTGTCAACTCTCTGACACCATCAGCCTGTGAACCACCCAAGCATTCTCATTTTGGGCTCAGCCAGCCCTTACTTTGCCCTGCAGTTTAATATTAGTTGCAGCCCAATCCTTGAATCCCCTTGAAGTGTTCCCTTGTAGTGTCCAGCCCCTTGTCCACTGAACATTTACAGATATACCAGGTCAGTTGTCCCCAAGGGAACAGTGCACACACCAGCTTGTATGATTCAATTCAGGTTCAGCACCTTGCTTATTACCACAGCTCTGAGATACAGTTATAGTGAAAAAAACAGTAAGTTCTATTATCAAAGATTCAAGAGATAGCTAGTAAGGATAATGAAAACCTCCCGTCTAAAAAATTCCCCAAAGTCCCCAAAGCTCATTGTGATCCCTTTTTCATGAATATAAATGCACTTCCTGCTTACTTCCTAGGTGCAATATAACAGGGTGTCTTCATTGCCCTCTCTTTATATCCCAAGCATTCATTGTCTGTACTCATAGACAGTACAGCCCCATCGCTTGTTTTTCCTGAGTGCTATTCCCTGTTGACCTCATAAATCTCTGTTGACTTTGTATGTAAATATGCATCCATTGTGTTAGCTTACAATGCTTAATTTACATGCTGACAGAGGGACAAGTGAATAAACATCTTTTGTTTGCCAAAAAACCTATTTCTCCACCTCTGCTATGACACAGAAGCTAAGAACATATTTGTGTCACTATCTCAGTGGGTCACACAGCTGAGGATGCCAAATTCAGGACAAACTGCCAAGAAATAGGATAGACACCCCACCAAACTGGTGGCTAGTCTATCGTAAAATATACCGAGCTAATAACAGCTAAAGTGTTACTCAGTCTTAGTTTGTGAAAAATTACAGGTACATGAGCCAGGGTCACATGAGCCAGTCACATGCCCTTGCATGCTTTGATGACTCAGAGGAGTAGCCATTACCAATATTCTGGCTAAATCATGCACAGGAAGGCTCACCAGGCAGGGATAAGCTTCTTCTATAGCCCATTGTGTTCATTAATGGGCTATCAACTTGAATGGTCCATTCACAATGTGCTTGCTAGACTGGATATAAACTACTTTGTGGATTTTACCCCAGGAGCAAACACATTTGAAATAGTGATACATAGTCAATATTCCTAACATTAGATTGTGATGGAGTAGGGGCTGTCTGCATGGGGGATGGGAGAGCAGGGGAGGATTTTAGGGGATGGACTAGCCCTGAGCCTGTAACCTGAGCTAGGCAAGGGGGGTGGGAGGTCAACACTTTTGCCCGGGAAGCTAGACAAAGGAAGGGGCTGGCTGGAGGGAATTTGTTTCAGTTTCATTTTGGGGCTGTGTGGGTGGAATTTCAGGGTATCCTAAGCTGGGATCCAAGCACCCTGAAACCACAGAAGGACTCGATTGAGGGGTCCTGACTGTGCCTGCAAGCTCTGCTGTAACCTGCGTTCCTGTTGTCCAATAAACCTTCTGTTTTACTGGCTGGCTGAGAGTCTCTGAGAGTCCCAGGAAGAGGGGTGTCGGACCGGACTCTCCCACACTCCGTGACAACTAGATACAAAGATGATGCATGCATACAAACAGGATAATCATATTTTATCTATTGTAACTTTTCCATTGATACCTTACATGACATACTTTCTACAAGATTTGTTGCAATTGTCTAACAGTGGCAATATTAATGGTCATATTTCAATCATACAGCATCACAAGATGCACAACTCTTTAAATATGTACACACATTTCAAAACAATAACAACGATAGTGTGACCATGATGTTCATTTAAGACCTCATGTGACAATCCTTGGTGAGCCACAGTTATATACCAGAATTAGGATATTCTTGTAACGTCTTTGCCAGTTGGGATTGACAGGTTCTCAGGTCATAGTTGAGAAGCTGGTTTGTTTGTGTCTGTTGATGCAGCTGTTTTCTTTAACAATTGCCTCCTGTTTAAGATGGTCTGTGATCCCATATATGATGACAAAATTCTATCAGCTCTTTTAGCCTGTCCTAGTTGGCCTCCAATAGTTTCTGTTGACTGGGGTGGAAAGAACCATCAAAGAGGAGTGTGATGGTAATTTTATGTGCCTAAAATAATGTACCAAGTCACTCCACCTTTCTGCTTCTGTCCACCCTCCCACCCTTTGTTTAGATGGCCACAGCTCTCCAGGGAAGGCATCTTCTGTTACCACGCATGTGTTCAGTGCTTTTGTTAATGACTTCAGAGGATACAAATAATAAATAATACCAATAAATGATCACCAATCACTTGGAGATCGAGTCCTCTGTTTCTAAATCAGTTTGAAATTGGTTTTCTCTTGGTGTGAATAATTTGGTGGCAATTTTTACATGCAGTCTTGATTGTTTAATTCCTTTCCCCCTCCCAGTAATGAAAATACACTTTATCAGCATTCCAAAATATGATTAACGCGTGACCTTTAAAAAGTTCCATGCTATGCAGCTGATGGCACTTCTGTGTTCTGAGGAATCAAACTGAAAGGTATTTCTAGGCACAATAAATCAGGGGCTGTTTAATCAATTGGAGTTGGTAGAAAACATCAATGTGTTTATGAATTTCCTTGCTTTCTTTTCTAAAGTTGGAATAAAAACTCTATTAGTTCATTACAGTGGGTCAGAGATCATTTTTAGCTCCCTTTAGCCAACACCTGTGCTATCAAGAACATTAATAACTGAGATCAATCAAAATTAAATTTGATGTCTGACTTCAGCTGTATCTGAAAAGGCACTCAGAAGCATGAAAGGAATACGTGCTGCAAAAACATGACGAGAATACATGCTGCACAGACCAGAAAAGATAATACAGAGGGTCCTGTTTCCAACTCGAGTGCTGAGATACAAATCTGGGTGCTTTACTCTGGCCTGTGGGCCTCACCTTGTACCCATTCAAATCAATGGCAAAACTTCCATTGACTTTAGTGGAGTAGCATCCTGTCCTTAGGCACCTGTCTTTATGCCAGCCTGAGCACTCAAATACAGAATCGCTCACCTTAACATTGACGCATGAGTTTGAAAACAGGGCCCATTTGGTGAAATTCACCTTTGCAGATGCCTAGCACAAGGCCTGTGCTCCACCAGGTACCCAGATCTCATACTGTTCCCTTCGCAAAGGCTGAATATCACCCACTTTGATTAACATAAATGATTGATACTAAAACATGATTAACAATGAGACATTAAATTGAGGCCTTGGCCACTTGGGCTCATCAAAGTTCCCAGGCATTTCCAGTGCAAACAGCTTTGATTCCAGCGGCCTAAAGAAGTTACAGTTGGGGTAACTGGCCCACTGGTGGAAAGACTCAGATTGACCCCACTGGCCCTGGACTTGGCCCTGGGCCCTTGCATTCCCTTTGCACTCCCATTCTGGAGCCACCTGCAGTTTGGCCCTAACATTAGAATCAGGTGTTTGATTGTAAAGTCAGTTAGAGAGAGAGCCTCATCGCTTAGTGAAAGGGGCGGGAAAGCATAGGTATAGATAGTCAGAGGACAATCCATTCAACTCACTTTTCTCCCCCTTTCTGCTCTGCTCTTCCTCATCCTCCTCTCCCTCCTTCCTCCCTGCTACCTGTGCTGGTGCAATAAGAAAAAACGAAAAGTCATTCTCCATAAATATTTTTATTCCCATGAGAATGTGTTGTGAGCTTTAAAACTCATATATAAAGTGAGGAAGGTATTTGGCTATAACAGCTCAGTGTAAAATCCTATCCCATAAAGAGTTGTTTAAATAAAGTGAGCATCTCCCTTTATGGCGACAAGGCTGTTTTTCCTATTAGGCCAAAAATATGGTGATTGCATGTAAGGGAAGAGTTATGTCTTCATAGATAGGGCCCTACCAAATTCACAGCCATTAAAAATGCATCACGGACCATGAAATCTGGCCTTTTGTGCGCTTTTACCCAGGACCATACAGATTTCATGGAGGAGACCAGCTTTTCTGAAATTGGGGGTCCTGAGCCAAAAAGGGAGTTGCAGGGGAGGTCACGAGGTTATTTTAGGCAGGTCATGGTATTACCACCCTTACTTCTGCACTGCCTTCAGAGCTGGATCGACCAGCAGATCGAAGGATATGATCATTCCCCTCTATTCGACTTTGGTGTACTGTGTCCAGTTTTGGGCCCCACACTACAAGAAGGATGTGGAAAAATTGGAAAGAGTCCAGCGGAGGGCAACAAAAATCATTAGGGGGCTGGAGCACATGACTTATGAGGAGAAGCTGAGGGAACTGGGATTGTTTAGTCAGCAGAAGAAAAGAATGAGGGGGTATTTGATAACTGCTTTCAACTACCTGAAGGGGGGTTCCAAAGAGGATGGATCTAGACTGTTCTCAGTGGTAGCAGATGACAGAACAAGGAGTAATGGTCTCGAGTTGCAGAGGGGGAGGTTTAGGTTGGATATTAGGAAAAACTTTTTCACTAGGAGGGTGGTGAAGCACTGGAAGGGTGACTTAGGGAGGTGGTGGAATCTCCTTCCTTAGAGGTTTTTAAGGTCAGGCTTGACAAAGTCCTGGCTGGGATGTTTTAGTTGGGGATTGGTCCTGCTTTGAGCAGAGGGTTGGTCTCACTAGATGACCTCCTGAGGTCCCTTCCAACCCTGATAGTCTATGATTCTATGAGAGGGGCATATGTTAGCCGGGTGCCCAGCTCCGAAGGCTGCACCCAGCCAGCAGCAGTACAGAAGTAAGTATGGCAATACTATACCATGCCATCCTTTCTTCTGTGCTGCTGCTTTCAAAGCTGGGCAGCTGGAGAGCAGTGTCTGTTGGCTGGGTGCCAAGCTCTGAAGGCTGCACCCTGCCAGCAGCAGCGCAGAAGTAGAGGTGGCAATACCATACCAGGCCACCCTTACTTCTGCACTGCTGCCTTCAGAGCTGGGCAGCCAGAGATGGACGGATGCTGACTGAGGGCCCAGCTCTGCAGGCAGCAGCACAGAAGGATGGCAATATCATACCATGCCATCCTTACTTGTGTGCTGCTGCTAGTGGTCACTCTGCCTTCAAACCTGGGCTCCCGGCCAGCAGCAGCTGCACTCCAGCTGCCCAGTTCTGAAGGCAGCGCCACCAATAGGAGCAGTACAGAAGTAAGGGTAGCAGTACTGCAGCCTCTCAAACAATAACCTTGTGACCCTCCCACAACTTCTTTTTGGGTCAGGATCCCTACAATTACAACACCGTGAAATTTCAGATTGAAATAGCTGAAATTATGAAATGTATGATTCTTAAAATCCTATAACCATGAAATTGACCAAAATGGACGAAGAATTTGGTAAGGCCCTATTTATAGAACAATAACGCTTTCCCTTTCTATAGTATCTTGCATCCAAGAACCTTAAAACTTAAACAGTAATGGCCAATCCAGGTTCCACTGAAGTCAAAGTGAGTTTTGCCATTGATTTAAATAAAAAAAGGATTGAGCCTCACCTCCTTAGGCCTCACAACATTTGTGAGGTAGATAAGGGATATGCTGCCTAAATGAACTTAGAGCAAGCGTTATACAGCCCTCACCTCTGGGGTGGAGCACATCAGCTGTTTAATAGTACCCAGCAGGGTAAAGGGAGTGTGGAAGATTACCGTATCCATTTGAGACTGCAGGTGGAATCGAGGGTGGTAGAATGTAATTACTTAAGTTGGAAATTGGCCAGGACAGCAGAGTTAATACCTCTGCTCCTGCAAAGTATGCTAAGGGATCTATTGCCACAAGAGATAGGAATCCGGTATATTTTGATCTCATCTGTGAGATGGCATCTCTTGTACCATAGCACCCAGAACACCATGCAGGCGAGTGCCACCGACTGAAGCGTCGGCACCACCTTCTGCAGTACGCTGGATAGCTTTTGGCAGGCTGTGATCTATGTACTGACTCATCCTGTCGCTATGCAGTTAGCAAGAACTGAAAGGATCACAGCAGAGGGTGATATGACTGCAGGCTCACAAAGCATTTTTAAGAGTGACTCCTATTCTGTTTATCTATTTCTTCAGTGCAAGGAGCCATAGGCAAAATTCTTCTCTGGAACCCGTGCAGCTGAGTGCAGAATAAAAACTCTGTATTATATCTCAACCCCAACAATCCCCCCTATTTTGCTGAAAGCGAGACATTGTCGCTGAGACAGCTCCTTGGCGGCCCATGTGAAATGAGTTGGTGGAACTTACTCCAGCAATTAAAAGCAGCAAAGAATCCTGTGGCACCTTATAGACTAACAGACGTTTTGGAGCACAAACTTTCGTGGGTGAATACCCACTTCGTCAGATGCATGTCCAGCAACTAGTGCTCCCTACTTTTTGACAATTTCAGCAGAAAAGCCAAGGACTGAATGAATTGTCAGCAGTTCTTAAACCACGGTCCCTGAGGCATGTGGGCAGGCAGTTGGTTGCAAGCAGCATAGTCCCAACCACTGACGAGCTTTAAAAGATGGTACAAATACATTGAATTCTTTTATCACTCTTCTATGTAGGTATTTGCTTTTGTCACCTAAAGAATGTTACAGGATTGCAAAGGGCACTGCACAATTGGGAATGGGAGATGAGGTTTCAAAGTAAAAAACTAAAATTAAGAGGGTTAACACCTAGAATTGATGCATTAACACATGGAGCTGCCCAAAAACAGTTAACTGCAGCAAAAAAGGGCACTCCTACTATCCATTTGGCATGCACACAAAAGCAACAGACACTGGGGGAACAAATTCAGGTTTTACAACAGCAGGTAACTGCCCCCAATCTCCTCTCAGAGCCAGGATAAAAACCAGGGGCGCAATCCCCAACTGTGCAGGTTCCCAATTGCTTTGACCCATGGAACCACACTCCGCGCTCATATCTGAAAATAGAACCTTCTTTCTCATATATTTTTACATACCAGTTAAGTTTTGTCCTTTATATGTTTTCTCAGTTTGCTAAACTTGCTGCTGCTGCTGCCTGTACTTTCAAATGCCTTAATATAGTTAATCTCTCTTGGCTCAGGTCTCGCTACCTATCTAGGTTGCTCTTCACCCCCCCCCCTTTTCCCCCCAAGAAACAAAAAGAAAACAAGGTAAAAACTTTAAATCCAGTAAATTAATTATTTTAACCCTTCAGGAATGCAACAGCTGAAATTATTCCTAACTTTCTTGAAGATATGGTTGCCAAGCAACAAAAATGCACTCTCTGCTTCTAATCCTAACCACTAACTAATATTTAAAACATGGGCTTTTCTTATTCCATACAGCAGAGTTTTAAAATAATGTTAAATATAAAGTAATGCAAAATTCCTTGTTACCAAATTAATACAATACATTTGGCAAATATTAATATATTTTTTATCAAATTCATGCTACAAGTTTTAAATAAGGTAATAACTTGTTTATTCAAATGTTTAACCCTTTTTAATTTTTATTTTTGGTGGTGTTATTTTGTATAGTTATGAATACAATTCTGGCGCCATTTGTTTTTAATTGTAAGTTTGTCCTGTATGTCCTGTGTGTGTGTCTTGTGTCTATGTTGTGTGTGTCACGTGACTACTTTTTTAAAAAAAATTAAATTTATTTTTGTTTTTTTTGTTGCAACAAAAGTCAACTTTATACCCTTTTAAAAAATATATGAGATGTGGTACCACACTATTTTAAAATCACGGTTGGGGTATAATCATAGTATTATTAACACCAATTTTTTGTGCAAAGTTCAAAAAGGTTTCAGTTACAAATATATGTACATATATTTCTGTCTCAACAAATAATGCAATTGCAAACAAAAACAATTCTCTTTTATCAATCACAGTTTTGTTTTTTAAGTTATTTTTTAATTGTTATTCAAATAAAAAATGTAAGGGGAAACCTCAATATTATGGTAAAGATAATATTAATAAAATGTCAATTTCTTGTTTGGGCTTTTTATAAATTTGTTTGCACTGTTAAATATAGTTATAAGACTGTCATAACCAATATGTTTTAAAATAACAATTTATGCATAGAGCTAACCAAACATCTTTAACAGGTTTCCACCTTTGGCTCCCAAACATGGCAAAGCATTTTAAAAGTATACCCTCAAATACCCTCAAAGTATTTGCATGTATCTGTATTTAACATTTATTTTGGTTTAATGTTATAGTTGATTTAATTTTATATGCTTTTCTTTTGTTTTGTTATGTTAATGGGAAGCAATGGTTGTTAAAGTTTGTGCTTCTAAACAGAGTAAAATTGGTATCACAAGCAAATTAACTCTAACTCTAAAAAGCTTGTTGAAGTTATGTTACTAAACCAAAGTGTTCAGCAAGGGAAAGCAATAACCCTTCTCATAAAAGATTGTGAGCATTTATTTTAGCCATTAAGCATTACATTGAGTATAAAATATTTGTAATGCACCCCAAATTAAAATAAATGTCTATACAACAATTGCAAAAGTATAGCTTATGTTATAAAAGGCTCAGTCCCTATTACATTGTTCTTATTACACTGTAAACAAAGTTAAAACTGTGTATTAAGTTTGGGTTACTAAAAACAAACAAACAAACAAACAAACAAAAAAACTTTACTATGTTAACTAACAAAAGTTGTTTAAGTTGTATCCCACAGACCAAAGATGCCAAAAAATATCACACCCTGAAGACACCATATAATAACTATATACAGTGAAAAAACCTCCAAGCATCAAGAAAAGAAAAATGCTTTATAAATAAGACACTGTTCAAATACACTTCTACCTACCATATATGGACAATTTAACTTAACAATCAGACAAAAACCACTAGCTGAACCACAAAAACTGTTATTTAATTTCAGCTTGGTTACTGTGTAAAAATAACTGTATTCTTGCTGTACTATGGTATTACCATTGTACTGCTGTATTATTGCTGTATTGTATTATTGCTGTACAATATGTACAATGTGTATAACCTTGCTAAACTGTTTAACCAACCCACAGGTAAAAATCAACAAACGAATGGCAGCAAACACCATGAAGGCAAGGAAAAAACAAATTGATAAAAAAATTAAGTTACATAGTAACTACAAATTGGGTAAACAAATTGCCTGTTAGTACCAGTTATAATTTGGGTCAGTGACACTGCATCCTAACTGAGGCACATGTTAGTCAAAACAATCTTGTTTAGTATCTGGGTACCAATATTAAATTCTGACACAGCAATATTTGATAAATTGGTTACTGTCCATTCAGTAGGTTATCTGAAAGACAGCATCCATAAGAAACAACTGGATCTACACCAACTACTGGTGTATCACAGAGCAGTTCAACCAATGGAACAAAGAAGCTACCCACTTCTGTTTCCTGCCCAGTAAAGCTGACCAGATGGTGACAACCAGCCTTAAGGATAACCTATAATATGAATGGACAGTACTGTGTAGTAACTAATTACAATATATTTATATATATAAAGGCCTCACTGGTAGTGTCACTACTCCAAATTTCTGTTTTACTTCTCATATACATAGCACTGTGGAACACACTATCACAATCCTATCCCAGTATTTTAAAACACTTAGCCTACTACTAATGATTAGACACATAATAACTGGAATTGCCCTAATGGAAGTGTGTTTCTATCTGTGTCACCAAAGTAAAAGGGCCAGAGTACACCAGCAGCCTGGAAAAACATGGTTACACTTGGATATAAGTTGGTGTCATATGTACACACACATACTATACATATATGCCCATACACACTACAAATATATGCCATATCCAAATAATTCATATATATTAATTATTTGGAAGTGCCTCTAAGGATCAATCATAATATTACATTCCTCAGTCATGGTCCCGGGCCTAACATTCCCAGGCCCATCATAAGGGACTAAAAAATAATTGGATAATAAAATCTGTCTCTCAGTCGTACGAGGGAATGTGCAGACTAAACAGACAGATGGGGCATGAGTGTATGGATGGTAAAATAAGGTAACCACATAACAGTGTTTAGCCCACTGGGTAATCTTTAGTCCGTGCATTATGCTTTTCCGGGACGATGGGTAAACATCCTCCCCATAAAAAGACAAAAAGTGGGGGAATGTAGTAAGTGAAGGCCCTGATAAAGGCCCAGTATGAGGCCTGAGGCCTGAACTAAAATAATGGCCAAGACTTTGCTAACATAAAGCAAAGTGAAGCTCTGAGCCAGAGACAGGCCCTGCTCACAGAAGCTGGCACGGAAAGGGCTGATGCTGCAAGAAGATACGTACCTAAAAGGTACTGAACACTAAAGCTCAGAACATTCACATACTTGCACATTCCACACAGATAACAAGGAACAGACTGACCCATCCCAATGACAGGGGCAAAAGGGTAATATGATGGATAGAGTTGTTTTGATCGAACCAACATGTACAAGGTGAGAG
Organism: Gopherus flavomarginatus; assembly: GCF_025201925.1. Taxonomy (NCBI): domain Eukaryota; kingdom Metazoa; phylum Chordata; order Testudines; family Testudinidae; genus Gopherus; species Gopherus flavomarginatus. Next base: position 10,797,717 of record NC_066617.1, on the reverse strand, counting down.
GCGGCACCTTACTACGTAGAGGGGTTGTACTTTACTACGTAGAGGGGTTGTACCTTACTGCGTAGAGGGCTGCACCTCAATACGTCAGGAGTGATGTGTAACTTGTTTGTACCTGTGTATAAAAATGTATCCCTGGGGCGATGTCTTTGTCCAGCCGAGGGGGCAGTGGAAAGTCCCGCCACTGACTGAGCTGAGTCCATTGCCAAGAGGCACTTTCTCGTAGTATGCTCTGAATTAGGCTCAGAAACCTACAGGGAACTGCAATTGTGTCTGAGCGCAATAAACCTGGCCGACGTGCCTTCGTACCTTACTAGACTCTGTGGTCATTGGGGGTTCTCGTCGTGTCTGCTGTGTCAGCTATCTGCGCAGAGCTGGGGCAGCACACAGAGGGAACACACGCACGCAGCCGAGTGATACCAACAAGGAGAGAGCAGAGCAGAGCACCACATCAGTAGCACCTCTGACAACACCTCTGACAACACACCTCTGACAACACTCCCCTTTTGCCTTGATGGTTCTAATGACCTTTTAAGTAAAATGCATTCCCATTGTTCCTTAATGTACCTTGGAAATACCTTCAAGGTGGCAGAACCCCACATTCCTTTGTTTAGCTCTGGGTAACCTCAATCTTGAGTGGCAGACACACTTTTAGAACATAATTCCCAATATGTTTGTGATTTTGAATTTTTCAGTAATATTAATGATCAGTACGTTATTAGCTTTCTATTGACATCTTACATCGACACCTTTTTCATACAGGCTATAACATTAGTGAGTTGGGGTATGCTCAACTGGTCAGGCCAGCTGAAACTCACTACCAGATGCCAGTGAGTTTCTTGCCACTTTGCATAGGGATGCTATTAGGTCCACAATCTGAGACTCTCAAAGCAACAGACAAAGGTAGGGAAATATTATTAATCCCATTAATAGACCGTTAGTGTACGTACAAAGCCCCCCACCTCTCAGGTCTGTGTGAAAGGCTCTAGACCAGGCCTGCACAACTTGTAAAGCAGCGAGGGCCATATTACTCCAAAGAAAACAGCTGAGGGCCGAAACCCCCCGGACCCCCCAACCCCCTTCCCAGCACCACCCAGCCCTGTGGAAACAAACCCTCCTTCCCCAGCACCGCCCTGCCAAAACAGCTATGGGCCGATAAGGAAGGTGTGGGGGGGAGGGTGATTCTTTATTAAGAATTTTTCAATTAAAGCAAACAATATATTTTTTAATTATTTTATATTTTTTTATGAATCATTCTCCCATGAAATAAGGGGAGGGGAAAAGGGGTCAGTTTGAAGGCATTTTCTGGGGCTATGAACTAAGGGGAGGGGAAAGGGGGGCTGTGTGAAGGGATTGGATGTGACTGTCCAACACACAAACACAGGGCCACAGGGAGCCTGAGGGACGGGGGTGGGGGGGGCAGTGTGATAGAGGCAGGGGAGGGGGAAGGTCCCTGGACCCGGGAAGGGGCAGCAGTCGGGGCAGGGCAGGTGCAACACACACACACACACACGTCTCCCCCTGGGATTTCCTGGCTGCCCACAGACTGTTCAACCCCCATCTCCCATCACTACAGAGGCCACCCTGGGACCAAGCAGCACAGTAGTGGCCCCACCCCCAACTGAAGGGGAGGGTTGGGGGGGTCTCGGCCCAGTCCCTCTCCCCCTCCGAGCTGCGTCTCGAACCCAGGTCAGGTACCTCTCCCCTCGCTCGGCACTTACTGGCTTTGCCTCGTGCCCAGTGCTTCCCGCCTCAGTGGTCCCCAGAAGTGACACACCTGCTGTACGCCAGGCGAGGGGAGTGGGAGATGGAGACAAGTGCGATTCTGGCCATTAGGGTGTTTGGAGTGCAGCACGTGGGGCTGTGAGGCGGGCCCCACCCTTGGGCAGAGGGCGAACCCAGCAACCCCACCCCGCTGCTTGCCTGTGGACTGCACAGTGAGCCCACGTGGGCCGCATGCGGCCCGGGGGGCACATGTTTTGCAGGACTGCTCTAGACACACACCCTGTGGAAGGTGAGGATTAAACCCTGAAGCTCTGACTCCTTGACCCACTCCTCTAATCACTGGACCGTGCTGCCATCCTGCCTGATTCACTCCTTGATGTGGTAATCTAGCATTAAGTTACCTGCATCACACAAGGATTCATCAGTTAATGTTTGTAAAGCTCTTTAAGATCCAGGGATCAGAGGCACTATAGAACCGCAAGTATTATTATATTTTATTTATATTATTACTTGCAAACAATTCAGGTCACTTATCTCCACTCATATCCTTGGACCCACTCACATTATTTGCAGTAGGGATGTCTCAGGCCATTAGTGACTAATGCGCTGAATAATTAGGCTGTGAAAATCTAACTGCAGGGATTTTTTTATTAGCAATTTTCTGTTCTGTTGTATTAATTCCATTTGGTATCGGTCTGTTTTCTTAGTGAACAATAATCACTAATACAAAATCATTTCCATGCAAAATGCTTTTCATCATCTGATTTAACAGACCATAAAATGTCTTAAGTTTATTTTATTTTACATTTTCAACCTAGTGTTGATGTTTCAATGACTTTAATTCCTTGCTTTCACCTCTCACGGAGCATTTATTTTAAACTCTCACTCACCCTTCTGTTCTCTCTGTTTTCTTTCATTTTTCTATTTTTTCCTCTCTCTCTCTGCATAACAAATTATTTCTTTTTTGCCCAGTGTTGGAAACTTGACCCTTGTTCTCATTATCTCCGAGACAGCCACACACCTGCATGCTCCAGTGCATGGGACACTTCTGCTATTATGGAATGCAGGGGGAGGAGGGCCCACCTGGGACGTTGCGTTTTCTGCACAGATAACACTATTCCCTCCAACAACTCTGCTTTGCGGCTCTATATGCCACTTAGTACTGGGGAGCATATGCACGCTCTCTGTCTCAATCTTTCTTTCCTGCTCTGGCCATGGTGCTGAATGCTAATTAACCAGGACCCATTACAGCCTCTGCAGTTATTTTCATCCCAACGGAGTGCACTTTTGAACAATAGCATTCATTCTACAAAGCCAACTAGAATTCCTGTAAGCAAAGAGGCTGGGTATACACAATCTTCCTACTGGCTCTGGTCCAGCAAAGCACTTAAGCACGCACTTAATTTTAAGCATGTGAGCAGTCCAGTTGATTTCCATGATCAGGTCTACAGACTGTATCTGAAGTGACCAGCGAGAGGGAAGTTCAGTCTTCATGAGTTTATTCAGCCCTTGGTCCCTCTGCTGAGACTCTAAAAAGGGCTATTAGCTGGACTCAAGGAGCCTTTCGTGCTGTGTCTCAGTTTATGACAGAGGACCTCCAACTCATTTCACATGGGAATAGGTTTTCCTAATCAAAGAGTAAGTTTTTGTTTTGCAGGGTGCTCTGGCATGTTTAACCTATTGCATGACACTGAAGAGGAGTACAATCGAATGAATACAATTGTTTCCGGTATTTGGCTTTATTATAATGCCTGAAGGAAGAGCACCATCTATTGAATTACCATCACCACTTCCTGTGAGGTCCTGCCTATTTGTCAGCAACTCCTATACAATAACTGACTAGGCCTTACTCTGTTTAAGTTGGGAGACCACCTGGGAGGCCAGCCGTGGCCTCCTCAAATCACTCAGTGATTAAAACACTAGGCATTTTTCAATCTTTTGGCAGTGATGATATATAACTCTTCTCTTCCTCTGCCCTTCATCCATCCTCTTTCCTCCATCTTATTATTCTTAATTATTTGTATTACAGCATCATTGCACTAGGCCCTGTACATATACAACAGGACAGTCCCTGAGAGAGTACAGTCTAAATATTCATTATTATCATTTAATTATTACAATGTATATTGTGGTAGCACCTTTCATGAACTCAGAATCCATTGTGCTAGGCACTGAATAAACACAGAACAAAATGTCCTCAAAAGTCCCTACCCTAAAGAGTTTATAATCTAGGTATAAGACAAGAGGTGAATACAGAAGAACAGATGGAGGAGAACAAGGAAACAATATTGGTCAACATGATGGGCAGGGGTCTTGGCACACCCACTGGCTAACCATTGCTAGCATGGAAGAAAGCGCAAAGGAAAATAGTCCAGACGAAAGTAGAAACAGAGTCAGTGCCTAAGGTCACTGACAGAGCTGGAATTAGAACCCAAGTCTCTGGACTACTTCTTTTGTATTTCATTCACTAAACCAGGCTGCTATCTGCTTTTGTGCTGTTCCTTACATCTCACTCTTTTTTCCTCCACTCTGTGTGTATCTCTCTCCATCTCCCAATTCCAAACCAAAGCTTTTTTGACTAATGTCAAAGCATGTGAAAAACAAATTTGCTTTAAGCCTCTCTAACGTAACTTTAAAAATGGTCTTCTGCGTGTGCCATTCCCCTCACAAATCAGTGACTCTTCAATGCCTTCTGCATTCCCTGCACTCCAGTAAACTCTACTCATTTATCTGAAACTGTCTAAAAAATCATTTTTCCCCACAACAAAATGCTGTTGTCAAAAACTTCAAATCATCCCATCCATCAAGTGCATTTGTGTGTGTGTGTGTGTGTGTGTGCGCGCGCGCGGGTGGGAGGGTGCATGTGAAATACATACAGCTGACACATTCGTTCTGTCACTGAACTGACACCACATCTTGTTGGAATCTGTGGGTTTAACAGGCACAACAGCATTATATATATACACATATATATACACATCTATATATATACACACACACACACACATATACACACACACACACACATATATATATATTGACAGATCCAGGCCAGTGAGGTACAGGAGTCTGGCAGAGGGCAAATATACTGGTCACTGGATGAGTAGTTTTCTGTTCCCTGAGTGACCAGAGCAAGGGCTGCACTAGAGTAATCAGGAACTTGCTAGAACCAATTAAGGCAGACAGGCTAATTAGAACACCTGCAGCCAATCAAGGCAGGCTAATCAGGGCACCTGAGTTTAGAAAGGAGCTCACTCCAGTCAGGCTGGGAGGAGCCAGAGGAGAGGAAGTGCGGTGTGAGGAGCTGGGAGCAAGAGGCACAAGGAGCTGAGAGTGAGAGGCTGTGCTGCTGGAGGACTAAGGAGTACAAGCGTTATCAGACACCAAGAGGAAGGTCCTGTGGTGAGGATAAAGAAGGTGTTTGGAGGAGTCCATGGGGAACCTCCCAACTCCTGATCAGACACAGGAGGAGTCAATCCAGACTGTGGGTAAGATCACTGAGGTGAGAAAATCTGCCAATAAGCAGGACCCACCAAGGTAGAGGTGGAACTTTGTGACAATATATTCACACACACACACATACACACACACGCACACCCTGAATTATTGGTCAAACACTCCTTGTGGGCTAAATTAAATACACCAGAGAAATGCTCTTTGTGGAAGGTGCTGTAATGTTTGCAGGGAAAATAAACATCCCATTAAAACCATTGCCTGCAGCAAGCTTGTAATTCTCTATAGGATTTGTAAAGAAAATGGCTTATTGCTAACAAACCTATAGCTATGTCACTGCTGACTCCTCAGCCCATTCGTTATACCAATTTGCTCCTTCTAGAAAGGGGGTCGGAAACGTAATTTCTTCTTTTCTCCTGTGGTGCGCTTTGTGCTTTTCTCGTATAGTTGGTGACTGAAATCATTGCCTATTGGAGGCTCAAGTCCAAAGAAGTGCCAGTAGGTAGCACTGCAGTGAATGATCAGAGATGAGTTTAAGTGCTGTGCTAGGAGCATGGGTTTATACTGGCGCTGAAATTAGGGAATGGAAGAGTCTGTATTTTTACAAATACCATCTTGGGTTAAAACCTTGGGGAGTGAATTCTACCTGGGGCACAAGGGGCCTTGCTTATGCTGGAAGTTATCAGTCACCTTGGTTTGTTCCTTGGTGGCTGCCATGCAAGTGAGAGTTAAAACTCCCACAGTACCTTATGATATACCCTGTTTCTTGGCTGAGGCTCCCTTTGTCATCAGTTAAGCAGAGTCTAACATCCCACAAAATTGGGGGATACTGCAGAGCACTCAGACCTTGATCCATTTGGCTGAATGGTCCCAACTGTGCTGCCAGCTAACTCACGGCTCTGTCAATCTCTCCAGGGTGTCTTGAGTATCCAAAACACCCCATATACAGCCAAATGCTAATCTGAGCTTTCAGCTGCCTCTCTGGGTTTGCCTCCTGTCCTACTGGCGAATGGCTCTGTGCAGAGTTTCACTTAGAGAGGCTGGAGAAGGACAGAGTTGATTCAGCTGCTGTTTGCCCTGGTGAGTCATGCTCATGCTTGGCAAGGAAGACTAGTTCTGTGGATTAAGGCTGAAAGGACTGGGAGCCGGCAGAGCCCAAGTCACGTGCTCACACACAAGCCGTGTAGGCAGATTCTGTGTCCTTGGTTGTTTTTCCCCATCTGCGCCTTCAGCTGTGGCCTGAAGGAGTTGGAAGGAACCTAACCTCAGAGCTGCTTCTCTCCTCCGGAAGAACAGAGCTTGCCTCCCAAGTCCTGACAGCTTGAAATATTAACCCTACAAAAGCATTTCTAAGTGGAAGCATACAAAGGTTTCCCTGTTTGCAGAAATCTGAGTTCTTGATAGAGCATTTGGTGATTATATATGTATATTAATAACGGTCCGTGTTAATGAACATTAAGGTGGCCTGGTTAAACACTCAAAAGTTAGGACATGCCAGAATTGTATTTGCTCTTGTACCTCCTGGTGCAGATGCACTCGGATTCAGCCTTTAATTCTATGGTCAGATATTTCACATTTCCTAGGTTATTAACACAATATAAAATCAAAGGTAACCTAATTTAACTTCAAATTTAGATGAACTAAATATGCCAGACAGTTTTCACTCTAATTTTGTGTTATACATAATGGGTAGCATGCTTTTTAAGGATACTTTGCTCTTTTCATAGGATGGGATTCTGTAATTAAAACGATCATAATGAATATATAATAGGGCAGGCTGGAAAACAAGAATTGAATTTCTCAAAAACATTCTGAGATTTTGAAATTTGTTTTTTATTCTGACGTGGAAAGAGAACAAGACCTTTCGAGATTTTTCATGATAAAACATAAGAAAGAAAATGCCAGCCCAGCATGGTCAATAACTAAGGTGCTCATCTCATATGTGGGAGATATAGTTTCAAGACCATATCCTGAAGCTCTACTCCACAGCCCAGGTGAGTGCCCTAACTACTGGGCTATAGAATCAGTCAACCTGGCATAGTGAGTGTTTAATCACTTATTTAAAGTGGAACACTGTCAACAGGAGAGATTGATTCTATAACCGATGGTTAGTGCACTCAGCTAGATGTGAGTGACTTGCGTGCAAGAGCCTGTTTTGAATCAAGCAGAGAAGGACTTGAGTCTCTCACATCCCATCAGAGCTCTGAGATGACACCCTCCAGGCTAACTGCGGGTGAATTTCAGAGCAGCCAAATGATGTCCTCCCTCCCCAATGCTGATTTGGCACCCCTGGAAATTGAAGCTCTTAAGGTCGGCCCTGCTCTCTCTTTCTGACCAGGAAGTCCATCCTCGACCTGAGAAACCTTCCTGATGAAATTTTTGTTGAAATTGATATGCTTCTAGGAAAAAAATTGGTTTTAATGAATTGGCGTTTTCCAGCTAAAACCATTTCATTGAAAAATCCCCAACCAGCTCTAGTATGTAACCATCTTTGGTTGGGCCATCAGCAGGGCTTGAACTTAGGCTATATAGAGCTAGATGCTTTATTGCTTGAGCATCAAGGACTGAATGCATTAGCTACAAGCAGGATCAGACTGAGAAGTGGACCAACCACTAAAGCAAAGTCCTGAATTTGCTTAGGGCATGTCCACATGGCAGCTGGGAGTGTGCTTCCCAACTTGGGTACACATACACACACTAGTTCTGCTAGAGTTAGCATGCCAAAAATAGCAGTATAGCTAAGGGTGGCTCAGACTACTGGTGTGAATATAAGCCCACCTGGACCCCCTGTGTACATACTTAGGTGGAGCTGCTACCCCTGGCCACGCTTCTGTTTTTACTGTGATCCCAGCTGCAGTGTAGACATACCCTTAGCATGGGCTAGGCACATACAAGGTGACAGAGTTCAGGTGGTGCAGGCAATCTTAACACTTCCATTTCCTGACTTCTGAGTACTTGTCTGTGCAGCTTTCATGTCAGAAGATATTTGGCCAATGTCTTATCTTTTCATTCCCTGGGGACAGGCACAGTTGGTGCCTCTGTATAATAAATAATTTTCAGTGGCTCATATCTTGGCCAAATCAAAGCCAAATATATATATAATTTTTCTCAAAAATGGCTAATTGGATTTGCTCTAATTTCCCCAAAATATTAACTTTTAGGTTGGCTAAGCCTGGAAAATTTTAGCCCACTAGTTGAAAGTTACAGAAGGTAATATATAACTGAAAGCAGGAGTTTAGGATTGAAATGCTTAAATAACCTTAACTACAGCGCTCATGAGCACTACAGTGCTAAACTTATTTGTAGGCCTGAACAGGAGTGTTAGCTTTGAGAACCTGCCCAAATTCTCATTTGGGTAACTGCCAGGGCTATGAGACTTTGCGAACAAAAGAAAGTCACAGAATGTTTTACCAATGTGTCCACAATTTTGTTTTGGGCAGTTTAGTGCCTATGATGTTCATACAATATTGTGAAATGGGGCTTTTTTGCATGGGAAAATGTGCAAAACATATCACATTTTCACCTGTTTCTGTTGCAAATTCACATCTGCCTGGAAATGGGCTGAGTCTTGCTCAAATTTTTGCTCTTTTTTGTGCAAAATTTTTTGCCATTTTCAGCTCAAAATTTCCACCCAAAATGGCCTCATTTCCTTGTGCACATTTGCAAAAATAAGGCAGTTTTCAGTTTCACAACAAAATGTGAAACCTTCCTCACATTTCAAGGGTTATTAGTTTTACTGTAGAAATTTCACAGCTCTAGTAACACCATTGCCTACATTTCCTCTATAGCTCCTGCTCCATGGGGCCGCTGTCAAACACAGCTTTCCTTCTGTTGCCTGGGCCCCTTAATTTCCCTCTTCCTTGGCTATTAATTATTGTCAACGGGCTCAGTGAAGTCAATGCAAAGATTCCAATTGATTTCAATGGGCTTTGGAGCAAGACTTCACTCTGTAAAATGTTTTGGGAGACAGCTTGCATGAATGACACTATTAAATAAAGGTCCAGTCCTAAAATCATTACTCAGATGAGTGCTGCTCACACAAATAATGGCTTCTTCTGTGAGAAAAGGCTTGCAGGATCAGACCCAGGAGTTGTTTTGTTTTGTATTAAATGGCTGATAGGGAAGGGAGAAGTGGGTGCCCTACAGAACCATGTGGTTCATTAGAAATGTTGGCAGCTAGCAGTCTCTGCTTTGGTTGATTCCCCTCCCAGCTGTTTAAGATCTGAATTGCTACAGTCCCTGATGATTGTATTTGCAAAGCTGTACTTGCTGTGTTGCTGCAAGTCTCTCCAACTGGGGAATTTTACATCATCAAGATAACAGATTAATCACTGCAAAGTTGCTGTGATTTATTGCAGTGTCTTCTCTCCTTGATAAGTTGGAATCTTTGCAAAACAGCTATTTGGTACACAGGAGCTGTCCCTGTGTTTGAGCTTCTCCAGAGATCCCAGCAGCCAGCACTGCTGTGAGCTGCAGCATTCCTGGTGAGTCATGAGGGTATTGGCATTTTGGGGTGGTTCTCCATCACAATACTATCCAAAGTAGCATGCTACCAACACTGGCAAAGTGCTACATCTCTGTGCAAAGAAGAGTCTTGTGTCCTTGGGGGGAATGGCTGTGTACATCTTATTAAAGATTTCGTCCCCACAGCCACGTGCCTCATCACCACATGTGTGTCTAGAAACAGAGCCAGCTGTGGATTTTGAATCATGGCTTGCACTGCAGGGAGCATAGAGGAGTGGTGCTGCAGCAGGAGCTCCTGTGAACAATCCTGGCTGAGCCAACCGGAATTCCCCTGAGGAATGCATTCAGCTGCAGTAGTGCCATCACCCTTTAACCGGGTGTAGCATCCTCTGCCCTCCAGCATCATGGCTTCACCCCTACCCTATTCCTCCCATTCCAGATAAGCATCCTCCCCCAAGAGCTCTTTGCCCAGCTCCCACTGTTCTCCAGTCCAAGCTGGTTAATCCCAGATTTCTGCAATCTCTTGGCATATGTAATTCCCACGCAGACCTCTAACTATCTTCACTGTCCTTCTATGGACCTGTTCAATTTCCACTATATCCTTCTCAATGTGAGGTCACCGAAGTGGGACATAGCACTTCAGACGAGGCCATGCCATCGTTTTATATTATGCCGGTGCTGTATTTAGATAGGGAGCTGATATGCCTTTATTTTCTGTATACTGTCCCTTTAAGGACTCTGCTGTCTGCAAGGACAGACACGTGTTCAGTTCAATGCAGAGGAGGCAGTCATGCCGTGAACTCTCTGTCATGGAAGCTTAATTGATCAGTTAATCTAAAATCTTTGTGTTTGTGCACCAGGTTGGTCTATTGTGTGAGTTTCTGTCTCGCCCTGGTGGTTAGTCCCAATACCTGTAACAGCATGCTACTTTCCCCAGACTAACGAAGCTCTCCCTTAACAATGGAGAGTGAGTTCTGCTTTTTTTGGTGTTGAAGGTGAAGGGTTTGAAACCTACCAACCACCAGGGCCACCCGGAGGATTCAGGGGGGCTGGGCAAAGCGAGGGAGCTGTGGCGCTTGTACTCACATCTTTGGCAGCACTGAAGGGCCCCCCGCCGCCGAAATGCTGCGAAGACCCAGACCACTGCCAGGCCAGGAATCTCGGGGCCCCTGTGGGGTCCAGGGCCTGGGGCAAATTATCCCACTCCTCACCTCACCCCAGGCAGCCCTGCCAACAACTGTGGTATCTTTTCATGTGCAGCCACAATTTGTTACATTTGGAAGAACATACGGAGAATTCTGGCCACAAAGATGAGACACTGAAACAACAAATTGTTCAGAGGAAGTTAGGAGGCTTCCTGCTTAAAAAGAAAGTGAGAAAAGGTACAGTGGTCACTGATGGGAATATGGGGGGTGTCCAGTTTTGTGAAAAAGAGGAACAATTTCAAATATATGTACAAAGGCATAAGAGGGACGTAGCCACTGTAAATACACCACCATTCCTTCATCATATTCTCTGTATTATTCCCTATCTCATTTTTAGAGCTGATCCAACTCCCATTAAAGTTAATGGAAAACCTCCCATTGACTTCCATGCGATTGGGCTTGGATCCTTAACACATGAAAGCATCTGATTTGTTTATTTTTCACTCCTGCTCCATACAGGGCAGACACCTTTCTTAAACTGACTTCTTCATGATCATTCAGATGCCAGAGCCTTTTTCCTATAGATTCACCACCCAGCAATCTGCATAAAATGTTTAGACTATTTTTGCCAGTGTGCGTTTGCTTTATACATGTGCATGCTGTACTGCGTCGGCCATCCTGCTGCTCACCCACTCTGCATTTAAAATCTTTCTGAAGCTTCCTCCAGTCCCCCATAACTTTGCTAACCAAAACAGCCTGGTATCATCCACAACTGCTCTAACTCACTGTCTGCCTCCTCCATATAACTGTGAAATACATTAAATAGCAGGGTGCCAAGTTAGGGATGATTGAATTATTCATTGCGAAGGGACAAATGTGGCCCTTTTTTTTCTGTCTGTGAACTGATCCTGATCTTAGTGAATGCATTTGTTATTCATAAGCATTCTCCAGATAATTTGGATGAACGTAATTCAAGCCTCCCAGCTGTTTCTAAATTGTTCACTACTACTATCCACTTTTGTTTTTCTGTGGTGGGTGTTTGTCTGCATAAGTCACATGATATTGTGTCTGAACGGGCGACTGAAACTTCAGAAAGAGGAGAATAATGAAAGATGAACAGCAAATGAGAAATAGTGAATGCAGTGTTTGGGCATGGATTTCCTTATTCCTATGCACGTGAATATCCTGATGAGGATCAGGCACCCCCCAAACACTAATGTGAGCAAAAATCCCTTTGTGTGAAAGTTAATTAGTAGCACACAGCAAGTGGCATGGGCACTGTCAAACAGAATAGCTGTTTAGAATTCAGACAAATGTCCATAAATGCTGCTTGTCCCAGCACAAACTCTTAAGGTTCCGTGCTATCAATCTCCAGCTATTAATCTTGTTCCACTCTAAAGAGTAGCCATGCCATTCACTATGGTCTGGTCCACACTCAACATTAAGCTTGATGGAGCTACAGCGCTCAGGGGTAGCTACGCTCCCTGATATAGATCAATGGAAGAATGCTTCCTTCAACCTAGCTGTGGCTGGAGGAGGTGGTGTTCCTACAGCAATGATGTCCTTTCCATTGTTTAGGATCAGTCTACACTATGGGGTTATGCTGACATAGCTACAAAGCCATAGCAATGCCACTATAGTCCCTGTAGCGTAGACATGATTTTTTGTTTCCTGTTTATGCATATTTTGGCTAGAGGTGGACCTGAGTAACCAAGTTCAGACTTGGATCTAGGTCTGAACTTTTTCAGGCTGGAGGTGTCTGGATCCAGGGTATTTTTTCAGCCCATGTGGAGATAGGACTAAGTTCATTTAGAGAAAAGGGCCAATGATTGGGATTTATGTCATATAACATATCTAGAATTTTGTTTCTGACCCAGATCTAATTTTAACTACAAGACTTACCCTACTCCTTACCCTGATTTCCTGAATAGGAGCCTTGACAAAGGCCTATGGAAAATCCAGGTAAATTATGTTGCTTGAGCTGCCCTTATCGGCTAGTTTATTAATGTTTCCAGAGATTTCTAGCAGATTACAGGAACGTGACTTGTTTTTGCAGAAGCCATCTTGGTTTAATCCCCTCAAATGTTGTACAAATGTGGCACAGGGACCTCAGGGTTTCCCACAAAGTTTTCACAGTGAAATGCAAGGACAACAAACAGTTGCCCTGTATATGTTTGTCACTCTCCACACTAAAGGGTTTGTATACATGGAGCAAATCAGACTTGGGGAGACGGGAAGGTGTGTCTGCCCCTGTTTCCTTGAATCCCACCTTCACTTGTTTGATGCTTCCAGAAAACTATACTACTCAGTCTTGTGGAAACCCCGTTTACAAATGATTAGTAAGGCTCCAAGGAGTATGGAAATAGGATTGACTAATTATTTTAAAGTAATCAGTGAAGTACATTTATCAGAGCTGGCAATGGAACGCAGGACAAAACCTGGAGTCAGGACTGGATTTAGAGGCAGGCGACCCAGGCAACTGCCTGTGGTGCCGGGCTTAGGGAGCTACTGGCTCGGGGTTCTGTGTATGAATAAATACAGATTTACAGATCCTAGCGTGCAAATGTATCATCTTATATGATAGGTATAAATCATGCATGCAAATCGTGCATCATAGTTGTGAAATGGGCTATAAAGGCAATAAAAACAAGGTATTCAAAAGTATAACAAGTGGAGGGGGGAGGGTGCCGAAGACTCTCCTTGCCTGGAGTGCTATAAAGGAGCCTCACTCGAACACTGAAAGCAAAACAGCATCGCAGAACTCAACCAAAGCCACTGATCACCATGGAAGATTTTTAAGAATTTCTACACCAGGGAACGGATGAGCCAGAGGCTCAGGCACAGATCTGTCTGTCAATAGATCTGGGATCTATTCTTCTTTCGCCAGCAAATGATCTTCTTGACTCTGCTCCTGGTAGGCTGCAAAATCTGTACAGCTGTGCAGGAGCGAGCTGGATTCTACATGATCTCCTCATGCGTCACCTTCCAAATTGCCAGTATCTTGATCACTGATGGATGATTCTCAATGCAGTCAGAGCACAGCTGGATTTTTCAGATGCCAGGTGTTACTTGCAGCACAGATGAGAAAAGATAAAAACCCGTCTTTTGCCTTGCAAATTGAGCAGATCTGATTTGGAAGTCGTAGAGAGAGAATAAATGTGGCGCTCTACAGTGTCATTTCCACAGACTCACTTTTTTTAGATTATAGCCATTAACTTAGAAACAGTTCTCATTCTTCCATCTGCATAACTGATAACGGACTCAGAGCCAGAAAAGACTACCTGTGGTGTTTTGTGTTACATTTTCTGTAGCACAAAGAAGGCTAAATGCTGGTAAACACAACTGTACTTGTTAAGATGTAGTATTACCACAGGAATAATAGTCCAATTTCTGGTTCAGGAGTCCCTGCTAGTTCATCCCTCTTAGAGGATGCATGTCCAAAAACTCTTAACCATTGACTGAATGTTCCCATATATGATATAGACCAATGTGCTTGCAGGAATACCAACCAAGCTGGCAGATTGTACAGTGATGAGAGAGGGCTGACATGCTCTGGATCTCAACTCACAGGGTTTATCTGCGCTGCAGCTGGGAGTTGTAATTCCCAGCTTGGGTAGATGTACATACGCTAGCTTTGATTGAGCAAGTGCAAGAAAAATAGTGCCTGGGCAATGGCTCGGCTAGCCATCCGAATATATATCAAGGTGTCATAACATTTCTTCCCAGATCTGGACCTTAGCGTCCAAAATATGGGTGTTAGCATGAAAACCTCCAAGCTTAGTTACCAGCTTGGACCTGGTATCGCTGCCACCAGCTAGGGATTATACAGTGCCTAGCTCACTGTGGTCTCCCCAAAACCTTCCCTGGGGGACCCCAAGACTCAGATTCCTTGAGTCTCACAACAAAGGGGAATAAACCATTTCCCTTCCCCCTCCTCCCCCCAGGTGTTCCCTCCCTGGGTTCCTGGAGAGATATACAGAAGCAAGCTCCGTGAATCTAAACAGAGGGACTCCACCCTCCCCATTTCAAGTCCTGGAAACACAAGTACCGAGAGAGCTAATCTCTCTTCCCCCTCACCCAGAGGGTATGCAAAGTCAGGCTTAGTAAATCTAACACAAAGAGATTTTCCCCCTGACTTCTTCCTCCCACCAATTCCCTGGTGACCTGCAGACTCAATTCCCTGGAGTCCCCACTAAAGAAAAACTCCAACAGGTCTTAAAAAGAAAGCTCTATATAAAAAGAATGAAAAAGGACATAAAATATAGTCTCTGTATTAAGGTGACAATATACAGGGTCAATTGCTTAAAGGAAAAAAAATGAATAAACAGCCTTATCCAAAAAGAATACAATTTAACACATTCCAGCAGCTACACACATGTAAATACAAAAAAAAAAAATATAAACCTATTGTCTTACTATCCTTGTACTTACAACTTGGAAACAGAAGATTAGAAAACCTGGAGATAGAAAAATCACTCTCAGAGCCGAGAGGGCACAGACCCAAGACAAAGAACAAAGAACTCACACCCAAAACTTCCCTCCACCCAGATTTGAAAAAGTCTTGTTTCCTGATTGGTCCTCTGGTCAGGTGTTTGGTTCCCTGTGTTAACCCTTTACAGGTAAAAGAACATTAACCCTTAGCTATCTGTTTATGACACAAGGATCTTGGATGGAATTGTACTCAGGTGGCTAGCCCATACTGCTGCCTGTGCCCCCATGACTACGTTCTTATTTCAAAGCTCCATCTACCTGCACTAGGATTTACACCTTCCAGCACCTGTGCAGATGTACCCACAGCTACGTTAAATCTGCAAGGCCCTGAAGGAATGTAATAGTGACAGGGTGGTATGGCATTTATGTCAGTGAGACACTTATGACCTGGTACCATGTCATTGTGATGCACTGACCAAACACTACACTTTGATGACCACAATGGCGCACACTGAGGAGTCCCTACTCTACACATCAGCAGCAGCGTGGGAGAGCTGGCCGTGCCCTTGGAGCTCTGAATGGGCAGAAAGGAGAAGCAGGTCTCTTCACCACCCCAGATCCTCAGATGGCTACCGACTAGAGCTGGTAGGAAACACCCCCCCTACTTCCTACTGCCAGCTCTCCTTCTGATTGGAGCAATGCCATTTGAGAAAGGATTGCACGGACTGAGAGTGGGGCTGGGGAACAGGCCCAGGGAGGCGCCTGAGTGCAGAATCCCTGTGTACCTGCACTACACGTAAGAACTGGCCACTGCCCAATGGGAAGGAGGTGCCTTATCCAGATCTAGGGGCTGAGACTGGAGGGGCCATCAAGACTGTCTGTGACTGATGGAGGTAGAGTTCCTTTTAGGCACCCGGGATTTACGTTATACGCCCACTGACTGACTGCTCTTCTCAGTAACTCTGGGGTTCAGTCCATCCTGCTACAGGCACTGGGACAGATCTGGTGCAATTCCTGGGTGAATTCCTGCCTGCTCAAAGATTGCAGGAGTTTTGAACAACATAGCAGGGAAGGGAGACGCCACTGCAGTGGAAGCCCGATCCACACTCTGTCTGTAACCATCACTCCCCACAGCGGTGGCCAGTTAGATGAGCACCTCTCTGCAGAAGAGCTCTCCCACTTCATGGTGCCACCCCAGCTGAGAGATCACATGACAGAAGCACGGTTCTGTAAGGACAGAAATGTTATAGCCTCAGAACGCAGCTGGTGTGAAATCCTAGTGGCAGCTGCTCTAAGCTTTTCTAATGCCACCTTCAGAGCCAAGTGCAAATCCTCAGCTGGGTCACAAAACTGAAAATTGGTTTTGTTTCACCTTAGGCCCTCAGGTGCCTTAAATACCTCACAGTTTGGCATGCTGGACACTTTGTTTAACAGAGACCTGCGGATCAGAACTGAGGTGTACTGGCTGAGCTGAGAGAGCCCAGCACTGGAAGACGAGGGGTGACATCGGACAGGACTAAGGTGCATTAGCAGACTTGGGGGGACTGCAGGGGTAATATAGGCCAGGACTGGAGTACATAGATTTGTGTGACCCCAGAACTGGAACAGTCAGGGGTAATGCTAGCCCTGGTTGAGGTGCTTGGGCAAAACAGGTAGTGGGGGGAGCATGTACAATCCCTGCTCTCTCTTTGCCCGAGTCCAGTAAATGCTCTCAGCCCCTCATGCTCAGAGGCAGATCTAAATTCACTCACAGTGAGAGACAGGGGAAAGAAAAGGACAAAGTCAGCTACTTTATAGAAAGAAAAACTACTGCCCAGCATGAACATCCCGGGGATTCTGCTTCCAACATGAGTCCCAAACTGAGCCCTTGCTAGGAACACGGTCTGCTCAGTCAGGCTTCACACAAAGGGTCTCTCTCTCTCCTCATATCTCTTTATTCCTAGCTCCACTTCTTTTCTCTCCTCGTTTATTTCCTCTTATTTAACTTTAACATCCGGATGTGTTTTGTGACTCTGTTTTTTTCCCCTTTTTGGTGTACTTGGGCACAAAGATTTGGAACTAGAAAGACCAGCAGCCTTCAACCTTTGTATCATCCGTACAGTCAAAATAATAGGAAAACAATCACAGTTCAGAAACAGCTTGCCTCTCTCCCCAACTCCCCAGATCTGCCCTTGCACTCAAATCCTAACCTGAAGCACCCACTGCTGTTCCAGGATTAGACCTCCTCCCACCCCTGCCAATGCACCACAGTCCTCCTATTCCACATGCATCTCAATCTTGATGTCAGTCAGAATCAGCTTGCCTGAGGTTCTGCCACACAACCCTCTTTATTGTCATCTGTGGGGTCAGGACCTTTTGTCCGCCTTCCCACCCACCCTTAAGGATTTGTATAAATAATGTAAATCACTGGTTTAGTGTTACATGCATGTACTTGATTGCCTGGACCCTCAGCAAGTGCAAATCATCTGAGCTCCATTCACTTCAACAAAGCTTGGCCGATTTACAATGGTCAACAATCCATCCCACACCTTACTCAAATCAACACTGGAGATCAGACTCACACAGACAGAGTTTGCACTGCAGCCCTTGGCAGATGCTGTTATCTTATAAACCCCATTGAAATCGATGGGCCACTAAATGTAGGCACTCAAGCTCTTGGATCAAATTCATGCTTAGCCCAAGCCTGTGAAACTGCATTGCCAGATCTGAATTTGGCCCAATGTTTAAGAGAAAGGGTTGTTAATACTTGAATTCAGGTGGGCTTCTTTTTTGTTTTGCATATTAGCCAATTCATTTTTTTCTTTGATAATTGGAGATATACTCATCTCTGAGAAATGGAAGGGACCTTGAAAGGTCATCAAGTCCAGCACCTTGCCTTTACTAGCAGCACTGATTTTTGCCCCAGATCCCTAAGTGGCCCCCTCAAGGACTGAACTCACAACCCTAGGTTTAGCAGGCTACTGCTCAAACCACTGAGCTATCCCACCCTCTGACTCTTCCCCACTGCCTTAAACTCCTCCTTTGCAGCTCATTTAAGAACCAGTATTAACCCTTTTCACTGGTTTCCAGAGGCAAGGCAGAGCAAAACATTCACATCTGCAGCTTAAAAGTGACACAACAAAACCAAATGGGCTGTAGCAACAAAAAGCCGCAGGGGATCTTCCTGCTGCTTTCTTAGGGGATCTTTATTCACATTTTATTACTGAGGTTTAAAACCTGGAAGCAATGGGCTTCATTCTCAGATCCTTGGCTCCTGCCCTTGTGGCAGAGATGGATAGAGATGGTGCAAAAATGGCTTTCAGCAACCATTGCACCCCTGCTCTTGTGGGGCCATGAAGATGCCTTCCCAGCTATCAGTGTAAATCAGCAGTGCAGGGCAGCGCCAAAATGCAGGAAGCAAAGAGTATGTGTAGTATATGGTGCTCTGGCTGCATCCCTAATCCACCCCTTACATCCTACCAGGAGCTGGGATCAGGATCGGTGCAGAGCACTTACACCATCTTTACTCCAGCCAGGGAATCCTTCTGCACAGAAGAGATTCTCAGGGCACCTTTTATGCCCATTTTAAATGCCCCTTTACACTGTCAGAGCAGCATAAAAGGGCACAGGGCCGTCCTTACCCATACGCAAAGTACACAGCTGCGTGCTGCTCCAGCCCCTGCTCTGGCTTTTCCTCAGGGCCCACACCCCTGCTCCGCCCTGCCTCACCTCTTCCCTGGTCTACCCCACCCCCATGAATGCCTGGGGTGGGGCCCCAAATAGCCCCCCAGCAGGGGGGTTGCTTAGGGCACCAAAATAGCTAGGGACGGCCCTGAAAGGGCCTTAACCTATTTGAGAATCAGCCCTCTCTCTCTCTCTCTCCCTCTCTCTGACACACACACACACACACACACACATACACTTAAGTCCTATTTCTTGAACAAATGAGCAGGAAGATATCATTAATAAAACAAAAAAGAGAGAAATTTTTCAAGCTCGTCCACTTTGTACCATAAGGCGGTGATAAGATGCAGCTAAAGTGGCAGCCTGTACTTTGTTCGCAATGAAGTATTATTCTGATAAGATGGAGGCAAGAGATCTTCATTGGGGTAAGGGAAAAAATAACGGTTTAAGGTTATTAAGCAGGAAGCGCTCTGCTGCACGAAATCTATAGGAAATTGCATAGTCTGTCACATTTACTTATTGAATCCCAATTTCATCGTAGCAAAAGAAAAAAATACATCAACCTCCCTTGCAGCTCTTATTAGATTTCACAACCTTTCAATATTAAAATGTCAGTGGCTGGTAGCAGAGTTTCTCTCTCCTTTTTTCTCCCTACATCACTGCAGTATTGTAGGTGTGGTAAGGAAACCCTAGCACAGAAATACTTCCTCTTTGAACCTAAATGCCATATACAGAGATAGAAATACCAGCCCCATTCATTTGGACCTTTCCTATTGTCCTGGGAGGATTTATTTTTACAGGGTAGGGGACAATCATCATAGCTTTCTAAACTTATCAGTTCCCTGGATCAGTAACTTCCCAGCCCAGCAATGGATCCCAATCGCCCCCTGCTCCCTTCAGCTTATAGGTCAAATTTGCCCTCCCTCACAGCAGTGTAAATCTGTTGGACCACCAATGAGCCCAGTTTATGCTGATTTAGCTGAGAGCAGAATTTGGCTCTGTGGTTTGCATGAATATATTATGATACTCCATTTAACTTCACCCACACTGCTATGATCCTTCCCCCCACCCCAAGATTTTCCCAAATAAATTCACCTGGTTCTTCTCCCTCTATCTCTAGAGAAACGAATAACAAGGTAACCTTCCACCCCAGCTAAAATCAAAGGCACTTCTCTGATGGCCCCAGCCTTATAAATCTTCTCTTGTTATGTGGAAGCTGCCGGGGAGACTGGCTCTGGAGCGAGCAGGCGTTTAGTATTTCAGAGATGGACTAGGAGGGCCATGCCATTAAGCTGTCAATCCTCTTCAAATGTGCAGTGCATCGTAGCTGCTTCAGGGCAAAGCATACCGTTCCCTATGTTCTTAAAAATTCTCATCACCATGTAAACAGATCAGTGAAAACAAATGGTTTCCCTCAGTTAAATCTGAAGGCTAGGTTTTCAAAGGAGAGTTCAGGGTTTGGATTTCATATGAGTTGCCGGGAAAAGAAAAAGTACATGAGTTCGGAAGAAATGAATTCTCAGCGTCTGCAGAGTGGGCCTTGTGAATCCAATCTTAATAGCCTCCAGGAATGGCTTTTAATTCTGGCCCAGTTAGGGTAGATATCCTTGTGTGATCTGAATTTATAATAGGCCTCAGGAAACATAAATTCTGTACCTAGGTAATAGGGACAGTGATGGGGGAACTTCCAAAGGGCCAAAGGTTTAGTCTGGATAAACACTGTAGCTAATTAGCTGAATCTCACACATACTGCCCAGACCTCCTGAGTCTGCAAAACTGGGCTAGAAACCTCAAGAGACCAGCCTCTCATATAATGTTTCAGCATCTCTACTTCTAGCCCTGCTCCCAATCAGAAAGTGCAGAGCTTATTTCTTATCCCTTTCACTGAGAATAGCTTTGAGGTTCAGTTCTACGGTGAACATAGCTGCAAAACTCAGCTCCTTTAGCTTTCTGTGTATGGTACCTTTATATTTCTAAGAGTTCTGCCTGTCTGCTAAGCCTAGAGGCAAAGAAGCCATCATTCTATCCCTCCTTATCCACTTAACCCCTACTCCTACCTCCTTCCTTTTCACAGATCAACACCAGACTCAAATGCTCGGGTGCAGCAAGCTGGGGTTGAAACGTAACTGTTCGTCCGGACCCTGCAGTCACACATGGAAGGTTCCCTGTGTGTATTTGTCCATTCTGCTTTGAAATGGGAGGAGATAAGGAATGTTTAGTATGCAGTTGCAGTGTCCAGACGGCCAGTTCACGCACAGCACGCTAGCGTGCTGTAACTTTACACCCTAGTACCTGTTGGTCTAGCCATGTCACTAACTGTTGGTCTAGACAAGGTCTCAGTTACAACAAAGCCTGTTGCCAACTCTGTCCACATATCTATTCAAGGGACACAATCATAGGACCTAATCACACCAGTCACGCCATCAGAGGCTCGTTCACCTGCACATCTACCAATGTGATATATGCCATCATGTGCCAGCAATGCCCCTCTGCCATGTAAATTGGCCAAACTGGACAGTCTCTATACAAAAGAATAAATGGACACAAATCAGACATCAAGAATTATAACATTCAAAAACCAGTCGGAGAACACTTCAACCACCCTGGTCACTCAATTACAGACCTGAAAGTGGCAATACTCCAACAAAAAAACTTAAAGAACAGACTCCAATGAGAAACTGCTGAGTTGGAATTAATTTGCAAACTTGACACCATTAAATTAGGCTTGAATAAAGACTGGGAGTGGATGGGTCATTACACAAAGTAAAACTATTTCCCCATGCTAATTTTTCCCCCTACTGTTACTCACACCTTCTTGTCAGCTGTTGGAAATGGGCCATCCTGATTATCACTACAAAAGTTCTTTTTCTCCCGCTGATAATAGTCCACCTTAATTGATTAGTCTCATTAGAGTTGGTATGGCAACACCCATTTTTTCATGTTCTCTGTGTATATATCTCTTCCTACTGTATTTTCCACTGCATGCATCCAATGAAGTGGGTTTTAGCCCACGAAAGCTTATGCCCAAATAAATTTGTTAGTCTCTAAGGTGCCACAAGTACTCCTCATTCTTTTTGCTGATAGAGACTAACACGGCTACCCACTCTGAAACCAGTTATATCTCTGTGACCTTCTTGGATTGAATTGATTTGCACTGTGGTAACTGACTAGAATTTAGTGAGCAACTTTGGAAGAAGCACTTAGGTACCATGATGGAGGGTGTAGTTTTAGAATAGATGGAATAGGACAGCATATCATGACCTTAGCTGTGTTGGCTCTGCAGAGTTAATGGGAGTTGTGATGCTGGTAAACCACCCTGCCAGCTCTGGCCAAGGCGGTGGGTGTTAGCTGAGAACTGTCAGCCTCATAGCTGGAAACCAAACCGGCTCACCTGTATGTTAGTTTTGTTCAAAAGAGGTATTAGTCTTATAAAAATGCATTTAGTGTTTAGGCTCTATGAAATGCTTGTAAATTGCAACATGCATTAATTTCACTCGTAATGTCTGTATTCCGTGCTACAAGGTAAAATAAAAGTTTGTTTTATGACTCTGAAAATGCCTGCTCTGAGCTTGTGAACTCAGACGGAAAGATTGGCACCCCCGACCCATCTAGGAGGACTATCAAAAATTAAGTGGGCCATCACAGGACAAAAGCTTTGTTAAGTGCCCCATCCACCCATGGAGAAGTACATACAGAAGGCCTCTATCCGTTTGAATGCTGGAAGAGGGAGATAAAAATAGCTAACATGAAGATTTCTCATCTCTTTGCTGTTTGGACTGTCACAAGGGCTGGAGCTAAGAAACAAAAAGCAGAGATCCCTAGGGTCGCTCTGGGTTAAGCCCTAAAAAGACATTCAGTGCAGACAGATTACTACATATCTGTCACATTTTGTGTCATGGACTGAAACTCATTTGTGTATATATGCTTGCTTGCTTTAACCTGTAAATAACTCTCCTACTTTTCCCCTAGTTAATAATATACCTTTAGTTAGTTTATTACAGGATTACAAGGGCTACTAGGATGATCTGAGGAATGGAAAACCTATCTTATGAAAGGTTTCAGAGTAGCAGCCGTGTTAGTCTGTATCTGCAAAAAGAAGAGGAGTACTTGTGGCACCTTAGAGACTAACAAATTTATTTCAGCATGAGCTTTCGTGAGCTACAGCTCACTTCCATTCTATGCACCCGAAGAAGTGAGCTGTAGCTCACGAAAGCTCATGCTGAAATAAATTTGTTAGTCTCTAAGGTGCCACAAGTACTCCTCTTCTTTTTGTCTTATGAAAGGAGACTGAAAGAACTTGGCTTGTTTAGCCTAACCAAAGGAAGGCTGAGGGGAGATATGATTGCTCTTTATAAATATATCAGAGGGCTAAATATCAGGGAGGTAGAGGAATTATTTAAGCTTAGTACCAATGTGGACACAAGAACAAATGGATATAAACAGGACACTAGGAAGTTTAGACTTGAAATTAGATGAAGGTTTCTAACCATTAGAGGAATGAAGTTCTGGAACAGCCTTCCAAGGGGAGTAGTGGGGGCAAAAGACATATGTGGCTTCAAGACTAAGCTTGATAAGTTTATGGAGGGGATGGTATGATGGGATAGTCCAATCATAGCAATTAATTCATCTTTGATTATTAGCAGGTAAATATTCCCAATGGTCTGTGATGGGATGTTCGATGGGGTGGGATCTGAGTAGCTACAGAGAATTCTTTCCTGGGTGCTGGCTGGGGAGTCTTGCCCACATGCTCAGGGTTTAGCTGATCGCCATATTTGGGGTCGGGAAGGAATTTTCCTCCAAGGCAGATTTGCAGAGGCCCTGGAGGTTTTTCGCCTTCCTCTGCAGCATGGGGCACGGATCACTTGCCGGAGGATTATCTGTACCTTGAGGTCTTCAAACCACGATTTGAGGACTTCAGTAACTCAAACATAGGTTAGGGGTTTGTTACAGGAGTGAATGGGTGAGATTCTGTGGCCTGCCTTGTGCAGGAGGTCAGACTAGATGACCATAATGGTCCTATCTGACCTTAAGTCTATGAATCTATGAATCTAGTCTATGATTGGCTACAGGTATTCTCTTTGGTGTGAGATCTAAGGTGCAAATTGATCTGCAGTAAGTGACTGGTCTCTTGGGACTGGAAGTAACTTGCATATTTTGTGATTTTAGGTGCACGTGTCCATTTATCATTAAGTCTAGCTTGCCTGGGTGGCAAGATAGAAGAGCCTAAGGGGACTGTCTGTGATTCCATGGTCAGACTGTTACAGTGATCTAAGAGTTCACATTTGTTACTGGGTTGGTGAGTTCTAATTATAGAACACAGCACCATTTTGGGGTGTCTGCCCTCCTTTGACAGTCTGCCTTAGGTTGGCAATCTTGGTCATGAGCCACTTCAGATAGTGTGACAGGAGTAAAAAGGGCTAAAAGCTTATTTTAGGAGCACTAGCTCTGAATAACAATAATAATTATTAATATTTGGCTATGGCACTTTCCATCCACAGATCTCAAAGTACTTTACAAAATAAGGTGCGTATTATTATGCCTATTTTATGGATGGGGAGACAAAGATACACATGGGGAGCAAATATGTTGGCCAAGATGGTGCCAGTTTTCACATTGCATAGCACAGCTTCTCTTTACAAATAAAAACATCAGGCCAGATCCTCCACTGGTGTAAATGGGCCCAATGATTTCAAAGGAACATCCCCCATTTACACCAGTTGAGGATCATGCTGATTGTCTGAATATAAGGACGTCTTATTCGTTTGAAAAGAGATGCGCAAAATTACATTATTCCCAGGGGCCAGAGTCAAATCTTGAGTGTCTTTCCTAATTTTTTACTCAGTCCTTAGTCAAGAAAACGCCCTCTGAAATCAATAGGAACTTTAAAAGCAGCAAAGAGTCCTGTGGCACCTTATAGACTAACAGACGTTTTGGAGCATGAGCTTTCGTGGGTGAATACCCACTTCATCGGATGCATAGGAACTTTGTCGCGGTAAGGACTGAGTAAAATCTAAGACCTTGGGCTTTGGCCCTCTAACAGTGCTTCTTTACTATTGTTTATAGCTAGGCCATCTCTGTTATTAGTTGTCTGTATTCCTAAGGGATATTCATAGTCAGCAGGGCCAGAAAAGCTCAGTTACCTCCTGCCATCCTTATATATGCCTGGACTGTGCCATTCTCACTAATATCTCAGCCATTCCTGTCCACCTCATATGTCTCACATGCTTCTCCTGAAAGTCTATTTCATCACCCAGTTTTGCAAAAACTTTTGTGTACCCTGGACTTTTCCTTCCTTAGCTACAGGCCATTTCTCCTTGCCTGCTGCCTTCTCAGACTAATTCCCTTCCATGACTTATATTATTACGTTGAAGGTTTTTATAGGTTGGGACCACATCCGTCCTGAGCCTTCCCTTTTCTAGTCTGTAAACACTGCTCTCCCTCGCCCTCAGTCTCATCCCACAGAGTGTATCTTTCCCTCCATTTCATATTGCATTCCAAAAATATTTTCCTCTGCGTTAGCCAGACCTTTCCTCCATTGTGGGGATTAGCAGTACTATGGGCTCATAGTGATGGGGGCAGCAGGGAGATGAATAGCTCTGGGATAAGAAAGGCGTCGGCAGCACAAGCCAGCAGTTCATTGTAGCTCTCCTCACCATCTGCTCAGATGGAGGTTCTTTGTTAAGATAGTGCTGGGATGACAGCGCTGATGAGTGAGGGTCAGAGCCACAGCCGGTGTAAACGGGTGTAACGCTGTTGACTGCAGTGAAGGTTTCTAATATGGAGGGTGTCTGAGTGACTTCATTGGCAGTAAGCCAGCTTACTTCAGTTATGGTGCTGGACATGAGCTCTTCTCTTTACCCACAGGACAGAAGCATCAACCCAGAGCTGCTGGGGCCTCCTGCAGGGTGAAAGAGCCATTTAGGGTCCATTGCCCACTCAGTCAGTGGCTTCTATGCTCACACTACCAGCAGTGAGTGTTCGGACACTTATATGCTAGAAAAATTGATTGAGATGCACAAAGTTGAAGGTTGGGGACCAATGTTCCCTCTAATTTTTTCCATCCATGTGAGGGATGAATTTTGTTATGTGCACCAATATTGAGGTGATGTGCGCCACCAGTGGAAACAAAATCCTAGGTATAATATATATATTTTTAAAAGTTGCTGTAGGGATAATTGTTCCAGCCAGGACAGGTTAGGCATTTTAGAACTTACTACTGAAAGAATTAAATTTAAGCATAAGAGAGAAATAAAGATTATGAAATGCATAGCCCAGTCAAAAAAGTAAAATAACAGCACTTTGAAAGAATAAAATTACAGAGAATATATGCAAAAATAACAGGAGTACTTGTGGCACCTTAGGGACTAACAAATGTATTCGAGCATAAGCTTTTGTGGGCTACAGCCCACTTCATCGGATAGCCCACAAAAGCTTATGCTCAAATAAATATGTTAGTCTCTAAGATGCCACAAGTACTGTTCTTTTTGTGGATACAGACTAACACGGCTGCTACTCTGAAACCAGAGAATATATGTGCATTGAAGGAAGTATCAAGAAGTAACAACTACAATAATACAAGTATGTGTTGGGAGGTGAGTGTGAAAGACAGTGTGTAGAGGGTATGTGTGTGAGAGACAGAGACAGAGACAGAGACCGTGTGTGTGAGAGAGACAGACAGTGTGTGTGTGTGAGAGAGACATGCTATGTGTGTGTGAGAGACTCTGTGTGTGTGTGTGTGTGTGTGTGTGTGTGTGTGTGTGTGTGTGTGTGAGAGAGAGAGAGAGAGAGAGAGACATGCTGTCCCTTTAAGTAGATCAGCACTCACCAGTCTGAAGTCTGTTTGTTCAGACACAGAAGCAGACACCAGCAAGCTCCGTCCCACATCCCACTCCTGAGCCCTGTCATGTCCCCCGCCCCAGCTCTGCGGAGATGGGGTACAGGGGCAGGAGGGTAGGGGGACAGGAGCGACCCCCTTCCCCGCCACTCTGCACAGCAAGCAAGAGGCTCCTGGGAGCCGCTGGCCAGGGGCTCCAAAGCAGGAGGAGGGAGAGGCACCTGAAGCGCGCGGCACTTGACAGAGTGCTGGGCGACTGCGCAGCTTAGAAGGAACTTAGTTGGGGACAGAGGTTCACTTCTCTGCTCCACCATAGACTTCCTGGGTAAGACTTCTTGGGCAAGTCACTTCGCCTCTCTGTGCCTCAGTTCCTGTCAGTAAAAGGGTGATAACAGCACTGCCTTACCTCACAGGCCGTGTGTGTGGCTAAATCTATTAAAGATTCTGAAGTGCTCAGATACTACAGTGCCATTTAAGTACCCTATCTAGCACTCATTTCATACAGGTCATGGAACAGTCACTGGACGGTAACAGCGTTCGATTCCTGCCAAGCTGGGCTGGAGCTGAACCTGTGAATTGGAGGTGAAAAATCTGTATTTAAAACACACGCCCCTGAATTACCCAACACATCCAGCTAACGGAGAGTCTAGCAGCTGTTTCATGCTTGCTGTAATAACAGGCCAAGGCCATCTATACAATTGATGGAGAACCCACAAATCCACCTCCAATTGCTTTGTCCTGTAAATTTGCAAGATCTATCCTGGAGGGCCCGATTCTGGTCACACTCACGCTGGTTTACACAGGCATCCCTTCACTGAATTCATTAGAGTTACTCCTGATTTATACCAGTGTAAGTGGGATCAGAATGAGGCCCTCCTGAATGCCTCCCCTTCACCTCAGATTCTGTTAATGGTTGTAAGTGGTGACCTGTAACCCTTCTGCCTGGTAATTTTGCCAGGGAATCAACAATTTTTCTAAGCAGAAAGGTGGCCGATAACAACATTGCAAGCATTACTAGGTCCATTTTGCTGAAATATGAGGCCAGTCACACTGAGTAAAGGGTTTTATTTAGCTTTTGTGTTTGGCATTAATGTTCCTCCAGGATGTCTGAATGATGAAACTGTGTATATGTGCAAAATGATGATTTCCTGTTGTGTTAATTCCTTCTGAAGCAGCTGGCATTGGCCACTGTTGGAAGACAGGAAATTGGAATAGATGGATCTTTGGTCTGACCTAGTGTGGCTGTTTTTATATTCTTATGTTCAATGTTAACCTGTCAGATGACCCCTCTTGAAATACTTCATCAGGTTGATATTGGGGAAGATTTGGATACACTGTGAATACTCTGTGTATTGATGTCATCAAAATCAGTGGCTGCTTTTGTCAAGGCAGTCCTTAATAAATGACATACTGAGAAATCCAGGTTTAAATCCCTAGCTTGTAGACCACATGCAAATAGGGTTGCCAGCCCCCCAGGATTGTCCTGGAGTCTCCAGGAATTAAAGATTAAACTTTAATTAAAGAAATGTCATGTGATGAAACCTCCAGGAATTCAGCCAACCAAAACTGGCAACCCTTCATGCAAAAGACCTGATCCTCATTTCTTATGCGCTGAGAAGACCTATTATGTAGCACTTTCCCTACTCCTTTCGGAGGCAATCAGCCTGAGGCCATGTCTACATCTAAAATTTTGCAGCGCTGGTTGTTACAGCTGTATTAGTACAGCTGTATAGGGCCAGCGCTGCAGAGTGGCCACACTTACAGCAACCAGCGCTGCAAGTGGTGTTAGATGTGGCCACACTGCAGCGCTGTTGGGCGGCTTCAAGGGAGGTTCGGGGAACGCGAGAGCAAACCGCGGCGAAGCTGGTCTCCTTTCCCGGTTTGCTCTCTCGTTCCCCGAACCCCCAAACAAGCAGGTCTCCTTCCCTGCGGTTTGCTGGGTGGTTCGGGGAACGCGAGAGCAAACCCGGGAAAGGAGACCAGCTTCGCCGCGGTTTGCTCTCGCGTTCCCCGAACAAGCAGGTCTCCTTCCCTGCGGTTTGCAGGGTGGTTCCGGGAAACGCGAGAGCAAACCGCGGCGAAGCTGGTCTCCTTTCCCGGTTTGCTCTCTCGTTCCCCGAACCCCCGAACAAGCAGGTCTCCTTCCCTGCGGTTTGCTGGGTGGTTCGGGGAACGCGAGAGCAAACCGCGGCGAAGCTGGTCTCCTTTCCCGGTTTGCTCTCGCGTTCCCGGAACCACCCAGCAAACCTCAGGGAAGGAGACCTGCTTGCTCGGGGTTCGGGGAACGCGAGAGCAAACCACGGCGAAGCTGGTCTCCTTTCCTGGTTTGCTCTCGCGTTCCCGGAACCACCCAGCAAACCTCAGGGAAGGAGACCTGCTTGCTCGGGGTTCGGGGAACGCGAGAGCAAACCGGGGAAGGAGACCAGCTTGATTACCAGAGGCTTCCTCAGGTATGCTGGGATACCTGCTTATTCCACGGAGGTCAAGAAAAGCGCTGGTAAGTGTCTATATTTGATTACCAGCGCTGGATCACCAGCGCTGGATCCTCTACACCCGAGACAAAACGGGAGTACGGCCAGCGCTGCAAACAGGGAGTTGCAGCGCTGGTGGTGCCCTGCAGATGTGTACACCTCCTAAGTTGCAGCGCTGTAACTCCCTCACCAGCGCTGCAACTTTCTGATGTAGACAAGCCCTGAGTTGAAGTGAATTGATAGGCAAGTTATTCCTTAACTGCCTTCCTAGGGCTTCTTGCAACTTCCCCTGACGTAGCTGGTACTAGCCACTGTCATGGAGAGGGTACTGAACTACAGGGATCAGTGGTCTGACCCCTAGGGCTATTCCTATATTCCTATCATCAGATTGCCAGAACAGAAGCTTCCCTTTGATTCTTAAGTTTTGGTCATTTTTAATATGCATAAGACACTTGTATCATTTTATTTTAATGATTTAGACCCTGAGCTTGCAGATTCGTACCCGTGCTTAATCTGAAACAAGAGTTGTTTCACCTGACATCAGTGGGACTACCAGTCTGCTTGAAGCTAAGATAACTTTTAGCCTAGTGGTTAGAGCACTCACCTGGGGTGTGGACGATCTGGGTACAATTCCTTCCTCTGCCTGATGAGGAGGAGGGGTTTGAACGAGGGTCTACCCCCATTTCCGATGGTGGGGCTCCCTCAATCTCTCCTGGTGAAGCAGTTCCACTTTGGATAAATACCTACAGAGGCACTGGGCCAGAGAGTGAGCCCCAGACAGAGAAAATAACTCTGTAGCCTAGGGGTTAGGGTACCCAGCTGTGAGGTGGGGGACCCAAGATACAGTCCCCATGCTCCAATGACTCTTTAATTAGTTATACACAGTGGGACAACTTCAACAGGAGACACTGAAGGAGCTCTGCATCAGATTATTCCGTAAGCTCAGCGGTTAGCATAGGCTCATTAAAGCTGTGAGTAACCCCTGTTCAAATCCTTTCTCCCACTCAGGCATAGGGAGGAATTGAACCTTTATCTCCTACCACCCAGGAAATTCTCTAATCACTAGCCTAAAAGTTATAAAGTATATTCCTCTTCTAGCCAGATTTTGAATGGAGCCTGATTGGGTAGGCAGCCTCTGAGCACTCCAGCTGGATCAGGTCCCATGAGTGAGATGGGGTTTCTCTGCCTATTTCCCCCACAGTTTGTGGATTGTTTTTGGGCTTTGGCAGGTGATAGGCATCCAGACACCTAGGAGGCAGCAGTTCATAGCCTCAGAGACAGAAACAGAGGCATCTGAGGCCTGGTCTACATTACGCGTTTAAACCGAATTTAGCAGCGTTAAACCGAATTAATCCTGCACCAGTCCACACAACGAAGCCCTTTATATCGATATAAAGGGCTCTTAAAATCGATTTCTGTACTCCTCCCCGACGACGGGAGTAGCGCTGAAATCGGTATTGCCACGTCGGATTATGGTTAGTGTGGCCGCAAATCGACAGTATTGTCGTCCAGGCGGTATCCTACAGTGCACCATTGTGACCGCTCTGGAAAGCAATCTGAACTCGGATGCACTGGCCAGGTAGACAACAAAAGCCCTGCGAACTTTTGAATTTCATTTCCTGTTTGCCCAGCGTGGAGGTTTGATCAGCACGGGTGGCCAAATCCCAAATCCCAAAAGAGTTCCAGCATGGACCGTACGGGAGATACTGGATCTGATCGCTGTATGGGGAGACAAAATCTGTTCTATCAGAGCTCCGTTACGGAAGATGAAATGCCAAAGCATTTGAAAAAATCTCCAGGCTATGATAGACAGAGGCCACAGTAAGGACTCAGCACAGCGCTGCGTGACAAGTGTAATGGAAAGCCAAAGAATCAAATGGACGCTCATGGAGGGAGCGAGGGGGGACTGAGGACTCCAGCTATCCCACAGTCCCCGCAATCTTCGAAAAGCATTTGCATTCTTGGCTGAACTCCCAATGCCTGAAGGGTGAAAAACATTTTCCCGGGTGTTTCAGGGTATATGTCATCAGTTTATCCCCTCCCCCCCTCCCCCGAAAGAAACGGGAAAAAAATTGTTTCTCGCCTTTTTTCAATGTCACCCTATGTCTACTGCATGCTGCTGGTAGATGGGGTGCTGCAGCGCCGAACAGCAGCATCCCCTCCCCTCCCCAGTGGCAGGCGATGCAAAATGACTGATATCCGTCCTCAGCATCATCCCATGAGTGCTCCTGGCTGGCCTTGGTGAGGTCAGCCAGGGGCGCCTGGGCGAAAATGGGAATGACTCCCTGTTATTCCCGGCAGATGGTACAGAAGGATTGAAAACCATCCTCATCATAGCAACTGGAGGCTGAGCACCTCCCCCCGCCTTTCATGTCTAATGAAGATTCTGCACTGCCTGGACTATCATAGCAGCGGGAGTCTGCCTCCCCCTCATTTTATCTCACTAAAAAGTCAGTGTTTCTTATTCCTGCATTCTTTATAACTTCATCACACAAATGGGGGGATAACTGCCACGGTAGCTCAAGAGGGGTGTGGGAGGAAGGAAGCATTGGGTGGGGTTGTTGCAGGTGCACCCCCTAGAATGGCATGCAGCTCATCATTACTGCGGGATATCTGGGGCTCTGACCCGGAGCGGCTGTGTTCTCTGGTTCTTTAGTAGACTTGCCCCATATTCTAGGCAGGACTGACTCTATTTTTAGACAAAACATAAAGAAGGGAATGACCTGCGGAGTCATTCCCAGTTTTGTCCATGCGCCCCCAGCTGACCTCAGCGAGGCCAGCCAGGAGCACCCATGACAGCAGCAGACGGTACAAAAGGATTGATAACCGTCATCACCAATTTTCAATTGCAGATGATGATATAGAGCTGGTAACTGTCTCTGCTACCTTGCAAAGGTGAATGAATGCTGCTGTGTAGCACTGCAGTACTGCCTCTGTCAGCAGCATCCAGTATACATATGGTGACAGTGACAAAAGGGTAAATGGGCTCCATGGTTGCCATGCTATGGCATCTGCCAGGGCAATCCAGGGAAAAAGGATGCGAAATAATTGTCTGCCGTTGCTTTCACGGAGGAAGGATTGAGTGACAACATTTACCCAGAATCACCCATGACACTGTTTTTGCCCCATCATGCATTGGAATCTCAAACCAGAATTCCAATGGGCGGAGAAGACTGCGGGAACTATGGGATAGCTATGGGATAGCTACCCACAGTCCAAAGCTCCGGAAATCGACGCTAGCCTCGGTACATGGACACACACCACCAAATTAATGTGCTTAGTGTGGCCATGTGCACTAGACTTTATACAATCTGTTTTAAAAAAACAGTTTCTGTAACATCGGAATAATCTCGTAGTGTAGACATACCCTGAGGAACTTGTACCAAGTGAGCTTAGGCACGTACAGGGTTAGGTAGCAGGTGAGTGGGTATTTTGTCGATCACAGTAGAGCTTAAACTGAGATTTAGGTGTCTATGTGCCTTTGTGGCTCTGGGCCTATGTCCACAGCTTGGATAACAGGGGTTCAAAAGTGCTGAGTCAGACCCCTTCAAAAATCATGACTGGCTTAAAAATCATGAGATTAAAAATACAAACCCATAAACTGGATTGGTTTATGGTCTGCCATCTGAGTTTTGAGCCTTAAGTGGATTTCCCCTGTCACCAAAACATGTGTGATTTCTTAAGTTTGTAGTGAATTCCTCTGTCCTCCATCTCTGCTGTCAGCCTTCCTCTCTGCCCTCCTACAGTCATACGGAGTGTGCAGGGGCAGCCATGTTCACTGAGGTCAACCTGGCTTCAGTCCCATTGAAAACAGTGGGAGTGGGTGGTCATTTTGAATTAGGGCAACAGTTCACAAGATTATTGCAAGAGAGCATAAGAATCTTTAAAAAAACCAAACATCTTATATTGTGAACCAGCCAATATCTATATTGATATTTCTCTTGGGCAGAAGCCACGAAGTTAAGATCCAAATTTCCCCTGAATTTGGGTAGTGGTTGCATCTGGGATTTTGGTTTGACTCATGATAGGTGGACAAGCTAGATGGAAAGTTTGGATCCAGCTTCTTCAAAGTTTGAACCAACGGTCTGGCTAGGTCCCATCTCTAATGGTTTTATACAGTGTTAGCCTTGGCTGACTAGGAGAGTTACACACTTGAGCTATGCTTGTTTACCCAGGTGAATTGGTATTCAATGCCCTGAAGAATTAACTTTGAAGACTGGAAGTCATGCCCTGTGTATTCTGTGAAGAAAGCAACTGCAGTAGCCATCAGTTGTGGCATTGATCCTGAGGAGAAATGAACTAGCTGAACTCAGGCGTGCTGTGGAATCAGTGATGCTCAGCAGTTGCTAACTTCATTTGCAATTCACCAGTGTTAATACATTTAAAGCATCGATCCTTCCTAATGTGTTTGCAGCTCAGGCTCCTTTCTGGCATAGCTAACACAACGTTCAGCTCTTTCCAAAGCTGGGATGAGCAAGCAGAACCTTTCACCCCCTAAGACAAACTCATTATTCAAAATGCTTATAGGCTCACTGCTGCAATTGAATTTGGCAAAAAAGGACCGTGGCAGATAAAATCAGATTATTTCAGAGCATGGAAAAAGAACAGGCAGAGGAAACATCCTACTTGTGGTCTGGGGAAAAAGCTCCGGTGCTTGCCTTATTACTATTCAAGTTTTTATATGTACATATCATGAGAGATTGCAAAGAAATGCAGAATTATCTGGATATAATGGGAACAGCAGGTAGCAAGTGTATCCATTGCCTTGCAGTCATTGGAAACAGGTGGTTTGCCAGTCAAGCCTGTTAGGACATGTATAGATACAGGGCACACATTTGGAATTACACTTCCCATTTTATTTAATTTAGAGGGTTCCTGGAGGAAAAGCCTGACACCCCATTCATCGTTCCTATAAAATAGTTTGATGTTCTTTCATGACACGAACTGTGTCTAAATTTTTTCAGGATAAATCAAAACTGAAACCTGGGAGTGCAGTTTCCAGTTTCGTCCTCCTCCTGTCTATCAGCATCTCACACAGTTATCTATATGCTTTCTTCTATGTGGCCCCCTACGTATGTATGACCTCTCTGAGCTCATCCACAGGGCTCCTACCCTCTCCATATTCAAGTGCCTCTTAAAGACACCCCCCGCATCATGCTGCTTAAATATATCATATTATTGTCTACATTCCCTGTTGTTGGTCCCCTTTCCCTCACCTCCGCCTACTTGTCTGTCTTTAGACTGCAAGCTCCTCAGAGCAGGGACCACCACCCTTCAGAAGTGTTTGGAAAGCACCCGGCACATAGCGGGTGCTACTGCTAA
Organism: Gopherus flavomarginatus; assembly: GCF_025201925.1. Lineage (NCBI taxonomy): Eukaryota > Metazoa > Chordata > Testudines > Testudinidae > Gopherus > Gopherus flavomarginatus. Next base: position 10,763,212 of record NC_066617.1, on the reverse strand, counting down.
TGATAATTAATACGTACACTAGACAGGCAGGCAGCACCAAGTCCATTATTGCTGGTGACTTCCATTTTTACTGATTAGGAGCAGACTTGTGGGCAGTGGATCAACTGAATGGGATGGACCCTTGGCCACAAACTCAGACCAGGTACTTCAGTCAGCCGGATCTAATAACGATGCACGTAGAATCGAGAACAGGACTCACAAAGACATTATTATTTGGGGCTCAGAAGTGATTCTTCCCTGGTTCTCAATGAGCTGTAACTTTGCACACCAAAGCTAACAGGAAAGTGACATTTTCAAGCATGATGAATGGGCCTATGATGTCATCTTCCTTTACATTCTTATGTCTGTACAAAAGTCTGATCCTCTTTCTTTAACTTCTGTTATTTTCCTTGTACCACCTGGTATTCTCTGATCCTGTCTGTACCATCTGGTACTTTTTGAGAGTCTCTGTATGGTCTGGTGCTTTCTAATACTAACTCTGGTAGTCCCCCTTTACTATCTTGCCCTGATACTCTCTCTATACTACCTGGTACTTTCAAGTTGCTTCTCTCACAGCACTATCCTTATCTTCTATTCTATTCTGGTTCTTATACAGCCTCCTCACCATAATATCACACCTCTCTCTGACAGATCCTCCCTCTACTTTCTGGTATTCCTACCTACGCTCCTTAGGCCTGGTCTACACTAGGGCGGGGGGGGGAAGGGGAATAGATCTAAGATACGCAACTTCAGCTACGAGAATAGCATAGTTGAAGTCAATGTATCTTAGATCGACTTAGAATCACTTACTTCGCATCCTCACGGTGCAGGATCGACGGCCACCACTCCCCTGTCGACTTTGCTTCCACCTCTCGCTGAGCTGGAGTTCAACAGTCGATGGGAGAGCGATCGGGGATTGATTTATCGCATCTACACTACATGTGATAAATTGATCCCCAATAGACTGATCACTACCCGCTGATCCGGCGGGTAGTGTAGATGTACTCCTAGTATTCACTCTCCCTGAGATGTGTGTGACCTTTCGGGGACATAGCAGCTATTTCAGCTCCAGCAAATGTGCAATACATTTCCAAACAGGAGTAAAATAACCTTAACAAAATGCACGCTCTGTGTGTGCGTGCGTGCGCGCGTGTGCTTTAGGTAGCAAGAGAGCTGGTGTTTACTATGAACCAGAAGTTAGCTTTACGATTTCATAATTAGGGAGGATGCTAATATTGCATGATTAGAAAATGTCACCCTGCACAACTAATTTGCCAGCAAGGCCTAATTGAAGTTCAGCATCATCTCCAGCTCTTCTAACAATAACTTTTTCAGTAGGTGCTGCAGCAGCAGCAACACAGAGAAGTAATTTAGGAGAGAGCAATTTATTACCCTGTTTCATGGCAAATAGGAAGAGTCTGGCATGAGCTGGATGGGAAGTGGAAATGTTCCATACCAGAGCTTAGCATAGAAGGGCTGGTGAAACAAAGGGTTTTATATATAACTGCAAATGACAGGGTTAATTATCCTGTGGCTGTTGGAGGGAGCAGAGAACATCTTTAGGCATTCTCTCCTGCAGAGCACAAGAAGACAAGTGGATTGGGCACGTCATCGTATCACAATGCAATGTCACCATGATACAGATGGGTCTGTTCTTATCTAAAGTACATTCGGAATTGCTTTGTATCCTGCGTACAAGGGAGGCAGTGCTATCTCATGATTAGAGCACAGGGCTCCTGGTTTCTAATTTCAGCTCTGCCACTTTGTGTGGTCTTGGGTAAAGCCCAGATCCTGCTCTCATTTAGACTATGTAAATCCATAGGAGCTCCCTTGATGTCTGTGGCATTATTCCACATTTACACTAACGTGAATTAGATCAGAATCTAGTCCTTACAGTGCTGTGTGCTACAAAAAAACCTAGACAGATAGAAACTAGATAGAGATGCACCATGCCTAGGTTTCCCCATCTGTAACATGGGGATGACATTTATTATTTATAACTTGGGAGGGGCCTGAACTACAATGTTAGGGATCAGGAGACAGCCTCCCCAAAAGCTCTGATGTGGTGGTTATGGGAGCTGGGTTTGGCCTGTTAGGGAGAAGTAGAAGGTGTGATATGGAGATGGGACATTTGGATCCAGATCCTATCCCAATGTTTGTAGATGTCTGAACCTGAGGTTTTAAGTTGGGCCCATCTTCATCTAATTGAGTGACTCAGAGCAACAGCAAAATGAGGAGCTTTCCTCCTGCGAAAAAGAAATGGCAAGGAGCTGCTTCTCAGTCTGCCTGCATCTGCAGGATGCAGCACTGGCTCCCATCCACAGTGCAAGAGATAAAGGATGCAGCATCTCTTGCGGGAGTAGGGGTTAGGTGAGGAGGACTTCGGTATTCACTGATGGGGAAAAGACCCAAAGCACCTTTTTCAAGTGGGAGGAGGGATGGGGGCAGCTATAATATTATGGTTCAGATCTGAGATAGGCAGTGCAGGAGGGAGGTGGGAAAGCAGGAGAGTAAGGGCACGTCAGAGCTGGGAAGAAAAGCACCTTTCTGTGTAGACAAGAATGCAGAGGCACTCTTGTAGTGCAGTGGAGAAAGAGGCTGTAGTGAGCAGGGCCGGCTCCAGCTTTTTTGCCGCCCCAAGCAGCGGAAAAAAAAAAGATAAAGGTGTGACCAGCGGCACTTCGGCGGCAGCTCTACCGCGCCACTTCAATCTTCGGCGGCCGGTCCTTCCCTCTGGACGTGCCACCCCTTCCTGTTGGCCGTCTCAAGCACCTGCTTCCTGCGCTGATGCCTAGAGCCAGCCCTGGTAGAGAGCCACTCAAACCGCACTGGCAGAGATGGGGGACAGGTGTAGCGGCTGGCAGATTTTTTGCCATTTCTGATTTCTATTAATATTTCATCAGTGGCTGGCATCTCCGGTTCAGCATCTAGTTCATGTTCCTGGCCAATCTATCAGTGTCATTTTATGCTGGCAGCCTAGCTGGATCTGCAAGTTCCCACACAATTTAGTGGTTTATTCCAGCCTATAATTTTGGCACAATTTGCTGTTACACTTGACAGTGCCTTCTCTCCATCCTCTGCTCCCTCTCCACCTGCCAAAATTGAGACTGGCCTAGCTGTGTTACTGACTTTGCATGACACCCAGGTCACATTGAAGCCTGTAGGAGTTTTCTGTTGACTTAAATGGGCTCAGGATTTGATCCTTTAGATATGGGCTCACGGAGAGAGGTCTAGTGCTAGTGGTAATTGATGAAAGGCCTCAGGCATTGCCATTGGCTGACAGAAGCCACCAATCAATGCCTGCCATGTCAAAGAAGGCCTACCTGAGACCCATTTGGAGCATTTTTGCTGGTTATGTAGCTTCTTTCCGCCCTCTCTGGCTACAAGGTAGCTTGGACTGGGATGCATATAAAGCATAGAAATTTGGCAGGATGGAGGGAATGGGGTGCAATCTCCTGGAGCTCTCTTGACTTGGGCTTCATGCTGTTCTTGTCACATTCTGGAATGACTTGGAGAACCATGCCAAAGAGTTTGACGTGGTTGACTTCACAACTCATGGGAAAGGCTGAAGCAGAAAGACTTTGGCTACAATCCAGCATCCTTTCCACTGAGCCAAGCCTTGGGGGTTGAGAGTGATTGTTGGCTGGGTCTCCCACCCCTCCCCCATTTAATTAATTAATAGGAGAGAGAGAGAGACAAAAGACGTCTGAATCTGGCAGATGGAAACCCTCAATCCCCATGCTCAACAGCTTGTTCAGCTCTGGCAACTAGAAGAGCTGATGTGCTGGGTGGAAAAAAGCACCTTCCCCTGAATCACTCGTGAGCCCTCACTGCAGTCTGATCCTCTGGTTCACAAGGACTGTAGGTGCCAGGTAGATTTTAAAGCTGAAATCTAACAAGCTGGATTTGGCAGTTTGATGAGTGTTATAGCCAATGTTAGAATGGAATCTAATAGGATAACCCCATTTCACTGAGTCCAGGGAGCATCAGCTTTCTAATTTAACGCTAGGCATTTTTCATGTCAACTTTTAACGTGTACAGTATTTCTCAAATCAGGACACTTGGTTATTCTTAACCAATGAGCAATTTATTAATTCACTCAGACCCACATCAGTATCCACAGCTACCACTCAAGTGTAGAGACTACTAATGGTCTAGGTATGTACTACACATACCAATGCAGTTTTGCAAGCAATTGGACTAAGGCTCAGCAGTTATACCAAGTAATAACGCACATGATCAGGTTGTCTTATTTACTAACCACTAGTAGTTTGTTAGTAGCTAACACATCTATCGCATTTCCAGTTTTCTCCGAGGAGTAAGTATGCATGTATCTTTAAGGCACTTTGAGAGCGTGATCCCTGCTATTTGAATGGATTAATCCAAAAGAGACAAATGTAGAATATCAAAAGCAATTGCTTGATGTTATGGTTCAAATCTCTCTTAGATAAATTTGCTTGGACTTATAAAGGAAAGCATGCAGTTAGCACTAGTTAAAATCTAAAATATGGTTACTTGAGGTCTCATTAGAGAGTGTTGAGTAATTTATATTAAACAATAGAAGGAGAAATACTGTCTTTGAAATGAAATCTCACCACTTCTTATGATCCTGTTAACCATGGTATATGGGGAGAATCCTTTCCACAAGGCTAGTCCATGCGTTCATCACAAGGGGGAGAATTCTGCAGCCTCTTTGTGTGTTCAGTCAACTCTAGGGTCCCTCCACATGGTGGTGACCTCAGTTTTATATATCTTGATTGCAGGGCCTGTTGGAGGAGGCCACCCTCCGATTTCTGTTGGGCATTTGATTACCGAATGCGCAGATGTCTTCTTCTGTTTCACTGCTGTTTCCATTGGTATCCAGCAGAGGGCGATGGTGTGTAACATAGTTCTTCAATCCTTTTCTCATCGGAGGCATTTTATGTTTGATTCATATCAAGGATTGAATTATTTACTGGATTTTCTCAACTTTTTAGCAATTTTTTAAAATAGTTCAGAGTTATACTATGGTTAGGTGATCATATGTTTCAACTTTCGTTTTTGTGCTATACAATGCCTATTGCTTCTGGAGTGCAACAATCATTTACTCAGAAAACAAACATCCATTATAGTATTCTAAATTTGGTGGATATGCCCCATGCATTCTTTTATTGCATATAAGCATTTCACATTATTTAGGGTTTATGACAGAACAAGAAATATTTCCTACATATATAAGAGAGAGTTTATCCCATGCACAGAGGAGACAAATGTGCAGCTTCCAATTTGAGGTGAAAGACGTATTAACAGGACAAAGCAGACTATCCTTGGTATATTTAATTTATAAGGCAAGCAAATATATAGTTTATAATTTGGGGGTGAAAACATGTGGTTTGGATTTCTTGGAGTAACAGCCTGTTTGCCCTATTTGATCTTCAGTCACAGGGCTAGTTATTTCTAGTTTGGTTAACTCACACTTCGCCGCCGATTTTTTGATCCACTCAGGCCTTGTCTACACTATAGAGTTTTATTGACAAAAGGCAGCTTTTGTCAACAAAACAGTGAATGCTTACACACTGCAATATGACTTTTGGTGGCAAAAATGCCCTGTTTGGCGGACAAAATAAAACCACCCCAACGAGAGACATAAGAGTTTTTGCACAAAATTTTTGTCCAAAAAGTGCCCATGTAGACACCACACTTGATTTTATCACTTTAATTGGCCTCCAGGAGGTGTCCCACAATGCTCATCCTGACTGTTCTGGTCAGAAGTTTGAACTCCACTGCCTTGCAGCCAGGTAAACAATCATTGGCCCATCCCCCTTAGAAGCCCTGGGAATTTTTGAAATTCCATTTCCTGTTGGATCCGTGTAGAGAGGTCTCATTACATTTTCTCAGGTGACCATGGCAGCTTATCCCAGCAAACGCTCTCCTGCTTGGACCACTGCTGAGCTGCTGGATCTGCTCAGTATATGGGGAGAGGAAGCTGCGCAGTCCCAGCTGCTCTTCAGCTGTAAGAATTTTGTTACCTATGGGCAGATTTCGCGAGGCTTGTGTGAAAAGGGCTATGATCAGGACATGCTGCAGTGCAGAGCGAAGATAAAGGAGCTGAGGCAGGTGTACCATAAGGCAAGGGAGGCAAACTGGCGCTTTGGTGCTGCACCTAACACCGGTTGGTTCTATGAGGAGCTGGACGCTATCCTTGGTGGTGACCCCACCTCCACCACCAAGAGCCCCATGGATACTTTGGCAGGCCTGGAGGCAGCAGAAAGAGGACCTAACCCGGAGGACAAAGTCATTGATGAAGAGTTGGAGTTAGATGAGGATGTGGAGCTCCCAGCGGGGTCGCCTGGTGAGGCAGGCAGCCAGGAACAGTTTTCCACTCTGGAGGTGTCTAGCCAGTCTCAGCAGTTGCTCTCTGGTGAGCAAGAAGTAGGAAAGGAGATGCCTAGTAAGTGGCTGTGGCTTGTGTAGTGTGGAGGTGGGTTCAGGGTATAAAAATGTACAAGGCTGGCTGTGTTTATGTGAGCTGGACATTTCCCTGTGAAGCTAATCAGTACAGCGGAACAGGGGTTGATGCATGCCACGATCTCACGGGAATCCTCCAGAGAGATCTCTAGGAAAGTTTCCTATAGGTACTTGGTAATCCTCTGCCACAGGTTCCTTGGCAGAGCAACTTTGTTCCTTCCCCCATTGTAGGAAACTTTCCCGCGCCATTCAGCAGTCACTTGTGCAGGGACTAAAGCAGCAAGTGAGCAGCATAGGGACCAGGGCAGAGCGACAAGTGTGCAGTAGATGTACCCTTGCTTCCCTGTTTACCCTCAGCAGCGAGATATCTGCTACAATGAGCCCCACCCGTGGAAAAGGATGGGAGCATTTTAGAATTTTTTCCATAGTCGGCTTCCCCATGTAGAGCACCCTCCCCCATCCAACACTCACCATGCTTTGAGTGTTCTCCGAGATGTATGCTTGCCAAGGGTCAGTGAGAAAATGATTATTATGTTACCAGAGGTGTATTTCACTGAAATGTTTCAATACTGTGGGTGAACTTAACAATCATGCTTGTGTGCATTGTTCCTTCTGCTTCGGCACATATGGCCATAAGGAACACCACACACACACACCAGCCAAGTGTCTCCGCCAGATAAGAAAGCACTGAAGATGGAGCAAAGTGTCTACACTGGAGTGCTACAGCCCTGCAGCTGTGCTGCTGTAGCATTTCAAGTGTAGACAAGCCTGTAACATCTGTTACACATGTACTCAGAGACATATTGTTACACACACAGACACATAGAGCTTTAATATCTTACACACACATACACACAAGTAGAGATTTAATGTCCCATGAGCACCCAAAGGGGAATTACACCAGTTCTATAGACTCCCCTACACTACATTACACAAGAGCTAATTCACTAGGGGAAGCTGTAATCTGATTTCAGCTTTACAAGTCAGCATTATTATTCTGTTCCTTTCTATTCTTTCATGTTTAAACTGATCTGCTTTCATTCTTTGTCTCTCTCCACCTCCCTCCCATATCACTTTTAGCGCAGCCTGTCTCCATGTTATTTTCCACCTCCTAATATTTAATTTCATTTTAAAGACATCCCATTCCCAGCTGTGCAAATCCTCCCATGACACAGCTTTCCTCTCTGTGATTTCTACCCCCTCTCTTTATTATCAGCATGTCAGATTAGGATCTGACAAGAAAGTAGAATCGACTGTTCGACCGGAGCTTTAAAGCCTAAGAAGGATTATTTATCCTGATATAAAAGACATTTTCATTTTCTTTAACCGGAAAATATCTAAAGATTCACAGCATCTAAGTGAACCTTTGGGCCTATGGGCTTCTTGCAATAGGGAATGGACAATCCATCAGACATCACTCCCCCCACCCTTGTGCTCTCTGGTCTACTTTAAGCAGGCTAAAGGTAAGCCGCGTCTTGGATGGGAGACCTCCAAGGAAAACTGAGATGACCGAGTTCAAAGGTGGGGTACTTGAAGATGCAAGTTATAAAGATTGAATTGATTTTAAGGCCAGAAGGGATCTATTATGACTACTTAGTCTCATCTCCTGCAACAATTATGTGCTGTCTGAAAAGACATTTCCTTTCTACCCTTTGCCACCTTTCAGTTTCATTGAGTGCCCGCTTACTCTTGTGTTACGAGAAGTTCCCAATCCAGCTTCGTTATTTTGTATACATCATCATGCCCTCTCTGACTCATCTCCTTTCTAATGTAGATACTCTCTATTTCTTAACCTCTCTTTCTAGGACAGCTTTTCCATGCAGCTAGTCATTCTCATTGCTGTTCTCTGAACCCTTTCTAATTCTGCAATGTCCTTTAGAGGTAGAGTAAACAGTAATGTACACACTGTTCCAGATGATGTAATGCCATTGATTTGTATAAAGCACTAAAATATTCTCTATATTATTCAGCATCTCATTCCTTATGCAACCTAACGTCTTGTTTGTTTTGACATCTGCATATTGAGCAGAGGTCTTCGTTTAGCTGTCTACAATGATGCTCAGTTCCTTTCTCAAGTTGATACAGTTCATTTAGAACCATGCAAAGTGTGTAAATGGTCTAATTTTTTCTCTCCACTTTGCATTTCTTTTAATTTATCAGCACTGAGTTTTAGCTACCATCATGTTGCTCATTAATGTAGCTTATGTAGGTCTCTCTGAAGCTCTCACAGTTTTCTCTGGACTTGACTAACCTAAATAACTTTGGGTCATTTGACAATTTTGTTATGTTACCATTCACTCCCCTTTCCAGATCATTAATAAATAACATCAGAGGACCTAGTACTGGTGATTGCTACATCCCTACTCTTCCACACACAACTTGCACGTACATAGAACTGGACTGAGACTGCAAAAAAAAAATCTGTGGACATTGATCTGAATCAAAACCAAGAATTTACTTTAACAATCCTCTCAATGTGTTCTCTCAGAGTGTTCATGTAGCCTGCATTAACTCAATGAGGATCTTTGACGCACTTCCAGAGGTCTGACCACATTAGGGGGTTTATGAGCCTATCACTGCATTTATGCGCCAGTCCATTGGCTCAAGTGGGAAGGCTGTGGCTTTAGCTCATGGGGTGTCTGGTTCAATCTCTGTGGGTAACTCGGCCAAGGTTGTCATTATGCTCAGCTAAGAGATTTTTACATCTCATGAATACAAATGTGAAAGTCTGCGTGGTCATCTTGAAATCTCTTTGATCATTCCTCCCTACTATTTATAAAAGTTTTATCATACAAGGAGACAGAAGACAAAGATGATGGAAATTGGCCATTGAATCCTACTCTTTGTTTTCTGTCTCCTAGCTAATTTTTAATCCATGACACACTTTTCTTCTTGCTTCCTGACTACTGAGTTTCATGGTATAACTGACCCCAGAATTTAGTCCATCCATCTTGGCAAGGTACAAACCCCCAAATCCTGCCTATTTGTAGCCATTCTAAGTCTGCATGGCACTTAATGTTTTGCAAGAATTAGGAATGTTAAACCACTGTGCCATGGGCGAATTCTAATTTGGATAACTGTCCTCTACCTCCCAAAAATGCACACCCCATCCTGCTGTTTCTATCTAATTGTGGGATTCTTTTTCATCTCCAGTCCTAAACTGTTGTGAAGCATTCCTCTGTGTTGGTAAACAGCTGTTGCTTCCCCACCTCCCCACCAGAAGTGGCTGCACTTAAATGATGAGTGAAGTGATTCCTCTTATAAAATGCTGCGAGATGAAAGATGCAATCTCTGGGTAAGCTTTCATTATAACCAGTGGTTCCCAAACTTTAACAGCCTGTGAACCCCTTTCAATAAAATGTCAAGTCTCGCAAACCCCCTCCTAAAAATGAATATTTCCAGGGATGTGCTCCTTTACCTGCATATAAATTATAAAAGCAGTGATCTTGGAAATATAACATTGGTTTTTATGACATAATTATTACACACTATTCATTATTAATTATTATTTATCATTACAGTATTTTTTTTCATTATGAAAACGGCAACACTTTCCCAAGATCTCACTTTCGTAACTTGCATCACTTTGACTAAGCCGGTTATAAAACAAGGCTCCTATGTTTCATCAAGGAGTATCAGATGTGAAACAGCATGAAGGTATATAAGAAGCCAACTCAGAGAGTTCCTCCTACACAAGCATTCAGGTCTTGAGCAGTCCAAGCAAACAACATACATTACAACAAAGCTTAAAGTTGTTCTTCATAATAATTTAAAAAACAATATTAGCTGCCTATTTCATTTTAAAAACAGCAAAAAGTATCCACCTCCCTTTCTATTTCTTATCCGGAGTCTTGAAGTTTAAATCTCCTCAGTGTGATAGATATGTTTGCTTTGATCTGCTTAGCTCTTGGAAGTCCAGGGGCTCTGGGCTGCTGGTCCTGTGCTGCCCGGGGTCCCTAGGGAAAGCTCTGTCCGCCATTAGGGAATTTTTTCCTGAGAACCCCCGTAACATTTCACGAACCCCCAGGAGTTTGTGAACCCCAGTTTGGGAACCACTGCATTATAACAATGACTAATGCCTACTGGCACAGGATGAGACATACCCTAAACTTCTTTGGTTAAGTGTATGTGTGTGTGGTGGGGGGAGGGAACATATGAGGAGGTAAAATTGAGTAGAAATTAACTTCTAAGTGAGACTAGCTCAGTGTGGCTTCTACTAGCTCAACACTAGAGGGGAAGCTCATCCAAGACAGCTTCTGTCTACTTAGGGGCCCTCATTCCAGTCAGTTTCACACACACACTCATAGCAAATCCAGTTTCGTAATGTGTGCTCTTGTGTCTGACTGCCTGTTAGCAAACCCCCCAGCAGACTGCAGGCTCTGGGGAAGATACAAGAGAACCTCTCCCAGGCAAAATCATAATAGAAAATCCATAAAGAGTTCCCAGTTTACTCATTGCAGAGGGGCACAGGAATTAGCTGTGGACTAGGGACACTGGGAATCTGTGTGCTTCTCTTCTACCTACAGTGTTTACATGCCATTGCAAACCATCGGCATTAGATTGGTCCTTGTCCTGATGGTTGCTGTTTGCTTCTTCCACTCGCTTGACAGGGAAGAAGAAAAATGCCTTCTGCAGTCATGACCATATGAGTGAATAAACATAAAGTAGTGCACTTCTCCATGGCCACTGGAAACCTGCCCCAAGCACTGGGCTGTGAAAGTGGGAAAGCGAGAGCAGGAAGTAAAAAGGAGAGACAGGGAAGAGAAATGAAAGGACAGAGAGAGGCAGAAAAGAGATGTCTGTGCGAGAGAGAACAATGAGGAGAGAGAAAAGAAACAGAGGGAGGGATAACATGAACCATATAACATGCCCAAAGGCATTATCAAAATCTGTACATAAAAGGATACAAAGAAGTGACGAACACCTCAATCAGGCATCACGCATGGGTGACTAATGTTATCTCCAATGCCAATTCGCCTAAAACATTATTAATGCACCATATCAACTGAAATGTGTTCAAATGATCCAGTAGCTTGTAGAAGGGATAATCATTTGGCAGCCTGGCCACAATCAGCATGTGGGAGACACCCCCCCACACCCACTTTTCTTTATGGAATTTTTCAGAGGAATTGATTTGGCTGAGCTGGTAAAACAAGAAACAGGCCATGACGGGATACTGTACTGAGAGAATGGGGCAGAGACAGAAAGAGAGAGAGAGAGGTCCTCAGAGGGTAGCTGTTCCCTCTGAAGGGTCAGGGGCCCAGGTTACCTCTGACAGGTTCCACCAGGGGGAATACATCAGCTGAGGTCCATGTAGAAGGAGTTAATTTCTTTGTAAAGAGGAAGCAGATATTATGCAGGGATGCACCTGAGCATGATGAAAGGTTAAGAACCTCACTTAGAGGGGGAAGCTGTAGAGGAGACAGATGATAGCCGGAGAGACAGAGGCCTTGTAGAGACAGGATCCCTCTAACAGACTGGTGAGACGTGGTTAGACAATATCAGTGCTCGAATGTGGGAAAAACAGGGCAGGAGGCTGGGGGAGACTACAGAGATGGGAAGTAGCTCAGGGAATAGTGAAGGACTGGTTCTGGCTGCCTTAATCTAAACAAGGGCCCTGAGCTGGAATTCAGTAGAGTGGGTGGGTCTAGGTTTCCCTATGTACCCCAAGCAGGGACTTTTAGAGAAGGAGATCCTAACCTCAGGAGATGTAAGGCTGATTAGCCCCCTGTAGAGTCACACTCAGCCTCAAGGGGACACTCCGGAGGTGATGATGCCCCTTCTGCCCAGGGAAAGAAAGAAAGAGGGAAGTGAGAATGAAAGGAAAAGAAGGGGGTACAGAGAGGAGAAGAATAAAAAAATGAGAACAGAAAAGACAGCGAGAAAGAAAACTGAGAGTGCAAGGCTAACATGGGAAGATGAATCCTGTGGGAGTGGGTGTTATTTTTCACGTTACTCTCTCCTAATCTGTCTGAAGAAACGATAAGTGGAGGAATATTTTCCTTCCGTTGCATAAAACTCCCACTTTGAAAACTCATTTTCTGTCTGAAGCCATTCATTTTAATATTAATACCCCCACCTCTTGCCACTGCACCTGGGGACTCACTCTCCTCTCGGCAAGACCTGGCTGTTCTCACCATAAGCTCCCTACTTCTTTAAGGATCATCCTCTGTGATAGGCTTTAGCGTGACACAGGAGCCAGCCTCCAGTTCAGTCTATGCACCTCAGCTGCTGCTACGAACCCCAGTCTGGCCTGTTCTGAGCTTAGGAACACCAGCCCAAGTTATATGCTAGGTAGGGTAGATACATACAGCTGAATGGGGGGTGAGCAGCAGGATCCAGTGCTGGGTCTAAGATTAGGAAAGGGCTGAACTAGTTCTACACATTTGGTGTTTTGGGTGAGAGATTTGCCCCAGCTTAAATCCCTGATAGTTCTCTCTTTCTTGCTCCTCCTCTCTTTGGCCATTTGGCACTGACTTCTCTGATCCTTCACAAAATCCAGCCACTGGTGGGATGACAGCCTACTTCTCTGCAGCTCCTGCTCTCTGGAACAGCCTCCCCATCTCAATCCATCTCATTGACTCTCCATTGTACCCTTTTAAGATGTGGGTCATTTCTGAACCAGATAAGTATGGCATAGATTGGTTAGCTAGAGAGCCATCATCCCACGTCTCCATGAATTAGGTGTGTTAGTCCTTGGTTGCTGGCCAGTTTGGGTAACTGCATTCTACTTTCCTGCAGTATCTACTGAATACAGAATTCTTGTCATGGACTCTTTTAAATTATTATCTTTTGTGTTACAGAAGCACTTGGTGGCCCAACTGAGATTAGGGCCCAATTGTGTTAGGCGCTGTACACATGCATAATAAAAGCCAGTCACTGCCTCCAAGTACTCACAGTGTCAAGAAACAAGACTGACAACAGGTGTGTGGGAGGGAAAGTGAATTGCCCTAAACCACACCAGAGCTCAGTGGCAGAGTGAGAAACAGAACCCACATCTCCAGATTCCGAGACCTGTGCCTGAGACACTAGCCATCATCACCAGCACTAACTTCAGGCCTTTTAAACTGCTGTGAAGTGTTCCTGCTTAATTATAAAATGGTCTTGATGATTCCTCCCCAGATCTGGAAACAAATCTAAAATCACTGCTAATAAAATTTGTGAATGACATCAAGATTGGCGGAAGGGTAAATAATGAGGAGGACAGGCCAGTGACACTGAGCAATATGTCTCACTCAGTAAGCTGGGCCCATTCAAGCAAAATGTGTTTTACTGTAGCCAAATGTGACATTTCACATCTAGGAACAGAGAACATAGGCCATCTCTACAAATTGGGGGACTATAACTTGGAAAGAGTGACAGAGACCCAGAGAACAAGCAACTTATCACGATCTCCCAGTGCAATGCTACGGCAAAAAGAGCTAATGAGATTCTTGGATGTAGCAATGGGAGAATAGAGGTGGGGAGGTGATTTTACCTTTGTATACGGTACTGGCAAGACCGTTACTGAAGTACTATGTACAGTTCTGGTGTCCACATTTTAAAAAGGATGTTGAAAAATTGGAGAGGATGCAGAAAAGAACTACAAAAAAATTGCTGGCTGGAGAAAATGCCTTACAGTGAGAGACTTAAAGACCTCAATCTGACGGAGAGGTGACTTGAATACAGTGTGTAAAATACCTTCACAGCAAGAAAATACTAGATACTAAAGGACTCTTTAATTTAGCAGAGAAAGATATAACAAGATCCAATGGCTGGAAGCTAAAGCCAAACAAATTCAACTGAGAAATAAGGCACACATGATTAACAATTGGAACAAACTACCAAAGGAAGTGATGGATTCTTTATCTCTTGATGCTTTCAGATCAAGACTGGATGCCTTTCTGGAAGAGACACTTTAGCCAAAACACAAGTTATGCTTTAATCATAAGTGATTGGGCTCAACACAGGGGTAACTGGGTGAAATTAATGTTATACACTAATATTATACAGGAGGTCAAACTAAATAATTTAATGTTCCCTTCTGGCCTCAAACTCTACAAATCTATAAATGTGCCCATATTTAAATGATGGGTGAAGAGAATCCTGGTAGTCTGTAATGTGCTTTGGGAGTCGGTGTTTCAGGATGGGTTCCTAATCTCTCTGATCCTCAGTTCCCCATCTATAAAATAGGAAGGAACATCTCTCCTGATTTTCTCAATTTCAAAATTTTGCTGACATTTCCAATGATAGTATAGCTGGTCAAAATAGGTAGCGGGGAATTAATACAAACTTAGTTGTTTTTTTTAACATATTTCTTTTTAATATTGACATTTTACCAAATTCTACCAGCTCCTGTGGTGCTGCTAAATTCATATGTTCATAAAGAGGTTCTTTATTGAAAGTAATTATTATTGAGTCTCCAGATACAATGGAGGACCACAGACGTGTGTAAGGAAGTAAAGTAATTATGACATATAATTTTGGGATTCAGAATCTACAGGCAGCTGGACTTGACTTCTGACTCTTCAGAAGATGAAAGTCAGATCATATAATACTGGAAAGGAAGCTTTCCTAAAGCCTTACAATAAGGTTTTGGAAGCTACCTGTGTACTCGCTGTCATGAGAATTCAAGCGTTCTTAATGACTGTACACACTTCTTCAGGCAGGTGCCATGCATAGTGAAATATTCATTTAGTATTTCCACATGGAGGATGGATGGCCCTGTGGATATGTAACAATTGCTATGTAGTTCATATGACTTGGATTCTGTTCCTGCTTCTATTTCAGTTCTCCTGTGTGTCCCAAAGCCTTGTTTACAAGTCTCTTACTCCTGCCAATGACCAGATATTGGAGAGAGAGAGAGAAGCTTTTGGGCCACACAGAGCTAAACAATCTGTTCCTCCTTGCATGTTGTTGTGACACTGGGAGTAGCTTTCCCAGACCCAAAGAAGAGCTCTGTGTAGCTTGAAAGCTTCTCTCTCTCACCAACAGAAGTTGGTCTCTCTAACACCCTGGGAGGGACTGACACAGCTACAACTCCACTGCACACAATGATCAGATACTCAGATAAGTGTCAGAGGTGTAGCCAGCCGTGTTAGTCTGGATCTGTAAAAGCAGTAAAGAGCCCTGTGGCACCTTATAGACTAACAGATGTATTGGAGCATGAGCTTTCATGGATGAATACCCACTTCGTCAGATAAGTAGACCTTTTAAAGACATACACTTAATATTGCCATTGATGTAAATGGGATTTCTAGCTGTATCTCCTCACCACTGAGGGTAAGGGAGTCACAATCTGGCCCTTCATCTCTCTAGGTTAAATTCTGTCCCACTGAGGTAAGGGGAGTTTTGCCATTGACTTCAACAGGAAGAGGATTTCACCCCATACATCCCAGTACCCAGCAGAAGACTTGCATGTTCTCATCCTTTTTTCCATATTTTGTCTCTTTCGTCTTTTTAGAATATAAGCTCTTTGGACAGGGACTGTTTTATACAATATATTTGTACTGTACCTGATGTAATCCTGATGTTGGTGGGGGTGACTTTAATACAAATAAATGAAATCTCCTACCCACCTTGGGGCTGTGACGTGGCCTTCCACTAAGAACAGAATTCCCCTTTGAAAATTCACCTCAGCCTTTGTTTCTGTGGTATCCAAGCACCTCACAATCTTTAATGGATTTATCTTCACAACATCCCTGTGGGGCAGGGTGGGGCTGTTCTCCACATGGTACACAGATGGAATAGAGGCGCACAGAGGCTAAGCGATTTGCCTAAAGTCCCATAGGAAGTGTGGGGCAGAGCAGGAAGTTGAAGTCAGGTTTCTCAAGATCTTAACCACCGGATAAACTCTCTCACTTACTATAAAAAGGGAAAAATGCTCTGCACCATTTCAGTAAGTTTGCTCCATGGGCTCTGGAAGCTCAGTTTCATTACAAACTGCTTACCACAGCTGTGCAAGGATAGGAGCAATTTGGATAATGCTTGATTGGCCTGACACATGCACTTAAGGGCAAGACACTCCAGGAGTGTCTGAAGTGGTGATGAGATGGAGCCAGGCCTATTTAAAGCAGTGCTTTAAATTTAATTTCCTAGTTCGCGGGTAGTGGGGGAAGGCAACAGCTGTCTTATTATCCCTCTGAAGGTTCCCTTAAGTGAAAATGGAATAGATTAGTCATGGAGAAAATTAAGACAAGGTCTTTAAGTCATCAGTAGTCCCCTATATGAATGCGGGGAGGGGGAGGGAAGGGAGTCAGATGGTGAGGTGGTGGAATTTTTTCAGTCCAGCATGATGGGGCTTTTATTTTATTTTTAGGTATGTTTTGGAGCTGGAAGTGGATGATCACTTTTAAAATCTGGCCAAAATCTTCTTCCCAGTGATGAGTGAACCCCATAGGTCTGACCCGTCCTCCCCATATCAACCATGGCTCAATGCTGCTCAGGGAAATGGAGTTACTCTGTTGGCATAATGGAGAGCTTACATGAGTGGGAGACAAACTGAAATGTGGACACATACACAACCAGATTGACTCAAGACAGCTTATGGCGACTTAACTTTGTTGTGTAGACCAGGCTTTCATCTCTCTGTGCATCGGTTTAAAGTGCAGATGACAGCACTTCTTTACTCACCCAGACTTTCCAGTACTGCTGGGAACAGTGTGAGCCTGTCCCTGGGGTTGTGACCTCGCAGGCACAATGTGCACGAGGTCATGCCGCACAAGAGGTGCCATTTTGAAGAGCAGGCCACATCCCCCGGCCAGTGTCACCTTGTACACACAACGTGTGTGGAGTCATGCCGGCAGGGGCAGAGCAGTGTGCACTCCATTATGGCATCCCCCATCTGATACCAGAAAAAATGGGGGGGCAAACATTGCCAAAGCAGGATTGTCCGGTTTAAAACAGGATAAGTGGCCTGCCTACTCACAGGAAGGGGTGTCGGGAGGATAAATACATTAAAGACTGGGAGGTGCTCTGATACTGGGGTAATGGGAGCCAGACCTGAAATAGATGGGGTTCTGCAGATATGATGCCCCCTGCTGGGAAGGGGCTACTGTCCCCCCCATCCCTCCCACAGTTCAGCTGCTATTCTCTGACAGCAAGGGAGCTTGTAGGGCTCCAAACTAGCTATCTTGATTTAAAATCCTAGTGCAGACAGGGCATAGCTACATGAGGGAAACCCCAGGTGTGGGGATAAAGTTGACATTGGCTGCATACATTAAGTTAAAAACTATCTGTGCCTTGTCTCCTATAATGAAAGAGCTATCTTAATGTAAAACACATATCTTTTTTGCAATGAAGACAAAGACTCACTTTTTCTGCTTGACTGTAAAGTTTCTGTCCAGACCTTCCCCAGCCCCTCTGCCTGTCTGCTAGTTGCTACAGATCTAAAGAAACAGTGCACATCCTTATGCCTCTGCTCTTTATCCTAAACTGGACACTTCTGTCAATTCGTGCATAATGGATAACAAGTGAAACTTCTGATGGAAAGGAATCGTATCTTATATATTTCGCAAAACCTAGAATCTGCACTGCATGAAAAATTTCTACACATGCACGAAATCCCCAGAATTAAAAAATCACTATTACCAAACCAATGATGCACATTTCTCCAGAGTTGGCTTGATTTTTAAGTCTCTCCAAAATCTGAAAACAAGCTAAATTTGATATTTCCATCCTATTTGATGAAGTTTCTCCACAATAACCAAAGTGACATTTTTAACATCTCTTCATTTCATCTTCCTTTCCAAATGTTCTCTTCTTCTTTTTTCCTTCTGTACATGCTTTTTCTGCCACCCAGCACTTTTCTGCTTCTCCTTATTGCCATAGGCACTGTACAAACACATAGAAAGAGACAGTTCCCGCCCCAAAGAATTTACTATTAAATAAACAGACAGACAGAGTGGGAAGGGAAACAGAAGCACAGAGACATGAATTGACTTTGCAATGCTTCCCGGCAACTGTTTGGCAGGGCCAGGAATGGCACACAGGTCTCCCAAGTTTCAAGCCAATGCCCTAAAACTGACTAGACTACACTGATTCACATTAGTCAGTACCTGGAAAAGCATATTGTAACATATGCATGGCCACCTAGGACTTCACAGATGTTACTAGGGAGCACACTACAGCCGCCTAGACATTCTTTCTTAGTAGCAAAGGAAATAGAACATTGACCCACCAGCTCTGAAAGTCCAGATCCCTGTCTACAGAGCTAAAGGACAATCTCTGTCACTTGTTGGACGCATAGGGTCTATGACATGCAGCCGAACAGTTGTGATTCTATCCAGGAGAGAGTAATGATGTGAATGCACCTGCTAACCAGCTCAGCGGAATATTTTTGGACCAGGTATCTGTTTCTGAGCACTATACTGCATCACCGACAAGGGCTTGTCTCTTGAAAATGAACCCAGAGCTATATCGCGGACAGTGAACATGCCACATTTGTGGCATGTCCAGGGTACAGTTTAATGCAGAACCATGTATTTGTTTCTATCCAATTGAGTGGGCAATGTACACTTAGAGCATTTATCCTTGCTCACCGAATCCTTGGGTGAGCATATTCCAAATGTCAATACAGCTAAAGATCCATGCTTTGTTGAAGCAAAGGCTGCATCTCTGATGCAAACCAGCCACAGGGTTTCTGATAGGTCTTTGCAACTAAGCTACAGAATTGATTAGTGAATTGCATCCCCATTGTACAAGCTGGTTCAAGAAACCTATATCGAGGATCTTATCCTCTCAAATTCTGTAGGGATTTAGAGTAATTTCCATAGAACCTTGTCATATATCTATTGAATCCTATGGGCTTATCTTTAAAAAAATATATAGAACTTTTCTATATACTATCATAGAAATGTAGCTCTGGAAGGGACCTCAGGAGGTCATCTCTGAGGCAGGATTAAGTATACCTAGACCATCCCTGACAGGTGTTTGTCTAATCTGTTCTTAAAAACCTTCAAGGACAGGGGCTGCTACAACCTGTTCCAGTGCTTAAGTAGTATGTAGCTAGAAAGCTGTTTTTGGAGGGAAGGAATAGTTCAGTGGTTTGCACCTTTGGCCTATTAAACGCAGGGTTGTGACTTCAATCCTGGAGGGGGCCATCTAGAGAACTGGGGTTAAAGAAAACTAACAAAACTAGAGATTTGTCCTGCTTTGAGCAGGGGGTTGGACTAGATGATCTCTTGTGGTCTCTTCCAAACCTGGTATTCTAATATCTAACTTGAATGCCACTTGTTTCAAATTAAGCCAATTACTTCTTGTTCTACCTTTGGAGAACACTTGAACAAATGTGTGTTTGCGTATAGATATGCATATCGGGGGTGGGAGGCCCTCAATATTTCCTGGTCTTCAGAGGCAACTACATTGGCTAGCACTGAATTCCTGTAAAACAATGTCACTCCTTTCCTGCAGGGCAGGTGGCACCAGGATGGTGGTGAAAGCACTTGCTATGAACATCCCACACAAAACCCACCCCTGGTAAAGGAGACTCAAGTCCAATAAATGACAGAAAACAATATTGCCCTACCCAGTTGTTCCCACTATTCCTTGCCCAGTAAAGCTACTGAATGGATTCTTGTTGCTGCAGCAAATCTGCTGACCACTTTTTGTGGCATTTGTCTTAATGCTGGAATAAATCCTCCAGAATTTATTTCAAATTTGCTTTAAAACTGCATCTGCCTGATTGTAGTAATAAAATGACATCATATGCAGATGTCGTGCTACTTTTTAAAAACCCAATTTCTGTTAAATGAACATTTGATTCAGTCTTTGTATTGGGATTGTGTATGAGTGTGTGGAGGGGCTGACCAAATAATTAAGCCTCATATCATCTGTGTGAGGAAGATGAATAATACCATCCTCATTTTACAGATGGGGAAACTGAGGCACAGAGCCACTAAGTGATCTACCAAGAACACAGAGTAGAGCAATGGCAGAGCAAGCAACCAAACATTAGAGTGATGCAATGGGTTCTTAGTGTGACTGAGAATCATGCCCATTGGTTCTGATTCTATTATCTCACACCAGTGTAAATCCAGAGACACTCTGCTGAAATCCTTACAGTTATACTGATGTGAAGTCTGTATGAGTCAGATCAGGATCAGACCCATTGTATTCAGACAAGACCCTAGAGAACCCTTGACAGTCTGTGGTGAAGGCAAATTATTAGCAACCTTAATGAGAGAGCTTGTGGCTAAACCTTGGTGCTGCTGCTCTGACATGTGGCTGACATTTCCAGGCTCAATTTCCTACTCAAGCCTTTGGCAACTTTTAGCTGAGTTGAATCATAAGTAAATGAGTTGTGGCGTGTATCATAACCTTAGTCCCAGATTTGGACCTTAGCGTCCAAAATATGGGGGTTAGTATGAAAACCTCCAAGCTTAGTTACCAGCTTGGACCTGGTACTTGCTGCCACCACCCAAAAAATTAGAGTGTTTTGGGGCACTCTGGTCCCCCTGAAAAACCTTCCCTGGGGACCCCAAGACCCAAATCCCTTGAGTCTCACAACAAAGGGAAATAATCCTTTTTCCCTTCCCCCCTCCAGGTGCTCCTGGAGAGATACACAGACACAAGCTCTGTGAAACTACACAGAGTGACTCCCCCTCTCTGTTCCCCGTCCTGGAAACAAAAAGTACTTTCCTATTCCCCCAGAGGGAATGCAAAATCAGGCTAGCAATCCAACACACAGATCTCCCCTTGATTTCTTCCTCCCACCAATTCCCTGGTGAGTACAGACTCAATTTCCCTGAAGTAAAGAAAAACTCCAACAGGTCTTAGAAGAAAGCTTTATATAAAAAAAAGAAAGAAAAATACATACCAATGGTCTCTCTGTATTAAGATGATACAATACAGGGTCAATTGCTTAAAAGAATATTGAATAAACAGCCTTATTCAAAAAGAATACAAATCAAAGCACTCCAGCACTTATATTCATGCAAATACCAAAGAAAAGAAACCATAGAACTTACTATCTGATCTCTTTGTCCTTACACTTAGAAACAGAAGACTAGAAAGTAGAAACTACTTCTCCAAAGCTCAGAGAAAGCAGGAAGACAGACAAAAGACTCAGACACACAATTCCCTCCACCCAGAGTTGAAAAAATCCGGTTTCCTGATTGGTCCTCTGGTCAGGTGCTTCAGGTGAAAGAGACATTAACCCTTAGCTATCTGTTTATGACAGCGTGCATCTGGAATTTTAGAAGAATGCTGCAAATAATGCCCACAACTTGCTCAGGATTGCAAGTTGCCTAAATGAAATTGTTTTGTTAAGTCATTTAGTGCCAGCGAAAGGTATCACACTGACAACTCTGGAGAAGGAAGTCCTCCCTTTATTCCCAGAGCAATCACTACACAGGCAAGCTTCCCACAACACTGCCCTGACTAATATGCCTCAACAAGGCTCCCTAGAGCCCATTTAATCCTTGGTCTCTTCTGAGACTGCCAAGAAAGGTGTTAGTTCATACCAGCTGCAGTGCAGGTGTGGTGTGGACATCAGGGTAACAGGAATTGGTCTGAGAACAAATACTCATTTCATAGGACATCAAATAACCACTGTCTCTTTTTTAACTCATACCCATTCTACTATGCCCCATCCCCTGACTTCACATACACACACGCACGCACACAGGCACCCAACCGCCAGAGGGCATAAATTAACCCATGCTAAACAGTGTAGCTCTTTGTCCCCCTCCAATGACTGCTGTATATAAGAGGATAAGAGCCTGCTATTGCTGTAAACTAGGGGAGTTGCTTCTTTAGGCATTCTGCTTTTAGTGCTGCAGGTCCTAAGCTCAAGTTCAGTCCCTACTGATGACTCCTGCTGGGGAAGTCTTGGCTGTTGCTTGGATAAACCTGTGTGAATGACTTCTGCAGTCACTGCTTGAATTCATGTAATTTCTAGATGTGCAGCCTGCCCCACCCATTCAATGCCAAGTTCCCGGTATAAAGCAGCAGGACTATAAGGGTTACCATGCACGTCGATAATGAATCACTGAGTTATTTCGCACAAAGGAAGAATCACTGGATGAAATTTTGCAGTCTGTTATGTGACAGTTCAGAATAAAAGAACACAATAGTTCGCATTAGCCTTAAAATCTGTGACAGTTTTTAATATGGGGAGATACAGTGAATAGGGATTCATCTACAAAAGCACAGCAGCCCATTTGAGCTAAAACTGTCTGTTTGCAGTACTGGGTTTATGACACATGGCACAGCAGAGATCAGCAATATACATACAC
The DNA here is from genome assembly GCF_025201925.1 of Gopherus flavomarginatus. Taxonomy (NCBI): domain Eukaryota; kingdom Metazoa; phylum Chordata; order Testudines; family Testudinidae; genus Gopherus; species Gopherus flavomarginatus. Next base: position 10,740,572 of record NC_066617.1, on the reverse strand, counting down.
ACTAGCCAGTTCATCACACTGCAGTTCAGACTAGAAGATGGTTTTGCAGGATTTATATTTTTAACATAGGCGTTAGGCCTCTCCTGAGTTTGGCATATTAAAATTCAGAGGCTCTCTCATGCTCTTGCCCAGTTCTGTAGTGTTTGGATTGCAAATACCAAAGGGAAATTTTAAATCCAATTCCCCATCTCCTCCTTTAAAATCCCTATGGAAAAAACAAATACCAAGAGAAGATTTTAAATATTTAAAGCAAGAGAGCTGTGGGTTGCAATAGTAATATCTTGTTCAGCTGAAATATTTTGAACTACCATAAGCCTCCATGTATTCATATCCATTAACTATTATTGAGGGAGAAAATATTTTTTTTCTGAAAGAACTAAACCACTGCTAATAGATTGTTAAGAAATCCTTTAGGTGTTTTCCAAGCCTAGTGTGACAGCTGAACCACTAAGTGGATAATACTTAGGAGTTTAGGACGTGGAGTAGGTTATTTTTTATGCAAAGGAAACAAAATTATTGGGGACTGGAAATATGGAAAACATGGGCATCTCATTCTGCAGAGCTGTAGGCCAGGATTTTCAAAAGCAGCTAGTGATTTGGAGTGCCCATTTTGAGTTGCCTTAACAGGGCCTGACTTTCAGAAAGCACTGTGCACCCATACTCTGTAGATCAGGTCCCTTTAAGGTGTCTTATGCTGAGCACCCCCCAAAAAGGAGGCATTGTAAATCACTAGTTACTTTTGATACTTCTAGACAGAAGTCTCAATTATTGCATCAACTTAATTGCAAAGAAACACTTCGTGTTAGCGTGACAGGTATCTTGATGCTCGCAGCAGGAGCTGAAGACAGAACTTTCAGTGCCAAAAGCATGAACTGCTACACCCAGAGCTAAAGATGCTCTCTCCTGTATGTCTATCAGTCTCATATCCTTTGTGGGCACAGAATGAGCCCTCTGCTCACCCCTGGGTTATATTAGCAGTCTCCAGCTTGAGCATTTGTGGGGATGGTGATACACCATGCACTATAGCTGCCAAAAGCAAAAGAGACAGCAATTTGGAACAGCTGCATAGCTCAGGTTAAACATCCAATTTTGGGGAGTTCCCTTCCAGATCCCTGAACTGTGTGATATAGAAGTGCCTTGTCTTTTGTATGGTTCATATACATTAATAAAAGATAGTGATCAGACGCTTGGTTCCCCAAGGTTGCCCAGTCATGCATGGAGTCATTTAGGTGGTACACTGGTCTCATCACCATTGAGAAATGGGTGAACTGAAACTGAAGACTAAATAATCAGCAAACACTTCCTCACGGGGGGATACTCTGGGCTGTGGAATAGCCATAGGGACATGATAAAAGCCGCAATCCTGCACCAGCCAGGGAGGGTCATGGGACTGAAAACCTCATAGAATATACCCATCTCTAGTTTCTATGATAAGCTGGTTGTAATGGGATTACCCAGAGGAAGGCAGGGCCTAATACAGACCTGCTCCTGGTGCCTTCTTCCACCATCCAGTGAATGGGGCGGTGCAGCTGTTATCCATTTACAGAGTATTTGTGAGAGATTGAACAGGATCTTCCACTGGAGACAGCAGCTGGTGTCCATGCTGCCCTAAGAACGAGATACCATTTATCCTGCTAATTGTCCAGATCTAGTTGTTGCAAGGAACAGAGAGAGATTCTGAATTTAAAGAAATTTCCCACCCTGCCTTCAGAGGAGGTCTGGGTCCTTTCCACACCACTACCTGATAGAGATAAGGGGACTGCTGCCCCAGCCCTGCCTCCAGTCCTATCACATTAGTCCTGCTGTATCCAGTCCTGCATGCCCCAGGAAGAAGGGAGGGCAGGTCATTAAACCCAGATAGATCTAGCTCAGTTTCCTGCACAAAACAACTTGCTTTTAGCACCTTTTCTGTAGTACAAGGTCATCTTGTCTTCTAGTGATTCCTTGGCCAAGGTCAGTTGATTATTATTTCTTTGGATTATAGTTACAACTGTCAAAAATGCCAATTATTTTTTGTGGGAAATGAATATATTTATGTATATTTTAAAAATCGCATGAACAGCTTTTGAGTTTCTGATGAAAAACTCAAACCAGAAGAATGTTCAGTTTCCAGTAACCAAAAAATGTGTATCGAAAATGGGACATTTTACTAAAAAATGTTTGGCTTCTGGTTTTTGGTGACAATTTGTGTTTTGGGTTGAAAATCCACTTTTTGTAGGGGGGAAATGAGCAGTTTCTACCAGCTCTAATTACAGTAGCGCGCAGAGACCCCAAATGAGATCAAGGCCTCATTATGCTAGGCATAGTACATATACATAGTATGACACAGTTCCTGCCTAGAGAGTTTATCATCTAAACAGAAAAAAAGGGCAGATAGGAAGTAATCTCTCCATTTTACAGACAGGGAACTGAGGCACAAGGGATGTAGTAATTTGCCTGTGGGTTATCAGCCAGTGCCATAGCTAGTCGACCCCCTTTCTTTAGCTAAATTGCATACTGCCAGCCTCAGCTCACCTCTGATTTTATTTTACTTCTTTTTAAGCACTGGACTGGCATTTCCTTTTCAAAGCTAACAGTGGTGACACTCTGCCTATCCAAACTCATGGTACTAACTCTGAAAGCAGAGGTGCTGGGATCCCTGTGTTTTGAATTTGTCTTCCACCATTAAAATTATGCACCACATTTCATTCATTGTCTTTATCTTCCTCTTTCCTTTGTGTTTTAGTTCCAGGCATCCTTTGTTCCACTTGATTTCTAATATGATTCCTTTCCTCCTCTCTCTGTGAATGTTGACACCAAACCTCCTTGCTGGAGGAATGCATTTACAAACCAATATATATTGTAATTACAACCTAGAGTTTATTATACAGGTTTCCTAGATGATATCTTTACCCAGGGTTTGTGGTGGTGGAAAATAATGAACAAAGGAGGTGAGCTAGAATATCTCTCACCAGAAGTTGTGTGTCTTGGTAAAAGCAAAGTAGTCTTCAGCTGGCGGTCTTGGAAGCAACCATTTTAAAGAAGTATCAGTAGGGGAAAGTGATGGAAAGATTCATATTCTATGTGGGAGAGAGTCCCCATGATGTCTTGCATTCCTCTGCCTCTCTAGAGGGATATCTAACCTCTCTTTCAAAGGAGAGGAGATTACTGAAGAGAAGAGGGACACTGCATAAAGTTTGCAATCTACATTTCATAGAGAATTTTTAACAGTTGGAACAGGATGCTTATATTTGCAAGTTTTACCTAGTGGCTAGAGCACACAATTGTGAGTCAAGAGTTGTGAGTTTAAATCTTGGGTCTGCCATCAACTTGCTGTGTGAACCTGGGCAACTCACATAGTCTCTCTGTGCTTTAGTTTCCGCAAGGACAAACCCAGTTTTCATAGTTCTGTTCCTTTTTGTCCTGCAATCTGGCAACATAGTTAGAATTGCCCCCAAATGTATTTTGTATATTGAGACATCAAAACTTCACAGCACAGCATGGAATGGCATTGTTTCGTGATGATGCCTTATGACCCGTTGTTGCAAATGTGGCAACTTCATGGAGAGACATGCAAGGCAGCTTCTGTGCAAGACTAATGTATATAGATGGAATGGTTGATGCCTCATTGCCTAGTTAGAGTCTCTGGATAATTCTGTCACGTGGCTGGATCTGGGGAATTGACATGCAATAGTCTTCTCTGTTGGATTCTGGAGGTCCACAATCCAGTACGTGATTTCTACATCTCACTTTAGCTAGATGACTGCAACTGCATCTGTGAGGTGGACCATGCCACAGCTGTCCAGGTCTTTGTGGCTTCCTGACTGGATGACCATGATATGCCTTGAAGACCACTCAGATACTTCAGTCAGTGCACCTGTTTATTCAGCAGCAACCACCATATAGTGCATGTAACAGCTATTTTCCAGAGTCTACACTAGCTCTATATTTGCTCCCAGGTGCAATGCAAGGAGCTTGTTAATATCAATCTTTAATGCTATAATTCACATGCTAGGTAGAGCCAGGTGGATAACTTGTGACTTATGATAATTAATTGGACAAAGGTGACCTCTTTACACAATATCTGTAAGAAGATTTCAACTACCTTGAATTTGAAATTATCCCACTTGGTTATTTTAGCTCTGTGTATATTGATTGTGAATGGATCACTGAAATTGTCTCATATTCAATATTCAAGCTGCGCTGCTTAGTTGGATATTCTTGTTCCCTGATTGGCTGAATGCACAAAACTTCTGGTATTAATATTCATAGACTCACAGAGTTTAACACTAGAAGGGACCATTAGTCTGACCTCCTATGTATCACAGGCCCTTACATTTCACCCAGTTACTTCTGTGGGCACCGGTAAGTTGTGTTATGGCTAAAGGACATCTTTCAGAAAAGCATCCAGTCTCAATCTGAAGACATCAAGAGATGGACAATCCGCTTTTACTTTGATAGTGTGTTGCAAGGGTTAATCACCCTCTGTTAAAAGTTTGTGCTTTACTTCTAATTTAAATTTGTGAAGCTTTAGTTTCCAACCATTGGTTCTTGTTCTGACTTTCTCCGCTAAATCGAAGATCCCATTAGTCCCTAGTGTTTTTTCCCCATGACAGTATTTATATATGATAATTGAGTCACCTTGAAATCTTCCTTTTGATAAGTTAAACAAATCGAGCTCTTAAAAATACCTTATGGTGAGAGATGTAGAATCATTTTTGTGGTTCTTTTCTACACCCTCTGGATACCAGAAATATATACAGTATTCCAGGATCTGTCTCACCAATGCCATATACAGTTAAAATTGTCTCTCTGCTCCTAGTCACTATTCCCCTGTTTCTACATCCAAGGATCGCATTAGCCCTTTTCTGACACAGCATTGCACTGTGAGTTTATGTAGAGTTGCTTGTCCGTTGTGATCCCTAAATCCTTTTCAGAGTCACTTCTTTGCACGATACAGACACCCATTCTGTAGATATGGCCTGCATCCCTTGTTCCTCGAGGTAGAACTTAGCGTTTGCCTCTGTTTGTTTGAATGGGCCCAGCTTGCCAAGTGTTCTAGTGAGCTCTGTATGACTGCCCTGCCCTCCTCATTATTTATCAGTCTGCCCAGCTTTGTGTCATCTGCAAATTTTATTAGCAGTGATTTTATATTTACTTCCAGGTCAGTGATGAAAATGTTGAATAGAAAACCCACCCCTATTCAATGCTGATTCTCCTTTGACAACTATTTTCTGAGATCTGTCACGTAAGAGATGATAGTCCATTTAACAGATGTTGATCCAATACAAGATATAACCTCTCTTCCTCTGTCTCTCTGGAATTTCCCTGGCATTCCAAGATTTAATTTGTGTGTGTGTGTGTTTTTCTGTGCATCTATGCACCCTGGATCCCCTTCATATAATCTATTAGTAACAGCAATAGTGTTGGCTACAGATTTGTATTATTTCTCCAAAATATCAGAAGAGGGTTGTTTTGGAGGGGGACCCTTTTTAATCTTTGCTTTGACCTTAAAGGACCTGCCAGTGTTATTCCATGAAATCAGCTTAACCATTCCTCATCCCTTCACTTCTGGTTTACAAAAATAATTTCCCCATTGGTTTCAATTTCTCCTTCACATCTGCAATTTCCTTTTTTAAAAATCCCCCATCCCTATCCCCAGCAGTTTTGTTTGTGTCTCTGGTCCCTGCAGAGAAATTACTGATTGCGCTAATAATTAGTTGGTAGTGTTATCTGCTTCTGTCCTTCTAATAGTGATCAGAATAAAGCTGTCACCCAGAGCTGACTGACTCGTATGATCAGAATAATGTAAAAATAACCTTCCCAAGAGGCGGCGATAGTTTTCTTGTTTTATTTCCTTAATTGTGCTTGTTAATCAGAAAACACGATTAATTTTCACATTGCCTCTTGTGCCTTCATTTTTTCCCAGAGATAAGTTTAAGACTATCTATTCTGTGCCTATCTGTCTATTTATTTTCCATTGCTTTCCTTCCTCCCCGTTCAGGGGTTGACAGACCCAGGGTCCTGGGCTGGGACTCGGTGGAGAGGGAGGGCCAAGGTCCCCCATACCCCACCCCTAGCCTGAAAGACTGAGGCTCCTGAATCAAACAGGGGGCTGATAGCCCCACACGTTCTAACCAGTAGGCTGCCTGGTGCTCCAAGCCACCTGTTACAATGCCTTATATGATATACTCAAGGAGCTTGATCTATTTAGCTTAAAAAAAATGACGGTTAAGGGGAGACTTAATTACAGTCTATAAGTACCTACATGGGGAACAAAAATAAACAGACAAAAGTGTAACAAGAGCCACTGGCTGGAAGCTGTAGCTAGATAAATTCAGACTTGAAATAAGATGCACAACAGTGTGGGCAATTAACCACAGGAGACAACTTACCAAGGTTTCTATCACAGGAAATTTTCAAATCAAGATTGGATATTTTTCTCAAATATATACTTCAATTCAGCCACAGCTATTGGATTTAAAGCAGGAATCACTTGAGGGAATTTCTGTGGCCTGTGTTATGTAGAAGGTCAGACTACATGATCGCAGTGGTCTCCTCTGGCCTTAAAATCTATTAATCCTCAATGTGGACTGGCATGAGAGGGGGATGCTTTGCCAGCGTATTTCACAGATATTTGCTAAAATCTGAGGAATGGAGAGACTTGGGAATTTTGAGTTCAATTCCAGACTCTGGAGGGGAGAGTTCTCTAGCAGGCACAGATCCTTCTGCCAGTTTCCCCAAAGCTAGTCCCATTCGGCCCTATCCTCCTCCACACTGCCCAGGCACCAAAGAGGTATCATTGAGAGCACAGATGAGACAGTCTCATCACCTGGCCCCAATCTAGCCCAAGACAGGACTCTATGGGAAGCAAGCTGCCCAGCAGACTGGACTACAGGGGCAACGCCCTGAACAGACTGGTAGGACGTAGCCCAGGGCAGTGGATTTTGACTCCCCGCAGGCAGCTCTTTCTCCTCCCTAGTGTAATTTCTTAGTTTCACTTAATCTTCATTTTTGCTTTTGCAGGTTACTGGCTTTGTTGTTGACAAAGATTTCCAGCAATTTAGGTGGGAGGACAATGTTTTTAAAATGGACCTAGTGGTTGGGGCGGTGGCCTGAGAATCAGGACTCCTGGATTCCATTCCCAACGCTATCACTGATTATCAATGTGACCTTTCGCAAGTCACTTACTCATTCCATGCTGAGAGTTCCTTATTTGATGAGAGCTTTTTGATTGGTCATGTGGTATCATTTCTAGTCCCTGATTGGAGGAGCATTAACTCTTCAAATCAAGGGATTGAATCCTTCTGATTGTGGGTGGGATTTTCAGAAGCACATTGATTTCAGTGGGAACACATAGAATCATAGAATATCAGGGTTGGTCATCTCAGGAGGTCATCTAGTCCAACCCCCCGCTCAAAGCAGGACCAATCCGTGTCATAACATTTCTTCCCAGATCTGGACGTTAGCGTCCAAAATGTGGGTGTTGAAAACCATGAAAACCTCCAAGCTTAGTTACCAGCTTGGACCCGGTACCGCTGCCACCAGCTAAGAATTATACAGTGCCTAGCTCACTGTGGTCTCCCCAAAACCTTCCCTGGGGGACCCCCAGACTCAGATGCCTTGAGTCTTACAACAAAGGGAAATAACTCCCTCCTCTTGTTTCCTTGTTACTTCCTCCCAGGCTCCCCTCCCTGGACGACCCTAGGAGATTCCCTGCTTCCAGTCCTGGAAACACAAGTACCGAGAGATCTAATCTCTCCCCCTCACCCAGAGGGGATGCAAAGTCAGGCTTAGTAAATCTAACACAAAGAGATTTCCCTCCTGACTTCTTCCTCCCACCAATTCCCTGGTGAGCTGCAGACTCAATTCCATGGAGTCTCCACTAAAGAAAAACTCCAACAGGTCTTAAAAAGAAAGCTTTATATAAAAAGAAAGAAAAAAAGACATTAAAAATAGGCTCTGTATCAAGTTGACAATATACAGGGTCAATTGCTTAAAAGAAAAATGAATAAACAGCCTTATCCAAAAAGCATACAATCTAAAACATTCCAGCAACTACACACATGTAAATACAAAAGAAAACAATATAAACCTATTGTCTTACTATCCTTGTACTTACAACTTGGAAACAGCAGATTAGAAAGCCTGGAGATAGAAAAATCACTCTCAGAGCCGAGAAGGCACAGACACAAGACAAAGAACAAAGAACTCACACCCAAACTTCCCTCCACCCAGATTTGAAAAAGTCTTGTTTCCTGATTGGTCCTCTGGTCAGGTGTTTCAGGTTACTGGTGTTACCCCTTTACAGCTAAAAGAACATTAACCCTTAGCTATCTGTTTATGACAATCCCCAATTAAATCATCCCAGCCACGGCTTTGTCAAGTCTGACCTTAAAAACCTCTAAGGAGCCTGACCTTAAAAACCATCTCCCTAGGTAACCCATTCCAGTGCTTCATCACCCTCCTAGTGAAAAAGTTTTTCCTGATATCCAACCTAAACCTCCCCCACTGCAACTTGAAACCATTACTCCTTGTTCTGTCATCTGGTACCACTGAGAACAGTCTAGATCCATCCTCTCTGGAACTCCCTTCAGATAGCTGAAAGCAGCTATCAAATCCCCCCTCATTCTTCTCTTCTGCAGACTAAAAAATCCCAGTTCCCTCAGTCTCTCCTCATAAGTCATGTGTCCCAGCCACCTAATCATTTTCGTTGCCCTCTGCTGGACTCTTTCCAGTTTTTCCACATCCTTCTTGTAGTGTGAGGCCCAAAACTGGACACAGCACTCCACATGAGGCCTCACCAATTTCGAATAGAGGGGGAATGATCATGTCCCTTGATCTGCTGGCAATGCCCCTACTTATACAGCCCAAAATGCCATCAGCCTTCTTGGCCACAAGGGCACCCTGTCGACTCATATCCAGTTTCTCGTCCACTGTAACCCTCAGGTCTTTTCTGCAGAACTGCTACCTAGCCATTCGGTCCCTAGTCTGTAGCAGTGCATGGGATTCTCCCATCCTAAGTGCAGGACTCTGCAACTCGTCCTTGTTGAACCTCATCAGACTGGCTAGTTATAAGCACTTTGGAAAATCCCATCCCATGAGTTCAAAATGTGCTTCCTGGGACTATTTGTGTAATGCACGCTGTTCCCATGAATGTTCCTGCCAGGAAACTCATTCGCTGGAGTATTCGCAGAAAGCAATCACAGAAGGGCCCAAGTGTACCTGATTTTTCTATGTGAACAAATGTTGACTTGAGGTATTCATTTAGTGCTAGTCTTTAACTGGATCCCACTCCCCTTCATTCAAGGAAAGGTCTACTTGACTACAGGACCAGTTTGGCTCCCATGGAAGTCATTGGGAGTTTCATGTGAGTGAAAGTGACTGGATTTGGCTTACGTGAAGATGTATTTCCTTTGTAATTTGTTGGCTATTAACTTCATGAACTGAGCCCTAGCCTATTATGGGGAAGGAGAGACTTTTTACTTTATAAACAGCAATACCTCAGACCACATACCTGCACAGCAGGCAAATATTATTTCATCATCCTTGTTTTTGAAATGAGGAAAACAACACACAGGAGGACACTTACCCCAGGCTACACCACAGATCTATCACATAGCTGGGCAGAGAACCCACTTGTTTTGAGTCTAAGGCCCGTGTTTTAACCCCTAGACCACCCTTCCCTTCATAAACAGTAAACCAACAATAACAGGTCCTATAATCAGCACCTAATAGACTGGTAGATAAGGTCCCATGGGCAGAAAATCTAAGGGAAAAAGGAGTTCAGGAGATCTAGACAACAGCAAACTATCCTAACACAAAGGAAAGATAGGAAGAATAGTAAAGGGACTGTAGCTGAAGGGAGAATCAGGCCCTATGTTCATTTTATTGATCCTGAATAATAAAACAAGACTGGGATGAAGTCCCAGCATGGTTAACTATCTCTGCCAGCTAGCTGGGGACACAGGTAAAGGGTATTTAGCCTCATGCCAGGTTGGCGTCCCCAATGCCTCACCCAGCCCAATACACCTTATTTTCTTCTTTTTTTTTTCAATTTGCATTTTTCATTCAATTACATGTGATGCTTATCTTCCCTTAATCTCCAGTTCCTCCGTATGCATGTGGGGTGGAGGGTGGAGGAGGAATGAATTCCATTTGTTTTTGTTCCACTCTGTCAGACACAGCAGTTATAAGATTAAATGATAACAGTGGACCTAATAATAAAAAGACAATATAATGTAATGAAAGTAATGTAGATCTAATCCTCTATTTTATTGCATCCTGAGTGCCTTTGGTCCTATTATTTTTTCCTGTGCCTTCTGCCTTTGACTTTGTCGCATCTTTTCAAGGAAGCAAAGGGATTTGTAAAGATTATAGTATTATTCTGCACAGCACAGACTTGCTGTGGGGCATCTTTAATTACAAAACCCTATCACTGGCTATGGGGGGGATATGTTTGTGCATGTGTCCTGGAATACCCCAAAGCGCTAAAACCAGCTCATCTTGTAAAGATTTAAATGTGTTGATTGCTCTTACTATGGCATCTGCTACTTGGTATCTCAGTTCACGTTGGGTAAGACTTGTTGAGAAGACTTCTTTTCTTTTTCTCTTTTTTTAATCATCATCCACATTTTGGAACATACACATTGAGCCGGAAGGCTCACAGGAAAGGGCTGCAGCTGTCTCTGAATTCAGCAGCAACCCTCTCACTGATTTCAATGGGAGTGGATGCTGATATCAGGCTATATTAGTGGGAATTATCTACGCTAGGGAGATCTAGAGTGGGTGAGAATAGATGCTCCAATTGTTGTTTTCTGGACTTACGATTGACACTTCTCTGAGCATGCAGGGAATAATGCATTGAACTCCAGGACTATCTTTTATCTCAAAGTGCTTTAAAAACACGAGATTAGCCTGAAAGAGTAAAATCATTTTATGGATGCTCAGCTGTGGTCCAGAGAGGGGAAGTAGTGTGCCCAAGGTCACAAATGAGGCCTGTGGCAGTTGGGAACAGAACCCAAGCTCTCAGTCCTAGAGTGTAACTGCTAGCACACAAGGCCTTCACAGCAGGCTACTGGCAGGAAATTTGACCAGTTTCTTGTAGGCAAAATACAGTCATTGACATAATCATAGAAATCATAGACTCATAGGACTGGAAGGGACCTCGAGAGGTCATCTAGTCCAGTACCCTGCACTCATGGCAGGACTAAGTATTATCTAGAACAATCCCTGACAAGTGTTTGTCCAACCTGCTCTTAAAAATCTCCAATGACAGAGATTCCACAACCTCCCTAGACAATTTATTCCAGGGCTTAACCACTCTGACAGTTAGGAAGTTTTTCCTAATGTCCAACCTAAACCGCCCTTGCTGCAATTTAAGCCCATTGCTTCTTGTCCTATCCTCAGAGGTTAAGAACAATTTTTCTCCTTGTAACAACTTTTTATGTACTTTAAAACAGTTATCAGGTGTCCCTCCCCACACAAGTTTTCTCTTTTCCAGACTAAACAAACCCAACTTTTTCAAACTTCCCTCATAGGTTATGTTTTCTTTAATGCTGACCTTTAATACTTTTTGTTGCTCTTCTCTGGACTTTCTCCAATTTGTCCACATCTTTCCTGAAATGTGGCACCCAGAACTGGACACAACACTCCAGCTGAGGCCTAATCAGTGCTGAGTAGAGTGGAAGAATTACTTCTCATGTCTTGCTTACAACACTCCTGCTAATACATCCCAGAATGATGTTTGCTTTTTTTGCAACAGCGTTACAATGTTGACTAATATTTAGCTCATATGTAGCTCATATAATGCTTGCTTGTGCTGATGGCCCGCACAGGGAAGTGTGGAGCTCCATGCCTGTGTTACTTTACTGATATTTGGGTAGCACCCCAGCCGAAATATAAACAGGACTGAGAGACCCAAAATGAAATTGGTGCTTGAATGGATCCATAGGGGATAAGAGAAAACTCATCACTTCGAATTTGTGGGTTGAGCAGCCACAGCTTCCTAGCCCCATAGGGTGTATGACTGCCACTCGTCCCCTTTGGAAGCCAGCATTTCCTCTACTAATTAGCATTTCAGGGCAGCAGGGCCTAGGAGCCCACATTTTGGCACAAATTTTCCTCACAAGAAGAATTTGTCCTGTAAGGTGCAAAAATTGGAGCTGGAAAAGACTATTAAGCCAGGAAGGGCCTGATTCAATGATCTCTGAAGTCAACTGAAAGACTCCAACATGCTGAGTCCATTTTGCAAACCTGGCCCTTCTCTGTGCCTCATCTCAATTCCCCATCTGGGAAAGTGGGAAGATAATCCTTCTGTTGTCCGTCTTGTCTAGTCAGACTGTCCTCTGTCTCGGGGAAGGGTCTGTCTCTTACTATGTGTTTGTACAGCGCCTAGCACCACGGGGAACCTCATTTTGTTGATATGATTCAACCCGATCAGATGACCATGCTCTTGCATATTCCAGGAGTCAGTGCTGCTTTTCTTTCTTTTTTGCCATAGTGAAAACAAAAAATAAAATGTGTATTCCTTTTTTCCTCTTCTGAGTTTGCTTGAGCTTGGAAGGGCTCCGAACGTCCCTGGGGAGGCTAGCTCTGCCATCTGAGAAGCTTTCATTACAAAGCACATGGTATCTTTGTTATTTTTTCCCAAAATGTTATAAAACCTGTCATTGGTTGTATGAGACATTCTACCAATTGTGACATGAAAGCGCAACCCTCACTCTGAACTACAATTACCAGCATATGTTCCAAATTTCTAGCCTCGTGTCTGCCAGCCAGCACTCAGGTGCTATTTATTCACTGATTAGACAACTTTCTGAGGTGCTTATGACTGCGGTATGTGGGTAGAGTAGAGCAGAGGTAAACAAATAGCAGTGCAACAGCAGGTAGCACGGCTCCCAGTGCGTATGACAAATCCTGGCTACATATTCACTTGTATTGTGGTCCTCAATGGGAACCGAACCTTCTGCATCCACACTGCCATTTGAACAGAAGTGCTCTGCTAGATGTAAGTAGCAGACCATTATAGTTGCTGGGGCCAGCCACTAGAAGGATACACGATCCCACGGATTTAACCAGAGTATTCCATTCCTTCTAGTCCTGGATATTACTGCAGTGAAGAGTCGCACCAGAACTCATGTGGTGTGTAGGCAGCAGCTCTACAAAGTGACCCCAAAGGGAGCATCATCTGGCTGAGCTGTGCTGAGTTTGTCTAGCTGGAAGTGGCTCTTCGCATATACTGTCCTCCTCCTGCTCTCCCCATCAGCCTTTCTCTGTCTGCTGCATCTGCAGACTGGTGGCCAAAGGTTAAAGGGGCACTTAATCAAACAGTGGAGTCTCCATCAAAAGAGGCTGAATGTGCCTGTACCAAAAAGTCCGTTGCTTCTTCACTGGTTACAAGGTGACCCCCAAAAGCAGCCTCTCCAGTCAGTGAGAGTGGCGGTGCTGTGTCAGCAAGAAGCCATTCTTTGCATGCTGTGCCCTACAACTGTTGAAATGGGAATGGAATGAGAAACGATAATACCTGAGAATGCAACCTTTCACCTAGCAGCTGTACAATCACTCGCAAGACCCCCGACATCAGAAGCAGGAAGCCTGCCAAACAATCCACGGGCCACTGGGTGATCGAGGTGCTAAAGGGGCATTCAAGGAAGACAAGGCTGTTGTGGAGAAGCTAAATGAATTCTTTGCATCAATCTTTACTGCAGAGGACCTGAGGGAGATTCCCACACCTTAGCCATTCTTTGAAGGTGATCAGTCTGAGGAACTGTCCCAGACTAAGGTGTCAGCTGAGGAGATTTTGGAACAGATCAATAAAGTAAACAGTAATAAGTCACCAGGACCAAACATGAAATTGCAGAATTACTAGCTGTGGTATGTAACTTATCGCTTAAATCAGCCTCTGTACCAGATGACTGGAGGATAGCTAATGTAATGTTGAGTCTTAAAAAAAGGATCCACAGGCAATCCTGGCAATTACAGGCCAGTAAACCTAACTTCTATACCAGATAAATTGGTTGGAACTATTAGTAAAGACTAGAATTATAGACACACAGAGGAACATGGTATGTTGGGAGAAAGCCAGCATGGCTTTTGTAAAGAGAAATGTCTCACTAATCTATTAGAATTCTTTGAGGGGGACAGTAAACTTGCACAAGGGGGATTCAGTGCATATAGTGTACTTGGACTTTCAGAAAGCCTTTGACAAAGTCCCTCACCAAAGGCTTTTAATCAAAATAGGCTCACCTAGGATAAGAGAGAGGTCCTCTCATGGATCAGTCACTGGTTAAAAGATAGGAAACAAAGTATAGGAATAAATGGTCAGTTTTCACATTGGAGAAAGGTAAATAGCGGCATCTCCCAAAGATCTGTACTGGGACCAGTGCTGTTCAACGTATTCATAAATGATCGGAGAAAAGGGGTAAATAGTGAGGTGGCAAAGTTTGCAGATGATACAAAATTACTCAAAATAATTAAGTCCAAAGCTGACTGTGAAGAGTTACAAAGGGATTGCACAAAACTGGGTGACTGGGCAACAAAATGGCAGATGAAATTCAGTATCGGTAAATGCAAAGTAATGCACATTGGAAAATAGAACCTCAACTATATGTACAAAATGGTTGGGTCTAAATTAGCTGTTACCACTCAAGAAAGAGACCCTGGAGTCATCATGAGTAGTTCTCTGCTCAACATGCAGTAGCAGTCCAAAAACCAAACAGAATGTTGGGAACCATTAGGAAAGGGATAGACAATAAGACAGAAAATATAATGCCACATCTTGAATGCTGTGTGCAGTTCTGGCCATTCCATTTAAAAATATATATATTAGAATTGGAAAAAGTACAGAGAAGGGCAACAAAAATGATTGGGGGTATGGGAGAGCTCCTATATGAGGAGAGATTAAAAAGACTGGGAGTGGGACTTAGAAAAGAGATGACTAAGGGGGGATATGATAGAGGTCTGTAAAAACATGGCTGGTGTGGAGAAAGTGAATAGGGAAGTGTTATTTACCCCTATACATAACACAAAAACCAGAGAAACCAATGAAATTAATAGGCAGTAGGTTTAAAAAACACTAAGGAAGTACTTCTTTATACAATGCAAAGTCAGCCTGTGGAATTTGTTGCCAGGGGATGTTGTGAAGGCCACAAGTCTAGCTGGGTTCAAAGAAGAAATAGCTACGTTCATGGAGGATAGGTCCAAGATGGTCAGGGAGGCAACCTCATTCTCTGTGTGTGTCTACACCTCTGACTGCCAGAAACTGGGAGTGGATGACGGGATGGACCACTCAATAATTGCCCTGTTCTGTTCATTTCCTCTGAAGCATCTGGCACTTGCCACTATTGGAAGGCAGGATACTGGGCTAGATGGACCGTTGGTCAGATCCACCATGGCTGTTCTTATGAGATAAGCGGTATTATCCCTATTTCACAGATGGGGAGACTGAGGCATGGGCAGGTTGACATTTGCTTAAGGTATTACAGAAATGCAATGCCAAAGCTGGGATGAGAAATGCCGGTTCCTGCTCCTGCACTCTACCCACTAGACCATGACAAAACCCACTACACACTCCAACAGCCATTGTAGTTCCTGATCTTGACAGCATTTCCTATTCTTTTCAGCCAGCTTGGGCACAATGTTCAATTGCTTCCTGCAGGTGTGTTGTGTTCGGGCATTGAAGCCACCTGAGCCTGAAAGGCTAGAAGCTGCTGAGCTGATCATTTCAGTTATGCAATTTCCTTACAACCCCCCACTCCCCAAACCTCAAAACCAAATCACCTGATAAACCGGTCGTGTGGCTCTTAAACACACAGATGATTTTCTGGCTGCGACATCCCAAGTGATTTACTTATCACTCACACACTTCAAGCCCAGTGACACTTGTACTGATCTGTGTCGTTCTGTCCCACAGTCTGCAATCAAAGTGTAAGAAGCCACTGAGGCAGAAGGCGTGTGATTCCGGATCTCTGTAATTGTTACCTGCACAAAGTTAGATGTCAGCTTTCATAACCCTTCATCGCGGCTGAAGCCTTACTGTGCAGTTATCTCCTTACACTGGGAAATATTACATGTTGTAGAGACGAGTTTTCAATCTGCCTGTTGCAGTAAGGGTGCTGTCTCGAGGTTTTCTGAGAATGTCTCCTTTCTCTGTGAAGTCTAAGAAACACACAGAGCTGTTGCTGACTTGTGCCTCATCCTAAATTAATCATATTTTACATAAATGCGGCATCTTTCCTTTCAAAGAACTTTACAAACAATGTCCATCCTGTACCTTTGAAATACATCCACCTCTGGGGAGGAAAGTCTTGGTCATCCCACTGTGTAAGAGCAGAGAGAGAGTAAAGTGTAACAATTTCATTAAAAAAAATCACAAAATTGCTCCGGTTTCCGGGAAGTTTTCAAGACCTCACAAATGGGCAAATTTTGTTGATAAATCTTCAGTGGCAAGCATTTCTACCAGCTCTGACTCATGCCTTCCTCATGACAGTGCAGTGATGCTGAATTTGTCATTGACAGACACTTTAAGATTCTTGGACATGAGGCGCTAAAGAAATCAGGAGAACTGCATGTAGAGCTGCTTCCAAATGAGAACGAGTAAATAAGCTTAATGAAAGGCCATTTAAATGTGAAGGCAGCATGGTCTAGTGGCTGGAACACACAAGTTGGCATTAGGAGCCATGAGTTCTATTCCCAAATCTGCCATTGATGTGCTGCAATTTCTCCTTCCTATGAGGTATGATCTCCTTCCCTCACAAACTGAGTATGGAGGGAGTCTGTAAGCACAGATCTGTGATTCTTTCTTTGGCAAAGACTGGTAGCAAAGCTTGTGCTATCAAGGACTTCCAGGAGAGGGGCAGACATAGCAGCTAGTGGTAAATCCACACAGAAGGTAATAAATCCTCAGGCCGCGATACCTTTTGGGAAAACTTCTCTTCCTCCCTATCATGGAGCTGTTTCACTGGCAGTGGCTGGTGGGGAGTCCCTGCTCCAACTTAGATATCCTAAGTGCCATGTGTCCAGGAGTTTGAATCTCCTTCTCATTCCACTAGGCTTTCCCACAAGAGAGACTGAATCCTATCTGAGGTTCATTGACGAGATTTTCCAAACTAAATTTCACCCTGCTCTTCGAGTCTTGGTAGCTGTCATTACAGATGCAGAAAGTCATGTCTTCTCAGGGCTGCCAGGCATAAGTGCTTAAAGCCCCAAGGGTTGTACCTGCAAGGCATACAGATGGACTGGAAGCTCAACTCCACACATCCCTCTCTAGTCTGCAGACCTCATTAGAGATTCTCCCTGATCTTGCCAGGTCAGCACTGAAGCCTTTCTCTCTCTGCTGTTATTAATGTAGATGCTCTCACCTCCAGTGTGCAATGTTGGAAACCTGCATTTTCTCTGCCATTCAGACTCGACAAAGGTCAAAGGAACAGAGAAACCTTTAGCCCTAAAGCTTCACCAGCTGATCTCCTTGGCAACATGAACTGGCAAAAGATGGAGCTGTAAACAATTTTCTGTCCAACAGGAACATTTTCTGTTGGAATAAGAGGCAGACATAAAACCTAAGCAAATACCATCGGCAACAAATGATGTCAAGCCTGCAAAGTTCAGAGCCCAGCATGGAAAGAAATCAAGAGTTGAGATTTGTGTCCATCAGCAAACCTGTCTCATTTCTGCCAGCCTGCAGCATGTTTCTAGAGAGCTTGCTTCCTAGCAAGTGAATTGGGCCTTTCCTTGTACCCTGCAGTAACACCTGGGGTGGGGATAAGCCACATGGTCCTGCTTTCAAGATGGGAGCACATTTTCTCTCTGATGAATTATACAGAACTTTGCCAAGCAAGGACCTCAGAGTGCTGTACAAATGCCATTCGTGCCACATATCCATCTCCAGAGGCAGCAAAGCATCCACGGGGCTCCACGCAGAATGCACTGAATGTGGCCTCTGTCTCATTCCGGCACATGTCATTAATATGATTACAGGAGGGTCAAGAGGCTCAAGTCAGGGGTCAGGCCTTCCTTGCACTATGCACTCTACATAGATGTGAAAAAACACTCAAGGCACGATCCACAAAGAACCTGTTAGGCATCTAAAATATCACAGGAACAAGCCTGTGATTGACAAAGCCTGGGCTGGGTGCCCAGGGTCCCTATACAATGAATGGGGAGAGACAGGAACCTTGGGTATGTCTACACAGCAGTTAGACACCCGTGGCTGGCCTATGTGAGCTGACTCATGCTTGTGGGGCTTGGGCTAAGGGGCTGTTTAATTGCAGGGTAGACATTTGGGCTTCAGCTGGAGCCTGGACTTTAGGACACTGCGAGGTGGGAGGGTCCCAGAGCTTGGGCTGCAGCCTGAGCCTGGAAGTCTACACTGCAATGAACCAGCCCTGCAGTTTGAGCTCCAGGAGCCTGAGTCAGCTGGCCCAGGCCAGCTATGGTTTTTTCTTTGCAGTGTAGACATACAATCCACAAAAGCCAGCGCACTAGGCATGGAGCCAGCTACAATAGCCAATGGCAGGTGCTGACGAGGAATGTCTGGGCCAAGCCTCACCCCTCTCACAGAGGGAAGTACCTAAGTCTGGGCTGCAG
Source organism: Gopherus flavomarginatus (assembly GCF_025201925.1). Taxonomy (NCBI): domain Eukaryota; kingdom Metazoa; phylum Chordata; order Testudines; family Testudinidae; genus Gopherus; species Gopherus flavomarginatus. Next base: position 10,722,008 of record NC_066617.1, on the reverse strand, counting down.
GGAGGTGCCTAGCTTTGCTCAGTCTCAGCTGCCAGGAGCCACGTGGCTTAGGCACCTAAGGGACTTCTTGCAGGAATGAGCTAGGCACTTGCCTCGCACCACACAAAACAGGAGGAGGAGATGGTGCCTAGTGGTTAGAGCATTTGCCTGGGAGGTGGGAGACCCAGGTTAGTTCCCCCTTTTCTGCCAGAGGGGGAGAAAGGATTTGAAGAGGGGTCTTCTACCTCTCAGGAAAGTTCTCTGACCACTGGGCTACAAATTATAAGGTGAGCATACCCCTCCTCCAGCCCTTCCACCTCCTCCTTTGGCTGGACTTTGAATGGGACCTGCTCTGGGAGGTGACCCTGCATGCGAGTGAGGTGGCCAAATGCCTATCTTCCCCTGGTCTGTGAATTGCTCTGGGGCTTAGGCAGGAGACAGGCATTCAGATGCCTAAATTTTACCCTGAAAACTTAGCCGAGTCTAGGTGCCAACAGGATCTTCTGAGAGTTTTGTGGATTGCAGTGGATCCTAACACTTGGACTTAGGTGCCTAAACCCCAAACGTAGGTTCCCAAGTCCGGTATTTAGGTGCCTACGTAACTGTGGATCCCACTTCAGTGCCCCAAAGAGCTTCCCGTCCTGGTGAGTGGCAATGCACAACAGACATATGGCGCAAACTGATGGAACAGGTGACAGTGACAGGAGCAGCTGCCCCGCCTTGTCGTGCCTCACAAGATGTTCAGCCCGTGAAGCCAGGAACCCTGCAGAACCCTCACCTCACTCTGAGCACACATTCACCCACAGGCACACGTGTTGCCTGGACTTCCTTAGGTACATTCTTTCAGCTTGATCCAACGCCCACTGTAGTCAGTGGGAGTCTTCCCATTGACTTTGGTGGGCTTTGGACCAAGCCCTTTATGGACATAGTGAGAAAACCCTTTGCAAAATATAATATGCATGGGGAGAGTGAGAGATCATAACTTTTAAACTCAAAGGCAGTCCCCCACCAGAACACTTAAAGGCACTTGTTCTTTAATGGGGATTATACCAAATTTCAACAGCCCATCCTGCTGTGTGAGAGCTGCTCAAAAAATATTGATTTGTTTTAAATCATGGGGTGTTTCCGTGTTTCCCCGCCCCCCCCCCAACTCTGTTCTCCAAAATGGCAATGCTGAGTTTTGCTGAAGCTTTCTAAAAGAATTGCTCAGTCACCTTCCGGCCAAGTCCAGACTTGTAACACTTCAGCCCCAAAGTTTTAAGGTTTGCAAAGTTATATGTGATTGTAAAGAGGGGGCAAGAAAGGAAATATTTAGCAAACCTTAACTGCCATGCTTTCTGTGGCTCCTACGATGCCTTCCATGCAGCCGCCTGTGGGGTGAAACGCAGCAGCTGCTAAACAGGGCACAGCAGCCACTTGGAAGAGAATGTGAAGAAAATCATGTCCAAATGAAACGACAGATTGTGAATTTCATAGGCGGAATGTACTGGTGACATTAAAGAAAGAGCAGCTTCATGCATGCCGGATATCTGCGATTGTGACGGGTTGTGGAGGGGGAAGTGGGAAGAAATGAAGTACTTGTAAGAAATCTATAAACTGCAAAGACCAGTCCCAGTTACTAAAGGAATCAGCCCCACGCCTGCAGACCTGCTTCTTTGCTCCCAGATCCTAAGCTCCAGTACAGTGCTGATGGAGAGCTCCCTTAGCAGTTATTAGTCCTCTGTCCTTTATCCTTGGGCCAGCAGGAAGCACAGGCCACATAGGTGGCTGCCTGGAATGCTGATTCTCTACTGGTGGAGACCCTTCACCCCCAGCTAGGAGACATACCAGCACAGTTACAGCCCTCATTTCTGCTGGGAGCTCCTCACCAGCAGGGCTTCAGCCCAGCTCTCCCTCCAGCATTGTTTTTGGAGTATGTGGGGGGAGGCTGCCCTTTCTAGCAGCCCTTCCCCATCTTCCTGGGACTCACTGGGCTCAAGATCTGAGGCATCTGGCCATCTCCAACAGAACTAGGGCATTGTGGAATGCTTAGAATGCTAGCTCCTGTTTATCATCTTCTCCCTGAGTTGTTTTCGTATTGTCTGTATAAGACACAATTATGCCTCCTATTATACCCAGCTGTGGTGTCTTTATGCTGTGTTGTGTCTCTGTGCCTTGACCTTTACATTTTTTTATTTTAAAATCTCCCTAAACTCCATGCACCCTAAGACAGAGAAACCCCTTCAATAAAGGCTTTACTGAAGATATTTCTATATTACAAGCAAAGCAACATGGACATTGTGGCGTAATGCAATTAGTGACATTAAATTTGGCTGGGAGCCGGTGGTAACCCCTCCCATGCAACCCCTGCTCTGATGCAAAGTGCTATGGGATCTTTAATGACCTCAAAGTAGTCAGGGCCTCCCTCTTACATCTCATTTGAAAGGCCATCTTACCCAATTAGCAACCTATTACTGGGGGCTAATAGACATCTAAAGGAGCCCAGGATTACAGTTAGAACTAAAAGTCAATTACCAGGCTCCTAGCTTTGCTCCCGTCCAGTGTTAATGGGAGGGAGCAGTGATCTCCCTAATGAGAGACTGATTTATTCCAGTTCCCAAAGCCATTACTGACTGATAACCCCCAAACAATATCAATCATCGTGACTGACACTCACTGGTCATTTAGTGCCTGATCCTGGATTCCTGATTCTGAGTGAACTCCCATTGACTTCCAAGGGAGTTTTTCCTCATTAAAGAGTCAGGAATGGGGATTTTTACTGCAGTTTCAACAAGGACAAAGGATTGAACAGGCCATCAAGACTGATGGGTTTTTCCAAGGGACTTAAGGCAGTTAGGCACTCCAACAGTGTTGACTTGCAGTGGAGAAATCCCAGCATTCAGTCCTTCACCCCCAGAGGTATGCAGGGTGGGACTGAGGCCTGTTGGCAGGGCTGCCTGGGGGCAGCTGGCAGTCCAAGTGCAGTGCAACCTCTGGGTAAACAGAGGAATTTGGCACCTTTCACCAGCACTAAATTATAGACATTCAGATTAGCCAACAGAGATGGGGAACCGCTGTTGCCTTATCTGGCATCTTAATTCAGAGAGAGACACACCTCCAGAAAGAGCAACACAGCAACCTGAGGCTGGGGATGTGCCCTGTAACCCCCTAGGGCTCAGCAAGCCTGCAGCACACCTTTGCGCTGCCATTTCATTTGACTTGTGCTTATACAACAAGAAAACGCTGATAATAATTAACAGACCAGTCCAGAGCGAGGAAGAAGTTTCACTTGCAGAAGGAACAATCCAATAACCTAACACTGATTAAGAAAACTCCAAGAAGTTCTAGTGGACCTTAGGAACTGGATCCTGTGTCCCTTAAACAGGCGAGTCATCCTTGCTCAGGCCATAATGAATCCATGTGCATGTGCTGCAGACAATAGATACAAGTACTAGATGTATCTTGTACACAGTTATGGAGCCAGGACCCTGTTCCTTGAACTCCTCAGACCACCATATAAAGATGACCTGTGTAGCAGTGGGTGTCTGCAAATTCAGCCACTTAAGGACAACAAGAGGCACCCCCTCCGAATCAGTACCTTACTGTGAAGTTGGCCTAGTGACTTATGGATCCACAGTAGCTACTCACAGGAGTAAGAATGACAGATATAAACCACGGTTGCAGACTCAGCTCCTCAGATTGCCACTTGCGCCTAACATTATAGAATGAGTTGGATTTCACGGGGGCAAGTTTAAGTTCTGGCAGGTCCACTGAAATGTGGTTTGCAATACCTGAATCTACAGGAGGGATCATTAGACCACCTCATCTGACCTGCATAACACACACCATCGAATTTCCCTCAGTTACCACTGTACTGAGCCCAATAACTAAAGCATACCTTCCAAAAAGGAAATCAGGCTTCATTTGATCTTCTTTTTCATAAGCTAAACAGATTGAGCTCCTTAAGTCTCTCACTCTAAGGCATTTTCTCCAGTCCTTGAATTATTTTTGTCTCTTTTCTCTGCACCTTCTCCAGTTTTTCACCATCCTTTTTAAAATGTGGTCACCAGAACTGAACATAGTATTTCAGTCTCAGTCTCACCAACGCCATATGAAGAGGTAAAATCACTTCCCTATTCCTACTCACTACTCCCCTGTTTATGCGTCACAGAATGCCACAGCTTTGTGCCACAGGTTTTCACTGGGAGCTCATCTTGAGTTGCTTGTCTGTTATGATCTCTAGTCTAGAGCCTTTTCAGAGTCACTTCTTTCTAGGAGACTGTCTCCTATTCTGTGGGACTGACCTGTCACACAAGAATACATTGCATCAGAACATCAGTTCCTTTTCCTATGACAAGATACCCCCTTTTTTTTTTTGAGATCAACACAATGCAACATGTGGTGAAGAGGTTTGGTTGTAACATCAAGATGTGAAGAATGTGTTCGCTCAAGGCAGATTGGAAAAGGTGTCGCTTTAGGTTCTCCAAGATCCCTCTGCCCAGAGTTATACAGTATTTCATGCATGTAGAATCCTTCCTGCTTAGTCTCCTTGTCACAAAGAGGAAGCAGATTGGACTCATAGGGTTTTCTGCAAAGGTAAATGGAGGTGAACAAATCAATAAACAATGGCAGCTGGTGAGCTGCCTTCACACAGGAGATGCTGTTGTTATGTCTGTCTGCCTACTGCCTTAAAAAAACCAAACCAAGCCAGAGTCTCTGGGCTGTATCTTTTCCACTGGGGAAACCACCATTCAAATTGATGCAGTTTTAAATTTTACTTATTGCGGATGAGGAAAAATTTTAAATGGAATCAATTTGTCCCCTTGCTCTGAAAGACAGTCTCAGTTCAGTAAACAACCTCCCTGGCTGAGGATAAAGATAAAAGTCAAGGAAGATGGGTCTAGCTTTGAATGAGAGCCAAGAAAGAGCCATGACTTCTGACCACAGTTTTTGGACAATCGAGATACTGGGATTCTATTCCCAGCTATACCCGGCCAGGCCAGGATTAGATGCTGAGATGAACATGCTATAAAACCTTTGTGTAGACAGATGGATAACACACACATCTCAAGGGTCAGGCATGGAATACGCCAGTGTCCTTAACGAGGCATGACTTTAGCATGTCCTTTGCTCTTGTCTTATACTTAGATTGTGAGTTTGTTGTGGCAGGGGCTTTCTTTGGTTTTGTGTTTGTACAGCACAGTGAGGTCCTGGGCCATGAATGGGACTTCTAGGTGCTATAGTAATGCACATAAATACATGAATAATAAACCTTTATTAGTTGATCATCTCCTTTGTCTAACATCAAGGTTTGGTAGGACCAAGGCTATGAGCAGATTCCATCCACTGTCTGTTTTGAGGCACCATTTGAGCATGTTGGGGGTGTTGGCTGCATTGTTTTACATACTGTGTTATACCACTATCTCCTTGGATGTGCATGGCCTCTCTCTCTGTCACTCTTCCGTAGCTGCAAGTTTTAGGCAATTGGTACATTCCAGCAATAATGGCCAAACCATTGTCATTGATGCCTTTTGATGATTGTAGTCAGACACCTCATTTTCTAGCTTCTGTGGATATTTTTATATCTTAGTCTATCTAGATTTGTCATGGCTAGGACACAGAGCAGACATTTCATTTCAAATGTGTGCAGCATTTGTTCCAGATGCTTTGTCAGTACTCATGTTGCACAACCAGAAAGTAATGTGGGTAAACAGAGCACTGTATACAATCTGGTTTTAGCTGTCATGGCCACTGTTTTAAAGTTCCAAAAATTTTTATTCAGGCACATGAATGTTCTGCTGGCAGCAGTTATCTGCTTGTCCCTGTCATCTTCATAGTGGTTGTCATACCTTATGATGGAACCCAAGCAGCAGAAACTGTCTACTTGTTCAAAGTTTACACCATGAATGACAAGTTTAACCTGTTTGTTGATTTTTGATATTACTATTAGTTCAGTCTTTTGTTCATTAAGTTTTAATCCCCATTCTCTGGCTGTTCGATACCGGTTAGTTGTAGCTTCTTGGCTGTATTCTTCCACAGAGGGGATAGAGATAAAAAGTGGATAGAGAATAAGACTGAGAATATATTATTGCCCTTATATAAATCGATGTTATGCCCACATCTCGAATACTGCATACAGACGTGGTCTCCTCATCTCAGAAAAGATATACTGGCACTAAAAAAGGTTCAGAAAAGGGCAACTAAAATGATTAGGATTTTGGAATGGGTCCCATAAGAGGAGACATTAAAGAGGCTAGGACTCTTCAGCTTGGAAAAGAGGAGACTAAGGGGGGATATGATAAAGGTATATAAAATCATGAGTGGTATGGAGAAAGTGGTTAAGGAAAAGTTGTTTACTTATTCCCATCATACAAGAACTAGGAGTCACCAAATGAAATTAATGGGCAGCAGGTTTAAAACAAATACAAGGAAGTTCATCTTCACGCAGCCACAGTCAACTTGTGGAACTCCTTGCCTGAGGAGGTTGTGAAGGTTAGGACTGTAACAGCGTTTACAAGAGAACTGGATAAATTCATGGCTGGGTAAGAAATGGTGTCGCTAGCCTCTGTTTGTCAGAGGATGGAGATGGATGGCAGGAGAGAGATCACTTGATCATTGCCTGTTAGGTTCACTCCCTCTGGGACACCTGGCATTGGCCACTGTTGGTAGACAGGATACTGGGCTAGATGGACTTTTGGTCTGACCCGGTATGGCCGTTCTTATGTTCTTATAGGCATTATCATTACATTATTGCCAGCAAAGTCAAGGTGATGGATAATGTGCCTCAATGTCCTACAGCCTTCACCAGTGTTACCAGGGGAGCTAGACAAGAAGCTTTTAGGTATAGAGCAAAAAGTATTAGATGCATCCCTCTTTGACTCCAGTTTTCACTTCAAAGCACTCTGTCAGCTCACTGCTGACTCATACTGCAAGCTCTGCAATATTTGAATCAACTTGCTACTAAAACTGTACCATGTGAGAGCCCTCCATAGAGCCTCTCAGTTACCAGAGTCGAATGTTCTATTAAAATCAAAGAATGTACAACGCAGGTGTTTGCTGAACTCTGTGTGTCTCCCTAAGATTGGACGAAAAAGTAAATATCTGATCGAGGTCGAAGTGTCCAGGTCTAAAACCAGCTTGTGACTCAGAAAGGATTTCCTCTGCTCTTTGCTTCATTTGACCAAGAATCACTCTACAGAATTCCTTGCTAGGAATACTTGTAAGATTTATTCCTCAGCAGTTATCGCAATCTTTCAGCTCACATTTCTTAAAGAATGGTACAACGTCTGAGCAGTGACAGTCTTCAAGGATTAACCCTTCATCCAAATGAGATTAACTAGTTTGCAAAGGAGCATGGCCATGCTTCTGCCGCTATGTCTTGAGCACTTCAGGCTTTATAGTAGCTTGACCAGCTGCACTATTGTTTTCCAGGGACCTGGTGGCATCTTCAATTGCTGCTTCCAATAGAAGTTCTTAATCTTTACATGTTTACTGGGATGTGTATCTCTGAAGGGCCTGCATAGATGTGAGAGCAGAATCTGATGCAGGATCCAAAATATCTTATAGTGGCTCTTTATATGTCACTTCATTTTTCTGTTAGAAGAAATTAGAATGCAATAAGCATCATTAATAATTGGTAGTAGTCGTAATTGAATTATTAATATTACCTTTCATTCAGAAGACTCGCAAAACATTTTAAAAGCATGTGGGCCAAATTCTGCTCTGGCTTTCACTGGCATAACCTCACTGCATCCAGCATAACCTCACTGACTTTGTGGTGAGTTACACAGTGTAAAGGAGAGCAGAATTTGGCTCTGCATTGGGGAAGCATTAGCAGTGACACTATGGTGAAGGCTACTTTCAGGATTTCAGTTGAAAGGGGGTTTACGTCTCTTTCTTTTTTTAATTCAGTGGTTTAGGAGTCCAAAAGTAGTTCAACATGACTCCTTTTCAAGCCACTGAACTCAATAGAGCAACTCTGGATTTACACCATTGTAAGTGTAAGCAGAATTTGGCCCATGGTAGACCAAATAGAGCAAATTCTGCTAGCAATTACAGCTGCGTAAGTCAGGAGTAACTCAACTGAAGCCGTGAAGACAGCTGATGGCAGGAGAGGAAGGATGGTCCAATGGGTAGGATGCTAGCTGGCAACTTGGGTCAACTCACTGGCTGTGCCACAGACTCTTTCTGTGACTTTGGGCAAGTTGCTTAGGCCCAGTTCTTCAAAGGTATTTAGGAGCCTAACTACTATTGAGTTAGGCACCTAAACACCTTTGAGGGCCTGAGCCTTAGCCTCTCTGTAGCTCAGTTCCCCATCTATAACATGGGAATAATAGCAATTCCCTACCTCACCTGTTCTCTACCTTCACCTGTACCTCACCTGCAGTAGCACCAACAGGGGTGTGGTGAGGATAAATACATTAAACACTGTGGTGTGTTCAGATACTATGCTTATGGGAGGTTGCTGAATTACCTAAGGCCACGTCCAGACTACGGTTTTAAAATCGATTTTAGATACGCAACTTCAGCTACGTGAATAACGTAGCTGAAGTCGAATTTCTAAAATCGAGGTACTCACCTGTCTGGACGGCGCGGCATCGATGTCCGCGGCTCTCCCTGTCGATTCCGGAACTCCGTTCGGGTTGATGGAGTTCCGGAATCGATGTAAGCGCGCTCGGGGATCGATACATCGCGTCCAGACTAGACGCGATATATCGATCCCCGAGCAATCGATTTTAACCCGCCGATGCCGCGGGTTAGTCTGGACGTGGGCTAAGAGACAGAGATGGTGGTTCTGGGTTTGCACTAGTGTAACAAATCACAATCTGTCCTGTGTTTATAAAGCACATCGGGATCCTTCAGGATTAAAGGAGCCATTTAAATAAGAAATATTCTTAAACCTCACCATCCCTCCCACCTTTGGCCTGCCCAATAACCCTTTGCAGTGACAGTCATGGGCACAGAATGCAAGATCCGAGATCCAACTGTGGCCTTCCCATTCTCTGCTCTGTCCTGCCCTCATTGCTCAAGATGGTCACTTAATCCTGACATGGGTTCTCAGTGAATTATCTCATCATTACTAATAATCCTATTTGCTGGATGGGGCTGCCTCTTGAATAGCCCCCCAGGGTATGGTTTCCTTTGATCCATCCCCTAAACGTATCCTGTCCTAATGACAAGCACTCCATTTGTTGCTCGCTCTCATCAGGCTGATTGATGTGGGGCATGAATTGATTGCCAGCTGGGGTCAAGACCGTCCTTCCTTCTCTCTTCCCCACATCTCATTGCAGAGTATTGCACAATTAACCAGATGCGCTATGGGGTGCTTGGCTTTCCTCTGAAACACCATGTACAGGCCATCACCCAAGGAAGGTTATTGGACTGAGATGGATGGTTGGTGTAGTTTGACATGGCAGCCTCTGCATGTCCCTTGGCTGCATTCCATAAGTTCTTATGCTGCTGTCTGAGATCAGCATGGGTCTCCTAGCTACGGCAGTCATTTGCCTTGCTTACCATCTTGGGCCAGATCCACAGCTGGTGTAAATCAAGTAAGTGGAGCTATTCTGATTTACTCCAGCTGGGAATTTGGCCACTTGGCTTCAGACTCTGAAAAAACAGCAGCTGCAATAGGCATGTAGACCATGCAGATAATAGCTTCCAGCTGAGACAAGCTCTTACCAGATTAGGAAAAGCAGGCTAGTTCTTCTGGTTCACCTGGTAAAAACTTCTTTGTGTGTCCTAAAGTGATCTTGTCTAAACAGCAAGTTTACAAAGAAGGGATTTTGCCAGTCGATTGTTCAGTCTAATGTCTTCATGATTCAAAGTAGGAGACTCATCCTGTAATAATATAATATAATATAATATAATATAATATAAAGTCATCCTAAATATATGCTGAATATCCTGGCTGCAACCTTTATTATGATTATGACTGAGCCATGTTTATGACTTTGTTACACAGGTGTTACTTCATCCATCTGTGAAATTCAGCCACCTCAGTGTGGAACGTGGCAATTCTTAACAGCTCACAGAAATGCTACATTACTCTGCATAGAGAAGAGGTTGTCAAACTTGGTTCGCGGCTCATTCAGGGTAAGCCCCTGGTGGGCTGTGAGACGCTTTGTTTACCCGAGCATCCGCAGGTTTGGCCACTCACAGCTCCCAGTGGCCATGGTTCGCCGTTCTCAGCCAATGGGAGCTGCAAGTGGCCGTAGCTGCAGACACTCAAGTAAACAAAGCATCTTGTGGCCCGCCAGGGGCTTATTCTGAACAAGCCACAAACCAAGTTTGGGGGCATAGAGAATCCCCATATACAGTATTTCTAATTGGTGCTGTAGTTAACAAGCCATCTGCATTTCAGCTCTACCACATGCTTTTCCAGTATTAATAATTTGCCCATTTTAAGTTACAGCCAGGTAGAACTTGCTGTTTGTTAAACTCTGCAAGCCATTTGCAGTACGAGGGCAATAACCATTGAACCTATACATTTATGAACAATGCACTATATAATCTTATAAACCAGCAGATGGTGCTCTTTGGATTTGCTATCTACAGGTATACAGGTCTAGCTGTCTTCCACGTATAAACTCTCCAACATTATCCACATCTAGAATGGTGAGAAACTTTTGTAATATGCGAGATTTACAGTCTGAGAAACCAGCGTTGAATGTTGAGGGAAGCAGGGGCGATTTATGCAGTTGCATCAAACCATGACTGCTTTGCTTGAATTTTATTTTAAGTTTTTGGGGTCACGGGAACCTAATGCTCGGAATGAAATCCAAGAGACACAGACACACACAGGTCAAAGCAGAAGCCAAAGGTTCCCATGCAGCCCCTGAGACCTTGAACAGTCAAGTTGTGCTTAGTCTGGATATAGAGTTGGAGGGTTGTGTCTTATTTAGATTGACCTTGGTTTCATTTTTAAATAGAGAAGAAACAGACAAACATAAATCAGGCGTGCCCATGTTTAAGTTACAGTCCCAGGCTGCAGTGGCGCGGAGGGGGATGGGGGTGGAATTCATTGCATCCTTGCTGACTGGGCTGTTTAATCTGACAAAGTGTATTGGCACCCTTCCATCTCAACCCCCACCCCCCTTCATCTCGAAAGCATCTTCCTCAATGTTGTATCTTTGATGCTTTTATAATGTAAAGCACTTGCACACCTGTAGGTGGGTTAAACTTGGAGTTCACTCTTTCCTCCCTGGAAAACAAAGAAGGCCTCTGAACTGTTACAAGGCCACCCTGGCTGACCATTCAGCCCTGTGCTGGTTTCCTATCCTCTTGTTTATTTCTTTTATATTACAGTAGCATCTAGAGACCCCACCTGTTAGTGACACTGGGGATTGTGCTAGGCACTGTACAAACATAGTGAGAGAATCCTGGTTTGGAAAATTTTGTAATCTAAACAAAGAAGCCAGACAATAAGGGGGAGGAGATACATAGTAACAGGCAGGTGAAATGACTTGCCCAAAGTCACACGGAAGGTCATTAATAGAATCCAGAATAGAATGTAGGTTTCCCGAGTCATAGTGACTACCTTAGGCCTTGTCTACACGGGACGGGTGTCAATGTAAGATAAGCAACTTCAGCTATGGGAATAGCATAGCTGAAGTTGACATATCTTATTTTGACGTACCTCCTGTCCTCATGGCATGGGATCAATGTCCTGGCTCCCCCATCGACTCCGCTTCCGCCTCTCGCCCTGGTGGAGTTCCGGAATTGATGGGAGTGCGTTCAGGGATCGATTTATCGTGTCTAGACGAGACACGATATATCAATCCCCGATAGATCAATTGCTACCTGCCAATCCGGTGGGTAGTGTGGACGTACCCTTACTCGCGAAACCATGCTGTCTCCCCGATTGGGTCTTTATCTGACCTGCTCTTGGAAATGTTCAGTGACAATGTCGCTCACCTCATTACAAGGACCATAGGTCACTTAGATCCAAATGTGTGTCTATCAAGAATGGACCTGATACTATTTCTGTGAATCACTAACACCTCAATTAAAAATGCAGCAGTATCTTGAAATTACTAGGTCCAGTGTTTCGGATATTTATGTTATTTTCTTTAGAAATGCCTTATCCACATCCTTTTCCTGATTTAGTGGTTTATGGTAGCCCTTTTATCTTTACCCAGAGACATTCAACTGGGCTGCCTCTCACTTCCTTCTGGATCTTGGAACAAGTATATAATGCAGCCCCTCCTCCCTTTTTTCCAATGTCTTTCCTTTCTGAACAAGCTATACCCCTGTAGACCAGTGGTTTTCAAACTGGGCTACTCGAGCTTTTGTCAGGAGGTATCTGAGAAAAAGTCTGTAATGGCGGACAATGCACTTTGCCAAGTCTCACTAAATAATCTAATCATAGATATATTAAGACCCTATCTCAGACAGGGGTATTATTTGGAAACAGGTACACAGCCTAAAAAGTTTGAAAGCTATTGCTCTATACCAATATTCTAGTCATTAGACTTATCCCCCAGGACTTTGTGATGCCAATTAAATCATAATTTATCTTATATACTAATATTTCCAGTTCTTCCTGTTTATTCCCCATACTCCTTGGATTTGTATACAGACATTGAAGATGTTCATCTGATTTCCCCAGTGATTTCCATCTTGTTGCTCCTATGACCCTATTGTAAATTTCCATGTCCCCTTCCCAAACATCTAACCCTTAGTTACCATCAGTTTATTTATATTTGCCTGTGGGCTTTTGTCACCTGCCCCCGTTGAACCTAGTTTAAAGCTCTCCTCGCTAGGCTGGTGAGTCAGTTAATAAAGATGCTGTTCCCCTTCTTGGTCAGGTGGACCCCATCTCTTCACAGTAGACCTTCGTCTCGGAACAGCATCCCATGGTCGAAGAAGCCAAACCCCTCCCATCAACACCATCTGCGTAGCCATGTATTCATCTTCAGGATGCACATGTCCCTGCCTGGGCCCTTACCCTGATCTAACATCCCAACTTTAAATCCTAGTCTAGACCAGGCTTTGAAGAGTAATACAAGAGTTACTACTCCACTGCCTAATTGCTCTTTACCATGAAGACATTTTTGTCACAATTACTACTCTGATGCCTTTTGGTGGACTACACCTTTAACCTGCTAAGAAATCTGCCCAGATTGGGAAAACAGCTGCCATTTTGTTCTCAGAGTAGGTGCAGCCTGTTACAGCGCAGACATGCACACATAGTGCTCTCTCCCCAAGGAGACTTTGCTCTTGTTCTTTCTTTCTGATGGTTTCCTTAATGTACTATTGAGGGCATTTTAGATTGAAAGTCTGTCTCGCTATCTGTTTGCAAATCTCACAGTAAGGACTGCAGCATCTGCGTATCCTGCCTTGGTTTTCACTCCTGATGCAACACACGAAAGCTGCTCTGCTAATGTGGGTTTTGAAATGCATAGCATCACCTCTATTATTTGATAAGGGTGCAGGGAATCTAATTTACCATTCATTTTTATCCAGGGCTCTTATTTCCCCATTTTTTCTGCCCTTGACCCCCTTCCTTTGACAGCCTCTCTCTCTCCTCAGTTGCTAGCTTTGCTCTGTTGCTGTCCAAAGAGGGCATGCTGCCAGGACTCCTCTCGCTCCCTCTCCATGACTGAATAATAAATATGAGCTAAGTGGTGGACTGATGCCAGAGCATGCTTCTCACAAATATTCCCCCTAGATCCAAGATCAATAACACTTAGCTGTTCTTCTACACTTGAAGACAGGTGAAAAACCACATCATCTTCCCATGAGCACCGGAGGAGCCCACAAAGAAATCCATTTGCTTCCACCAGGCACCAACATGTGCTTTGAGGAACAGACCCCCGGCGTGTGCTTATGCTGTTAAATGCTCAGCGTTAGCATCATCATATTCTGTCCAGAGAACTGGGTGGGAGAAGGAAAATAACTGTGAACAGCACTGGGGATTTTCTCTTTCCATGGGGGAGGAGATGTGTTCCAAATGTATTGTGGCACATACTATGCAGGTACAGATGCAGTCAGGATACCTGGCAGTGAATTTGGCAAGTGAGTATTTTGGATGTGCCTAACACTTTAAGCCTAGATTTGGAGCTCATTTACACTGCTATAAATCCAGAGTAACCTCATCAATTTCAGCGGAGTTAAGACTGGATGTAAACTGTTGTCACGGAGATCAGAATTTGGTCCTTAGTACTTTGGCAATGCTCTATATTCATGCTCCACTACTGATGTGGGTTCTTAAACAGTATCTCTATCTCTAGATACATCTCATTTAGTTAGTTACAAACGCTTTTCAATTCAGCTTCCGGGAAGGTTGCCTTTTCTATCCTCCCTGGGCACCTTCACTCTGCCATAAGTTAGAGTCCTCTCTGGTGCCCCCTGGATTTCCCAGACTCGGATCTATTGATTCTCCTCATTGTTCTACATTAAAAGGCAAAGCTCACATCACTCACCCACTTGACATTGAGTTACAATTTAGCATGCTGAACATACCACTGAGCCCATCTGATTTTTGAATGACTTAAGCGCTGGAAAATAATTCATTGTTCTTGACGGGTTAATTGGAAATATCCGTGTTTCTGAGTTTGCACGGGTGTTAGATACTGTCAAAGAGAGAGTGAAAGGAAGACCAAATTACAGAGCTTTAGAACTCTGTGTCAAAAATAACACATTTTTGTCTCAAGAGTGGGAGTATTCTCCCTCCATTCCTGTCTTGGATACTTGAGAAACCTACTCCTCCATCAAAGCGCCAATGGGCCCCTGCTATGCAAGCCACAGAGGAGAGGAGTTGTGAGAGCTGCCAATTGCAGAGAGTTGGCTCTTCAGCTCAAGCTATAGTAGCTTGTACTTTTAGCTCTTGAGGTCCCCTGGTTCAGTCCCTGGTGAGCTGGCCAGAAGGGTGGCTATCATGCTGGTACTTAGCTTTATTGCATTTTTGTGTTGTCTAAAATTGCATCATGGCAACATGCTTGAAGTCACTCTCAGCAGATGTAAGTGGGAGCTGAGGATGCTTAGCAGCAAATCTCAGCAAGAGTCTGATGGAATTTTAGTAGGGATGAGGTTTACGGGCTTCCATAGAAACGTAACAGGGTTCTACAGAAATCAACATGCTAACCTAATGTAAACCCCCTATTATTTATATTGCAGTAGAAGCCCCAGTTATAGACCACGCCCACATTGTGCTAGGTGCTGCACAAAGACAACAAAAAGTGCTAACGATCTGAAGTGTAGAATCTAATAGCATAGGTGAACCTTTATATGTTTAAAAAAAACTCTAACAACAATCCTATAGAGCAGTGGTTCTCAAACTAGGGCCACCACTTGTTCAGGGGAAGCCCCTGGTGGGCCGGACCAGTTTGTTTACCTGCCATGTCCACAGGTTCATCTGATCGCGGCTCCCACTGGCTGCCAATCCAGGCCAATGGGGGCTGCAGGAAGGGTGGCCAGCACGTCCCCCGGCCCATGCCACTTCCTGCAGCTCCCACTGGCCTGGAGCGGTGAACTGCAGCCAGTGGGAGCCATGATCAGCCAAACCTGTGGATGCGGCAGGTAAACAAACTGGCCCCGCCCGCCAGGGGCTTTCTCTGAACAAGTGGAGGCCTAGTTTGAAAACCACTGCTAAAGAGTTCCATCACCAGGGAAACAACTTTATATTACACAATATAGGATTTTTCTATCAGGGCCGGGTATTCTGATATATTCTGCTATTGCTCTCAAATCATGCCACTTTCTACTCCAATGATGTAATGAACTGGCCAGGGTATATTTGCACCACTGCCCTTTACTGGATGAAAAGAAAACTGCTCAACTGTGCGTCAGAAGCAGAGCTGTGCGAATGATGGATTTTTCAGTTCTTTTGACCTACAGCAACCTGTTTTGTTTAGTTTTCTGGGGTTTGTAGGGTTTTATAAAAGATTTTAAAATAAAACGGAGGGAAATTGCAAAATGAATAATCTTTCCAAAACAAAACGTCAAAACACTGTTTCAGTATTTCTGAAACAAACCTTTTTGACATTTCCAATTTTTTTCATTTTTTCCCAATTTGCCAAAATTAACCAGAATTCACAAATTGTTTTTGTTAACCCAAATCTGTATTTTTTGATGAAAAAGTAGTTACATAAAAAATTTCCTCCAGCTTGAATCAGAAATTTGAAATGAAAAGCGATACTCTTTAGCTCCAGTGGCATAAGCCTATGCTTTAGGACAGTGGTTCTCAAACTGGGGCTGCCGCTTGTTCAGTGAAAGCCACTGGCAGGCCAGGCCAGGCCAGTTTGTTTACCTGCAACATCCGCAGGTGCGATCCATTGCAGCTCCCACTGGCTGTGGTTCACCACTCCAGGCCAATGGCGGCTGCAGGAAGGGCGGCCAGCACGTCTGTCAGCCCACGCTGCTTCCTGCAGCCCCCATTGGCCTGGAGCGGTGAACTGCTGCCAGTGGGAGCTGCGATCAGCTGAATCTGCGGATGCAGCAGGTAAACAAACCAGCCCGGCCCGCCAGTTTGAGAACCACTGCTTTAGGGAAGTGTGACTTCAACACAAGTTGCTACTGGGAAATTCTGAGCATGCATGCTGTGTGTAGCATTGTAACCTCTGCAAAATTTGAGGTGGCAGTGGTTTTGCTGAAATACGTTTCCTTTGGTTTCTACTAACGGTTTTTGTTAATGAGGCACCTCTCTGTTCCCAAGGAATTTTCCGATCCCTATATCTACTGTTCAGCTCCACTGAAATAATTGCAGCCCTGGCTGGGGTGGTGGCCAACTTCCAACTTGCACATGGCACAACAGTAAAGGAAACTCCAGTTGTGGCAAGAGCAAACGCCCAATCTTATGACAAGTGCCTTGGAGTCTTGTGGGATCACCGCATGGAGCAGTTGCAGAAAGTCGCATCCGAAAACACTCCAAAACACCAAAAGTCGCACTCCAAAACAGTGACCTTAATGGACCTTAATTTGTCTCCTATGGAAAGATGAAGGATTAATTTGGCCCCATGGCTGCAGGAAATCTAGTTGTTTCCAATCTGATGCATTTCCTACTAGCCCATGCCTTCCAGGTGTTTTATAGGAATATTTCAACTATTCTTCTCTTTCTTATGAGGGAAGTATGATTCATATAGGTAAGGGAGTGCTAATATACAGACACCAGATTCTCCAAAGACCAGGTGAGTGTGTATCTCAGGGTACTTAGAACCAATAATTAATTACACGAAAACTCCCAGTAAAGGAAAAGAGCTAACAACTATCCTGAATATGTCCAGTTTGGCCTGATGTTTGCATAATACAGACCTAAATTTTCTGTCCTGACATGCACTGCTTCTTGTGAAAAATACAGCTTGGAGTGTTTGTTTGGAACCTATCTGTCCTTTGGTTGACCCAAAGTCCTGGGCAAGGGCACGAAGGGGAATTTTTCCCAGACATTACATTGTGGTGGCGTGTTAATCTGTAACATAGATAAATTCATGGAGGATAGATCCATCAATGGCTATTAGACAGGACGGGCAGGGATGGTGTTCCTAACCTCTGTTTGCCAGAAGCTGGGAATGTGCTCCAGGGAATGGATGACTTGATGATTACCTGTTCTGTTCATCCCTCTGGGGCACCTGGCATTGGCCACTGTCTGAAGACAGGATACTGGGCTAGATGGACCTTTGGCCTGATGCAGTATGGCCGTTCTTATGTTTGTCATAAACAGATAGCTAAGGGTTAATGTTCTTTTACCTGTAAAGGGTTAACACAGGGAATCAAACACCTGACCAGAGGACCAATCAGGAAACAAGACTTTTTCAAATCTGGGTGGAGGGAAGTTGTGGGTGTGGGTTCGTTGTTCTTTGTCTTGTGTCTGTGCCCTCTCGGCTCTGAGAGTGATTTTTCTATCTCCAGGCTTCCTAATCTTCTGTTTCCAAGTTGTAAGTACAAGGATAGTAAGACAATAGGTTTATATTGTTTTTTTGTATTTACATGTGTGTAGTGCTGGAATGTGTTAAATTGTATTCTTTTTGGATAAGGCTGTTTATTCATTTTTTTTTCCTTTAAGCAATTGACCCTGTATATTGTCACCTTAATACAGAGCCTATTTTTAATGTCTTTTTCTTTCTTTTTATATAAAGCTTTCTTTTTAAGACCTGTTGGAGTTTTTCTTTAGTGGGGACTCCAGGGAATTGAGTCTGCAGCTCACCAGGGAATTGGTGGGAGGAAGAAGTCAGGGGGAAAATCTCTTTGTGTTAGATTTACTAAGCCTGACTTTGCATACCCTCTGGGTGAGGGGGAAGAGAGATTAGATCTCTCGGTACTTGTGTTTCCAGGACTGGAAGCAGGGAATCTCCTAGGGTCGTCCAGGGAGGGGAGCCTGGGAGGAAGTAACAAGCAAACAAGGGGAGGGGGTTATTTCCCTTTGTTGTAAGACTCAAGGCATCTGAGTCTGGGGGTCCCCCAGGGAAGGTTTTGGGGAGACCACAGTGAGCTAGGCACTGTATAATTCCTAGCTGGTGGCAGTGATACCAGGTCCAAGCTGGTAACTAAGCTTGGAGGTTTTCATGCTAACACCCATATTTTGGACGCTAAGGTCCAAATCTGGGAAGAAATGTTATGACAATGTTGGAGCATGGGAACTCCTGAACATTTTCTCTTCAGCTACAGCAACCTAGGAAGGGAATTTGGGGGCTAGTGATGGAGACAGGAGAGATTTAAGGAGAAAGATCTAGAGAAGTATCTAGCAAGTGACGACTAAGTGCTCGTATATACTAATGGCCTACAGAGGTCTGAAGCACACAAACCCCATCTGGGAGAGAGGAATTGTTTAGGATGGAACATGGGGGCAAAATATAAAAGTTCAGACCAGTTCTTATTTCATCTGAAATGGATCAGTGGTACCTATTTCTGACCCAACAAGATGTATTTGTGTCAATATATTCTGCTCAGTTGGGGATTGTTCCTGCTTCCATTGACATCAATGGCAAAACCCTCACTTCAGTAGCACTTAAACCAGGCCTTCAGGGATGCTTTTAAAATATTTTCCCTGAAACAAGCAGCTGCTGCTGTTTCCCTGTCTGCAGGGTCCTCCACACCACACTCTTGCAGCATGGGGGCGGGGGGGATGAGGGTGCAGCCTCCTGTCATGTTGCTTACAAGGGATTTTTCATCTTGTCCCGAGGCCATGGAGACCACGTTGAAATGCTGAAGCTAGATCCACTAAGCCCCCCAAAACCCTCTTATTAATTATTTCCATCTGTGTGTCCTGCCTGTGAGCTGTCACATCCGTGCCTGAGTCTCCCCAGACAACGCCGCTGATGTGGCACAAGGAGGCATTGGGGAGACTAGACAACATGAGCTGTATTTAACATGCAGAGGGAAGGACAGGGATTACAAGGGTTTAAGATGCAACAAAAGGTGAGCGCTAAATTGACATTTTGATTGACTTACAATAGGAGTTGTTAGAGATGGATTAGCACAATTAATTCCTTAGTCGTGGAACTTCAGGCTGGAGGCTGGCATTTTCCTGGCACTGAATGGAGGGTGTGTATCTGACAGAGTGTCAGAGAGTCTGTGCCTGTATATAGCATCATAGAATATCAGGGTTGGAAGAGACTTCTGGAGGTCATCTAGTCCAACCTCCTGCCCAAAGCAGGACCAACCCCAACTAAATCATCCCAGCCAGAGCTTTGTCAAGCTGGGCCATAAAAACCTCTAAGGATGGCGATTCCACCACCTCTCTAGGGAACCCATTCCAGTGCTTCACCACCCTCCTAGTGAAATAGTGTTTCCTAATATCCAACCTAGACCTCTCCCATTGCAACTTGAGACATTGCTCCTTGTTCTGTCATCTGCCACCATTGAGAACAGCTGAGCTCCATCCTCTTTGGAACTCCCCTTCAGGTAGCTGAAATTTGCAATCAAATCCCCCCTCATTCTTCTCTTCTGCAGACTAAATAAGCCTAGTTTCCTCAGCTTCTCCTCATAAGTTATGTGCTCCAGCCCCCTAATCATTTTTGTTGCCCTCTGCTGGACTCTTTCCATTTGTCCACATCCTTTCTGTAGTGGGGGGCCCAAAACTGGATGCAATACTCCAGTTGTGGCCTCCCCAGTGCAGAATAGAGGGGAATAATCACTTCCCTCAATCTGCTGGCAATGCTCCTACTAATGCAGCCCAATATGCCATTAGCTTTCTTGGCAACAAGGGCACACTGCTGACTCATATCCAGCTTCTCATCCACTGTAATCCCCAGGTCTTTTTCTGCAGAACTGCTGCTCAGCCAATCAGTCCCCAGCCTGTAGCAGTGCATGGGATTCTTCCTTCCTTTCTGTCCTTGTTGAACCTCATCAGATTTCTTTTGGCCCAATCCTCCAATTGGTCTAGGTCACTCTGGACCCTATCCCTACACCCCCCTCATATCTACCTCTCACTCAGCTTAGTGTCATCCATGAATTTGCTGAGGGTACAGCCTATCCCATCCTCCAGACCATTAATGAAGATATTGAACAAAACTGTCCATAGGATTGACTCCTGGGGCACTCCATGTGATACCAGCTGCCAACTAGATGTCGAGCCTCTGATCACTACCTGATGAGCCCGACAATCTAGCCAGCTTTCTATCCACCTTATAGTCCATTCATCCAATCCATGCTGTTTTAACTTGCTGGCAAGAATACTGTGGGAGACCATATCAGAAGCTTTGCTAAAGTCAAGATATATCAAGTCCACCACTTTCCCCATATCCACAGAGCAAGTTATCTCATCATAGAAGGCAATCAGGTTGGTCAGGCATGACTTGCCCTTGGTGAATCCATGTTGACTCTTTCTGATCACCTTCCTCTCCTCCAAGTGCTTCAAAATGGATTCCTTGAGGACCTGTTCCATGATTTTTCCGGGAACTGAGGTGAGCTGAGGTGAGTACAGGCAGGACTTGGCCATAGTGACTGTACAGGATGCTTTTATTGAGACTACTGGACACAGACACTTTGTGTAGCTCTACATAGCTAATAAACAGACTGACTACCAGCCTGGCCTCTCAAACATCATGGTAACAACTAAGCACCGTGGAGTTGAACCTGGGGCCTTCCGTACAAAAACACAGGCCTTTACTTGAGCTAAAGAAGTAGCTCTGCTACCAGTAGTAGGCTATTACCCTTTAGTATGGCATGGAAAAGAATCTCTTAAATTCTGGCCTGATCTAAGCAGTCATGGAGGAGGCTGCTGAATACACTACACCCACATAGTCAAACTGCCTTACTTGCATTAGGGATTTTAATATACAAATATAGTCCCATGCATCAAAACCTAGTGATTTATTACTATCTAGTGTTCCATCTATCGATCGGTCAATAATATTTATCTGGGGCATCTCTCTGTTGTCAGCCTGTCAAGATAAGCTGTACACCGTCTGCAACATAACACTGAAAAAAACAATTGGTTTATTTCCCTCTGTCCACAGCCTGGGCTCCGTTTGACTAAACATTAACAACACACAGTAATCAGCAAAGTTAATTCCACCTTCCCTCCCCTCTGCCTTCCCACTGCCACAGCCAAACTGAAGTTTGACTCACTCCCTCTGAGTTGCTTTCCTTTTTTCTAGTGTGGCTCAGCATGCACAAAACCAGCCTCCAGTTACAGCACGATTTGAAGGTTAACTCAGCGACCTTCATCTGGCTCCTAGGAGGGATAATGATCTTGTGCTCTAATCAACAATGCAGGCTCCTTTTGATACCAAAATAGCAACTGTTAAGTAAAGCCACTTTTTGTCATTTCTTTCTTTTCTCCTTTCCCCTTTTCCTTAGTCCGCGAGCAGAAGCTTGGAAAGCAATGGGAAATCATGCAAACTTGAAATGGACAGGAGAGAGTCTTCAATTAGCCTGCTGATCAAACTCCAGTTCAATTAGTTAGGTGCCAGTGTTATGTTAGTTATGGAGAGGGTCCTGGGGAGGAAAGGTGGCAACCCTGTTAAAAGGATGCAGCTCCTCGCGGCAGCTGGACGTGTAGGACTGAGATAATGGCATTGCAGAGCATGCTCTTGTTTTAGTTTCCATTTATGGCAGGGCCATGGAAGTTTTGCCCTCCCATTCCTCTCCAGCACTGAGATCCAGAGGTAATTACATCCAGCTGCTCTTCAGAAATCTTATATACAGTTCCCGTTGCATAATCCGGAGAGCAGGCTGCTTGTTGTTTTTTTCAAAGGCAGTTAAGTCATTGCTGTTTCAGTCTCCAACACAATGAGAGTTATTATCATTAGAGCTGGACTCTAACTGGAATCAATGAAGGACTAACAGAATTTTTTGGTTCAAGCCCATATCCAGCCTGAAGCTCAAATCATCTTTAATACTTCACATCCTGGAGGAGCTTCCTGTGCACTGCAGACGTTAATGCACCCCTGTGAGAGAGTCATTATTATTATCCCTGTTTTACAGATTGGGAAACTGAGGCACAAAGGGCTAGGGGAAGACATTTTCCAATGCTTGTAGCTCACTGCATGCTTCAGCTAGGACACAGAACGTGGTTGGGTGCCCAAGGAATTTCCACCATGAGTTTGCAGTCGTTCTCTCCACCCCAGAGAGCACCGGGCAAGTGGGCCACAAGGATGGTGTCAGAATATGTATTAGGAACTGAGCAATCCGTCTTCAGTGGACCCCACCTGCTCAGTCAAGTGCTGCTGACTATGGGCCTGTCTGGACTAGGATATGAGATGAATCTTTAAAATGTGTTAGCAAAGACTTTCGAAGTAACCTGTTTCAAGATGCTATTGCAGACAGGGCAAGTTGTATCTGAACATGCATTAGCTGCTGGAGAGAAGCTCTCCGGCTCACTTTACTGAGTAAATGCTACACACTCACTTGCACCATAGAGCCCTGCTGAAACTAGCAAATTTCTGGTGAATCCAAGTGGCCAGTAGATCTCTCGGCACAGCCAGAGAGCTCTTCTTTGCCTGCCCTGCTGAAGCTAGCACTCAGCTGAGTCTGCTGGCACCTCTCTTTGAAAAGCTCAAGAGCAAGGTTGGCAGGTGATTCATCGCGCAGGGTGTATGGTTGACCTCTTGTGGGCAAAGAAATGCTAATGAGCGTTCTCTCCAGGTGGAATCTCTGGTTTCCATGGCCTGGTCTCCATGTCTCTGCACCCCAGCCCTTTATACACTGAGAACATCCACCTCCGTCCCATATCTCAGCTGCAGATCCCACAGCTGAGCTCTCCTTGCTGTGACAGTGGAGTTCGCTCCTCTGCTGTGCTGTAGGCTGAGGATATTTGTGGATGTGGTTTTCCATCATCACATAAATATATCTTTTTGGAGTGCAGAAGCCCCTTCCCTTTCATGCAACAGCTTTTCCAGGCCTCAGGTGAGCAGCTTGACAACCACCATCTTGACCTACAACAGAGATTGGTGCTAAAGAGCCATTTTTTCAAGGTAACAAACTCACACTCTCTGTGGATTGGTTATAGAGGGGGGTGCATAGCACACACTGACCCCCACTACATGGCCCTCACTCATACTTACTCTCCCTACCCTTCAGTGGGAGTTTTGCCTGAGTAATGGCTGACTAAATACAGAGTATAGACCTCAGAATCTGACCTATTCTTTTGTATTACTGTACAGCACTTCTACTGTCTGTACAACAGCATGCACTCTAAGCGTGCAGTGAAATAATAATTAGAAATAAATAATATATTCCCGGTTAACAGATGGCTAAATGGAGACACAGAGAACCACTGGCAAAAGGAGGCAGAACTGTAGCTGTTAGAATGGGCATATGCTTTGTATACGAGAACTGAATGTACAGGGAGAGGCATGTGAAATGTCTGTTAGATCCTGTTTTCTCATTGTTAGCAGTGTAAATAACATCTCACTGTTCATCGGTAGATTGCAAAGTGCTTTAAAAAGGAGAGTAATGTCCTGATCTCCATATTATGAGTACGGAAACTGAGATCCAGAGGGAGGAAGTGGCTTGCTCAATGTCTCCAGCAAGCTAGTGGGAGAGCCAGGAACAGAATCTATGTTTTCTGCTTCCCAGCTTAGTGCACTATCAATTAGGCTAAACTGCTTCCTCGAATAACTTCCTTGACATCAATGGAGTCACTTCAGATTTACAGCATACTAACTGAGATCAGTTGGCCAGAACCTCAGCTCATGTAGCTCCATTTAAGTCCGTTACATCAGCTGAAGATCTGGCTCTGGGTGTGCGTCTTTGTGTATACGTGGTATAGCGGTGCCTCTGTGTAGATGTGAGGGGTGGTTGGATGCTGGCGCTTACAAGCATGGGGAGGGAGTGTGAGGCTACGCAGCTGCGTGTGTGTGAGTATTTCTTGGTCATCATCAGATAAGGGCTGAATGATAGATGGAGGTTTTATTGATTTAATAGTCCCTCTTTGTGCCAAGCCTTCTACATTTGGATAAAAGGAGCTATAAATCACTCCAGATGGAACGCTACTCTGCTCTATCTTTCTCTCCTTTCTTACCCCCTTTTAGTGCGATCTTACTCAAAAATACAGCAGAGGAAATGAGGATGAATCATAACATCTGTGGCGCAGTCCAGATATGCCACAATTTGCATTTTCATGTGATAATTTGCCACTCTCAATGTTTTCAGAATACCTTTAGTACCACATTAATTCTGTTCCCATAAACTCCAGCATGGCGAGACAGTAACCAGGAGAATGGCAATTCAAGTGACAGATTTAATTTTCTTCACCAGGTCCTGAATGGCACCGAATGTATAGCAGGCTGGTACCTGAGTATGAATTTCACCTTTTGGAGACCATCTCACACAGCCTTTATTAATGTTGTTGTAAATTCTGTGGTCCCAAACAATATGCCACCCAAGATTTGTTCAGCCTGCTGTGGGACAGACCCCCAGGGCCTATAATATTCTCCTGCCCTGTGATTTATATACTACTTAAGGACACTAGAACAGAGCTGGCATCAGTGGAGGAATTGTATAATTAAGGTCAATAAACATGAGAGACAAAAGGATTGGTTTTGGGAAAACCTACTGCAGTGTCTCTTGCTATGGTTATTGGAATAATTACCTGTTATGGTTTATTTTTTAGCTCTAGTTCTACAGAAGGGAGGTGGCTTGACAGCCCTAGAAAATGATGCCCTCTCTCTGCAAAACTAGTTCCCCATTCTTTCTGCTATCCCAGCAATACACTGTAACCCTCCCTGGGAGCCACTTCATGGGGAAAACCCCTTCTAACTTTAGCCGAGTCTCCATGCAGCATTCTACAGCTGTGATAGAAAGACTCATGTTGGACAACCCTCAGCTGGACAGGTTCTGTTGGGATAAGCACCAGCGGTGGGGGAGCCTGATGCTCTTTGAGTTTGGGTTCTGATCGCTAAATTCACCCCATCTGACCTATCACTGAATTCTGTTGCAACAACAGGATGTCTGTCTAAAGTTGTGCAGAAGTCCTCCTACATCAACTTCTTTTTAATGAGTACAATCTAGGCAGGATTTTAAGGTCAGATGGGACTGTTCTAATAATCAGTCTGACCTCCTGCATAACATGAGCCAAATGTTTCCACTCATGATTCCCGCATCAAGCCCAGTAACTTGTGGTTGAACATTATAGGCAGGCTGCTTCAGGAAATAAATAGCTCCAAAAAAATATTCACCAAACATTTTCCTACTTCAAAAATCCCATCCCAGCCAGGGTCATCTTTCCCCCAGAACAATACATTAACAACATGGGTCCACTAATTATACAAACTGGTCACTCTTGTCTATTTTAAGTGGCTATAACTCATATGACTGTTGATTAAGGGTCTGATCTGAGGCCATTGAAGTCCAGTGCAAATATCCCCATTGATTGCAATAGCCCAGGATCAGGCCCTAAAGTAACATCTTTCTAAAACATGTTCTCTGTGGATGGCAATCCTGTGTGATAGTGAACACTTCTGGAGAGGTGCTGAGTGCTCTCGGCGCCCACTGACCCTCATAACATATATATGAAATCAGACATGAGACAATCTTCATTACAAGCCAGATTTTGACACTTACCCCCTCTACCTTTCAAAGAAAAAACTCACTTTGGCACAAAATTTCGCCTCTAGGGGATCTGTGCTGGGCATTTTTTTGTTTTTGTTTTTAGGATAATTAGTATGGAGTAGTGCAATCTTGTGCACATTTGTGCACAAGAGGAAGTAGGCTAGCGAGACATTGAGACAGACAGAGTTTCCCTGAGTGAGAAATGAAATCCACTTTCTTCATCCGTTATGTTCTTGATGTAATAATTTAATACAATTTCCCTCAAAGACTTGAGATGCCCAGCCTCCTTCAGAGCACTGCAACTGGAAAGGCTGTTCACGGGACTCTGATAAGTGATGGCTTTTCATTTCCATGACAATTGTGCTGAAATGTATTTATCCACTCCCCTTGCCCCAAGCCCAGCAACTTCCCATCAGTATAAAGCACCATCCTTCGTATATACCCCAGTCCTTAATGAGGGCTAGTGCATAGGGCTGTGTTTAGTCAGTTGGAAAGCATTTTTTTTAGTTATTGGAGATGCTCACAATACATGAGATGCAGGGTGGTTGAGTGGACCACCCTGGACTGGAAGTCAGAAAGGCTATTCTTCCCTTTGCCACTGTCCAGCTGCTTGACTTTTGGGGTAAATCTGTGGGCCTCAGCTCTGCTGTCTCTCAAATGGAGATAACAATACTTACCCACTCTTGTCAAGCTCTTTGAGATCTACAGTTAGGAGAAAAGTAAAGGGTGGTTATGTGCTGCAACTTCTTGTGAGAGGGCAGGTGACAGTTACAGACTTGTGACCATCCAGCTGCCTCTATAAGTAATGGTTTGGGTTTGGTTTCTCCCTTTGAGGTTCAGTTTTTTTTCCTATTTGGGGCTTTGCTATTTTGTGTGGTGAGAGGGGATGTGAGATGAAGGCTGTGTGGAAGGCAGCATGTTTTTCTTTTGTTTTCTTTTCTCTCTCTCTCTCTCTGCTTCTAACCTTCCCTGCAAAAGTCAGAAAAGGGCAAATATAGATGCCTCTCCAGATTACGCAAATCCGATTTACGCAAATCTGCACTTACAGAAAAAGTTCTGTAAACTAGAAATAGGAGCTGGGTTTTTTTTTGTTTGTTTGGGGTTTTTTTTGCGTAATTGTCAGGTATACATTTCCGACTTATGCAAAATTCGAGTTACTCAAGGCTTTCCGGAACAGAACGCTTGCGTAAGTCAGGGAGTGTCTGTATGCAAATACCTTTGTGTGACAGCTACCAGTGGGGCTTGCTGAGCTACTGATGACTGGACAAGCCAGATTAGCCAAACTCTGCTGGAGGCACAGTGCAGCAGCCTAACAAATAGGAATCAGATGCACAAGCACCTGGATCCACAAAGGGGACTTAGATGTTGCAATGCTGAGCATCACAACGCCTAGACTTTAGGCATCTCAAAGATCACAGGAACACACTGTGACCCACAAAACCTGGGTTAGGTGCTCAGGCTCCCTAATTAATAATGGGGAAAGACCGGGGCCTTAGAATGGGATCCACAAAGCCAGCAAAGGCAGGCGTGAGCCATCTAAGCTGGGTGTGCTTAGAGCTGTCATCTTCACGCAAAACAGCTTGGGGGACAGAGACAGAATTAGAATGGCTTTATAGCCCAGTGGTTAGGGCACTCACCTGAGAGGTGACCGTGTCATGTTCAAATCCCTTCTTCTCAGCAGGCAAAGGGGGGACTTGAACCTGTCTACATTCAGTGTGACTACCCTAATCGCTGGGCTAAAGGTTATAAGGAAAACAGACTCATCTCACGCCCAGCTGTCCTGCGATTTCAGAAAGCCTCTGAGCACACCTACTGGCTCAGGACCTGCACTCAACATAGGCATCTTTCCTCTGGTTTGTGGCTCGCTTGGGGCTTAGGTGGGAGGTAGGTGTCCGGACACCTAGGGGGAGCAGCAATGTGCATACTCAGAGGCAGAGACTTAGGCACCTAGGGAACTTTGACTGCACAAACATAGGTGCTGAGTGAGTTCAAACACCTAACAGGGGAGGCAGCCGCTGAGCTGGACTTTTATGGATCACAGTGGTGCCTACAAACGGGACCCAGGTGCTTAAGTATCTTTGTGGATCCCATCTAGGATGTTTGAGGGAAGTTCTCTGGCCTGTATTATACAGGAGGTTGGGCTAGATGATCAGTGGGGCCCCTTTGGCCTTTCATCCTATAAGAAACAGGAGGAAGATGGCAGGCTGGGAAGCTGTGGGTGAGAGCTGGTGAATGAGCCTCTTGCTATTATAAGCCATGACCCTGTTATTGGTGATGCTGTGATTTATTATAGTCTTTCTTGAGTACATTTTGGTTCTGGGCCTTCCCTTCCCCCAAAGGCCAGTGAATTCAGCGATTTTTATCGTTTGCCCCATCTGGACTGGAGACCCTGCTTTCATAGAATCATAGAATCATAGACTTTAAGGTCAGAGGGGACCATTCTGATCATCTAGTCTGACTTTCTGCACAATGCAGGCCACAGAATCTCACCCACCCACTCCTGTATCAAACCTGTGTCTGAGCCATTGAAGTCTTCAAATCATAGTTTAAAGACTTCAAGGTGCAGACAATCATCCAGCAAGTGACCCGTGCCCCACGCTGCAGAGGAAGACGAAAACCCCCCAGGGCTTCTGCTAATGTGCCCTGGAGGAAAATTCCTTCCTGACTCCAAATATGGCAATCAGTTAAACCCTGAGCATGTGGGTGAGACTCACCAGCCAGACACCCAGGAAAGAATTATACAGCTGACTTGGGCTTCAAGGCCAAGTCACTGCTGCATCTAATCCAAGATAAGATGAGTCTTCTAGTCCTTCTCAGTGTGAAGACAGCCTTCTTAGCATGGAAGGGAGTCTCAGTAGACACTGTTTCCATTGCACTGTACCATGTAACCATTACCCTGTCACGGAAGCAAAAATGCCATTGTGTTATTACCCTGTCACCACCTAACACAATGGAGGTGAAAACTGACCGCCACTGTTCAGCCATTTCATCTTGGGAAGGGGTTGATTCAAACAAGCTGGTATTCCCTGTAAAGCCGTTCTGTTGGGTCCGGACAACTGCAAGGCCTAGGATGCATTGTGTGACCTCCACCATCCCTGATGTGGCATGAGGAGGGAGGGGTCTCAAAAAAGTGAGAGCAGAAGTAGGAGCTATTTGTGTGCCTCTGTAGCCTCAGTCAGTGTAGTATCTAGACAGGAAGGATTGTCTAGTGGTTAGGGCACTTGCCTTGGGTTCAGGAGACCTATTCAATTCCCTGCTTTGTGATAGACTCCCTATGTGACCATGGGCAAGTCACTAAGCCTGGGTCAGTGTTTCCAAGCCTGTACCTGAACATCCACGCTGCATGGTAAATCTGGGTTTACAGTTGCTGGAGCTGGGTCTCATAGCCACGTGATCACATCCCTACTGCACTATGCTGACTTTCTGACTCAGGTCTGCCGCTTGACCTGTGTCCACACTGCAAAATGACAGGGCTTGGGCCCCAGTCACTGTGGGACTCAAGCTCTGGCCCAGCCTCCTAGCAGGCTCTCATGACTCAGGTCCTGAGTGCTTGCTTGACTCAGACTGATTTGTCTGTGGATGGAAGGGGCTCTTGGGCTCAATCCTGAGTCAGAACCCAGGGTTAGTGTACAGTGTAGATGTAGCTTTAGTCTCTTTGTGCCTCAGCTCCCCATCTGTAACATGAGGATTCTAGTCATGCTCTACTTCACCAGGTTTGAATACCCAGGTGGTGGGAGCCTTAAAAGTACCTGAGAGATCTAGATAGAGTACAGAGACCAGTACTCAAAATGACTAGAGGTATGGAAAGAGTGGGCCTATTTAGAGACTCAAAGAAGACATGATAGAGGCATGTAAAGTAAAGGATGATAAAAGGGTAAATGTGGGTGCTTCTCTTTATCTTTTTCTTATGACATAAGGACAAGACCCTATGAAAATAAAGCCAACCAAATTAACACTGTCCTTATACACTGCCCTGCCAACCTGTGGAGCTCCCTGCCACAAGATATCAATGAGGCCAAGAGTTTGGGGTTTGAAGAAGGATTAGACATTTATCTGATTGTGGAGCTGGAGAACATCCACAATTGCTTTAGAGAGGATAAAAGCATTCTACGATATACAAACCTTCATGCTTCAGGGCATAAGTCTACCTCTAACTGGGGAGCAGGGGGTAGGAAGAAATATCCTCTATTTGCAGGTTATTATAGTATGGCATTTCTTGCACCTTCTTCTGAAGTATCTGGAACTAGCTGCTGTTGCAGACAGGATGCTGCACTACATGGGCCTAATCCAGTCTGGCCTTTCCTGCGTTCCTGAAATATTCCTAAGAGCGGTTGCTTTCAAGGGTGAGTGAGAGAATGAAGCACATTCACAAATGGATTTCAAATCCTGCAGAACTAGCAGAAGGGTAAAGGGAAGTTACTATAGCAACCACCACCTCCACTGCCACGGACTGCAGCATGTGAAAAACAGAAAAAGGAAATAGCTTGAAAAAAATAATAGTGGGGGGCTTGTCTACAGGGGGGAATTGTCCCAAGTAACTATTGCTGAATAAACTGTTCTGCAATTGCTATTCTGGAATAACTGCTTGTGTGTCCCCATGTGGACACGCCATTCTGAAATAAAAGTTGTTTTACTGCAGAATGATTAGCATGCTCACAAGTGCACGAATTCATTTGGACTAGAATGCCCACAGGAGGAGCTATTCTGCAATAGATATTCTTGTCAATCTGCCCTCGTAGACAATCCCAAAGTGTCTAAAGCACCACACTGGCAGTCAGGACTCCTGGATTCTATCCCTGACTCTGCCACTTATTTCCTCTATGACTTTGAGCAATTCACGTCCCTTCTTTGTGCCTCAGTTTCCCCCTCTATATTTGGAGATAATGATACTGCCCAACCCCACAGCAGTGGTGGGTGGCTATTTGAAAACTATGTTTACAAAATGACTTGAGATCCTTGGAAGAGTGCAAAGTGTTATTTGTATATCGTGCATATGAACTCTCTCTCTCTCTCTCTCTCTCTCTCTCTAACAGGATACCACATGGTTAAAGGTTTTATCAGTATGAATTTGGGATGCAGGAGAGGAAAACTATAATTGGTACAATTTAGAAACCACTAAAATGCTCTAAAATAACTATTTAATCCATAATAATATGAGACGTTGCTACTCTGGGTTTGTACAGGACCCAGCACAATGGGGTCCCCTTCTCAATCGGTCCCTAGGCACAACTATAATAAACATGAATAATAATACTACATAATAAAGGTATGATATCTTGGGACTCTCACAGCTAGAACTGCTGTGTACTCACTTGGAAATCTGGGAATTCCACCCCTCCCACATAATGGTGTATGTCTCTGTTTGTAGTGATGGATAGTAAGATATTAGATCTTAACTCTGTCACTGCTGCAAGCCTGATCATTGCCAGTTCTGAGCTTCAGACTGGCATCATTTGGAGAGGTGAGGAAGGTAGTTGAGAAAAATCCCGCATTTGCAGGCAGGAGGAGGAATGGTGACGATGGTGTTGATTTTGTTCTAATGGGCTGCTCTGTGATGCCACTCGGGGGATTGAATATTAGAAGTAGGCCGTGCAGAAATGGATGAGTGGGCAGAGTGAAGATGATGTGAACAAAGTGTCATGATACGGTAAATTCTGACTTTGGTGGCACTGTGTGTGAAGTAAGGTACCACTCAGTGGGAGCCAAGGTATCAGAATCTGGCTCTGTGTGCAGCACTGGTATGAAAACGGCTGCAAACCCAACCCATCTGCTTGGACTTTGTGATTCAGGTCTAGTGGGGACGTACTCCAGCACAACCCTTCGTTTGCATTTAAAAATGTGATGGGGTATTTGGCAAAATCTAATCCACTCCTATTTTCCTCCCTCACTTATACACTTCTGTCTAATCTGTTTGAGCCATCAATCCATCCACCTATTGTCCTTCCACTACCAATCCTGGAGGGTGAAGTCCATTGAATAGCACTGCATTGCTGTCAATAAAATCAAGCCCAAACTCTCCCGTCCTACAGGACAGGTGGATTTTTAACTCCCCAAGACTGTAGCTTGCTGTCTTTCTGCCTGCCGATTACAAACCTTTACCAGGCCGGAGGGTAATAGAAGTAAAATATTGTCTGAGGGGGAAAAAAACCCAGCTCCTTAGATCCTGGTATTCTCTATGGCAGTGGTCCCCAAACTTTTTCTGTCACAACCCCCCGAACTGTAATGGAATCTGCCCACGCCCTGCTAGGGAACCAGAGGCTGGGGCTGGAGCTGGAGCCGGAGCTAGGACTGGGGGCAGAGCAGGGCTGGTTGGCGCTCCCTTCCTGCCCCCTGTGGGGGCTGGCCCAGGCCCTGCTGCACCCCAGGAACATTCCTTGGCACCCCTAGGGGGCGCACCCCACACTATGGCCTTCATTCCATCCCCTTTCTCATCCCAGCGGGAGCAGGCTTTGAAGACAGGGTTGACTGTGGGACACTCTGAATGCAATTAGTCCTCCAAAAAATGATGGTCTCGTGGTCACAGTCTAGGGCTCAGCAGGTGTGGGTTCAAATCCCTACTCCTCTACGGACTCCATGTGAACTGAGGCAAGTCACTTAGG
This sequence comes from Gopherus flavomarginatus, assembly GCF_025201925.1. Lineage (NCBI taxonomy): Eukaryota > Metazoa > Chordata > Testudines > Testudinidae > Gopherus > Gopherus flavomarginatus. Next base: position 10,689,522 of record NC_066617.1, on the reverse strand, counting down.
GCAAGATTTTCAAAAGTGGTGAGAGATGTTTGGTGCTCAACTTGAGATACCTGGAAGAGTCTTGATTTTGGGAAAGCACTGAGCCATCTGCCCTCTGAAAACCTGGCCTCTTTCAGATGTCTCAGCCGAGCAACTAAAATTCAAGACACCCCAGATCACTAGCTACTTTTGAAAATCTTAGGCTCAATCTTTTAGTGCCATTGTTCCCCATCTGTAAAGTGGGGATAATAATACTTGCTCTCGCCCACCCTTTGCCTGTGTTGTATATATAAAATATAACCTCTTTGTAGCAGAGACTGTCCCTTACTCTGTGTCTGTACAGCACACAGCAGATTGGGGCCCCAATCTCATTTGGAGCTGGTAGCAATGCTGATTCCTGCTACCAGCATCAGCTCCTTGGAACAGATATATTGCCCTTCAATGCCCGTACCAGACATCAGTGAAAAGATCTGGCGTTAAACTTGGGAAGCTACTGCCAAATATATAATTTTGGTCCCTCAACTAAGCATTAAGCAAGGAGATTTTAATCAAAATAAATCCCTAGGGTTAATAAATGCATAGGAGTATCTGCAGGGACAAACTAAATCATTTTCTTTATATTGTTTGACTGTCATTGTTTTATTGCCATATAAACACATATATTAAAGAAAAAAATTTAGCAGCTGTAAGTAATACATAAAGGTTTGTTGTATAAAAATGAATTATGCAAATATGATCTCTCTTCTTGTGAATGTAATAATAAAAATGTAAAATAAATCTTAATAACATGTCTCTAACTTAAAATGCTAGGGGGCAAAGAAGGGGGTAGGGGGATCAATTCAGATGTTTATTATTGAATTCAGCGCTGACTCCAACATGCCTAATGTTCTTGGAGAAATTGAAACATCTAATGTCAAATAAGATCTCCATGGTCTAATTCTTCATTCAGAGCCCTGGGGGATAATGTATCCAACGTGACAATCCAATAAGCTTTCACATCTTCATCCATTTGTTACCAGGGAAGCCCCCACACCTCTGCTTAGAAATAAAAAAAATACCTTTAAAACATCATTATTTCTTCCACTGTAATACATTTCACTGAAGCAACGGGTGTAATTTAAAAAAGGGATGGGGAAAGGAGGAACAGCTTATGAATTGTCTAGAATAGTATCTATCTATCTCCAATGGGTGTTGTAAAATTTCATCTTTACTTATCAACATTTTCCTTATGGCTCATTGGCTTCCATAAAGCTTTGGACAGTTCTAGTGGGGGACTAATAGTGACTGAAAAGGTCAGATGAGATAAGACAGCATCCTATGATAAGAATAATTGAATCTCAGGCTCCCATGCACAATCAGGAACAGATTCCACTCCTAGGTGTATAGCAATGCCTGACTGGCCAGATGCATTGTGGGTGCATCCTCTGCCTTTGAAGCTTCAGGTAGTGGCCAATACCTGAGGCAGGATGCCATGCTAGATGGACCATTGATCTGATCCAGTCAATGGAGACAGACACTGCATTAGATGAACAAGTCACCTGATCCATTATGGCAGGATGACAGCTATCAGAATAGATCATCCACTGATCTGATCTGCTATGGGAGGGAATGAGGTACTAAAACAGATGGACCAAGAGTTGGGTGCAATATGATGGAAAGCAGGATATCAATATAGATGGGCCAGTGCTTTAAACTGGTATTGCAGGAATCAGAAAACTGACCTAGATCAGTGGCCCTGAACCTTTCCAGACTACTGTATCCCTTTCAGGAGTCTGATTTGTCCTGCCTACCCGCAAGTTACACCTCACTCAAAAGCTACTTGCTTACGAACTCAGACATAAAAATACGAAAGTGTCACAGCACACTCTCTTACTGAAAAAATGGCTCACTGTCTCATTTTTACCATATAATTATAAAATAAATCAATTGGAATATAAATATTGTACTTTCATTTCAGTGTATACAGAAGTATAAACAAGTCACTGTCTGTATGAAGTTTTAGTTTGTGCTGACTTTACTAGTGCTTTTTATGTAGCCTGTTGTAAAACTAGGCAAATAGCTAGATCAGAGTTGAAGTATTCCCTGGAAGATCTCTGTGTACCCCCAGGGGTACACGTTCCTCCAACTGAGAACCACTGACCTAGATGAATGGGTGGTATGACCAGGGCTGGTGCAAGGATATTTTGCGCCCTAAGCGAAACTTCCATCTTGCGCACCCCCCGCAAAAAAAAATCACATACATTATAGACAATACACGGTCACAGAGTAACATGTTATAATTTAGAATTTATGTTTCCGCGCTTTAAGTTTAGCAAATTTAGAAACAAGTTCCTCCAAGTCAATGCTGTGAGCAATGTCATGTTCTAGTGACAAGGTAAATAGCCCAACAAGTCTTTGTTGCAACATTGATGTTCGGATGTATGTTTTTATCAACTTGAGCTTTGAGAAGCTTCGCTCACCACTGGCCACAGAAACTGGGAGAGTCAAGAGGATGCGAAGAGCAATAACTGTGTTAGGGACACTATCTGTCAGCTGGGGGTCAGGGCTCTGGGGAGGATGGGGTCAGGGGGTTTCCAGCTCAGAGAGACTGGGCTTGAAGCTTGGGGTCAGGGCTGTGGGGGGGATGGGGTGAAGGGGTTTCCAGCTCAGAAGGACTAGGCTCGGAGCTGGGGGTCAGGGCTGTGGGGAGGATGGGGTCAGGGGGTTTCCAGCTCAGAGGGGCTGGGCTCGGAGCTGGGGGTCAGGGCTGTGGGGAGGATGGGGTCAGGGGGTTTCCAGCTCAGAGGGACTAGGCTCAGAGCTGGGGGTCAGGGCTGTGGGGGGGATGAGGTCAGGTGGATGCCTGGGGGCACTGGGGCAGCTCAGCTCTGCAGGCTGCTGTTCTCTCCAGCCATCCAGGCACAAGGGGAGCAGCAGCAGGGACCAGCCAAGGACCAAGGGGGCAGGAGCACAGGCACCTGAGGCCAAGCTGTGGGGAAGCACTTGCTTACCTTGCCCAACGCATGAGCATCGCGGTCCTCTTTCTTCCTCCACTCCACCAGACCACTGCTGAGGCTCTTTTCTTCTCCGTGCCCCTCGCTGGGGCTGACGTGGAGGCTGAGCCAGGGGGCAGCCCCTGCTTTCCTCCAGATGCCCTGGTGTCGCGCTGCCCTCGCAGGGCTCCTGCCACGTGCCCTAAGCAGAGCTGCGCAGCTCTGCCCAGCCGCCGGCGCCCCTGCCGGCAACGAGAAAAATGGCATAGGCTGGAGCCCCTGCTCTGGGAGGGAGAGGGATTCTGAGCCTCTCCCTGCGGCCCAGGGATTCCCCTGGGTCAGCTCAGCTGCCGGCAGCCCGAACCTCTGGGCTGCCACGGCGGCGCCCTGACCCAGAGGGGGTCCTGGGCTGCCAGCTGTTGCGGTGGCTCCCTGACCCAGAGGGGCCCTGAGCTGCCGGCTGCTGCGGCGGCGCCCTGACCCAGGGGACACCCTGGGCTGCCGGCAGCCACTGCCGCTGGCAGCTCAGACTCCCTCTCTGTCTCAACAGCAGTGGCTGCTCAACCATTTAAAAAAAAATTGGGGGACGCCGCTTTTTGGCGCCCCCAAATCTTGGTGCCCTAGGCAACCACCTAGTCTGCCTAAATGGTTGCACCGGCCCTGGGTATGACCTTATATGTGTCAGTGGGCTGGATCATAGGCAGTCAGGCCTAGTGGTCAGAGTGGGAGTCAGGCCGAGGGGTCAGAGGCCAAATGCCAGAGCCAAGGGTTGAGGCAGAGTCGGGGTCAGGAGTCAGAGCTGAGGGTTGGAACTGGATTACTAGGAGTCAGGGAAGGTAGGAACAAGGCTGGAACTGGATGGGAACAAGGCTGGGTGCAGGGAAGGATCTGAGCTGGAGCGGTGGAGGGGCAAAGCAGGAGCAGGGCTTGGAGAGACGAGTATCGGAAAGCAGAGAGTCTATGGAGGTGTGCGTTGAGCAGTCAGCAAGTTGCTGCTGCTGCTAGATTTAAGAACTGGCCTGCTGGCTTCCTCAGGCAGGGCCGTCCATCAGGCAGCTTAGCTGGCTTAGGACATCAGAAATACGGAGCAGCACAGCTGAGGGCCTTACCCCTGAGACTACAGCATGAATTAGGATACCAGGATATGTGGACCACTATTCTGATCCAGTCTAATTAATGCAGCATTTCTCAGACTGGGGGTCCTGAGCTAAAAGAAGGTCACAAGACTATTGTAGCGATTTGTGTGAGCGGTGGCTGCTGGCTGGTCACCCAGCTCTGAAGGCAATGCAGATGTCAGAGTGGCATGGTATGGGGCAGGACGTGTGTGTGTCACAGCCTGAAATATTTTCAACGGGGTTCCCAGCAAAAAAAGTTTGAGAACCCTTTATGTCTTTGGAGATGAATGGAAGCTTGATTAGCTTCCCAGAAAGGACAGTGTTAGATGTTTGGTCGTGTGGAACTACTGGTGATAGGTGGGACTCCGTGGGAGCTGCCTGCTGTGTTTTGGAACCCAAGTGAGCACGTGCATGAAAGATGGGCAAACGCTGCCGAGTTCTGAATTGGGTCTGAACTTCCCAAAGCTGGGATACTTTTGTTTCAGCCCATGAGAGAGAGGCCAGTGGTGGTGGTCCAACTTGGACTTTATAGTTTTTGTCACTGATGCTTGCAGTATCTGCTAGGTGGGAATCAGAACTTGGGATTCTAACACTGGCATGTGCTGCTGCTCGTGCTCCTGGGAGAGGTATGAAATCAGAAAAGGAAAGACACGCTAGTGCTCCTGCTGAGATATAAAGCTAACAATACACTGTGCTATCACAGTTGCCCACACATTAGCACATCCACATCAAGGTAAACAGCAGTCATTAGTTGCCTTTGGCCAACATGCAGATCAATCTGTCCCCTGGCACATTAAGGAAGTGTTAATCAGTTCTTTTCAGATGAGTTTTCCTGACAGGTGGAGGAGTAATCCTGACACCAGCTTGAATCCTAGGCTTGCGGCCTTCAATCAGAATGTAAAGAGGCTGTGAAATACTAAAGCAGTGTGATGCTTTCGTTTTGAAACCCCAAAGCCATGCAAAGCTTTCCGGGTGCGGGAACTTTTAGCAAACAGCAAAACTTGGACTCGGCTTACTGGCAAGTATGCTAACAGCTGAGAACTTTTGAATGAACTCGGGGCCTGGTTTTGAGCAAGTCTGGCCCAGAGTTTCAAAAAGAGGCTTTGGTCAAGTTCTAAGTGAACCTTGGGCCTAGTCTTGAGCCAGTCTGGGGCAAAGTTATATGGAAAGACCAGGGCCAATTTCTGAATCAATCTAAGGCCTAGTCATCAATGAGTCTCAGGTGAAGTTACTGTGAGAGACAAAGAGCAAGTACTGGGAGATCCTGAGGCCTAGCCTGTGGCTAGGGTTCAAATGAGTCTGAGTTTTGGGGTGAACCTTGGGATGGAGTTTCACAGAGACTAAGGCCAAGTTCTGAGAGAGTCAGGGGCAGAATTTCAAAGGGGTCCAGGGCCTAGTTTCCACTGAGGTCCATGTAACATACTGGCTTTGTGTGTGAGAGAGTATGGAGGTGGTTTCTAGTGGTTGCCTGGAGAGAAGATAAGGAATCTACTACTCTGGGACATGAATGTATCCCCATGAACTGTGTGTGGATTCCCCTGCCCAGGTTAGCTGCTTCCATGATAATGCTCCTGCTTTCCTCAGTAGCCCACAGGACACTTTCAGCAGTTCCAGGTGGATTCACTGATGAGGAAGGGGGTTGGAGATTGATGGGACTAGGGTAAGAGTGGGTGGGCTGAGGCTGATGCTAGGAGAGAATGTGCATGGTCTCCCTACTCCATGTGGAGACTTATCCAGGGAGATAAGACCATCCCAGACTGCCTCATCTTCCTGAAGCCAACCATCCCCTCCAAGAGGTATGTCTGGGACAGCTGTCAGCTGCAGAAGCCCTGCTAGTGAAGCCCCTTAAAAACAGTGGGAGGAGAAGGTAACCAAGGACAGTGATCCAGTATGGAGGGAGAGGATTCTGGCCTCCACTGATCTCCCAGGATTCAGGGCATTTGTGGCCTATTTCACAGTAGCGGTGGGGCACAGGGAAATTCCTGGATCCCCCAGTGGAACAAATGGGCTGAAAGTCTATGAAGAATTGAGATTTCCTCCACAATAGTCCCCAAATTATTCGTTATAGAATTTATTACTTGTGAGCAATCCAGAATGTAAGCAAGTAAAGACATGGCCACCTGCCACAAAGAGCTTACAGTCTAAATGCAGTTCTCATTCAGTTCAAATGCTATGCACCTGCGTTCCTGGAGCTTGACAGGACAGGTTCATAGCTCCTGCTTTGCAGTGTCCATGCAGTTTATATCCTGAGTATGTTGTCTGCAGTGAATGGATCATAGAATCATAGAATATCAGGGTTGGAAGGACCCTCAGGAGGTCATCTAGTCCACCCCCTGCTCAGAACAGGACCAATTCCCAACTAAATCATCCCAGCCAGGGCTTTGTCAAGCCAGGCCTTAAAAACCTCTAAGGAAGGAGATTCCACCACCTCCCTAGGGAACCCATTCCAGTGCTTTGCCACCCTCCTAGTGAAAAAGTTTTTCCTAATATCCAACCTAAACCTCCCCCACAGCAACTTGAGACCATTAATCCTTGTTCTGTCATCTGCTACCACTGAGAACAGCCTAGATCCATTGTCTTTGGAACCCCCTTTCAGGTAGTTGAAAGCAGCTATCAAATCCCTCCTCGTTCTTCTCTTCTGCAGACTAAACAATCCCAGTTCCCTCAGCCTCTCCTCATAAGTCATGTGCTCCAGCCCCCTAATCATTTTGGTTGCCCTCCGCTGGACTCTTTCCAATTTTTCCACATCCTTCTTCTAATGTGGGGCCCAAAACTGGACACAGTACCCCCTTGCACCAAGAGTGATTTTCAAGCTAGGCCAGACCAGTTTATGGTTTGGCACTGATAATTGTGTTGAAACGTGGCCAGTTGAAATGAGTGTTGTTGTGGGGTTGATTCTGAACCTGAAACTCAAGGCGAGAGATGATGAAGTGGGCAGGGAGCACCCATGTTGGCTGACAAAAAATGACTCACACAGACTAGAATGATTGAGCTTCACACATCTAACCCACTGAATGGGGCAGTGGCTCTTTAATTATTTCTGCTGCTAACTTGTCCTCTTTCTCCTGTCCCACCCAGGTTATTATATTATTATTATTATTATTATTATTATTTATATTACCATAGTGCGTAGGAACCCTAGTCCAGGACCAGGACTCCATGGTGCTGGGTCTTGTTGGTGGCTAGTGAGATACAGGAAGTCAGACTATATTATCTGGTGGTCACCTCCAGCTTGAAATTCTATGGATGGTTCTAAACCCAGAACAAAAGATTTTTGGCCTCTCTCCCAAACCGCTTACAAAGTCAGTTAAAGACAAGTGCCAATGGATGGATACAGATGGAGGAGGACAAGGAAACAATGAGACAATATTGCTCAGCATGTCAGGCAGCAGTCTTGGCCCACCAGTGGCCGAACTGATGTCTATTCATTCATCTGTTGCGTATAGTCTAAATCCTAAACTGTGAGCTCTTCTGGGCATGTGCTTATTTGCTTGTACAGTACCTAGTATAATGGAGCCCCTTGGCTCTATACCAGTAATACTAATAAATAATTATAGTGCCATGGAGCCTGTTTAGAGTCCTTTTGTGCTATTGCAATAGAAATAATAAACGCCTGTGAATTGTAGTGCCTTGGTAAATTCCCAGTGCCCCACTGAATAAGGAGGATAGGACTTTTCAGCTTGGAAAAGAGGAGACTAAAGGGGGATATGATAGAGATATATAAAATCATAAGTGATATGGAGAAAGTAGATAAGGAAAAGTTATTTACTTGTTCCCATAATACAAGAACTAGGGGCCACCAAATGAAATTAATAGGCAGCAGGTTTAAAACAAATAAAAGGAAGTTCTTCTTCACGCAGCCCACAGTCAACTTGTGGAACTCCTTGCCTGAGGAGGTTGTGAAGGTAGGACTATAACAGCGTTTAAAGGAGAACTAGATAAATTCATGGAGGTTAAGTCCATTAATGGCTATTAGCCAGGATGGGTAAGGAATGATGTCATTAGCCTCAGTTTGTCAAAGGGTGGAGATGGATGGCAAGAGAGAGACACTTGATCATTCCCTGTTAGGTTCACTCCCTCTGGGGCACCGGGCATTGGTCACTGTAGGTAGACAGGATACTGGGCTAGATGGACTTTTGGTCTAACCGAGTATAGCCGTTCTTATGTTCTTATGTTCTTAAATTGTTCTCTGATCCAAGCAGCTTGAGGTGGGTGGTGGAAGAAGGGAACCTTCCCCTTACAATGCAATCCTCAGAATGGAAAAAAAAAGCAGAAAATCACTGACACAGCAATAATTGGCAGGCTGTGCAATCATTTCACATCAGGCTCATATTCATGCCGCACCTTAATATATATGTACAGACTTCCATCATTTGCACCTAATTTAGTAAAACCAGGACCGAAATCCATGGAAAGGCTTGATCAAGCAGCAGAGCCATAATTTGCCTCTGAACTGCAGGTGAATAGTTATTTGCTCAAGAAAATATTTTTTTAAACATCTCATTAATGCTAATGTAAGCACGGCTCTATAAATATGGGAAGATAGGGCAGTAGCGGGCTAGTGAATTTATTTTGTGAGAGTAATATCTTTGGTCTGCGTAAATGATGTTCATTCTGAGAGGGCAGCTGCATAAAATGAACAACTCTGGGCTCCATGAACCAAAAAAGAAAAGAGAGAGGCAGGGATGGTTGTGGGGCTTGGACGGGCTTCTGGCTTTGCGGAGGGGAAGCAGGCAGATCTCAGGGTAACAAAATTGGCAGTGGGGTGAAATAGTGAATTGAAGAGTGGTGGAGACTGCTGAGCAGCATGAGGGGTGGGAAAGGTGGTGGTGGTGGGCACTCCAGGCAAAGAATACAGCTCTGTTCCTTTTTGTTTTCTTATTACCCCATCCTCCTACCCACCCATGAGCTTGTTGCATCTGTCACTGTTCTGGGCTAGCTGCACCTCTGACCCCTTCTCCAGTCTCTCTGAGTGCACATCCACAGGAACCCCCCCCCCCAGGTGTCAAGCCTCGTGTCTTTTCCTCCCCTGGGTGGAACCCTGTGATTCTCCCACTCTTAGCCTTGGTCCCTGGCTACCGTATTCTGTGACTCAGATGGTCTGACTGGGTTTAGTATCTGTGGTTCTTCCCTTTGGGAGCGTGTGACCAGTGGATGACAGTGACTCAAAACAACCTTCTTAGAAATATTGTTTAATTCACCCTAAGAACCATAGGCGCCAACTTTTATTTTTCCCAGGGGTGCTCCATCCTCTGCCCCGAGGCCCCGTACAGGCTTTGGAGCTTTGGAGGCCAGGGTGGTGGAACTGGAGGAGCTGCGAGGCAGAGAGGTATGTTGATGAGGCTTTCTGGGACACTGTAGAATTGTCCCACCTCTGGTCAGACAGTCCCTGCGCTGTTGAGGAGGATGAAAGGCCCAGGGAAGCAGAGCACTCAAAGGGAGCGGAGGGAAATCTTCCCATAGTTGGGACCCTCCTTCCAGATGATGTTGGGGTATCCTCTCACACTGAGGTTACCTCTCCAGGGAAGGGAACTCCAGTTATTAGGAAAAGGCAGGTGTTGGTAATGGGAGATTCTATCACTAGAGACATAGATAGCTGGGTTTGTGATGACTGGGAGAACTATATGGTGACTTGCCTGCCTGGTGCGAAGGTTGTGGATCTCTCAAAGCATCTAGATAGACTTATATGTAGTGCTGGAGAGGAGCTGATGATCGTGGTACATATAAGTACCAATGACATAGGGAAGGGTAGGTGAGACATCCTGGAGGCCAAATTTAGGCTGCTAGGGAGGACACTGAAATCCAGGACCTTTATGGTGGCATTCTCAGAAATGCTTCCAGCTCCACGCGCAGGGCCAGGTAGGCAGGCAGAGCTTCAGAGTCTCAATGCGTGGATGAGACGATGGTGTAGAGAGAAGGGGTTTAGATTTATTAGGAACTGGGGAAACTTTTGGAATGAGGGAGCCTATTCAGGAAGGATGGGCTCCACTGAAACCAAAGTGGATCCAGACTGCTGGCACTTAACATGAAAAAGGTTGCAGAGCAGTTTTTAAGCTAAGAGATGGGGGAAAGCACATTGCTGCAGAGGAGCATGTGCATCGGATAGAGATTTTTCTTAGAGGAAACTCTATTGATAGAGATTCTCTAGGTTGTAGTCAGGAGGAGAAGATGGAAGAGGATAAAGTATGGGCCAGACCAGACAAGAAACATTCACATAAAAAGGAATCTGACACATTAGAAAAGGGCAGACATATATACAGTGACAAGTTTTAAAAGTGTTTGTACACAAACGCTAGAAGTCTAAATAATAAGATGGGTGAATAGAGTTAGGGTGACCAAATAGCAAATGTGAAAAATCAGGACGGGGTGGGGGGAAATAGATGCCTATGTAAGAAAAAGCTTCAAAAATCGGGACTGTCACTATAAAATCAGGACATCTGGTCACCCTAACTAGAGTGCCTCATGTTAAAGGAGAATATTGATATAATAGGCATCACAGAAACCTGGTGGAGTGGGGACAATTAATGGGACACAATCATTCCAGGGTACAAAATATATCGGAAGGACAGAACAGATCGGGGACGGGGAAGAGTGGCACTGTATGTGAAAGAAAATGTAGAATCAAATGAAGTAAAAATCTTAAATGAATCCACATGTTCCATAGAATCTCTATGGATAGTAATTTCATGCTCTAATAAGAATATAACAGTAGGGATCTATTACAGACCACCTGACCAGGACAGTGATAGTGACGATGAAATGCTAAGGGAGATTAGAGAGGCTATCAAAATAAAGAACTCAATAATAGTGGGGGATTTCAATTATCCCTATATTGACTGGGTACATATCACCTCGGGACGAAATGCAGAGACAAAACTTCTCAATACTTTAAATAACTGCTTCTTAGGGCAGCTGGTACGGGAACCCACAAGGGGAGAGGCAACTCTCAATTTAGTCCTGAGTGGAGCACAGGATCTGGTCCAAGAGGTAACTATAACAGGACCACTTGGAAATAGTGACCATAATATAATAACATTTAACATTCCTGTGGTGGGAAGAACATCTCAACAGTCCAACACTGTGGCATTGAACTTCAGAAAGGGTAGCTATGCAAAAATGAGGGGGTTAGTTAAACAGAAATTAAAAGGTACAGTGACTAAAGTGAAATCCTTGCAAGCTGCACGGATGCTTTTTAAAGACACCATAATAGAGGCTCAACTTAAGTGTATACCCCAAATTAAAAAAACACAGTAAAAGAACTAAAAAAGAGCCACTATGGCTTAACAACCATGTAAAAGAAGCAGTGAGAGATAAAAAGGCATCTTTTAAAAAGTGGAAGTCAAATCCTGGTGAGGTAAATAGAAAGGAGCATAAACACTGCCAAATTAAGTGTAAAAATGTAATAAGAAAAGCCAAAGAGGAGTTTGAAGAACAGCTAGCCAAAAACTCCAAAGCTAATAACAAAATGTGTTTTTAAGTACATCAGAAGCAGGAAGCCTGCTAAACAACCAGTGGGGCCCATGGATGTTCAAGGTACAAAAGGAGTGCTTAAAGATGATAAAGTCATTGGGGAGAATCTAAATGAATTCTTTGCTTTAGTCTTCATGGCTGAGGATGCAGGGAGATTCTCAAACCTGAGCTGTCCTTTGTAGGTGACAAATCTGAGGAACTGTCACAGATTTAAGTGTCACTAGAGGAGGTTTTGGAATTAATTGATAAACTTAACAGTAACAAGTCACTGGGACCAGATGGCATTCACCCAAGAGTTCCGAAATAACTCAAATATAAAATTGCGGAACTATTAACTATGGTTTGTAACCTGTCCCTTAAATCAGCTTCTGCACCAAATGACTGGAAGATAGCTAATGTAACACCAATCTTTTAAAAGGGCTCTAGAGGTGATTCCAACAATTACAGACCGGTAAATCTAACATCAGTACCAGGCAAGTTAGTTGAAACAATAGTAAAGAATAAAATTGTCAGACACATAGAAGAACATAAATTATTGGGTAAAAGGCAACATGGTTTCTGTAAAGGAAAATGGTGTCTTACTAATCTATTAGAGTTCTTTGAAGAGGTCAACAAACATGTGGACAAGGGGGATCCAGTGGACATAGTATACTTAGATTTCCAGAAAGCCTTTGACAAAGTCCTGCACGAAAGGCTCTTATGTAAATTAAGTTGTCATGGGATTAAAAAGGAAGGTCCTTTCCTGGATTGAGAACTGGTTGAAAGATAGAGAACAAAGGGTAGGAATAAATGGTAAATTTTCAGAACAGAGAGGGGTAACTAGTGGTGTTCCCCAAGGGTCAGTCCTAGGACCAAACCTATTCAACTTATTCATAAATGATCTGGAGAAAGGGGTAAACCATGAGGTGGAAAAGTTTGCAGATGATACTAAACTGCTCAAGATAGTTAAGACCAAAGCAGACTGTGAAGAACTTCAAAAAGATCTCACAAAACTAAGTGATTGGGTAACAAAATGGCAAATGAAATTTAATGTGGATAAATGTAAAGTAATGCACATTGGAAAAAATAACCCAAACTATACATACAATATGATGGGGGCTAATTTAGCTACAACTAATCAGGAAAGAGATTTTGGAGTCATCGTGGATAGTTCTTGAAGACGTCCACATTGTGTGCAGCAGCAGTCAAAAAAGCAAACAGGATGTTAGGAATCATTATAAAAGGTATAGAGAATAAGATGGAGAATATCTTATTGCCCTTATATAAATCCATGGTACACCCACATCTTGAATACTGTGTATAGATGTGGTCTCCTCACCTCAAAAAAGATATATTGGCATTAGAAAAGGTTCAGAGAAAGCAACTAAAATTATTAGGGGTTTGGAACAGGTCCCATTTGAGGAGAGATTAAAGAGGCTAGGACTTTTCAGC